>NC_137762.1:1320122-1970122 GCF_963264785.1 Psittacula echo
ACTGGGGGGCAGAGGCAAATCTATGGGGGGAATGGGGGGGAGGCACACACAGCTGGGGATAATGGGGGCAGAGGCAATCATGGGGGGAATGGGGGCAGAGGCAATCACTGGGGGCAATGGGGGGCAGAGGCAATCATGGGGGGAATGGGGGCAGAGGCAATCATGGGGGCAATGGGGGGCAGAGGCAATCATGGGGGCAATGGGGGCAGAGGCAATCATGGGGGCAATGGGGGCAGAGGCAATCATGGGGCAATGGGGGCAGAGGCAATCATGGGGGCAATGGGGGCAGAGGCAATCATGGGGGCAATGGGGCAGAGGCAATCATGGGGGCAATGGGGGCAGAGGCAATCATGGGGGCAATGGGGGCAGAGGCAATCATGGGGGGGAATGGGCAGAGGCAATCATGGGGGCAATGGGGGCAGAGGCCATCATGGGGGCAATGGGGGCAGAGGCAATCATGGGGGCAATGGGGGCAGAGGCAATCATGGGGGGCAATGGGGGGCAGAGGCAATCATGGGGCCAATGGGGGCAGAGGCAATCATGGGGGCAATGGGGCAGAGGCAATCATGGGGGCAATGGGGGCAGAGGCAATCATGGGGCAATGGGGGCAGAGGCAATCATGGGGGCAATGGGGCAGAGGCAATCATGGGGGCAATGGGGGGGTCCTACATCTCTGCCCCCCCCAGGTGTTGGAGAGGAACCGGATGATCCAGGGCAAACCCGACCCCCCCTCGGCCGCCATCCTCATGGTGTACCTGGAGCGGGCTGAGGAGCTGCCCGTGAGCGGGGGGGGCAGGGATGGGGCAGGGATGGGGCAGGGATGGGGCAGGGATGGGGCAGGGATGGGGGCAGGATGGGGCAGGGATGGGGGCAGGGATGGGGGCAGGGATGGGCAGGATGGGGCAGGGATGGGGCAGGGATGGGGCAGGGATGGAGGCAGGGATGGGGGCAGGGATGGGGGCAGGGATGGGGCAGGGATGGGGGCAGGGATGGGGGCAGGGATGGGGCAGGGATGGGGCAGGGATGGGGGCAGGGATGGAGGCAGGGATGGGGGCAGGGATGGGGGCAGGGATGGGGCAGGGATGGGGCAGGGATGGGGGCAGGGATGGGGCAGGGATGGGGGCAGGGATGGGGCAGGGATAGGGGGCAGGGATGGGGGCAGGGATGGGGGCAGGGATGGGGCAGGGATGGGGGCAGGGATGGGGGCAGGGATGGGGCAGGGATGGGGGCAGGGATGGGGGCAGGGATGGGGCAGGGATGTGCCCCCCCCTCAGCCCTGTGCTTGCAGGTGCGGAAGCCGGGCCGGGAGCCCAGCCCCATGGTGCAGGTCTCGGTGCAGGATGTGACCCGCGAGAGCAAGGTGGGAGCGGGGGGGGGGGTGCCGGGGGGGGGGCGCAGGGGCCACGGGGGGGGTCCTGACCCCGTGGTGCCCCCCCAGGTGGTTCCCGGCACCGCGGCCCGGTGTGGGAGGAGGCCTTCAGGTTCTTCCTGCCCGACCCCCGCGGGCAGGACCTGCAGCTGCAGGTGCGGCCCCCCCGGACCCCCATTGCCCCCCATTGCCCCCATTGCCCCCCATTGCCCCCATTGCCTCCATTTCCCCCCCATTTCCCCCATTTCCCCCATTCCATCCCATTCCCCCCCCATTTCCCCCATTCCCCCCATTTCCATCCCATTTCCCCCCCATTTCCCCCATTCCCATCCCATTTCCCCCCATTTCCCCCATTTCCCCCCATTTCCCCCATTTCCATCCCATTTCCCCCCATTTCCCCCATTCCCCCCCATTTCCCCCATTTCCATCCCATTTCCCCCCCATTTCCCCCATTTCCCCCCCATTTCCCCCATTTCCCTCCCATTTCCACCCCATTTCCCCCATTGCCCCCCCATTGCCCCCATTCCCATCCCCGTTCCTGCTCCCCGTTCCCCCATTTCCCTTCATTCCCGCTGCGTTCCCCCCGTTGCCCCCCGCAGGTCCGGGACGATTCCCGCCAGGCACCGCTGGGGGCGCTGTCGCTGCCGCTCTCGCAGCTGCTGGAGGCGCCCGGGCTCAGCCTGGCCGGGCCCTTCCCGCTGCAGGGCGCGGGGCCGCGGAGCCGCATCCACGTGAAGCTGGTGCTGAGGGTGAGGGGGCACGGGGCTGGGGGGTATGGGGCAATGGGGCCATGGGCGGTATGGGGGGCTATAGGGGCTATGGGGAGGTATGGGCAATGGGGCTATGGGAGCTATAGGGACTATGGGGCTATGGGGGCAATGGGGGCTATAGGGGCTATGGCGGCTATAGCGACTATGGGGCTATAGGGGCTATGGGGGCTATAGGGGCTATGGAGGCTATAGGGACTATGGGGGCTATAGGGACTATGGGGGCTATGGGGGCTATAGGGGCTATGGGGGCTATAGGGGGCTATGGGGGCTTTAGGGGCTATAGGGGCTATGGAGGCTATAGGGCTATGGGGGCTATAGGGGCTATGGAGGCTATAGGGCTATGGGGGCTATAGGTTCTATGGGGGCTATGGGGGCTATAGGAGCTATGGGGGCTATAGGGGCTATAGGGGCTATGGGGGCTAGGGGGGCTATGGGGGCTATAGGGCTATGGGGGCTATAGGGGCTATGGGGCTATGGGGGCTATGGGGGCTATAGGGGCTATGGGGGGCTATAGGGGCTATAGGGGCTATGGGGGCTATAGGGGCTATGGGGGCTATAGGGGCTATGGGGGCTATAGGGGCTATGGGGGCTATGGGGCTATAGGTTCTATGGGGGCTATGGGGGCTATAGGGGCTATGGGGGCTATGGGGCTATGGGGGCTATAGGGGCTATGGGGGCTATAGGGGCTATAGGGGCTATGGGGGCTATAGGGGCTATGGGGGCTATAGGGGCTATAGGGGCTCTGGGGGCTATGGGGCTATAGGTTCTATGGGGGCTATGGGGGCTATAGGGGCTATGGGGGCTATAGGGGCTATAGGGGCTATGGGGGCTAGGGGGGCTATAGGGGCTATGGGGGCTATAGGGGCTATAGGGGCTAGGGGGGCTATGGGGGCTATGGGGGCTATAGGGGCTATAGGGGCTAGGGGGGCTATGGGGGCTATAGGGGCTAGGGGGCTATGGGGGCTATAGGGGCTAGGGGGGCTATAGGGGCTATGGGGGCTATAGGGGCTATAGGGGCTAGGGGGGCTATAGGGGCTATAGGGGCTATGGGGGCTATAGGGGCTATAGGGGCTAGGGGGGCTATGGGGGCTATAGGGGCTAGGGGGGCTATGGTGATCCAGGCTCTGACCCCCCCCCCCAGGTTCTCTTCCTCGATGCCCCTGAGGACGCTGTTCCCTCTTCACCCCCCCCGGAGCCCCCGGGCAGCGCCGCCCCCCCCCGGCCCCCCCACGCCAGCCCCGACCCCGAGTTTGGAACCGAGGTGGGGAGGATGGGGGGGTCCTGGGGACAGGATGGGGGCTTCTATGGGGCTCTATGCGTCCCTATGGTCTCTATGGGTCTCTATGGGTCCCTATGTTCTCTACGGTCTCTATGGTCTCTATGGGTCTCTATGGTCCCTATGGGTCTCTATGGTCTCTATGGGTCCCTCTGGTCCCTATGGGTCCCTATGGGTCTCTATGGGCCCTATGGGTCTCTTTGGGTCTCTATGGTCTCTATGGGGTCCCTATGGGTCTCTATGGGATCTCTATGGGCTCTATGGGCTCTATGGGCTCTATGGGTCCCTATGGGTCCCTCTGGTCCCTATGGGTCCGCCGGGGCTCAGCCCCGCTCCCGCCCTTGCCCCCCAGCGCGTGCTGCGCGTGCAGCTGCTGGAGGCGGAGGCGCTGGTGCCCAAGGACCGGTTCCTGCGGGGGGCGCTGCGGGGCCGCTCCGATCCCTACGCGCGCGTGCGCGCTGGCGGGGCGCGCTTCCGGAGCCGCGTCCTGCGCGAGGAGCTCAACCCGCGCTGGAACGAGGCCTACGAGGTGCGGGGGGGGGCATGGGGGGGTCTATGGGGTGTGTATGGAGGGGCTATGGGGTGTGTATGGAGGGGCTATGGGGGTCTATGGGGTGTGTATGGGGGGCTATGGGGTGTGTATGGAGGGGCTATGGGGGTCTATGGGGTGTGTATGGGGGGCTATGGGGTGTGTATGGAGGGGCTATGGGGGTCTATGGGGTGTGTATGGGGTGTGTATGGGGGGCTATGGGGTGTGTATGGAGGGGCTATGGGGGTCTATGGGGTGTGTATGGGGTGTGTATGGAGGGGCTATGGGGGTCTATGGGGTGTGTATGGGGGTCAGTGGGGGTCTGTGGGGGTCTATGGGGTGTCTATGGGGGTCTGTGGGGGTCTATGGGGTGTGTATGGGGGTCTGTGGGGGGCTATAGGGGTCTGTGGGGGTCTATGGGGGTCTGTGGGGGTCTATGGGGTGTGTATGGGGGCCTATGGGGGTCTATAGGGTGTCTATAGGGGTCTATGGGGTGTCTATGGGGGTCCGTGGGGGGGCTGTGGGTCTCTATGGGGTGTCTCTGGGGCACCCACTGATGCCCCCCCCAGGCCATCGTCACCGACATCCCGGGCCAGGACGTGGAGTTCGAGCTCTTTGACAAGGACCTGGATGAGGACGACTTCCTGGGACGGTGGGGGGGGGGGATGGGATGGGGGGGGGGGGATGGGGGGATGGGAGGGGATGGGGGGGGATGGGAGGGGATGGGGGGATGGGGGGGGGATGGGGGGGGATGGGGGGGATGGGGGGGGGATGGGGGGGGATGGGGGGGATGGGGGGGGATGGGGGGGTTGGGGGGATGGGGGGGGATGGGGGGGATGGGGGGGGTGGGGGGGGATGGGTGCTGACCCCCCCTCCCTGCCCCCAGGTGCCGGGTGCCGCTGCAGCGGGTGCTGAGCAACCGCGTCGTGGATGAGGTGGGGGAGGGGCCGGGGGGGTGGGGGGGTCCCTGCCCGGGGGGGTCCTGACCCCGTGCCCCCCTCCCCCCCCGGTCCCTGCAGTGGCTGCCGCTGGAGGGGGTGAAATCCGGGCGGCTCCACGTGAAGCTCGAGAGCCTGAGCCCCAGCGCCAGCCCCGCGCTGCTGCAGCAGGTACCGGCTCCTGCAGCGCATCCCCAGCCACAGCCATATCCACATCCCCATCCCCATCCATACCCATAGCCACATCCCCATCCATAGCCATATCCACAACCCCATCCCCATCCATACCCATAGCCACATCCCCATCCATAGCCATATCCACAACCCCATCCCCATCCATACCCATAGCCACATCCCCAGCCACAGCCATATCCACATCCCCATCCCCATCCATACCCATAGCCACATCCCCAGCCACAGCCATATCCACAACCCCATCCCCATCCACACCCATAGCCACATCCCCAGCCACAGCCATATCCACAACCCCATCCCCATCCATACCCATAGCCACATCCCCAGCCATAGCCATATCCACAACCCCATCCCCATCCACACCCATAGCCACATCCCCATCCCCATCCATATCCATATCCACATCCCCAGCCATAGCCATACCCATAGCCACATCCCCATCCATAGCCATAGCCATACCCATAGCCACATCCCCATCCGTACCCACATCCCCATCCATATCCATTGCCATTGCCACATCCCCATCCTTACCCACATCCATATCCATATCCATATGCACAGCCACATTCATATCTGTACCTATAGCCACATCCCCATCCGTACCCATAGGCACATCCCCATCCATACGCACATCCCCATCTGTACCCATAGCCACATCCATATCCACATCTGCATCCCCATCCATATCCGTATCCATACCCACAGCCACATCCGCATTCCTGTCCCCATCATTATCCCCATCTCCATCACTCTGCATTCCCATCCGTTTTCCCCATCCCCATCCTCATCCCTGCTCTCATCCCCCTCCCTATCCCCATCCCTGTGTATCCCCATCCTCGTGTATCCCAGTCTCCATCCCTATCACATGTCCCTGCACATCCCCATCCTTAGCCCCTTCCTTATTCCCATTCCCCCATCTCCCCCTTGCCCCCAGGTCCTGCACATCAACAGCCTCCTGCAGCCCCCCCACAATGAGGAGCTCTCGGCTGCGCTGCTCTCGGTGTTCCTGGACCGAGCATCAGACCTGCCGGTGAGCCCCCCGCACCCCCATGGCCCCATTGCCCTGTTGCCCCCATTGCCCCCATTACCCCATGGCCCCCTGCCCTCTTACCCTCATGGCCCCCATTGCCCCATTACCCCCCTTGCCCCCATTACCCCATGGCCCCCATTGCCCCGTTGCCGCCATTGCCCCCATTGCCCCATTGCCCCCATCCATCCCCATCCCATCCACGCCGTTATCCCAGCTCCGGAAGGGCTCCAAGCCCCCGTCCGCCTTCGCCAGCCTCTCCGTGCGCGACGTCTCCTTTAAGACCAAGGTGAGGCCCCGGTGGGGACCACATTGGGGTCTCTATGGGGGGGGGGCCCGGGGGGGTCCTCACCCTCCTCTCTGCCCCCCAGCCCAGCGCCCCCACCACAGCTCCCGTGTGGGACCAGGGCTTCTCCTTCCTCATCAAGCGGCCTCATGCGGAGTCCCTGGAGCTGCAGGTCCTGGCCCCAGCCCTGCTCCTGGCCCCATTGAGGGGGGGCCCCATTGCGATGCTGACCCCCCCCTCCCCATACCCACAGGTGAAGGACGAGGGGGGGCAGCCCCTGGGGGCCCTGAGCCTGCCCCTGCCCCAGCTCCTGGCCTCGGAGGCGCTGGTGCTCGATGGTTGGTTCCCCCTGGCCGGGGGGGGGCCCAGCAGCCAGGTCCTGCTGCGGGCGCAGCTGCGGGTGAGGAGCAGACCCCCCCGTACCCCATAATGGAACCCCCCCAGTAACCCCCTGTGAGCCCCCATTCACCCCATAATGGGACCCCCCCCATTGCCCCCCAGGTCCTGGTGTCGCTGCAGGCAGAGGCCAGCGCGGGGGGGGCCGCTGCCCCCCAACCCATGGAGGAGCCGGCGGGGGGGGGCGAGCAGAGCGGGCCGGGGGGGCTGCGCCAGCGCCTGCTCCCCACGGACAGGTAGGACCCCCCCCAGCATCCAGCCCCACATCCCCTATGGGTGCCTCCCCCCATGCTGGGTGTTGGGGGGCGCTCACCCTCCGCCCCCCCCCCAAGCCCCCCCGCTGGCGAGGCCGGGCTGGGCCGGCTGCAGCTCTCGCTCTGGTACCACGGGGATGGGCACAAGCTCGTGGCCATCGTCCACGCCTGCAGGTGAGCGATGGGGGGGGCCCTGGGGGGAAGGGGGGGTCGGGATTGGGCCCCCCCATCCCAATCCCTGCCCCCCCCCCCGCCCCAGGAGGCTGCGGCCGGTGGGGAAGGAGCTGCCCGACCCCTTCGTGTCCCTGGCGCTGCTCCCGGAGCGCGGCCGCGGCTCCAAGAGGAAAACGGGCGCCCAGAGGAGGACCCTGGACCCCGACTTCAACGAGAGGTGGGGGGGCCTGAGGGACCCTGGGGACCAGTGCGGCCCCACAGGGACCAGTGCGGCCCCACAGGGACCAGTGCGGACCCATAGGGACCAGTGCGGACCCAGAGGGACCAGTGCGGACCCAGAGGGACCAGTGCGGCCCCACAGGGACCAGTGCGGACCCATAGGGACCAGTGCGGACCCAGAGGGACCAGTGCGGCCCCACAGGGACCAGTGCGGACCCAGAGGGACCAGTGCAGACCCACAGGGACCAGTGCGGACCCAGAGGGACCAGTGCAGACCCACAGGGACCAGTGCGGACCCACAGGGACCAGTGCGGCCCCACAGGGACCAGTGCGGACCCATAGGGACCAGTGCGGCCCCACAGGGACCAGTGCGGACCCACAGGGACCAGTGCGGACCCAGAGGGACCAGTGCGGCCCCACAGGGACCAGTGCGGACCCAGAGGGACCAGTGCGGCCCCACAGGGACCAGTGCGGACCCAGAGGGACCAGTGCGGACCCAGAGGGACCAGTGCGGCCCCACAGGGACCAGTGCGGACCCAGAGGGACCAGTGCGGACCCACAGGGACCAGTGCGGACCCACAGGGACCAGTGTGGACCCATAGGGACCAGTGCGGACCCATAGGGACCAGTGTGATCCAGGGCGGCCCCATAGGGTGCAGTGTGATCTAGGACGGCCTCATAGAGTCCAGTGTGATCCAGTGTGGCCCCACATGCTCCCATACTGCCCTATACTGTCCCATCCGGCTCAGTAGAGCTCCATACGGTCACGTATAACGCAGTACCAGCCCTGCATGGTTCCATACAGCCCCATAGGGTCCCACACAACCCAGTCAAGCCCCGTATGGTCCCATACAGGATGGAACCTTACATGAAACCAGATACATACATATGACTGCGTACGGCCCCATAGAGCTCAGTACAGCCCCGTATGGCCCCATACAGCCCCATAGGGTCCCACATGGCCCCGTAAGCTCCAGCTCTGGCCCCATCTCCCCAGGTTCGAGTGGGACCTGTCCCTGGAGGACGCCTCCCGGCGCAGGCTCGAGGCTCAGGTCAAATCCTGCCCATCCTTCATGGCCCGGGACAAGGAGGTGCTGGGCAAGGTAAAGGGGGGCCGGGGGGGGACCCACTGATCCCTATTGAGCCCCATTGATCCCTATTGAGCCCCATTGAGCCTCACTGATCTCTATTGATCCCCATTGATCCCAATTGAGCCCCATCGATCCCCATTGATCCCCATTGAGCCCCATTGATCCCTATCAATCTCCATTGATCCCAGTTGAGCCCCATTGATCCCTATCGATCTCCATTGATCCCCATTGAGCCCTATTGAGCCCCATTGATCCCTATTGAGCCCCACTGATCCCTATTGAGCCCCATTGATCCCTATTGAGCCCCATTGAGCCCCATTGATCCCTATTGAGCCCCATTGAGCCTCACTGATCCCCATTGATCCCAATTGAGCCCCATCGATCCCCATTGAGCCCCATTGATCCCTATCAATCTCTATTGATCCCAGTTGAGCCCCATTGATCCCTATCGATCTCCATTGATCCCCATTGAGCCCTATTGAGCCCCATTGATCCCTGTTGAGCCCCACTGATCCCTATTGAGCCCCACTGATCCCTATGGAGCCCCACCGATCTCCATTGATCCCCATTGAGCCCCATTGAGCTGCTCCTGTCCCCCAGCTCCATCTGGACCTGGCCCAAGTGGATCTCTCCGAGGGGGGGCCCCATTGGTGAGTTGGGGGGGGGTCTCTATACTGGGGGGGGGCTCCGTGTGTGCCCCCCCCTCACCTCTCTCTGCATCCAGGTACAGCCTCCAGGATCCTCGGAGCAGCCCCTAAAGGCCCCCCCCCCATATCCCGCTGTGCCTGGGGGGCAGCAGGAACAGGGGTCCTGGACCCCCCCCCCATTGTCCTGCTGCCCCCCCCCACCGCCTGCATTGCACTGACCAAAGACGCACGGGGGGGGTCAGGATGAGGCCCCCCCCCCATAGACTGTTACGGACCTCGTGCCTTCTGCCCACCCAGAGGGGCCCCCCCTCCGGACACGCTCTCATTCGATGCCAGCGCTGTGCCCCCCCCACTGCATCCAATGTGCCCCCCCCATAGCGCTAATAAAGGATGGAGGCGATGATGGGGTCTATGCTGTGTGTGCCCCCCCCATGTATTCAATAGGAGGGGGTCCCTTATGGGGTACCCCTTATGGTCCCTATGGGGGGGCCCTATGGGATGTGCCCCCCCCCCCCCGCCGGGAGGTGTCAATAGGGGGTGGTACCCATGGGGGGGTCATGGGATGCTTCCCATGGGATAACGCGATGTCAACACCCCCCCCCCCCCGGTCCTGCTCTGTGCCCATCTAAAGGCAAACACCCAGGGGAGGGGGCGTGGTCTCGGCTGGCTCCGCCCCCTCATGAATAATGCAGCCCTCATTAATTAGCGCGGGCCAATGGGCGGGCGCTGACACCGCCCGGTAGAAACCGCCCGCCCGCAGCGCGCACCCAGAGCCCGGACGGGAGCGGCCGCCGCCATGGTGGGGATCGGGAACGGGAACCGGGATCGGGATCGGGAACAGGGAACGGGAGCAGGGAACCGGGAACGGGATCGGGAACAGGGAACGGGAGCAGGGAACCGGGAACGGGATCGGGAACAGGGAATCGGGACCGGGGGGGATGCGCGGAAGTTGCGCGGGATGGGGTGGGGGGAGCACGGTACCGGGGGGGCGCGGGGGGGGGGATCCGGTCACGATCGTTTCACGCTGACCCCCCCCGCGCTCCTCCCCCCGCAGTGCGACTTCTCGGAGGAGCAAACCGCGGGTGAGTGACCGGGAGCGGGAACGGGAGCGGGAACGGGAGCGGGAACGGGACCCTCCCCCCCCAACCACCCCGGGCTCCCACCGCGCCCCCGGTACCGGACGCGGCACCTCCCGGTCCCGGCGCTTCCTGCGCGGCCTCGGGCGGGGCCTTTCCGGGGGCGAAGTCTCCCCAAGGCGGGGCCGTTCCCGGGGGGGAGGAACCGGAACCGGGACCGGGACCAGACCCGAGACCGGGGGGTGCGGGACCGGGACCGGGAGCGGGACGGGGGCGCGGGTCCGTCTTGCGCCATTTGCCCTTATATGGGCAAAGCGCGGGGCCGCGCATTCCTGCGGGGCGGGGCCGCGCGGGGGGGCGGGAGCGGGAGCGGGAGCGGTTGGGTGCGGGACGGGGATGGGGATGAAGGGGGGGGGCGGGCGCATCCCGAGCGGCGTCGGGTTCCATGGGGAAACCGGATCCAGCGGCGACGGAAACCGGATCCCGGGATGCGGGGGGGGCGGTCCCGGGATGCGGGGGGGATCCCATTGGCTCCCATTGGCTCCCGGCAGAGTTCAAGGAAGCGTTCCAGCTCTTCGACCGCACCGGCGACGGGAAGATCCTGTACAGCCAATGCGGGGACGTGATGCGGGCGCTGGGGCAGAACCCGACCAACGCCGAGGTCATGAAGGTGTTGGGGAACCCCAAGAGCGATGGTGAGCGGGGACCCCCCCTCCGCATTGAACCCCCCCAACCCTCGCCATGTTTAAACCCCCCCGAAGGGCACTTATGGGGCGCCCCATTGCAGAGATGAACCTGAAGACGCTGAACTTCGAGCAGTTCCTGCCCATGATGCAAACCATCGCCAAGAACAAGGACCAGGGCTGCTTCGAGGACTACGTGGAGGGGCTGCGGGTGTTCGACAAGGAGGGCAACGGCACCGTCATGGGCGCCGAGATCCGCCACGTCCTCGTCACCCTGGGTCAGCAGCAGCCCTAGGAGCGCCTATGGACCCCCAGACACAGGGACCCCCCCTCCATCACCTCCTATGGGTGCCTATGGACCCCCCCTCCATCACCTCCTATGGGTGTCTATGGACCCCCAGACACAGGGACCCCCCCTCCATCACCTCCTATGGGTGCCTATGGACCCCCCCTCCATCACCTCCTATGGGTGCCTATGGACCCCCAGACACAGGGACCCCCCCTCCATCACCTCCTATGGGTGCCTATGGACCCCCAGACACAGGGACCCCCCCTCCATGACCCTCTATGAGTGCTTATGGCCCCCCCCGAACCCCCTTCTTCACCTCCTATGGGTGCCTATGGACCCCCCCGGCACCCCCCCTCCATCACCCCCCCTTGTGCCCCATAGGCGAGAAGATGACGGAGGAGGAGGTGGAGCAGCTCGTGGCCGGGCACGAGGACAGCAACGGCTGCATCAACTACGAAGGTGAGGTTTGGGGGTCCCGGGGGGGGGGGGGGGGTGTGCTTGGTTTTGGGGTGCTATGGGGGGGGGGGGGGGGGTCCCGTTCCATCCCTGACCGTGGTCTCCTTCCTTCCCGCCAGCCTTTGTGCGACACATCTTGTCAGGGTGACGCCGCCGGGGTAGGCGCTTCCCAACGCTCCCTCCTTCCCGGGGGGGTTTGGCCTCAGTCCTCCTTTTTCCACCTCTTGTTTTAGGCCGCTGGGTCCGGTTTGCGCTCCTTTAACCCCCCCCCCCACCCCGTTTGAATCCGATCCAACCCAACCCCCCCCCCCCATCCCGCATGCGCCTGTGCATGGAGCCCCCCCCAGCCCCACGGCTCCTGCGCTCTTTGGTTGGACTCCGGGCTTCTGCCTCTCTCCTGGGATGCGAACGGAAGGGAAAGGGGGGGGGCACCGGGACCCCCCCATTCACCCCCGGACCCCCCCTTTTCTTTCCACAGAGCTCGTCCGGATGGTGCTGAGCGGTTGAGGCCCCTTCGCGTCATCGCATCCCCCCCCCCATCCCTAAGTGTGGGCCTTGCCCATCAGTATCCCACTGTGTGCCCCCCCCCCGTGTGTGTGTGCCCCCCCCCCGTGCCCCCACTCTCAGCCCCACCGGCTAAGTCATTGCTCCACAGCACCCAATAATAAAGCATTGGCTGGCGGCGCCGGAGCCGTGTCCCTGTGCCCCCCCATTGCCGTGCCCCCCCCATTGCCGTGCCCCCCCATTGCCGTGCCCCCCCCATTGCCGTGCCCCCCCATTGCCGTGCCCCCCCCATTGCCGTGCCCCCCCATTGCCGTGCCCCCCCCGCCCTGGGCTCGGTTCTCCCCGCCCCGGGGTCCTGGAGTTTTATTTTTGGTGGTTTTAGTAAAAAACAAGAAAAGAACCAAAAAAACAAAGGGGGGGGGGGGGAGGGGGCACACACAAACGGGGGGGGGGGAAGGGGGGGGCAATGCCCATGTGCGGGGATGGGGGGGTTGGAGCTGTCTCATAAATAGCCGGGGGGGGGCACAGGGCCCCGGCCCCCCCGGGGAGCCCCCATTAAATAAACGGGGATCAGGGTCCGGGAACACCGGAGCTGGAGCCGGGGGGGGGCCTTGCAGCGGGGGGGGGGGGTGGTTCCGGTCTCCCCAATGGCGGCAGCTGGAGCATGGCGGTGGGGGGGGGGGGTCCGGCCGGGTTCACTGCGTGGGGGGCACCGGGGTGGCCGTGCTGGGGCTGGGGGCGATGGGGTCCGTCTGCAGGGGGGGTCCTTGGTCTGTGGGGGGAGAGCAGGGCGGTTACCGGCAATGGGGAGCGATGGGGAGCAACGAGGGACCCCCCCAAACCCCCCCCCCATTGATGTCAATGGATGCGGAGGTTCCCCCCCCCCCCCCCCCCAAATAGACGGGTCCGAGTCTCACCTGGGAGGAGGCCGGGGGTGGGGAGGAGGCTTCCCTGCACGGCGGCCACGATGGCGGGGCTGTGCGCGGCCGGGGACAGCCCCCCCCCCGGAGCCATGCTGCTGGCCAGGGCCCCATGCAGCCCGAGCGCGGGGGGGGGGGCGGCGGGGGGGTTGGCCATGCTCAATGGGAGGGCGGATGGAGGCGATCCGAAGGGGAAAGCCAAGGCGGGCGCATTACCGGGCACGGCGGGGTGGCCGCTGCCACCCAGGCTCCCGGCCAGGCTCGGCGGGGGCGGCTGCTGCCCGGGGAACGGCGCCGGGGCTGCGGGGAGAAGGGGGCGGCGTTGAGAGACCCCCCCCGGGGGGAAACGTTCACCCCCGCGCTGCTGCGTTCACCCCAGTGCTGCTGCGTTCACCCCCGCGCTGCTGCGTTCACCCCCGCGCTGCTGCGTTCACCCCTGCGCTGCTGCGTTCACCCCTGCGCTGCTGCGTTCACCCCCGCGCTGCTGCGTTCACCCCTGCGCTGCTGCGTTCACCCCAATGCTGCTGCGTTCACCCCTGCGCTGCTGCGTTCACCCCTGCGCTGCTGCGTTCACCCCAATGCTGCTGCGTTCACCCCTGCGCTGCTGCGTTCACCCCAATGCTGCTGCGTTCACCCCAATGCTGCTGCGTTCACCCCTGCGCTGCTGCGTTCACCCCCGCGCTGCTGCGTTCACCCCAATGCTGCTGCGTTCACCCCTGCGCTGCTGCGTTCACCCCTGCGCTGCTGCGTTCACCCCAGTGCTGCTGCGTTCACCCCCGCGCTGCTGCGTTCACCCCCGCGCTGCTGCGTTCACCCCTGCGCTGCTGCGTTCACCCCAATGCTGCTGCGTTCACCCCTGCGCTGCTGCGTTCACCCCCGCGCTGCTGCGTTCACCCCAATGCTGCTGCGTTCACCCCTGCGCTGCTGCGTTCACCCCCGCGCTGCTGCGTTCACCCCTGCGCTGCTGCGTTCACCCCCGCGCTGCTGCGTTCACCCCAATGCTGCTGCGTTCACCCCAATGCTGCTGCGTTCACCCCTGCGCTGCTGCGTTCACCCCCGCGCTGCTGCGTTCACCCCTGCGCTGCTGCGTTCACCCCCGCGCTGCTGCGTTCACCCCAATGCTGCTGCGTTCACCCCTGCGCTGCTGCGTTCACCCCCGCGCTGCTGTGTTCACCCCAGTGCTGCTGCGTTCACCCCCGCGCTGCTGCGTTCACCCCAATGCTGCTGCGTTCACCCTTGCGCTGCTGCGTTCACCCCAATGCTGCTGCGTTCACCCCCGCGCTGCTGCGTTCACCCCAATGCTGCTGCGTTCACCCCAATGCTGCTGCGTTCACCCCCGCGCTGCTGCGTTCACCCCAATGCTGCTGCGTTCACCCTTGCGCTGCTGCGTTCACCCCAATGCTGCTGCGTTCACCCCCGCGCTGCTGCGTTCACCCCCGCGCTGCTGCGTTCACCCCAATGCTGCTGCGTTCACCCCTGCGCTGCTGCGTTCACCCCCGCGCTGCTGCGTTCACCCCAATGCTGCTGCGTTCACCCCAATGCTGCTGCGTTCACCCCCGCGCTGCTGCGTTCACCCCCGCGCTGCTGCGTTCACCCCCGCGCTGCTGCGTTCACCCCAATGCTGCTGCGTTCACCCCTGCGCTGCTGCGTTCACCCCAATGCTGCTGCGTTCACCCCCGCGCTGCTGCGTTCACCCCAATGCTGCTGCGTTCACCCCAATGCTGCTGCGTTCACCCCTGCGCTGCTGCATTCACCCCAATGCTGCTGCGTTCACCCCTGCGCTGCTGCGTTCACCCCCGCGCTGCTGCGTTCACCCCAATGCTGCTGCGTTCACCCCTGCGCTGCTGCGTTCACCCCCGCGCTGCTGCGTTCACCCCAATGCTGCTGCGTTCACTCCTGCGCTGCTGCGTTCACCCCAATGCTGCTGCGTTCACCCCAATGCTGCTGCGTTCACCCCTGCGCTGCTGCATTCACCCCAATGCTGCTGCGTTCACCCCTGCGCTGCTGCGTTCACCCCAATGCTGCTGCGTTCACCCCTGCGCTGCTGCGTTCACCCCAGTGCTGCTGAGTTCACCCCTGCGCTGCTGCATTCACCCCTGCGCTGCTGCATTCACCCCAATGCTGCTGCGTTCACCCCAATGCTGCTGCGTTCACCCCTGCGCTGCTGCGTTCACCCCTGCGCTGCTGCGTTCACCCCTGCGCTGCTGCGTTCACCCCAGTGCTGCTGCGTTCACCCCTGCGCTGCTGCGTTCACCCCAATGCTGCTGCGTTCACCCCAATGCTGCTGCGTTCACCCCCGCGCTGCTGCGTTCACCCCTGCGCTGCTGCGTTCACCCCCGCGCTGCTGCGTTCACCCCTGCGCTGCTGCGTTCACCCCAATGCTGCTGCGTTCACCCCTGCGCTGCTCCATCCCCCCGTGCTGCTCCCCCACCCCTGCCCCATCCTCACCGTGCGGCGGCAGTGGCTGGGGTGGGGGGGCCCCGGGCAGTGCCGGCCCCATGGGCTCCGCGGGTGCCACCATGGCGGGGGCCGGCGGTGCCGCCAGCGGGTGCGCGGCGGGGGCCATCGGGGCTCCGGTGGGGCCGGGCAGGGGCTGGGGGGCTCCGGGGGGCAGCGGGGGCGGCTGCTGCTGCTGCTGCTGCTGCTGCAGGTGCTGGAAGTGCTGCTGGCGCGCCCGCATCTCGGCGTACTTGAGCTGCTCCATGTGGAAGGCCTGCCGGTCCGCCAGGAGCTGCTGCCGCTGGTATTCCAGCTGTGGGATAACGGGATCAGCGGGGGGGGGGGTGAGCAGGGAGCCCCCCCCCGCCTCCCGGCCTCGCTCACGGCCTCGCGCTCCCGGTCCATGATGGTCTCGAGCTCCTCGAAGTGCCGCAGTTTGATCTCCAGCTTCTTCATCTGCGTCTCCACCAGCAGCGCCACCAAGGACTTGATCTTGCGCTCCTCCACCGCTGCCAAGTGCTGCGGGGGGGGGGGGGCCGGGGGGGTCAGCCCCACATCCAGGCCCCCCACACACACACACAGAGCCCCCCCCCCGGCCCTCACCTTGGCCTTGACAGCGGCAGCAGCCAGGGCAGCGGCGGCGGCCGTGGACAGGTTCCCCTCCCCGATGTCCCGCTCCACCTTGGCCTTGCGCTCGCCCTCGGGCTCCGCTTGCTCCTTGGGCCCCTCCTCAGGCCCCTCCTTTGCCTCCTTCTCCTTCTCGGGCTCCCCTGCGGTGGGACGGGGGCCGTGGCAATGGGGCAGGGCCATGGGGGGGGCTCAGCCCCGCTCCAGCCCGGCCGGGCCCCGCACTCACCTGCGCCGTCAGCATCACCCTTGTCCGGCTCCTTCTCGCCCTCCACCTCCTTCCCCTTCTCCTCCTCCTTCTTGGGGGCCTCCCCGGGCTTCTCCTTCACCTCCTCCTCAGTGGCCCCATCGCGGGGCTCCTGCGGAGAGAGGAGCTCAGGCCCTGCCCCATCCCTGCCCCATCCCTGCCCCACATCCCCCCTGGACCAGCCTCCACCTTCGCCTCCTTCTTCTCCTCCGCCGGCTGCGCCTCTGCCCGCGCCTCCTCGGCACCGCTCTCCTCTGCAGGGGGGGACGGGGACACAAGGGCAGGGTCAGGGCCGTGCCCCCCATCCCGGCCGGACGCAGTTCATCCCATGGGATCGGGCTCACCCATGCGCTCGGGCTCGTCCGAGGCGGTGCCGGCGATGCCGCTGCTCTCCAGCCCGAAGGCCGGGTCAGCCTTGCCCGTCACCTTGGCCGCCTCCTCCACCTTGCGCACGTGGGCCTCCACCAGCGCCGTGGGCACCTCCTCCTTCATCTTGGAGAACTCCTCTATGGGGCAGGCACGGTCCTGTCCCCCCATAGGGCTCCCCACAGGCCTCACCCCATCGCCTGCCAAGGCTCAGCCCGTTTCCCTGTAGGGCCTCCTCCCTATAGGGCTCTTCCTGCTGCCCCATCGCATTCCTGTCTCCCTGCAGGGTTCCCTACAGCGCTGATCCCCTCTCCCCATAGCACTTGTGTCTCCCTGCAGAGCTCCCTAGAGGACTCATCCCACTTTCCTACAGGACCCATTCCCACCTCCCATAGGTCTCACGCTATTTCCCTATAGGACTCCCCACAGGACCCATTCCCATCTCCCTATAGGCCCCATTTCCCTGCAGGACCGGCTGTAGGCGTCTCTCCATAGCACCCAGCATCTCTCAGGCAGCTTCCCCCCATCTCCCTATGGGATTCATCCTCACCCCATAGGACTCACCCCATCCTTCTGCAGCTCTCCCACACATCTCATCCCTCTCCCTATAGAACTCACCCCACCCTAACCCACAGATCTCCCCCCAGGCCTCACCCTGCTCCCCACAGGACCCCCCCGATCCCCCCCCGTTACCCAGCGCGGACTTGGCGGCGGCGGAGGCCACGCGGGGATCCACCACGGAGGCCAGGAAGGCCACGGTGCTCATGACGGGGTTCCCGGACTGGCTGAAGGGGATGGGCTGATAGGCCAAGGGCCCCAGCGACGCCTCCGAGTCCTCCAGGTACGGGTCCTCGATGGGCAGGCGCAGGAAGTGCAGGATGCACTCGTCCTGCGTGCGGCTGCCCACGTGCTCCGACACCTTGTTCCAGTCGTCCTTGTACATCTCCAGCGCCTGCGGGTGCGGGGGGGGTCAATGGGGTGCAATGGCCCCGTTATCCCCTCAGGGCTTGGGGGGGGTTAATGGGGTGCAATGGCCCCGTTATCCCCCCAGGGCTTGGGGGGGGTCAATGGGGTGCAATGGCCCCGTTATCCCCCCAGTGCTTGGGGGGGGTCAATGGGGTGCAATGGCCCCGTTATCCCCTCAGTGCTTGGGGGGGGTCAATGGGGTGCAATGGCCCCGTTATCCCCCCAGTGCTTGGGGGGGTCAATGGGGTGCAATGGCCCCGTTATCCCCCCAGGGCTTGGGGGGGGTTAATGGGGTGCAATGGCCCCGTTATCCCCCCAGGGCTTGGGGGGGGGTCAATGGGGTGCAATGGCCCCGTTATCCCCTCAGTGCTTGGGGGGGGTCAATGGGGTGCAATGGCCCCGTTATCCCCCCAGTGCTTGGGGGGGGGTCAATGGGGTGCAATGGCCCCGTTATCCCCCCAGGGCTTGGGGGGGTCAATGGGGTGCAATGGCCCCGTTATCCCCTCAGGGCTTGGGGGGGGTTAATGGGGTGCAATGGCCCCGTTATCCCCCCAGGGCTTGGGGGGGTCAATGGGGTGCAATGGCCCCGTTATCCCCTCAGGGCTTGGGGGGGGTCAATGGGGTGCAATGGCCCCGTTATCCCCTCAGGGCTTGGGGGGGGTCAATGGGGTGCAATGGCCCCGTTATCCCCCCAGGGCTTGGGGGGGGTCAATGGGGTGCAATGGCCCCGTTATCCCCTCAGGGCTTGGGGGGGGTCAATGGGGTGCAATGGCCCCGTTATCCCCTCAGTGCTTGGGGGGGGTCAATGGGGTGCAATGGCCCCGTTATCCCCTCAGGGCTTGGGGGGGGTCAATGGGGTGCAATGGCCCCGTTATCCCCTCAGTGCTTGGGGGGGGTCAATGGGGTGCAATGGCCCCGTTATCCCCTCAGTGCTTGGGGGGGGTCAATGGGGTGCAATGGCCCCGTTATCCCCTCAGTGCTTGGGGGGGTCAATGGGGTGCAATGGCCCCGTTATCCCCTCAGTGCTTGGGGGGGTCAATGGGGTGCAATGGCCCCGTTATCCCCTCAGTGCTTGGGGGGGGTCAATGGGGTGCAATGGCCCCGTTATCCCCTCAGGGCTTGGGGGGGGTCAATGGGGTGCAATGGCCCCGTTATCCCCCCAGGGCTTGGGGGGGGTCAATGGGGTGCAATGGCCCCGTTATCCCCCCAGGGCTTGGGGGGGGTCAATGGGGTGCAATGGCCCCGTTATCCCCCCAGGGCTTGGGGGGGGGTCAATGGGGTGCAATGGCCCCGTTATCCCCTCAGTGCTTGGGGGGGGTCAATGGGGTGCAATGGCCCCGTTATCCCCCCAGTGCTTGGGGGGGGTCAATGGGGTGCAATGGCCCCGTTATCCCCTCAGTGCCTGCAGGATGCAGTTGGGGGGGTCAATGGGGTCCCCTGTATCCAACCCCCCCCATTCACCTCCAGCAGCAGCAGCGTCTCCTGCTCCGTCCACTCCCGCGTGGCGCTGGCGGCCGCTTTGCTCTATGGGGATGGAGATGGGGGGGGGGGGGGTGAGCGCTGGCACTCGGGGGGGGGGGTGCCGGGGGGGGGTCAGGGTCCGGGGCGCACCTTGGCGGGGACGTTCCTCTTGCTGTACATGTCCGTGCGGAGCCCGAAGTTCTGCAGCTCCGCCGGCTTCTCCTTGCCCTTGTCGGGGAAGTTGAGCATCTGCTGCGAGGCCGAGCTCTGCTGCGGGGGGGGGACACACACGGGACTCTGGGGCCGCGGCCATGGCGGGGAGGCTGCTCCCACCCCAGCCCATTGAAGCCTCGGTGGTGCCCCCCCCCCCGTCCCCGGGGCAGGGCTGCATGCGGGGCGCGAGGAGGAGGAGGAGGGAGGGAAGGAGCCTTCCTCGGGCAGCGGCGGGGGATGGCCCCCGGGGAGCCGCTCACCAGCTCCGGCTTCCCCTTCGCGGGCTCCGCGCCCAGCTCCTCCAGTTCCTTGCTCTTGCGCCCGGTCTTGGCCTCGCCGTCGCTCTGCCGGCCCTGGGGCACGATGGAAGCTCTGCGAAACCCCCCCCCCGGCCCCGCACCCACCCCCGGGGGCAGCGGGGGGGCAGGCAGAGGAGGGCAGGATGCGGCCGAGCCCCCCCCCCAGCACCAGCACCCACCTGGGGGGTCTTGGGCTGCAGCGGCACCAGCCCCGAGGGGGTGTCAGCCAGGACGTGGAAGTGGGAGGTGGGGGGGGGGCCCATGGGGGTGGGCCGGCTCTCGGCGTCCACTTGGTAGTTGATGAGGCCCCACTGCTCCAGGAAGGCGTGGACCCTGGGGGGAAGCGGCCTCAGCACCCCATGGATCCCAATGGATCCCATGGATGCCAATGGGTCCCAATGGATGCCCATAGATCCCGATGGATCCCATGGATGCCAATGGATCCCATAGATGCCAATGGGTCCCAATGGATGCCCATAGATCCCAATGGATCCCATGGATGTCAATGGGTCCCAATGGATGCCCATAGATCCCGATGGATCCCATGGATGCCAACGGATCCTCATGGATCCCATGGATGCCAGTGGATCCCAATGGATGCCCATGGATCCCAATGGGTCCCAACAGATGCCAATGGATGCCCACGGATCCCAATAGGTCCCAATGGATGCCACGGATCCCAATGGGTCCCAACAGATGCCAATGAATGCCCATGGATCCCAATGGGTCCCAATGGATGCCATGGATGCCAATGGGTCCCAACAGATCCCAATGGATGCCATGGATGCCAATGGGTCCCAACAGATCCCAATGGATGCCATGGATGCCAATGGGTCCCAACAGATCCCAATGGATGCCATGGATGCCCAATGGGTCCCAATGGATGCCACGGGTGCCCACGGATGCCCACAGATCCCAGGGGATGCGCGGGGCCGCACCGCATGATGGCGCAGACGTCGCCGGCCAGGTTGCGGCGGCAGGCGGTGGAGGTGAGGTACTCCTGCGGGTTCAGGCGGTACGTGTCGATCATGAAGTTCCGGTACGCCAGGTAACTGCGGGCGAACGGGGCCGCCTCAGCACCGGCACCGGGCACCCCCGGCACCGGCACGGATGGGATCCAGCTCCCGGAACTCACATCTCCGGGGTCTTGGATTTGTTCTTCCCATTGAAGAACTCGGGCAGGGCTCGGCGCTCGATGGCGTGGACGCTGCGGAGGGGAGAGCGTCAAGGAGGGCCTGGGGGGGGGGGCCCAGCACCACCCTCACCGCGCCCGGATTGGGCCCTACCTGTTGTAGTCGAACCAGGCAGCGTAGCTGGGGATGATGATGTGATGGGTCTGCTCCGTCACGTTGTCCTCGTGCAGCTCCGGGTTCTTGGCCTGCTCCCCCTTGCTCCCGGTGCCGTTCTCCTCCTCGTCCTGCCACGGACCAGCACCGCCTGAACCCCTTCACTCCGGCCCCTTTCTCATCCTCACGCAGAGCAGGATGAGGCCCCGGCAGCCGCAGGAGCCCCGCTCACCTTCCCAGCCGTCTCCATGCTCTCATCCTCCTGCTCATCTGGAACACAGAGGGGCAGGGCTGGGTTGGGCTGGGGGAGCTGTGGGGCTGGGGGGGGGGGTCCTGCCCCACTGCTCAGCCCCAGGGGCCCCCACTCACCCAGGTCCGTCATGGTGCCCCCCTTGACGGGCGCAGACTCCGAGTCCTTCTTGGTGTTCACTGCGGCAAAGAGAAGCGGTGCTGAGCACCCCCAACCCGTGCCTGTGCTGGGGGGGCCCCATGGGGACGGCACGGACCTGTCTTGGGCAGGGTGACCTCCTCCACGTTGGGCACGGGCGAAGGCTCATCCATGTCCTTGGTCAGGTCCTCCTGCTCCTCCTCGCGGTGCCCCCGCTTGGACTTGGTGTAGGGGGTGGAGGGGCTGCAAAGGGCCAAAGAGAGACCCCCCCCCGGGCGCCATCACCACCAGGACCCCCCCAGGCCCTGCCCTGGGCCCAACCCCGGCCTCCCCCCCCCGAGCTCACCCCTTCTTTGCGTTCTTCTTCTTGGCCTCCGGGGTGGGCGAGGGCGAGCGCTTGCGCTTCTTGTAGTTGCCCCCCTTCTTGTCCCTGCGGTCCGAGTCGGGGCTGTTCACCTGGGGGGGGGACAGGGGGGGTCACTGGGGCCAAGCAGAGACCCCCATTGGCCCCCCCCATAGCGCGCCCCGCACTGACCTCATCCGTCAGGGTCTTGGCCGAGATCTTCTTCCTGCGGGCGCCGGGGCTCTTCTCGTCCAGCACCTCGTAGTCCTCCTCGTTCATCCACTCATTGAACGTGTCCGTGTCCAGGATCCACTTGGCATGGACCTGCCGGGGGGGGGGGGGGGGGCAATGGGGGGAGCTGCAGCCTCCATCCCGGCAGTGGGGGGGGGCTGCAGCCACGGGGACCCCCCCCCCCACGTTACCTTCCGGGGCTTCTCCGGGGTCGGAGCATCCTCTACGGAGGCTTCGATCTCGCTGGCGGGGATCCAGGTGTCGTAGCTGTGGGTGCGGGGGGGGGGGGACATCAATGGCACCCTATGGGCCGAGGGGGGGCCCCCAGGCCGCATCCATCCCCCCCCCTTCACCCCTCACCTGTCGGGGTAGTACCCCCAGTGCAGCAGGACCTGTTTGTCGCGCTTCATCACGGGCCGGACCCACTCCTCTGCGGGACAAGGGGGCTCAGCACCCACAGCACCCAGGCCCATGGCGGGGGGCACAGGGGGGTCCCCTCTGCACCCACCTTCCTCCAGGTTCCCCGGCACAGGGCAGACGATGTGGGAGGCGCTGCTCTTGTCCTCGGTCACCGTGCCCTGCAGCGGGGACAAGGGGGGCAGCGTTGGGGGCAGGCGCCCGTGGGGACCCCCCCCCCGGTGCCCCCGGTGCCACCGACCTGGTGCCTCTTGACGATGTCCTTGAGCTTGCTCAGCAGCTTGGGCTCCAGCTCCTGGTGCAGGAAGATGTTGGGCCGGGCCAGGCAGTTGTTCTGGGGGGGGGGGGTTGGAAAAGGATGGTGCTGAGCGATAGGGACACAATGGGGGGGCCCAGGGGGGGTGTTCTGGGCACACACAGACAGCGGGGGGGGGGCTCACCTGCACCAGGGACTTCTCGATGGTCATGAACATCTCCACGTTGCGATCCATGCGCGAGGGATTCTGGAAATCGAAACGCCGCCTTATTGGGAGAAAAGAGCGACCCTCATGAAAGCCCCAGCTCCGGCCTGGAGCCGAGGCCACAACCCGGGGGGGGGCACACGCAGCTCAACCCCATTGGGGTCCATAGGGCAGGGCCACGCACCCCAAGGCGCTGCTAGGGGGACCCCCCCCCGGGTGGGTACTCACCAGCCTTGGTCGCTCTTGAACTTATAGGCTGCGGCCAGGATGTGGCACAGGGCCCCCCCCGCCTTGAAGTCCAGGAAGCATTTGATCTGCAATAGGGAATAAAGGGGTCGGGGGGGGGGGCTGCGTCCCCAGGGCCATAGGGAGCTGTGGGTGCCAGCCCCACATCTGTGGGGCACTGCCCCTGCCCCATGGCCCTGCCCCAGTGGGGGGGGGACCCATGGGATTTCCGTGCTCATTGGGAGTCACTGGCGGGGGCTGTCCCCGGGGCATCAATGGGGCCTCACCCCACATCTACGGGGCACTGCCCCTGCCCCACGGCGGGGGCCCTGTCCCAATAGGGCTGGGCCCCACGGGAGTCCCCTGGGCCATCAATGGGGCCTCACCCCCCTCCCTGGGGCACGGCCCCTGCACGGGCTCTCCCCCCTGTACCGCGGCCCCGCTATGGGGTGGCCCGGTTGCAGGCCCGGTGGCGGTGGCGGGGGGCGCTCACCGGGAGCTTGGTGAGCGGCGCGTTGCTGACGTGCTTCCCGAACACCTCCTCCTGGAACTGCAGCAGCTGCACCACGAGGCTCGACAGGGACTTGTTGGTGGGGGGCTCGGCCTGGATGTACTGCGGGCAACGGCGGCCGGGGCCTCCGGTCACCGCCACCGCGGCGGTGAGGGAAGGCAACGGGGCAATGGCGGCCGGGCCCGGTGGAGGTGACCACGGCCCCCGGTTCCGTTCGCCGTTCCCCCCGGGACCGTTTTACCTTCTTGTAGTTCTTGCCGAGCCAGAGGCGGACGTTGTCGAACTGGCTCACGGTGTCCGAGGCCTCGTAGTACTTAACGTTGGGGCCGCCGTCCTTCTTCCGCACCGCCATCTTGGAGCGGGGCCGCCTCCCGCCTCCCCGCCGCCGCGCTCTACCGCCCCCTGCCGGCGCCGCGCCGCGCCCGTTCTATCGCCCCCTACCGGCTCCTCCCCGCCACCCCCCTTCCCGCTGTTCCCCGCTCCTCGCTCTTCGCCGTTTCCCGTTATCCCGGTGGGAACGGGGCTTGAACGGGAGCGGAGGGAGCGGAGGGCGAAGGAGCGCGGTAACGGGGGAGGGGGGGGGGGAATGCAGTGGGAGCCGGCCTAGGCGCAGCGCGGCGGTGGCAAGCGCGGGAGTCACGGTGGCCGAGTGGTTAAGGCGTTGGACTCGAAATCCAATGGGGTTTCCCCGCACAGGTTCGAATCCTGTCCGTGACGCGACCGCTCCTTTTGCGGGGGGGCGTTGCGGAATTCCCGCACCCGCGACCCGCTCTTTTCCATGCGGGTTTGGGAACGGGGAGGGGGGGTTTCCTTATGGGATTCCACCCCCTCCCCTCCTAATACCCTCCAATGGAGGCAGCACAACCCAATCCCCCCGCCCCGCCCCAGCATGGAGCTAAAGGAAGGAGAACGCCGTTTATTGATCGCTGCAGCCCCGTCCCCACCGGGGCAGGAAATCCGGTTAAACCAACCGAAACGGCCAATAAATTAAAAGGTCCCGAGGGGAGCGAGGGGACGGGACCGGTCCCCGAGCCCTGGGACTGGTCCTCGAGCCCCGGGACCGGCCCCCGAGCCCCGGGACCGGCCCTTAGGGTCCGGTCCCGGGACTCGGGGGCCCGTCCCAGGGCTCCCATCAGCGCCTGATGGGGCAATGGAACCAAGAGAAGGACAAAGCCAAACCGGACCCACGGGCACTGAAAGGAAGAGCAAGCGAACGGGAGCCACCCAAGGGGTGCATGCACGGAGCGAGGGGCCGGGGGTGCTGAGCCCCCGTCGGCTGCCGTAAGGCTTGGGGGATCCAGAGGGAGAAGAGACGGGTCCAGAGCCGGAGCTGGACCAGGAGTCCATGGGGTGGCTCCTTGGAAGCGCCGGGGCTGAGCACGGCGGCGAGGACGGAGGCGGCTCCATCGTCCCCGCGCCGCGCTCGGGGGCCTTCAGATCTCCTCGACGCCGTGGGCGAAGATCATGACGAGCCCCGGCTCCAGGACCATGTCCTCGCCCATGTGCTG
Source organism: Psittacula echo (assembly GCF_963264785.1). Lineage (NCBI taxonomy): Eukaryota > Metazoa > Chordata > Aves > Psittaciformes > Psittacidae > Psittacula > Psittacula echo. The sequence continues at coordinate 1,345,210 of NC_137762.1, forward strand.
GTTCTCGCAGGCCATCACCACCACCGCCTGCTTGCCGGGGATGCGCTTGGCCACGTAGTTCTCGTAGTAGCGCCGGTTCATTTGCCGCGTCTCCAGCGTGGCCAGGCCCTGGGGCCAGTTGCGCTCGTGCGCGTTCTCGATGAGCTCGTTGGTGATGGACGGGGGGCAGCCGCTCTCCACCAGCGAGCGCTTGATGACGGCCTGGAGCACGGCGTCGGGCGTCGAGATCATCCCCCCCCAGCGCGTCACCCGCGCCGGCTGCAGCGAGTTCACCCACCTGCGGGCACGGCGCGGGCAGGATGAGGGCCCGGGGCTCTGCTGCCGCACCCCTGGGTCCAGCCTGGCCCTTGAGCGCTGCCAGGGATGGGGCAGCCAAACCTGGCTCAGCTCCAACGGGAACCCGTTCCAGTTTGAACCCATCACCCCTTGCGTGTCCCCCCCCTTCAGCCAAGCAGGCCCCAGCTGCAGATTCAGCCCCCCCCCGGCCCGATGTGGTCAGAAGCTGCTTCCTTCCCAAGGAGGAAGGAATCCGGCAGCTTCCTGCTCAGGATGCAGGTGGGAAGCTGTGAATGCTCCATTGTGCCAGCAGCTCCAGCACCAACCCCCCCGCCCCCCCCCCCGAGGGCCCCTTTCACCCCAAGCACTTACTCCAGGATCTCATTGTACTCAATGGTCTCCTCCAGGTTCTGCAGGTTGGGGTTGACGCTGCGGATGGCGCGCATGTAGGCCTTGAGCAGTTGGATGTCCCTCTTCTACAACGACATTGAGGGCGGGAGGGACCTTCCCATCATCACTGCTATGGTACGAGGTGCCCCACGGCACCTGCAGCCACCTCCTTCACCCTGGGGTCCCTATGGGTATCCCTGTGGGCATCCCTATGGGCATCGCTATGCCCATCCCCGTGGGCAGCCCTACGGACATCCCTCGGGCATCCCCTGGCACACACGGACCCACCTGCTCAGCCAGTTGGTGCTTGTGCTCCGCTGAGGTCTTCTCCAGCTCCGCGATCCTGGTCTGCTGCTGCTGCACCACGGATCGCAAGTGCTTGATGCAGTTGTGGTTGGGGAGCTCGTCCTTGGGCATTTCCAAGCTGGGGAGGAGGACGGGACAAGGAGAAGGGAAGGGAGTTACACGGCAGAGCCCTCAGCATCGCCATGGGAACAGGCTCCAGGATGAATCCAGCCGGGAGATGCTGGAAGCTGGGACGGGTGCAGGAGCACCGGCTCCCTGCAGGGGATGAGCTGTGGCAGGCAATGGGGATGTTCCAGGGCTCCCAACCGGGTCCCACACCCAAACCTCCTTCATCCGAGCTCGGATGTGTGCCGAGCCGATCCATCCACGCATCCAGGCTGGATGCCTACTGCACATGGGTGGGAATGGGACGGGCACCAAGAGCTCCCACTGGAGCTTGCCCTGGAGCTGAAATGGCTCTGGATGGATCCCGGAGCTGGCTTCCAACCAACAGCACAAAGGATGGGTTCCCCTCCACCACAACCTGCCCATAGGAACCACGGCCCCAGAGCCCGGCTTGGGTTGAACGGAGCCTACAGCAAGGCAGGGAGCAAGAGGCCGGGTTCGTGTCCCACCCCCTTCAGCAGGAAGGGCTCACCCGCAGCCCTGCTCGCAGGTGACGGGGCGCTTGGGGTTGTGCTCGCAGTCGTTGAGGTGAGCCATGAGGTTGTCGAGGCGCACGACGGCCGTGCAGCCGAAGACGGCGTTGTCGCAGGTGATCTGCAGCTTGGAGAGCATGTTCCGCATGATGCGCGGCACGGGCCGGAGGTGCGCGACCGTCACCACGCTGCGGTCCACGGGGCACGTCTGCTGCTGCGAGAACCACTGCGTGATGCAGGCATTGCAGAAGGCGTGCTCGCAGTGGGGAGCCTGCGGGAGCAAGGGCAGCGGTGACGGAGAGCACTGGAGCAGCGTGAGTCAGGATCAGCGCAGCACTGGATCATCGTTGATGCAAAGGAGCAGAGCATCACTGGACATTGAGTCAACATCAGAGCATCATCGAGCTCAAGGATCAGAGCATCACTGAGTCAGGATGAGAGCAGCAGTGGATCATTGATCCAAAGGATCAGAGCATCATCGGATCACTGAGCCAAAGGACCAGAGCATCATTGGATCATTGATCCGGAGGATCAGAGCATCACTGGATCAGAGCATCGAGTCAGGATGAGGGCATCACTGGATCATTGATCCAAAGGATCAAGGCATCACTGGATCATTGATCCAGAGTGTCAGGCCATCACTGGATCATTGAGCCAAAGGATCAGGGCATCACTGGATCATAGGATCAAGGCATCATTGGATCATTGATCCAAAGGACCAGAGCACCATTGGATCACTGAGCCAGAGGATCAGAGCATCATGGGACCATTGATCCGGAGGATGAGGACATCACTGGATCATTGATCAAGACCTGGAGTCAGGTCAGAGCATCGCTGGATCATTGACTCCACTGGGCTGGAAAAGAGCCTGAAGACCAAATCCAAGCCTCACGTCAGGAAGCGCAGGGACAGGACAGGGGCAGATGGGATCAAACCGGAGCAGTTTAACCCCGTGCACAGACCCCTGATGCCCACACAGGAGTGAGAGCCCCACCGGGACCAGAGCCCTCCTCCCTGCCCTGGATCAGGAGGTGCCCATCACCCCCCCCAGCCACACGGAGCCTTCCCAGAGCAGCTCCCGGTGCTGCTCCCGCCGGGAAGGGGCACAGGCGATGGGATGAGCCGGTGCTCCAAAGGTCACCTCCCTCTATTGACACAGCTGAGCCCTGCTCCCGCTTTCAGCCTGCACTGCCGGGAGCAAGGAATGACGAAGGGAACCAGGACACAGCGACGGGCTGGGCAGGGAAGGCATTCAGAGCAGCCCAAGGAGGAGGACTTGGGGGTCTTGGTCAATGAGCAAACGAACATGAGCCGGCTGCAGTGTGCAGAAAGCAACCGTATCCTGGGCTGCATCAAGAGGAGCGTGAGCAGCAGGTCATGGAGGTGATCCTGCCCCTCTACTCTGCTCTCGGGAGACCTCCCTTGGAGCACTGTGTGCGGTTCTGGTGTCCTCAACATAAAAAGGACATGGAACTGTTGGAACAAGTCCAGAGGAGGCCATGAGGATGAGCAGGGGACTGGAGCACCTCCTGTATGGAGACAGGCTGAGAGAGTTGGGGCTGTTCTCTCCCGCATGGAGACCTCAGAGCAGCCTTCCAGTATCTGAAGGGGGCCTACAAGGATGCTGGGGATGGACTCTTCCTCAGGGACTGCAGTGACAGGACAAGGGGGAACGGGTTCAAACTGAAACAGGGAAAGTTTAGATTGGATCTAAGGAGGAAGTTCTTTACTGTGAGGGTGCTGAGGCACTGGAATGGGTTGCCCAGGGATGCTGTGAATGCTCCATCCCTGGCAGTGTTCAAGGCCAGGCTGGATGAGGCCTTGGGTGGCCTGGTTTAGTGGGAGGTGTCCCTGCCCACGGCAGGGGGTTGGAGCTGGCTGTGGTTAAGCTCCTTCCCAACCCTGACTATTCCGTGGTCCTGACTCCAAACCCATCCCAGGCTTCTCCCTTCCAGCCCCTCCCTTCCTCCCCTTCTGCTGCCCCAAAGCAGGAGCGGGGGCTCTGGGAGCCCCTGGAGCCTGCAGCAGTGTCCCTATGGGAACGCACCTGCACGGGCTCCTCCAGGACGCCGCTGCAGATGGGGCAGATGAGGTCCTCGTCCACATCCCCCTGGAAGCGCGCGACATCGTACCCCATCGCTCAGCACCGGCTCCGGGACCCTGCGCACGGAGACACCGGCGGGAACGGGAGCACCCCACGGGCAGCCATGGCGGAGGGCGCCGAGCCCAGCGCCCCCGTTCCCAAAGCCCATCCCAAGGACGCCGTTCCCAGCTCCTCGCCCGGTGCCGGAGCCCACCGGGAGCTCAGCCCCGGCGCTTCCCGGCTCCGCTGCGGCTTCTCCTCCTCCTCCTCTCCCATCCCCATCCCCAGCAAAGCCGGTCCCAAGGGGCGCAGCCACGGGGATCCCATTGCAGGTAATGGAGGTCCCCCCCCGCACCAGCACCGGGAGCCCCGGGAACAAGGGCACGTGGATGCTTCCGGAGGCTCCAACAGGGACACGGCCGAGCCCGCGCCCAAGCTGCTCGTCCAGCTCCATGGCCTTCCCTTGGGATTCTCCCCCCCATCCCTTTAGCGGCCGCTCCCAGCTCAAGCCTCGGCAGCTCCATTGGGTTCAAGCCCGCCTGGATGCTGGGACCATCCTGACTCCACGAGCATCCTGCACGGGCATCCCAGCACCCAAAGGGAAGCGCACTCGGTGCCACCTCTTCAGAGCCACACTCCTGAGCTTTGCTCCTTCCCAATCCCAACATGGTCCCGGGAACAACGACCCAGGCAAGATCCAAGCGGATGCCTTCATATCCATTGGGAAAACGGCTTTAAAGGGGGAGACTGCGACGGGATTGGGGGCAGCTCTTCCCTGTGAGGGTGGTGGGACATGGGATGGGTTGAACCGGGATAGGGACTGGGATAGGGACTGGGATAGGGACTGGGATAAGGCACTTCCCCCCCTTCTCTTCCTTCCCTTTGCCTTGTGATCCTGCTCCAGCCTCGTCCCTGCCGACTGGGATCGCCTTGGCCAGGAGCACCAAGGGCTTGATGGGATGGGAGAGGATCCGGGATTCCCAATCGGAAGCACTCTGGCATTCCATGGGACATGCCAGCCCTTTCCCAATGCTTCCCAGAAGCCCTTGGGGAACAGAGAGGAACGAGGAAGGCAACGGACGGGAATGATGCGGATGCTGCCTTGGAAGAGGCCTGGATCCAAGTGGATCCAAGTGGAACCGGGACAGCTCCACACTGGGAGGAACCAACCCAAGGCCGCCCGCGCCGGCATTCCCGCGGTGAGGAAGCAGGACCCATCTCCAGGGGCTCCACCTGGGAAGCGCTGCTCGCACACAGGATTGTGCCCCAAGGCACATCCCAGAATCCCTTTGGGAACGCCGCACAGCTCCCATTGTGCCCCACAGAGCATTCCAAGCGCGGGCATTCCTCCGCCTCTTCCCGCCTTGCTCCGGGTGCTTTTCCCAGGAATTCCCGCTTTGGGAACCATTGGAGAGCTTCGAATTCCCAACCCCATTGCTCCATGGAGAGATTCCCAAACCAGTTCAGTTGCGTCCCCCCCCCCCCACCGTGACCCATCCCATAATAACGGGGGGGAGCAGCAGCTGGAGGAGCTTTAAGGCCCCTTCCCAGAGAAAGGATTCCAGGATTCCGGCAGGGCTGGACGGGCTCAACCCTGCCCATGGATCGGTGCCGGAGCTGCTCCCATAGGGAACCAGGACCCCAAGGAGCCGAGTCCCAGGCAGGGGCGCTTCGGGAGCCCCTGGCACTGGAATTCCTTGGAATCCTCTGGAATTTGCGGCCCTTTCCCTGCCGACACCGATCGGGAGCCGCGTCCTTCCCCGGGCACTGCGCCAGCAGCGGGGTTGGATCCCGTATAAAAGCTGGAACGTTCCCAATGGCTCATCCCTCGGGATAACGGGAAGGGCTTTACCTTGCGCGGCAGAATTCCTGGCGGAGCGGCGCGGCGCCAGGCGGGGCTCTCTCGGGGCAGCGCCGCGCTCCCAAGGGCCCATCTTTTCCCCTTCCTCTTCCACAATTCCCAGCGCCCTTCCTGGAATGCCGGGAGCCGCGGGTCAGGAGCCGGCGGCAGGGAAGGGAAGGGGCTGGGAAGGCTCCATCCCTGCGGCCAGGGGCTGCCGGGAGCCGGCCCTGGAGGATCCCAAGCTCCTTCCCAACCCCAACCATGCCATGAGCAGGGAAGGGAGGTCGGGAGCTGCCCCCGCGTCCCGCTTCTGCCATTGGAATGGGAAGAACAAAGCTCCCAACCCCCCCATTGGCACAATGCAAGCAAGCCCTTGAGTGAAAACCCCCTCTGCGTGTTCCCAATGGGAATAACCCCCCCCTCTGGGTGTTCCCAATGGGAATAACCCCCCCTCTGGGTGTTCCCAATGGGAATAACCCCCCCTCGGGTGCTCCCAATGGGAATAACCCCCTCCTCTGGGTGTTCCCAATGGGAATAACCCCCCCTCTGGGTGTTCCCAATGGGAATAACCCCCTCCTCTGGGTGTTCCCAATGGGAATAACCCCCCCTCTGCGTGTTCCCAATGGGAATAACCCCCCCTCTGGGTGTTCCCAATGGGAATAACCCCCCCTCGGGTGCTCCCAATAGGAATAACCCCCTCCTCTGGGTGTTCCCAATGGGAATAACCCCCTCCTCTGGGTGCTCCCAATAGGAATAACCCCCTCCTCTGGGTGCTCCCAATAGGAATAACCCCCTCCTTTGGGTGCTCCCAATGGGAATAACCCCCCCCTTTTGGTGCTCCCAATGGGAATAACTCCCCCTTTGGGTGTTCCCAGTGGGAATAACCCCCTCCTCTGGGTGTTCCCAATGGGAATAACCCCCTCCTTTGGGTGTTCCCAATGGGAATAACCCCCCCCCCGGGTGCTCCCAATGGGAATAACCCCCTCCTTTCGGTGCTCCCAATGGGAATAACCCCCCCCCGGGTGCTCCCAATGGGAATAACCCCCCCCTTTGGGTGCTCCCAATGGGAATAACTCCCCCTTTGGGTGTTCCCAATGGGAATAACTCCCCCTTTGGGTGTTCCCAATGGGAATAACCCCCCCCCGGGTGCTCCCAATGGGAATAAACCCCTCCTTTGGGTGCTCCCAATGGGAATAACTCCCCCTTTGGGTGCTCCCAATGGGAATAAACCCCTCCTTTGGGTGCTCCCAATGGGAATAACTCCCCCTTTGGGTGCTCCCAACGGGAATAAACCCCTCCTTTGGGTGCTCCCAATGGGAATAACTCCCCCTTTGGGTGTTCCCAATGGGAATAACCCCCTCTCTGGGTGTTTCCATAAGGAATAAACCCCCCTCTGCGTGCTCCCATTGGGAATAACCAAGACCTGGGCCCACCCCAGCCCTTACGGACACCGCACTTCGGGCTCGTTACCCCTCAGACCGGAGGGGACCGGGCCCCACCGCGGCGCCTCCAGCCCCGGATCCCCTTGGGAGCAATGGGGCGGAGCGATCCCCCCCCCAACCACCCCCAATGGGGCCTGGTTCCACCCTTCCGCCCCCCGGCGCGCCCTCACCCCCTAAGGCCGCCCCGAGGCCTCGGTCCCGGTCCCGGCCCCGCTCACCGGCTCCCGCCGGGCCCGGCGCGGCCTCCAGCGCGGCTCCGCACCCCCGGAAGCGCCACCCCGGAAGAGCCGCTCTGCTCCCTGACTCGGTGGATTTCTTCCCTTAAGTCCCGCCCTCCCGACGCCACCATTGGCTGACGGCTCCGCGCTCCTGCGAGCTGATTGGCTGCCGCGGGTGGTGGCTGGGACGCTTCCGGGTGTGCCCGCGGTAGCGGCGGCGGTGCGGGGCCAGGTGAGCGCGCGTAGACGGGACGGGGGGGGGACAGCGGCGCGGGTGCGTGCGCGCCCCCTGGCGGCGGGGCGGCAGGGCAGCGCCGGTGCCGTGTCCCGGTGCCTCCATCCCCGGTGTCCCGGTGCCCTCCGCAGAGCCCCGTTGAGCACCATGAGCACCGAGACGTTGGTGAAGGACGTGAAACCGGGGCTGAAGAACCTCAACCTCATCCTCATCGTGCTGGAGACCGGTGCGTGCGGTGCGATGGGGGGGGGGGGGGGAGTCCCGGTAACCCCCGTTCCTGGAACCCCCCCATCCCGTTTTCCCCCCCCAGGGAGGGTAACGAAGACCAAGGACGGACACGAGGTGCGGACGTGTAAAGTGGCCGATAAGAGCGGGAGCATCAACATCTCCGTGTGGGACGACGTCGGGAACCTCATCCAGCCCGGGGACATCATCCGGCTCACCAAGGGGTGCGGGGGGACCGGGCGGACCGGGGCCTGCGGGGTAGGGATGGGACCGGGGTCTATGGGATGGGACTGGTGCCTATGGGATAGCGATGGGAACCGGGGGTACCAGTCCCTATGGGGTATGCATGGGACCTGGGGTACTGGTGCCTATGGGATAAGGATGCAACCCGGTGTCTGTGGGATAGGGATGAGAACTGGGGGTACCGGTGCCTATGGGGTAGGGATGGGGACCGGGGTCTGTGGGGTGCGGATGGGACCTGGGGTACCGGTGCCTATGGGATACGGATGCGGACCAGTGTCTGTGGGGTAGGGATGGGGACCGGAGGTATCGGTCCCTATGGGGCACCCCTGGCCTGACCCCCCCTTGCCCCCCCAGGTACGCGTCCGTCTTCAAGGGCTGCCTCACGCTGTACACGGGGCGCGGGGGGGACCTGCAGAAGATCGGAGAGTGAGGACGGGGCCGGCTTTGGGGGTGCTGGGGGGGGGCGATGGGGGGGACCCCACTGACCCCCCCCCCCCCGTCAGGTTCTGCATGGTCTATTCCGAGGTGCCCAACTTCAGCGAGCCCAACCCCGAGTACGCGGCGCAGCAATCGCAGAGCAAAGGGGTGAGGGGGGGCACAGAGGGGATGGGGGGGCACAGAGGGGATCGGGGGGGCACAGAGGGGATGGGAGGCAATGGGGATGGGGGGGCACAGAGGGGATGGGAGGCAATGGAGATGGGGGGGATAATGGGGATGGGGGGGTCACAGGAGATGGGGGTCACACAGTGGGGTCGGGGGGCTCACAGGTTGCGGGGGGGGCCCTGGTCTGGCCCCACACCGGGGGTTCCCCCATCTCCCCCCCAGGCCCAGAACGAGAGCGCGCCCCCGGCCCCCCCCCAGACGAGCCAAGGCCCCCCCGCGCCCCCCCCGGGTAGGTTCCGCATCCCCTTCCCCCCCCCCCCTTTTCCTTGTCCCCCCCCCCGAGGCCCCCATCCTGCTGCTTCCTCCCCCTCCCTCTGCTCCGCTTCCAGCCCCCGAGGGCCAGAACGGGAACGGGGCCCCCCCCGCGCACCCCCCCAGCGGCCGCATCACCCGCAGCCAGCCCGGGCACCCCCCGCTCAGCAACGGCAAAGAGACGCGGAGGAGCAGCAAGAGATAACGGGGCCCCCCCGCGGCACCGGCCCCTCTCGGGGGGGGGGGGGGGGTCCCGGCCCCCCACGTCCCACCCCTGCCTGGGGGGGGGTTAATAAAGGTTGAGCCCCCGCCGCTGCCTCAGCCCCATTGCGGGGTCCGGGCCCCGCACCGCGCCCTTTAAGCCCCCCCCCCCCCTCCATGCGTGGCCCCTCCCTGATGGGAGCAGCCCCACGGTGACCCTTGCCCCCCCCGGCTTGGGTGCAGCGAACGCGGTGCAGGGACCGGGCCCAGGTGAGCAAGGGGGGGGGGGGGGGCGGTGATACCGGTACCGCGGCGCGATGGGGGGGAGCGGGGACCACGCACCCCAAGGTGGGGGGGGCAGCACTGGGGGCTATGGGGCGGTGATGGAGGGGTCGCAGCCGCATGCATGGGGGGGGTTTGGACGCGCCCCATTGGTCTCCATTCCCCACCACCGGCGGTAACGGGGGGGGGGGGGTGCAGCGCCGTTATCACCCCGCGGTCAAACATTAACCCGGGCCTCCCCCCCCGCGCCCCGGTTGCAAAACCCCCGCCAAGGCCTCGCGTCTGCCGCGCCCCCCCCCCCCCCCCGGTTCCCGACCGCGTGTCCCCGGTGTCCCCGCAGCCCCCATGGGCGGCCGCGGGCTCCTGGTGCTGCCGCTGCTGCTGGCGCTGGGGAGCGCGGAGCACGGCGGGTACCTGCGGCGCCTCTTCGGGCACTACGGGGGGGCCAACGGGACGCTGCCGTCCGAGGGCCTGGCGCGGCTGCTCGGGAGCCTGGGGCTGGGCCGGGTGCGGGTGGTGCAGATCCAGCACGAGGAGCTGGGCCACGGCCACGTCAGCCACCTCGACCTGCTCGAGGTGCAGGAGGACAAGCACCGGCACCGGCACCCGCTATGGGAGCACGGCGGGGACCCGGGCACCGCGGCCCCGAACAGGTACCGCGGCCCCATCCTGCTCCTTGCCCCCCTCCCGTTCCATCGTGGTTGATGGGCTCGGGCTCACCCCGCGCTGTGCCCCGCAGCCCCCGACCCACCCGGGCTGAGAGCGCCCTGAAGCCGGTGCCCACCGAGCCCCCCGGGAGCCGCGGGGCCCCCCCGGTGCCGGGGCTGAGCCTGCTCGGGAGGGTCCTGGGCTTGGAGCCCTCCAGCGCTGAGCACCCGAACCACGACGTGAGCAGGGATGGGGCTGGGGGGGGGGGGGGGGGTTCGGTGTCACCATGGGGGGGACCCCCCCCTTGTCCCCCGCTCATCGCCGGCCCCGCAGTGCCTCAACGTGAGCCAGCTCCTGGTGAGCGTGGGGCTGGAGGCGGCGGCGCAGCTCACCCCGGAGCAGTTCTCGCTGCTCTGCCCGGCCCTGCTCTACCAGATCGACAGCCGCGTCTGCATCCAGCACAGCGACGATGTGGAGCTGCCCCCCCCCGGGGGGGGCCCGTGGGCAGGTAACCCCAGACCGGGGCCTGACCCTGGTCCCTGATCTCTCATCACCCATCCCTGTGTCCCCTGTGCCTGCAGCTCCATCCTCAGGTCCCCATGTGCCCCATTCCTGCAGCCCCCAAGGGCTGCTCCCTGAGCCTCTGGTACCCCATCAGCTGGACCCCACATCCACATCCCTGGCTCCCTCACCCCTCCATCATCAATCCCTGCATCTTGTCCCCATTCCCTGCATCCCCACGTTCCTCCCTTTCCCCATGTCCCATCCCTGGGTCCTCTCTACCGGCAGCCCCATCCTCAGGTCCCCGTGCTCCCCATCCCTGCATCCCCCAGGGTCTGGTCCCCGAGCCCCTGGTCCCTGAGCCTCTGGTCCCCCATCCCCTGGACCATGTGGGCTCTGTCCCTGGCTCCCCCATCATCCCCTCAGTGCCCTGTTCCCCAGCCCGCACCCCCACGTTCCTCCCTTTCCCCCTGCCTCCTCCCCGGGTCCTGCCCCGTCCCGGTCTCACCGGCCCCGCAGCGCTGGGCTGGGGGCTCTTGGCCGTCGCCTTCGTCAGCCTCCCCTCGGCGCTGGCCGTGGCGCTCGTCCCGCTCCTGAGCCGCAGCTTCTTCCACTCGCTCCTCGCCTTCCTGGTGGCCCTGGCCGTGGGGACGCTCTGCGGGGACGCCCTGCTCCACCTCTGGCCCCACGTAGGTACCGGAGCCCCCGCGTTACCGGGGCCGGAGGGGAGGGCACCGCTGAGCCGCGCATCCCCCGTGCCCAGGCGCAGGGGCAGCACCCGGAGGCGGCGGTGCCGGGACCCGCGGTGCTGCAGGGGCTGGCGGTGCTGGGCGGAATTTACCTCCTCTTCCTGCTCGAGCTGCTCCTGGGGATGCTGCGCCGGAGCCGCGAGGCCACGGTGAGGGCCGGAGGCACCGGGGGTTGGGAGGGGGGGGGGGTTGGGGCTTCCGGCTCCGCACCCGACGCCTCGATGGTGCCTTCAGCAGGGACCGAGCCCGGAGGCAGGCGCTGGGGTCCTGGCACCGCTAAGAGGAGGTAAAACCCCCCCCCCCCCACCACCTCCGGTACCGAGCAGCGGCCCCGGCCCCGGCGCCCACCCCGAGTCCCCCCCATCGCAGGGGCTGAGCCGCGCCCGACGGCGCCGGAGGCAGAGCTGGAGCTGGGGCCCCGCGGGGCCCCCCCCCACGGACACTCCCACGGCCCCGCGCTGCCCCCCAGCCCCGCGGCCGCAGACGTGGTGTGGATGGTGGTGCTGGGCGACGGGGTCCACAACCTGACCGACGGGCTGGCCATCGGTGAGGGCGGGAGGCGGGGAGGGGGAGGCACGGGCATGGGGACGCACGGGGATAAGGGAGGCACAGGGATAGGGATGCACAGGGATAAAGGATGCACAGGGATGGGGATGCACAGGGATAAAGGATGCACAGGGATGGGGATGCACAGGGATAAAGGATGCACAGGGATGGGGATGCACAGGGATGGGGATGCACAGGGATGGGGATGCACAGGGATAAAGGATGCACAGCGATAGGGATGCACAGGGATAGGGATGCACAGGGATGGGGATGCACAGGGATAGGGATGCACAGGGATGGGGATGCACAGGGATAGGGATGCACAGGGATAAAGGATGCACAGCGATAGGGATGCACAGGGATAGGGATGCACAGGGATGGGGATGCACAGGGATAGGGATGCACAGGGATAGGGATGCACAGGGATGGGGATGCACAGGGATGGGGATGCACAGGGATGGGTATGCACAGGGATGGGGATGCACAGGGATAGGGATGCACAGGGATGGGGATGCACAGGGATGGGGATGCACAGGGATAGGGATGCACAGGGATGGGGATTCACAGGGATGGGGATGCACAGGGATAGGGATGCACAGGGATGGGGATGCACAGGGATGGGGATGCACAGGGATAGGGATGCACAGGGATGGGGATGCACAGGGATAGGGATGCACAGGGATGGGGATGCACAGGGATGGGGATGCACAGCGATAGGTATCCACAGGGATAAAGGATGCACAGGGATGGGGATGCACAGGGATAGGGATGCACAGCGATAGGTATGCACAGGGGTAAAGGATGCACAGGTACAAGCTGTACCCGATGCACCGGGGACCGTGCAGGTCCGGTTCAAGTTCCCTCTTCCCGCAGGTGCCGCCTTCTCCCACAGCATCCCCAGCGGGCTCAGCACCGCTCTGGCCGTGCTCTGCCATGAGCTGCCCCACGAGCTCGGTACGTTCCTGCCCCCCAGCGCCCCCGCGGCCGTGGCACCCCACGAGCACCCACGTTCCCCCCTCCATAGGTGACCTGGCGGTGCTGCTGCGGGCGGGCACGGCCCCGCGCACCCTCCTGCTCCTCAACCTGCTCTCGGCTCTGCTCTCCTGCCTGGGGGCGGCGGGGGGGGCCGCCGTGGGGCAGAGCGCGGCTCACCTCACCCCATGGATCCTCACCCTCACCGCCGGCATCTTCCTCTACGTGGCTTTGGCCGATATGGTAAGGGGGCGGCAGTGGGGCGGCCGTGGGGCGGCGGTGGGGCCGGCGCCGGTGCTGACCCCGCTCTGCCCCAGCTCCCCGAGGCTGTGCGTCGCTCCGAGGGCCCCGATGAGGGCTCGTGGGGCCGCTTCCTCCTGCAGAACGCGGGGTTCCTGCTGGGCAGCGGCATCATGATGGGCATCGCCTTGGCCGAGGGGCACGTCCGCGCCTGGCTGCAGCCCTGAGCGGCCCCACGGCCCGGCTGCAAGAACGGGGGCAGCCCCCGGGACCGGGCATTGCCCCCGCAGCATCCCCGGGTGTTTCATCCCCATCCGGTCCCTCCATCCCTGCGGGGACGGGAGGGCCCCGGAGCGGACCCCGACGGCGTTTCCCCTTCTCCCTCCCCTTGGACCGGGGGCAGAGAGCGAGGGGGCATCGAAGCAACGGCGTTTTAATAAACGGAACTGATTCAAACGAGGGCGTCGGGTCCCGCTTCGCCCCCTCCGGTCCCGGTACCCCCCCCGTGGGGAGCGAGGAGGACGCGGTTGCCGCGGCAACGGCGGGATGCGAGGCCACGCCTCCATCCGCAACGACCAATCAGAAGAGGAGGCCACGCCCCTCCTGCGCCAGACCACGCCCCCCGGCGCTGTCTACGGAGGCGGTGCTGATGCACGGGGAGGGGCGAGAAACCCCCAAGATAGGGGGTACGAGGGTAAGCACCCCACAACATGACGTCAGCGATGACATCACACACACACCACCCCCCTTTCCCAACCGGAGGCACAGAGCGCCAGGCTTGGAGCTGTTATTACCCCCCCCCCAGAGGTGGGGGCTGCCCAGGGAGGGGATTTGGGGGTCCCTGACCAAGGCAGGAGTTGAATGTACCCCGATACCCATTCCTCATTATCCAGAGCAATTACCGGTGCCAAAGGTGTGGTTCTGATGAGGATGTCAAGGTTTGGGATGTGGGATGGGCACGGAAGGACCAGGACCGGCTCCGAGCATCGCTCCCCTCATCACAGCCTCTGCTTGGGGCAGCTTCAAGGCACCAAGGTACCTCCAGGACAGGCGCTGGGCTGGGCTCAACGTGGGCTCCTCACCCACCCCAAGCCTTCTGTCAGCTTTGATCTCCTTCTGGTCACCCCAACCTTCACCCCCCAACGGGCCATGTCTCACAAAGCCGTAACTCAGGAAGGCGAGGATGCTGCCGGCATCAGGACGTGCTCCTGGTCCCATCCCAACCGATGACTCCATCCGCATCCCTCACGGATGCAGAGCCCGGAAGGCAGCAGCGGCTCCGCGGTACCCATGGGCTCCAAGTAGCAGCAACCCCTTGGAACCCAAGCGCAGAGCCCCACAGAAACACCCCTTCGGGCCCTCTTTCGGGGCCACATCCCAACCCCAGCGCTCACCTGGAGCTTTCCATGCGGTTCACTTTATTGGTTTCAAGTTGACGAACACTATCGATACGACTGGGTCGAGTAAGGCTTTGTTCCTCTCGCGTCCCCCTCCTCGGCCCCTGCTCGGGACCCGCACACGAAACCGCTTTGCACGCACACGACGACACGGCGGGGGGGGGGGAGCGTCGCTACCTGACGGGTGCTGAGGTCTGTCCTAGCGTCAAGACACACACGTTGATGTGCAGGGTATACAGAGGTGCAGCATTTACACACAGGGAAAGACACAGAGCTCGCTACAAGATGCCTTCAAAGTCCATCGGGGTGCGTCCCCCCCCTTCGCCACCCTCGGCCGCTCCGGCTCCATCCCCATCCGTGGATGTTTAACTAAAGACCAGTGATGCTGTTACCCTCCGCCTCCCCGTTCCAAAGCTGATGCTTCCGCCTGCTCCCGGCTCCGTTGGGGTTGGGGGGGGGGGGGATTCTCCTTGCAAACGCACCCAGCAGTGCTGAGCCCGGCAGGATTGGGCCAGGAGAAGAGGTTTGAGCTCCTCGTGTCCTTGGAGAGAAACAGAGAAACAAAAGGAGGGAAGAGAAAAGGGAGAGAAGGAAAAAAGCCCCAAATCCGCGTGGCCGGGAGTGGAAGGGGTTGGTTTTTCCTTTGGTTTCTTATTGAAGGCAAAAGGGAGCCTGCCCGCATCCCTCCCACCATTCCCATTGAGGTCCCCCCTTTGTGGTCCCTGCGGCCACAGGACCCTGGGATGGAGCAGGAGCAGCTCCCCCCCGCCCCCCCCAGGATTGGTTCTGGGGTGCGGGAGGGGGGGTTTTGTGTCGGGATCTCCCCATTCCTCACTCACCCCTCGCTCCGAGCGGTCGGAACAGGAACATCAACCTTGCTCTGTGTGGTTTTGGGGGGGGTTTGCTTTGCTTTTAGTGCTACTTTTACATCGACCTCATCCCATTCCCGGGATGGGGCTGCGGGAGATGCTCAGGGTCCCCCTGGCTCCATCCATCCCGGGCCAGGAGAAGGGAATGGCAGAGGGGGAACCATCCAGAGCTCCACGTTTCACCTCGCCTGCGGCTCGGGCTCAGCACCAACGAACCCCCCCCCCCCCCAGGTTGAGCAGTGGGGGGGGTGAGTTCCATTCAGTGCCCAACGGAGGCCGAGCCCCCCCTTTGGCCCCCCCCGGCCCTTACATTCAGTGTTTGTCAGCAGTTTCTATGGCTCAGCAGTGGCAGTGCAAATCCACCCTGGGTTCAAATGCAGTTGTGCTGTTAGGTTCGGACTCCTCGCGCGCAGAACACATCCTCCCTTGGCTCATTCGCTCCCTAAAAACCCAGCTTTTCCACATGGATTTTCCTCTCGGAACTTAAAACGTGACCAAAATCAACCCAAAGACAACTCTCGCCTCCCTTTCGCTCTTGGTTGCTCTCTTATCCCATGGGATGCTAAAGGGAATCCAGACTCATGCTTGAACAAAAGTGCTTATTACTTGAAGCAAGTGCTTTGGACCAAGGGGGCGGAGAGAAACTTCCTTGGTTTCCGAGGTTGGGGAGGGGGGAGCCGGGGATCCAAGAGCTTGGAATAACTTTGGGAATGGGGGGGGGGGGGGAAGCCAAAAAGTCACTGCTTGGTGGGAGCTACGGAGGCGCCGGCAGGACGCGAAGCGGGCATGGTCCAACTTTGGCATGAAAGGTCCTTGGGGAGGGGGAGTGGGGGCACCCCGGAAGTTTCCCTCCGCCCCTCTTCACAATGCACCAGGGAAACCATCACAAACCTCGTGGAGCAAAAAGAACGCGTTAGGACCAAACACTTGGGTTATTACTGGAATTGTCAAGCTGTGCTGCCAACGGGATACACGGCAGCGTTAAAGGAGAACAAGACTGGTACCCGCGCCCGTCCCTCGCATCCCTCCCCTCCTCATCCTCCCTTCCCGTGTGCTGCCGAGGCCACGGATGCGCTGCTGGAACCTCGGGTCCCTCCATCATCCTTCTTCTTTCGAAGACCCAAAGGGGAAGGGGAGCGAGGAGCAAAGAGGGGCTCGGGAAGCAGGGAGCAGCGTGGGGAAGCCCTTACAGAGATCACATTGATTGTCTCACGGGGAGGGAACGCGGCGCGGGAACAAGGCCAACGCGAGCAGAGCGGAACTCACCAAGCACACAACAACCACTGCTAAAGAACAAAGAGGGGGCAAGGGGGGGGGGAAGGAAAAGCAGCATTGAGCCACGCTCCAGCCCGGCTCCGGCCCAAGGGAAATGGGGCTGAGTCCCAGCCAGCGAGGCCAAAGCCCCAGCGAGCTGAGGCCAAGGGCTCGACGGGCACGGAGGGGAGAGCCGGAGCCATCGGAGCCGGGAGCAGCTCAGCCCCTCGTGTGCCTGCACAAGGACTTCAGCCCTCGGGGACGGCGGCTCAGGACTTTGGACCCATTTCCCTGCCCAGGGAGGGAGGGTTGGGGTCAGCAGCGAGAAGAAGAGAGAAAGCGATGCCGGAATTCCTCCTGGGAAAGGGCAAGAGCAGGAGGCGGGCTCCATCCGTGTAAACAAGTCTCTGGTTCCAGTTCTCCTCTGCCGAACACTGAGCAAGGATCTTCCCAAAGGATTCAGGGGATTCAAGTTTCTTCTGGATCCGAACTGAGGTAACGCGGTGCAGAAAGGGCAACGCTCGCGGTCAAGCTCCAGGGGCAAAGGGATCTCACCATAGGCATAAACCTCTCGAGTGCTTCGCTGAACAAAGTGCGGGTTGGGAATGGGATGGGAAGAGGGAGCTGAGATGGGACCCAGGAAGGGAATGTGCTCATCACCACCCAAAGGCCAAGCCTGCAACGTCCTATTTGGTTCGGAAGAGTTTGGCTTTGGTTCAAAGACAGCAACAGCGCGAAGGGGCCACGGCCGCACAACCTAACCCCAACAGAGCCACTTCCCTCGCCCCCAGCACCGAGGCACCAACAGCTCCTCGAGGCTGCTCCTCTTGCAAAGAGGAGGCTCAAGGGGGGATGCAGGGATGCTCTGCTCCCTGCTCCCAGCCTGCGGGCGCCCACGGCGCTGGCTCCGGGTTGGGAAGGGCCAAGCTGATTCCTGCCATCCCTGTGGCCCTGTCAGTTCTCCGCATCCCAGTCTTTGGCTTGGAAGAGCCTCGCTGCGAGAGGGTTGCTCTGTGCACGTGATAACGGTTACAGTAATCCTGACCGGGACAAGGGGAAAGAGGGAAAAGAGCCTAAACCGAAGGGAATTAACATCGACCAGTGCAACATCCGCCAACGCCTCGAAGCTGCATCGTGAACAGGATTCCTAAAGGTCCAAACCCCCCCCAAGAACACCACAACCGCGCCGCGATGCTGCAGTGGAGAAGTACACAGGGATTTCCTGCGGGTTGGACCAAGGGCTCTGAAGTGCATTTCTTGTCCTTCTGAAACGGGGCAGGCTTTCAGAGAGGGGTGCTTGTTTTCATGGATTTTGTTGGTTTTTTCCCCAAGGAAAATGCTCCTTTTCGCTATAAATAACTTCTTTTTTTTTTCTCTAACTAAAAAAAGCAACACGGAAACAGGGAATGGAACCTTGGCCAAGCCTCGATTCCTCGGATCTGACCCTCGGCCAGAGGAAACAAACCCCAACCAACAGAATCCCTAAAGTGCCTGGTAAAGGGGAGGGAGGCTCCAGCAGCGCATCCATAGCCTGGGCACGGGCTCGGGCAGCAGCACCCGCGTCGCTTACCCATGAGAGCTGCCTAAAGGGGAGCTCAGTGTCCCAGCTACAGTAGATCTGGATTCAAGTGTGTGTTGGAACGGGAGGATGAGCTTGGGAAGCGATTGCAAAGGGAGCAGCAGCTCCCCCCCCCCCCATTCCCTCCCCATCATCCCACCAAGAGTTCAGGCTTCCCCATCCCGATGGATGGAGCAAGGAAGGGAACAAAGCTTCCAAGGGGGGGGGGGGAGATGATGGGAGGGGGGGATAGAAACCATCAGAACCAAAAGGTTTGGGGGAGGCCAAACCCATCCGCACCCATCTCCCACCCTGAGTGCAGCAGGAGAAGGATGGGGCCGGGGATGGCACCGGCACATCCAGCGGGAAGAGGCAGTGCTGAACTCTTGGCTTGCCCACGGAGGCCCTGCCCAGTCTTGTTCTCCTTTAAAGTGCCCTATATTTATAGAACTCCTAAATAAATAGAATAAGAGATTAGGTCACCCATTGCTTAAGCTACTCCGAGTAACAGCCGTCCAAGCCGATGGCGCTGGGCCGGTCCTTGCCGTAGGGGCAGGAGCTGCCGTTGGGCAGAGCCCCGCAGGCGGCCGTTTTGGCTGCGATGCCGCAGTTCTTGAGGAGGTTGAAGCTGAAGGAGCCGATGGTGTCCTTAGGGGGGAAAGGCTTCATGGTGGACAGGATAAGTGCCAGGCAGTCGGCGACGTCCTTGTTGGGAGCGCACGCCAAGGCTGGGGTATGACCTAGGGCGAAGGCAAGGGGTGAAGGAGCGGTGCCTGCCCCCTGGGAGGCTGGGGTCGGGGCAGGTTTCCTGCCTGGCTCAAGGGGAGGCTGGGGATGAGCTTTGTCTTTCTCCTTATGCAGCAGGAATTGTGGGGCAGGATCAGCAGGACGCGACCGAAACCCCTCCGCAGCCCTGGCAGCACAAGGATATCCCATAACTCACGTTATCCTAGCACTTAACCTATAGATACGGAACTCACGGTCCTCTTCCAACACCCTGCAACCTACAGGCACTGCAGCAGAGCAAGAGCTCTGCTGGGAGACAAAGCTTCAGGCCCCAACAGCCACTTGTAGGGGAGTCATTGGCTCAGCCTGGGCTGGGCTTGTGCCTTGGCAGGAGCCAGAGAGCACCAGAAGGTGCAGCAGGGGAGGGAGGGAGGCATCTCCAGGCTGCGGGATCTGGGAATGCCCTCCCAGGGCGCCGATGTCCTCACCCAGGAGGCTCCTGCAGAGCCACAGGCTGAGAACCATGGGAAGGGCACGGAACTGCTGCTGATCCCAGCTGAGCGCTTCCCTCAGGAGCACCCAGGACCCATTGGGGACCCCCCACTGAACCCCCCCAGCACCCATGGGGCACACGCACCTTCTTCATCCACAGCCAGCACAGTGGCCCCTCTGCTGAGCAGGGCCTGCACCACGGCGGCCAACCCATTGCGCGCTGCGATGTGGAGCGGCCTGGGGGGAGCAGGACAGGCAGGAGCATTAACCCAAGCAGGGCCGCAACGTCCCAGCCCCATGCAACGCTGCAGGCGTGGGGCAGAGCGGCTGCAAAAGGACCTGGATGGGCCAGAAGCCCCCAGCACCCCTTTGGCTGCTGCCACCATCCCCATTGCCCCCCCAGCAAAGCCAGTTCCTCCCCAGCTGCCCCAATACTCACATCTGCAGAGCACTGTTACTTGCATTGATAAGGCCAAGGTCTTGGGTTTCCCCCAGGATCAACAAGGCACACTTTTCATGGCCCTGCAAAGGAGACCGGGCTGCTCATGGAGCACGAGCAGGAGCACTGGGGCTGACGTGGGGCTGCCCCACTGCAACGGGGATGCTCGGGATACAGGAACGGTCCCGAAACCCAACCTTCCCCACCAGCCACCCCTTTGGCAGGGCTTAAAAAGCCAAACGGAGCCTCCTCCATCCCCTGCACCGCACGGGCGTGCTCATCCCGAGCTCCTGCTCCCACCAGAGGATCCTCAGGATGCGCCACAGCCTGAGCAGCTCGGAGCTGATGGAGCAGCTCCTGCGCCTCTGCTCCGGCCGAGGCCCCTCTCAAGGGGAAGGTGCTGGTGCCCGCAGTCCCTACCTTGCTGCAGGCCAGGTGAAGAGCTGTGTTCTTGTTGACATCCAGCACAGTTATATTGGCTTTCGCCTGGTACAGCAGGAACTCTGCAACGAGGAGGGCGAAGCTGCTGTGGGGCAGGCGTGGGTCCGAGGCCCCAGAGCACGCAGGAGGCAGCGGGAGGCTGGGCCCCACGCCGGGGACCCCAGCACGTACCCACTGCTGCAGTGTGCCCGTTCGCAGAAGCCAGCATGAGCGGGGTCCTCCCCAGCTTGTCGGTCAGGTCCACCTCGGCCTGGTGGCGCAGGAGCAGCTGTAAACCATGGGTGTTGTCTGCAAAGGCAGCAGCGTGAAGGGGAGTCCTGGCGAGGCAAGAGAGGGGGTGAGGAGGAGGCTGCAGGGGCATGGGGCTCCCTTTGTGCCATGGGGAGGGATGAGGGAGACACAGCCATCACCCAAGGGGGGGGATGAGAGAGGGCTGGGGATAGGGCTGCGCTCACCTTCCTTTGGCATCTCTGCTATTAACAATCTTGGCACCCAATGCTTCCAGCAGCATTTCAGCAGTGCCATCCTGGTTGTTAATTCTGCGGTGGGGAGGAGAAGGGAAGTGAGACCAGGATTAAAGAGCATCGAGCCCATGGCAGCCGTTTAGGGCGAAAGAGCCCTTTACCCCTCTTGGTGCTCCTCAGGGAAGCACAGAGCCAAGGAACCCAAACCCCTGTGTGCTCAATGGGACCCCAGGTACGGCCCTGAGGAGCTGCTGCTGCCCTCGCCGAGCCCTGGGTGGGAAGGGCAGGGTTTGGAGCTCCCCCGCTCAGCTCATGGATGCCCTCTCCCACATCCCCCAGAGCAGGTCCCAGCTGCCACTTACACTGCACAGTGCAATGGAGTAAAGGGGTTTCCTTCTAGGTACGCGAATGGGTTGTGTTCAAGTAACAATTCAAGACAATCTTCGTGCCCTGCGGAGGGAAGAGGCGACAGAAGAACATCAGCAGCCGGCCCCTTCTCACTTGGAACAGCAAAGAGGGGTGGAAGGTGCAAAGAGCGCAAGCGCCCAGAGCGGGGCAGCCTCAGCAATTCCCTAATCCCTGTGGTCCTCCTTTCCTAAGGAGAGCAACCCCCCCCCAACCTCCCTCCCAGCCGAGCCCTTCCCAAGAGGCTGCGAGCTGCGGAGGCCGCGGGGCGCAGCGGGATCAGCACCCGGAGCCCAGCCCCGCTCCTCACCGCTGTACGAAGCCCAGTGCATGGGGGAGTAGCCGCTGTAGTCGACCACGGCGTCCAGGGGGTCGGTGGAGAGCGCTGCCTGCAGCAGCGTCCGCAGGATCTCCAAGTGGCCGCAGGCCGAAGCGAAGTGGATCGGGGTCCGGCCCTTGAAATCCCGGCACAGGACGAAGGCATCGTGGTCCAGCAGCGCGGCCAGGCAGTCCTCACAGCCCGTCACAGCCTGCACGCAGCGCACAGCACCACGGGGCGCAGCTCAGCCTCCAGCCGCCCAGCAGCCAGGAGGGATCCTGCCCCTCTGCTCTGCTCTGGGGGACCCCCCCCTTGCAGTGCTGGTGGCCTCAGGGTAAGGACAGGGAGCTGGAGGGCAGAGGCTGCTCAAGGGCTGGAGCAGCTCCCATAGGAGCCAGGCTGAGGACATTGGGGCTGGAGCAGAGAAGCTGCGTGGGGACCTCAGAGCAGCTTCCAGTGGCTGAAGGGGGCTACAAGGATGCTGGAGAGGGACCTGCATCAGGGACTGGAGCGATGGGACAAGGGGTGATGGGTTCAGACTGGAACAGGGGGAGTTCAGGTTGGAGATAAGGAAGCTCTTCCCTGTGAGGGTGCTGGGACACTGGGATGGGTTGAATGGAGAAGGTTTGGATGCTCCATCCCTGGCAGCGCTCAAGGCCAGGTTGGAGCAACCTGCTCCAGTGGAAGGTGTCACTGGAACTGGATGATCTCAAGGTCCTTTCCAACCCAAACCACTCCATGATTCTGTGGAACAAACCAAGCACCCTGCCCACAGCAGGAGGAGCAGGAGCTCCGGGGGAATGCTCACCCCTCGGTGCAGCGCGGTCCTTCCCCTCTTGTCCGCCGCATCGGCCGTGGATCCCTTCTCCAGCAGGAGATGGACGCAGTCAACGTGGCCGTTCATGATCGCCAGCATCAGCGGGGTTCTGCAGCGGGGAAAGGCAGAAGGAGGGGAAGGAGCTCGGGAATGAGCTGGGTTCAGGCCCAGGCACCCAGCGAGGGGCTCGACCCCATCCGAACTCACTGGCCGTGGATGTCCATGACGTCGGTGATGTCCGCCCGCTCCCCGCTGTCTATCAGGAGGTGCAGGGAATCCGTGTTCCCGTTGGCAGCTGGGAAAAGGAAAGGAGGAGCCACTCCTCTACGGATGGGTTCCTCCTCGCAGGGGCTGAGCACATCCCTGCGCACAGCCTGAAGCCACCGCCGGGGCCGCATCCTGCCGGGCCTGCAGCCCTGGCCACCCCGAGCATGCCCAGCCCCGTGTCCCCCCCTCACCTGCAGCATGGAGAGGGGTCCACTTCCTCTTCCTCTCCTTGACCAGGGCGGAGGCGCCGTGGCTGGTGAGCACCTCCACGCAGTCGGTGGAGCCGCGCTCCGTGGCCAGGTACAGCGCCGTCCGCCCCTTGTGGTCCCGCACGTCCAGGTTCACCAGGGTTTCAGCAAGGGTCTTCAGGGCTTCACAGTGACCATTGTAGGCCTGAGGACAAAGCACACCATGGAAGAGCTGTGCCTGGAAGAGCTGCACCCGCAAGCGGCCCCTTTGGGGCCCTCCAGCACCTCATGGACCACTACAAAGCCCCATCAGGTACAGGAGGTGGCTGCCAAGGGGTTTGATATCCCCAAGGCAAGGGACTTGCAGCATCTGCCCTGGTGCTGCAGGGACCAGCCTGGAGCCACCAGGACACAGCAGGAGCCCCACACGGAGCCAAGTGCCCTCCGCAGCCCCGGGGCTGGGCAGCCCTACTTACAGCTAAGTGCAAAGGGCTGACTGGAATGGTGCTTTCCACGTCCTCCAGGCAGTTGAAAGACATCTCCAGGAGCTGCAAGAGCACAACACAAGCCCACAGGTGACCCACGGAGGCTGGGGCAGAGGCTCTGCCCCCCCTGCGCTGCACAGGGCTTAGGGAACCTGCTCCTCTGCTCCGCAGGGTTTCCCCATGGGCCCTGCCTTGAGCTGCCCTTGGGCCCACAGCCGGTCCCAAGGTGCTTCCTGTCCTGCAGGAGCTCTTCCTTGGCTCTCAACCTTCCCAACCCTGCTCTCCCCACAGGGGCTTCCACACAAAGCCCTTTTCCCTCAGGCCCAGGCCTTTCCTCCATGGCATTCCCAGCACAACAGCTCCCAGTGCGTTAGCCTGGCCCTGGCCTTCAGCCCCTTGGGATGCCCTCCTGCAGCACAGGGGGCCCTGCAGCTCACTCACCAGCTCGAGGTTCTGCCTGTTGCCGTAGGCTGCTGCGTAGTGGACAGCGGTGTATCCCTGTTTATCCCGCAGGGATGGGTCAGCACCATTATCCAGCAGAAATTCCAAACAGCTGCAGCCAGCAAGAGCAAGGAGAAAGGCTGAGCTCTGCAGGGTTGAGCTCAGAGGAGATGCTGTGGTCACCCCCCCCCCCGAGGCATGGAAGTGAGGACCAGGATGCAGCGATCCCAGCAGACAAAGTCTGCTCCAGGACCCCAGGGCTCAGCAGATGGGAGGTGCTCCCGGAGTCCCCATGCAGGGAAGGGGGGGAACAACCACCCAGTGCCACTCACAAGAACGCTTCCTTCATCCTGGACTCCTTCAGTGGCTCCTCCTCAGTGTCATGGCTGGGTCCTGAATGAGTCTCTGCTCTGGAAGGGCAGGCACTGGGCTCTGTTCGCTGCCACCACCCAGCCCCAGCAGCAGAGAGGTGGCCAGGGCACAGCAGAGCCCGTGGAGGGGCCGGAGCAGCACGAGGGGCCCCTCACCTCCTGTACGTGTCCGAAGCAGCAGCATAGTGTAAGGGGGTGCAGCCTTTGCAGTCAGCCTCGTTGACGCTGGCTCCCGCTGTCACCAGGGTCACCGTACACTGGTAGCTGCCGTTGGCGGCTGCGTAGTGCAGTGGAGTCCTGGCAAAGAGCAAGGAGAAGGGGCTCAGGACCAAGCCTGGCAGCACAGGCAGGAGCTGGCTCCAGAGCTGGACCCTTTGGGGTGGGACAGGGGGAAGGAAGCAGCTTCAATGGGGCTGCAGTGTGGCAGCCCAAGGCCTCTGGCTGGTTTGGGGCCTCCAGCACGCTCACCTCCCAAACTTATCCCTCCTCCTCAAGTCAGCACCGCTGCTCAACAGCAAGTTAAGACATTCAACGTTCCTGCAGGAGAAAGGGGGGGGTTACACAGCACGGGGACACCAACTCCTTGTCACAGCCGTGCCGAAGCGCAGCTCAGTGCCACCTTTGCACTGGATGCTGCACACACAAAGCTCTTCCCCAGGTCCTCGAGAGGATTCTCCCCCTCTGCAGCATCACTGCAGCCACATTCCCCCTCTCCACAGCCCCAACACGAGGCGCTTCCACCCCTGTGCCATCAGCTCCGGAGCCCTTTAGGAGCCGAGGGAGCGTTTCCACCCCTTTAAAGATGGGTAAAGAGCCAGAGAGGGGGTGATGGGATGAGTCAAAGAGCCGCAGAACATGGCCCAAAGGCTCCCCTTCCACCCTGCTCTAACCCAGGGCTCTGACCCCAGCAGCTCTGCACTGGGCAGGAAGCAGGGCCCTGCTTTGGGCCCGAGGTGGGGGGGCTGCAGAGCTCACCCCCCCGAAGCAGCAGCGTGGAGGCAGGTCCTGCCGAGGTTGTCAGGCGTGTTGATATCGAAGCCTGCAGACAGCACGTGCTCATTGCTCAGCGAGGACACGATGCTGTACAACTGACCTGTGGGGCAGCAAGGAGGGTCAAGGGGGGGCCCCATCCTGTGCCCCCCGTGGCAGGAGGAGCCATTCACTGACCTGAGGAAAGCAGCTTGCGACAACAGTCGGAGAATCCAAAGAGAACAGCTAAGTGCAGAGGGAACATGTCGTGGATCCCCCGCCTGCAGGGGGGAGGAGGAGCAGGGATGTCAGGATGGGTCATCCCATCCTTGCCGCATCCTCCAGCACAGGGCAAGGCCAAAGGAGGAGGAATTCCCATCCTTACCTTGCAGTGTCAGCACCATTCGTCATCAAAGTACTTATTAGCAGCTCGTGGCCGTATCTAGCAGCAACGTGGAGGGGGGTATTGCCGTATTTGTCAGCGCAGTCGATCTCACTGCCTGCAAAGGAGATGCCAAGTGGGGCTCTGCTGCATCCCCACACGGGTGCTCACTCGAACCCATTCTCCCCCTTGCTCCAGGAGGGGATGCTCGAGGCCTGGAGGTGCCCAGCTGAAGGGGGGGTGCCAAGCCTGCAGCACTGTTGCCTTCCAGGCTGTGACCCGGCTGGAATGTCAGCGCCATGGGTCTGCACTTGGCTGCCCTTGAGGGCACACAGAGAGCACAGGGCCACCAGCCCCGCGGGCACGGGGTGGTAACTGGAGAGGCCTCGAGCTCTGCGAGCAGGAGGAGAGGCTGAGGGCAGGACGGAGCCAGCACTCACCATTCTGGATGAGGATCTGCGAGCGCGTGAACCGGCCGTGGATGGCAGCCATGTGCAAAGGGCTCTTCCCTTCCTTACTCTATGGGCAGCAGAAGCCATGTCAAGGGCTTCCCCCTGCGCTCCCCTCATCCCCAACCCCTGCTCCTCCCACCCCGCACCTGAAAGTTGACGTCGGCCCCGTTGTTCACCAGGAGCTCGAGGCACAGGGCCCCGTTGGTGGAGACGGCAGCAAAGTGCAGGGGGGTGAAGCCCTTCTCATTGGGCTGATTGACGTTGGCGCCGTAGTTGACCAGCTCGTTGGCCACGGCGTCCTGGCCCATGTAACAGGCGATGTGAAGTGCAGTGTTACCGAAGGTATTTGGTTCATCGATCTAGGGCAGCACCAAGAAACAACCCCCAAAGGATGCGGCGCTTGAGGGGAGGGCAAGAAGCACCCAGCGCCTTCAACGCCTGCACCCCGAGGTCCTACCTCGACTCCCAGGCGCAGGAGGTGACGCACGACTTCGACCTGGCCGCTGGCGGCCGCCGTGTGCAGCAGGGTGTAGCCCTTCTTGTCCTTGCACATCACATCAGCTCCCCGCGCCACCAGCAGCTTCAGCACTTCCAAATGCCCTGCGGAAGGGAGCAGTGAGAGGCAGCGAGAGCAAAGCAGCCTCTGGGGAGCCCCAACACCCCAAAAGGGGGAGCCAGGAGCATGGGATGGGTTGGAAGGGACGTTAACATCATCCACGTCCATGATGATGGGTGAGGATGCCTCACACTGGACCCTGTCACCCAGGGCTCCGTCCAACCTGGCCAGGGATGGAGCATCCAAACCTTCTCCATTCAACCCATCCCAGCGCCCCAGCACCCTCACAGGGAAGAGCTTCCTTATCTCCAACCTGAACTGCCCCTGTTCCAGTCTGAACCCATCACCCCTTGTCCCATCGCTCCGGTCCCTGCTGCAGGTCCCTCTCCAGCATCCTTGTAGCCCCCTTCAGGCACTGGAAGCTGCTCTGCTCCAGCCCCAACGTTCTCCGCCTGGCTCCATCCGGGACCGCACAAGAACACGGGAGAAGCACCCGAGGCGATTCCCATGGGGAAAACCTACCCAGGAAAGCTGCCCAGTGGATGGGCTGCCGGTCCTTCTTGTCACAAGTGCTCAGGCTGGCCCCTTTGTTCAACAGCAGGTTCACCATCTGCGGGGGCAGAGGCGGTGAGAGGGGCCCGGGCAGCGGGGCCCTGCCCACCGCGGCGCTGCCGGGGCCCACCTCGAGGTGCCCGCTGTGCACGGCGTGGTGCAGCGCCGTGCGGCCCGTGCGGTCGGCCACGTTGACGGTGCTCAGCAGCGGGACGATGGCCTCCACGCACTTGGTGGCCCGGTTGGCGGCGGCCACGTGCAGCGGGGTCTGCCAGTGCTTGTCGCGGGCGTTGACGTCCGCAGAGTGCTTCAGGAGGAGGTGAAGGGCCTTCTGGCAAGGGGCAAGGGGAGAGGGGCTTCAACCCCAGCGCCTGGAGCTCTCCGGCGGAGGGTGGGTGCTGCAGCAGCATCTCCCACGTGCTTCCACCCCACACCCTGGTGCTGCTGCTCCCCAAGGAAAGGACCCGTTTGCTTTCATGGCTTCAGGCCCTGTTTCCGTGTTTTCCCAGGGAAAGGGGAAAGGCAGCGGGAAAAAGGCTCTGGGAATGAGGAGGGAGATGGGATCTTCCCTACATGAATCCTCCAGCCTCAGCCTGGGCTGCTCCAGGCTGGAGCTTGGTGTGTGCCACCTGCACGAGGCACATTCAGCCCAGCCCCAACACAGCTCTTCCCTCCCAGGGCTGGGTGAATGGATGGGCACCACCTAAACCCAGCATTCCCAAGAGCAGGATCCGGGCAGGAATCGCTCTGGAGCTGCTGGAACAGCCTCAGCTCCTTGAGCTGCTGTGTTCAGTGAGCCCAGAAGTGGCCGCACAAAGCAAACACCTTCAGCAGAGGTTCACACTCGTGCTCCATCCCATGCCTGCTGCCCATTGAGCTCCTGCAGCCAGGTACGCGGGATGCAGGCGAGCCCAAGGAAAGCTTTCCAATGGGATGTGCTGGAATCAGCTCCCGAAAGGAAGGGGGAGAAGAGCCCCATCAAAACCCGGGTTAGCCCCTGGGGAAGGAGGGACAGCACCTCCCCATGCAAGGAGCAGAGGCCAGGCTGGGAAGGATCCTACCTCGTGGCGAGACGCGGCCGCGCGGTGCAAGGGCGTGAGCCAAACCGTGTCCTTGGCGTTGACGTTAGCACCTAAGGGAGGAGCAAAGGGGGGGTCAGGGCACAGAGAGGAGCCCGACGGCCCCAGAGCCCGGTTCTGCAGCAAGAGGGGGCCTTGAGGAGAGCCAGGCCCTGGGAGGGGCCATTGGGAGCTGGTGCCGGGGCCACGGTTTGGGTGCCCAGAGCCAGCGGCAGCTCTGCTCCGTGCTTTAGGACAAGGCCTCCTGAGGCACAGAGCCGGGGATCCTGGTGGGATCCGAGGGCTCTGCAGCATCAGACAGGGGAGAGGCCAGATCTAATGCTCAGCACCAGGTAGGGAAGGTGGCAAAGC
Organism: Psittacula echo; assembly: GCF_963264785.1. Classification (NCBI taxonomy): domain Eukaryota; kingdom Metazoa; phylum Chordata; class Aves; order Psittaciformes; family Psittacidae; genus Psittacula; species Psittacula echo. The sequence goes on from NC_137762.1 coordinate 1,373,437, forward strand.
ACTTGTGTCCCCCCCCCAGAGCCTCTGGGTCCCTTTGCTGCTGAGAACTCCCCCCAGAGGCACGAGCAGCCCAGCCCAGGGCACCCAAGGGTGCTGTGCACCCCCAAGGGCAGAGCAGAGCACAACGGCACCTTCGAGGCAGTGCCAGCACCCGGCCAAGCACCCTTGGCCTCTACCTGACAGGATGAGGAGCTCGAGGATTGCAACATCTCCAAGGTAGGCAGCAGCATGCAGCGGCGTTCGGCGCTCTTGGTCCTGGGCAGGGATGGAAGGAACGGGAGGTGGGGATGAGCTCGCGGGGCAGGGAGCTCCCGGCCCCACTCCAGCCCATCCAGCACCTCCTGTGTGCAGCATCCTGGGATGGGGATGGGGAGAAGCTGCTTTAAAGCCACCACCTCCTGCATGGGGAGGGCAGAGCTGAGGGGACCGAGGTGCAACCACGGCTCCTCACCCCATCCCACAGCGACCCGTAAGGGCTGCAGGGCTCCGGGTGACCCGAGGTGGGATCTGATCTTACACCGGGTACCTCCTGTTCTGGGTGCTCAACCCCTGCCTGAGGCTTTCCTCAAAGAACACCCCATGGATCAACGGCAGGAAGCGAACAAGAGGAGCACAATGCATTCCAAGCCCCCGGTTTGGGGAAGGAAAACCCAAGGAATTGCTTTGGATTAGGTTGAAATCCAGCAAATGGGGGAGTTCATTAGGGTTTGGTAAATGGGGGAGTTCATTAGGGTTTGGTAAATGGGGGAGTTCATTAGGGTTTGGTAAATGGGGGAGTTCATTAGGGTCTGGTAAATGGGGGAGTTCATTAGGGTTTGGTAAATGGGGGAGTTCATTAGGGTCTGGTAAATGGGGGAGTTCATTAGGGTCTGGTAAATGGGGGAGTTCATTAGGGTTTGGTAAATGGGGGAGTTCATTAGGGTCTGGTAAATGGGGGAGTTCATTAGGGTTTGGTAAATGGGGGAGTTCATTAGGGTCTGGTAAATGGGGGAGTTCATTAGGGTTTGGTAAATGGGGGAGTTCATTAGGGTCTGGTAAATGGGGGAGTTCATTAGGGTCTGGTAAATGGGGGAGTTCATTAGGGTTTGGTAAATGGGGGAGTTCATTAGGGTTTGGTAAATGGGGGAGTTCATTAGGGTCTGGTAAATGGGGGAGTTCATTAGGGTCTGGTAAATGGGGGAGTTCATTAGGGTCTGGTAAATGGGGGAGTTCATTAGGGTTTGGTAAATGGGGGAGTTCATTAGGGTCTGGTAAATGGGGGAGTTCATTAGGGTCTGGTAAATGGGGGAGTTCATTAGGGTTTGGTAAATGGGGGAGTTCATTAGGGTCTGGTAAATGGGGGAGTTCATTAGGGTTTGGTAAATGGGGGAGTTCATTAGGGTCTGGTAAATGGGGGAGTTCATTAGGGTTTGGTAAATGGGGGAGTTCATTAGGGTCTGGTAAATGGGGGAGTTCATTAGGGTCTGGTAAATGGGGGAGTTCATTAGGGTTTGGTAAATGGGGGAGTTCATTAGGGTTTGGTAAATGGGGGAGTTCTTTAGGGCCTGGTACCAACTCGTGTGGCACAAACAGGCAGGATGGGGAAGCAGCACCCAGCTGGCACCGAGAGCATCCCTAACGCTTGCACACAGAAAGGAAACGGAATGGGACCAGCTCGGGGCCGCTGTGCGCAGCCCCGGTGTCCCCAGCATGGGAAGGACACGGAGCACGGCCAGAGGGGAGGGCAGCACTCACCAGGACATTGATGTTCTCCTTCTGGTTCAGCAAGGACCTCACCTCCTCTACATCGCGGTTGAAGATGGCTTGGACCAGAGGAGGCTGCGAAGGAGAAGAGAAGCAAGCGTGAAGGTGGCTCCAGGGGGGCAGCTTCCTCCTGAGCTCCCATCTCCATCTCCCCTCGGGCAGGTTAAAGCCATTCCCCCTGTCCTGCATCCCTTGTCCCAAGCCCCTCTCCAGGTGTCCTGGAGCCCCTTCAGACACCGGAGCTGCTCTGAGCTCTCCCTTAGAGCCAGTTCCATGCCCGGGCTCTTTGGGTGCTGTGCCCACGGCAGCCCCAGCACAGTCCCCAGTGGTGCCAAGGGCTTATCCTGAGCTCCCGGAGGAACCCCCCCTGCTCCCTGCATCCCAGCAGCTCCACACCGGGAACATCTCCTGGGGCAGAGGCAACGCGTGAGTCACTGCCCTGGAATGCAGCGGCCTCAGCACCGCTGCTGGATGTTAAACCCCGGGAAAGGGGCTTTCGAAGCCAGCAGGGAAGGAATCCCAAGGGATAATTGTGCCCTCACTGGGGCTCAGCCCCCCCATTCACATGGAGAGCGCAGGGACTCGGTTACCGTAAAGGAAACCAGGCTGGGAATCCCATTGAAACCCGGGATCGAGCCCCATTCCCGCAGGCTCCCTTGTGCTCGGTTCCACGGGGCCAGCAGCCCCCGGCTGCCAAATCCAAGGTGGTTTCTATGGAACACGGAGCCACGAGCGGGGGCATCCGGACTTGCTCCCGGCGCAGGGCACGGGATGGGGATGCTCGGGAACGGGGGCTCCCAAGCGAGGCCCCGCAATGGGATGGACGGGAACCGGCAGCACCGGCCTGGGCGCACCCCGGACCCCACAGCCCGATGGGGCCCCCCCTGCACCCCGAAACCATCCCCAAAGCCCAGCGGGGTCCGCCTGCACCCGGGGGCCGGTGCCTCAGCCCGGGGGCCATGTCTGAGGGTCCCGTCCCGGCTCCCATCCGTGCTCCATGGACCGGGGGATGCCCCCGCCTCGGGCCCCGCACCGGAGCGCGGGTCCCGGCCCCACCGAGCCGCGGGGCCGGCGCGGGAGGCCTCAGCGGTGGGAGCGGACGGGGCGGCCCCGGCCGGGAGCCGCGGCCTGGGGCGGCGGCTGAGGCCGGGCCCGTTGGCGGCGGCGGCGCGCACTAGGCCGCGCATCCCCGGGCTGGCGTAGCGGCGCGGCCGGGCTGGGCGCGGGGCCCGCGGGGCGGGCGCGGGCGGCGGTACCTGGTCCGTGATGCTGAGAATCCCCATCTCGGGGCCGCCCTCAGCGCGCAGCTCCCGGCATCGGGCTCCGGCCGCGGCGGCTCCGCTCGGGCGGCTCTGGCGGGGCGGGGAGCGCCTGGGCCCGCCCACAGCTCGGGGAGCGGCCGCCGCCGGGCCGCAGCGCCGCCGCCGGCCGATAGCGCCCGGTGCGAACCGGGCCCCGGGCCCCAGCCCCGGCCACCCCCGGGGTCCTCCCGCTCCCCGAGCGCTGCTGCGAGCCCCGGTCACTGCCCAGCCCGGGCGGGGGAAGCCCGGCGGGAGCCGTGCCCCTGTGCGGGGTCCATCCCCATGGCTGGGGCCGGCCGTCGATGGCAGCCACGTGTGTGGGTGTCACGGGGCACCGGGCAGGGGCTTGGGGCCGTCCCGCACGGCGCGGGGTGAAGGCGACGGCGCGGCCCCGGGGCTCCCATCCGGTCAGCGGCACCGGGCACGGGGCTGGACCCACCCCACGCCCTGCGGCGAACCGGGGGTGAACGCGGCGCTTCCACGGGGACCAGGGCCCCACAGCCCCGGGCACATGGTGGGGGGTTCCCACAGGGGCTCCACTCAGAGCTGCCCGGGGCCCGGTTGCTCCCGGTTCTGACCCCACCGGAACTACACCTCCCATCACCCCCCGCGCCGCAGCGGACTACAACTCCCATCGTGCCCCGCGCGGGAGGCGTGACTCGTACCCCGCCCCGGCGCTCTTAACGCGGTGACGTCACGGTGACGCTCCGGGAAGGGGTGAGAGGTCACCCGGTGCGAGGGCTCCGAGCCCCGGTGATGGCGGCGCGGCGGCTCCGCGGGGCCGTGCAGGGCCTCGGGGCGCGGCAGCGGCTGCGGGCGGCGGCGGGGCCGGCCCTCGGGTGAGTGGGAACGCGGGGCTCGACCTGAGGAGGGGGGAACCCGGTTCCAGCGCCTTGCAGCGGCGCCGGTGCCGCCGGGAGCGCTGTGTCCGGACACCCCGGCTATGGCCGGAGCCGCACCGGGAGCCGGGGTGGGGGTTGCGCTGAGCGCTGTGTCCGGACGCACCGGGGCCGCACCGGGAGCCGGGGGGGCGCTGGCGGTGCCGGGGGCCCCATCCGGGGCTATTCTGGGCGCTGCGGGGCTGCCAGGCTTGGCACGGGCCCGGCCGGCGCTGGGGGGGAGCGGAGCCGTGGCTATAAATACCCCGCGGTGCCCGGCCCCGGGGGGGGCAGCGTTCACCAGGGCCCCCCCTCCGGTCCCGGGGAGGCGGCACCAGCGGGTCCCGGTGCTCGGGTGCTGCTGTTGGGTCCCGGGTTATGCCCGTGGAGGTGCCCCCCCGTCCCCTTCCCACCGGGACCCCGGCGGGGACCGGATTGGGTGTCCCGGGGTCGGGTTTCCTCCTCTTGCGCAAGAGCAGCGCCGGGAAGGGGCCGGGATGGGGCTCCCGGTGACGGCCCCGTTTCCCCCCCAGCCCCGCGGCGCTGAGCGGCCTCCGGGTGGTGACGGGCGCCGAATGGGACCCGCGGCTCCAGCCCGTGCGGGGCTTCCTCAACCTCAGCACTAAGAGGAAGGAATACTCGGAGCGGCGAATCATGGGGTACGGGGCAGCTCCGGGAGGGGCGAGGGGCACCGCGGGGCTTCGACACCCGGGGTCACCCCCCCTTTGTGATGGGGGATGAACACCCCTGGGCTTAACACCCACCCGTTAGCGCTGGGCGATGGCCACCCCTTGGCCTCAACACCTTGCGTTGCCCCCGCTTTGCGTTGGGTGATGACCGTCCCTTGGCCTCAGTGACCACCATGGGTCAACACCCGTCCCTTGGGCTCAACACCCTCTGTCACCCGCTTTGTTTTGGGTGACAAACACCCTTTGGCTCCAATAACCATCACGGTTCAAGAGCCATCCCTTGGCTTTAACACCTCGCATTGCCCCCACTTTGTGTTGGGTGACGACCACCTCTTGGTCTCAGCACTCATCCCTTGGCCTCAACGCCCTGTGTCAGCCCCCACTTTTGTGGTGGGTGACGACCACCCCTTGGCCTCAACAACCACCTCTTGGTCTCAACACCCATCCCTTGGCCTCAGCACCGTGTCACCCCCTTTGTGTTGGGTGATGACCACCCCTCGGCTTCAACACCCATCTCTTGGCCGCAACACCCTGTGTTACCCCCTCACTGTGATGGGTGATGACCACCGCTTGGCCTCAATGACCACCGCTTGGCCTCAATGACCACCCCTTGGCCTCAATGACCACCATGGTTCAACACCCATCCCTTTGTGTTGGGTGGCAATCACACCTCAGCTTCAACTCCCACCCCTTTGTGTTGGGTGACAACCACCCTTTGTCCTCAGTGACCACCATGGTTCAACACTTACCCCTTTGTGATGGCTGATGACCACCCCTTGGCTTCAACACCCTGTGTCACCCCCTTTGTGTTGGGTGACAACTACCCCTTGTCTTCAATGACCACCTCTTGGCCTCAGTGACCCCCATGGTTGAACACCCATCCCCTTGTGTTGGGTGACAACCACCCCTTGGCCTCAACACCCACCCCTTGGCTGCAACACCCTGTGTCACCCTCTTTGTGTTGGGTGATGCCCACCCCTTGTCTTCAATGACCACCCCTTGGCCTCAATGACCCCCATGGTTCAACACCCATCCCCTTGTGTTGGGTGACAACCACCCCTTGTCTTCAATGACCACCCCTTGGCCTCAATGACCCCCACGGTTCACCACCCATCCCTTTGTGTTGGGTGATGCCCACCCCTTGTCTTCAGTGACCACCCCTTGGCCTCAATGACCCCCATGGTTCACCACCCATCCCCTTGTGTTAGGTGATGCCCACCCCTTGTCTTCAATGACCACCCCTTGGCCTCAATGACCCCCACGGTTCACCACCCATCCCCTTGTGTTGGGTGACAACCACCCCTTGTCTTCAATGACCACCCCTTGGCCTCAATGACCCCCATGGTTCACCACCCATCCCCTTGTGTTGGGTGATGCCCACCCCTTGTCTTCAATGACCACCCCTTGGCCTCAATGACCCCCACGGTTCACCACCCATCCCTTTGTGTTGGGTGATGCCCACCCCTTGTCTTCAGTGACCACCCCTTGGCCTCAATGACCCCCACGGTTCACCACCCATCCCCTTGTGTTGGGTGATGCCCACCCCTTGTCTTCAATGACCACCCCTTGGCCTCAATGACCCCCATGGTTCACCACCCATCCCCTTGTGTTGGGTGATGCCCACCCCTTGTCTTCAATGACCACCCCTTGGCCTCAATGACCCCCACGGTTCACCACCCATCCCTTTGTGTTGGGTGATGCCCACCCCTTGTCTTCAATGACCACCCCTTGGCCTCAATGACCCCCACGGTTCACCACCCATCCCCTTGTGTTGGGTGATGCCCACCCCTTGTCTTCAATGACCACCCCTTGGCCTCAATGACCCCCATGGTTCACCACCCATCCCCTTGTGTTGGGTGATGCCCACCCCTTGTCTTCAATGACCATCCCTTGGCCTCAATGACCCCCACGGTTCACCACCCATCCCCTTGTGTTAGGTGATGCCCACCCCTTGCCCTCCCTGCCCCCCCAGGTACTCCATGCAGGAGATGTACACCGTGGTGGCCAACGTGGAGGACTACAAGCACTTTGTGCCCTGGTGCAAGCGCTCGGTGGTGCTGGCGCGGCGCGCGGGGCACCTCAAGGCGCAGCTGGAGGTCGGCTTCCCCCCGGTGCTCGAGCGCTACACGTCCAGCGTCACCCTGGTGCGCCCGCACCTCGTCAAGGTGAGCCCCCGCTGCCACGGGGGGGTCCCCCCTATTGACCCCCCCCGCTTTGAGCCGCTCTTTCCCCCCCCCCCAGGCTGTTTGCACCGATGGGAAGCTCTTCAACCACTTGGAGACCAACTGGCGCTTCAGCCCCGGCATCCCCGGTTACCCGCGCACCAGCACCGTGGACTTCTCGGTGAGGATGATGGGGGGGGGGGGGGTGATGGTGCCTCCCCCCCCTCACTCAACCCCATCCTCTTTGCCCCCCGCCCCAGATCTCCTTCGAGTTCCGCTCCCTCCTGCACTCCCAATTGGCCACCGTGTTCTTCGACGAGGTGGTCAAGCAGATGGTGGCTGCCTTCGAGCGCCGGGCGGCCGCCAGCTTCGGGCCCGAGACGCGCATCCCGCGGGAGCTCATGTTCCATGAGGTCCATCAGACGTGAGGGCGGCTCCGGGCGCACGGACTGGGCCAGGACCCCCCCCTACCCCCCCTCCCCAGCTATTTATATGGGCACTGCTGCATCACCCCCATCCCGATGGGGCCGGGGGGGGGTTTGGGGATGCTGAGAGCCCCCGGCCCCGCGGCAGGAGCCGGCGCTGGACTCGTTGCAGCTGGTTTGGTTTTAAGTGGTTTTAGTCCCGTTTTGGGCTTGATCTCCTTGGTTTTGACCCCCTTTTTGGTTCATTTGATCTCCTTGGGGGGGGGGTCGCTATGGAAGGTGTTTGGGGGGGGTCGCTATGGAAGGTGTTTGGGGGGGGGGACGGGGATAGGACCCTTCCTTCCTCTTTGGGAGCCACAGGGCAGGAGCCGGGCGCAGGAGGGACCCGGCCCCACATCGCGCAGTTTGCACAAGGCACACGCACAGGATGGGGGGGGGAGGGCTCACGCTGCCCCCCCCCCCACTCCCCCCCCCACCCCCATCACCTTTCCCTCCCCTTCAGCACCCCCATAGGGGTGGGTTTGGGGGGGGGCCCCCCCCAGGCCAATAAAGACTTATCCCAAGGGTGAGAGCAGCCTCGTGGTCCTCATTGGGGAGATGGGGGGGGGAAACAACCCCCCCAAACCAGGCTCCTACAGCACCCAGTGCTCGCTATGGGGGGGGGGGGGCACCACCTCCTGCCCCCCCCATCCCCCCCCCCCCAAATCCCGCCGGGATTTGTTAATAAAAACATTTATTTTGCATTTTCTCGTTGTTTTTTGTACAGAAGTGGCCGGGGGGGGGGGGGGGGGCGGGGGGGTCACACAAACACAGGGCGCAGCCGGGGAGGAGTGTATCGAGTCCCTGCATGGGGGGGGCACATTCATCCTGCTGCCGCCGGGGGGGGCCGGGACAGAGCCTGCACTGAACCTTCTCAATGGAGGGGGGGGGGACACGGACCCCAATGTTGGTGCCACACCCCCCCCCCCCCCCAAACACAGCAGTCAATGGGGGGGTCCCAGTGTGTGCGGGGCTGCCTCTGCCCCCCCCATCCAGAGGGGACAGGAGCAAGGGGGGGTTTGGGGGGTTCAGTGCTGAGTCCATCCCGGCAGCGTTCCCTGCGGAGCCCCGGCCCTACCCGGCCTTGTAGCCCACGAGCTGCATGAGCCCCTTGGTGCTCATGGACTTGGGGCGCTCCAAGGGGAAGCCCAGGGCCCGGCTCCAGATGAGCTGCGAGAGGACGCCCAGCGCCCGCGAGACGCCGAAGAGCACCGTGTAGTAATTCATCTCCGTGAGGCCGTAGTACTGCGGGGAGAGCGGCTCAGCGCCGTGGGGCGGACAGGGGGCAGCCAGGGGGTCGGAGCAATGGGGTCAGAGCAATGGGGTCAGAGCAATGGGGTCAGCGCAATGGGGCAGCAATGGGGTCAGCGCAATGGGGTCAGCGCAATGGGGCAGCAATGGGGTCAGCGCAATGGGGTCAGCGCAATGGGGCAGCAATGGGGCAGCAATGGGGCAGCAATGGGGTCAGCGCAATGGGGTCAGCACAATGGGGTCAGCACAATGGGGTCAGCGCAATGGGGTCAGCGCAATGGGGTCAGCGCAATGGGGCAGCAATGGGGCAGCAATGGGGCAGCAATGGGGTCAGCGCAATGGGGTCAGCACAATGGGGTCAGCACAATGGGGTCAGCACAATGGGGTCAGCGCAATGGGGCAGCAATGGGGTCAGCGCAATGGGGTCAGAGCAATGGGGCAGCAGCGGGGTCAGCGCAATGGGGCAGCAATGGGGTCAGTGCAATGGGGTCAGCGCAATGGGGCAGCAATGGGGCAGCAGCGGGGTCAGTGCAATGGGGCAGCAATGGGGCAGCAATGGGGTCAGCGCAATGGGGCAGCAATGGGGCAGCAGCGGGGTCAGTGCAATGGGGCAGCAATGGGGCAGCAATGGGGTCAGTGCAATGGGGCAGCAATGGGGCAGCAATGAGGTCAGCGCAATGGGGCAGCAATGGGGCAGCAATGGGGTCAGCGCAATGGGGCAGCAATGGGGCAGCAATGGGGTCAGTGCAATGGGGCAGCAATGGGGTCAGCGCAATGGGGCAGCAATGGGGCAGCAATGGGGTCAGTGCAATGGGGCAGCAATGGGGTCAGCGCAATGGGGCAGCAATGGGGCAGCAATGGGGTCAGTGCAATGGGGCAGCAATGGGGCAGCAATGGGGTCAGCGCAATGGGGCAGCAATGGGGCAGCAATGGGGTCAGTGCAATGGGGCAGCAATGGGGCAGCAATGAGGTCAGCGCAATGGGGCAGCAATGGGGCAGCAATGGGGTCAGCGCAATGGGGCAGCAATGGGGCAGCAATGGGGTCAGTGCAATGGGGCAGCAATGGGGTCAGCGCAATGGGGCAGCAATGGGGCAGCAATGGGGTCAGTGCAATGGGGCAGCAATGGGGTCAGCGCAATGGGGCAGCAATGGGGCAGCAATGGGGTCAGTGCAATGGGGCAGCAATGGGGCAGCAATGGGGTCAGCGCAATGGGGCAGCAATGGGGCAGCAATGGGGTCAGTGCAATGGGGCAGCAATGGGGCAGCAATGAGGTCAGCGCAATGGGGCAGCAATGGGGCAGCAATGGGGTCAGCGCAATGGGGCAGCAATGGGGCAGCAATGGGGTCAGCGCAATGGGGCAGCAATGGGGCAGCAATGGGGTCAGTGCAATGGGGCAGCAATGGGGTCAGCACAATGGGGCAGCAATGGGGCAGCAATGGGGTCAGTGCAATGGGGCAGCAATGGGGTCAGCGCAATGGGGCAGCAATGGGGCAGCAATGGGGTCAGTGCAATGGGGCAGCAATGGGGTCAGCGCAATGGGGCAGCAATGGGGCAGCAATGGGGTCAGTGCAATGGGGCAGCAATGGGGCAGCAATGGGGTCAGTGCAATGGGGCAGCAATGGGGTCAGCGCAATGGGGCAGCAATGGGGCAGCAATGGGGTCAGTGCAATGGGGCAGCAATGGGGCAGCAATGGGGTCAGTGCAAGGGGGCAGCCGGGAGCGCTCCGCCCTGCTCTGGGCTCACCTGCAGCAGGACCCCGCTGTGGGCGTCCACGTTGGGCCAGGGGTTCTTGGCCTTGCCCTGCTCCAGGAGCACGTTGGGGACGATCTTGTAGAGCTGCGCCACCAGCTTGAAGAGGGGGTCCTGGGGCAGGTGCTTGAGGGCGAACTCCCGCTGGCAGCTGTAGCGCGGGTCCGTCTTGCGCAGCACCGCGTGCCCATAGCCCGGCACCACCTGCACAGAGCCAGGGCAGGCGGTGGGAGGGAGCCCAAAGCTCAGCCGCTTCCAGTGCACTGGGATGCTCCAGGCTGGCCTTGAGCACTGCCAGGGATGGAGCATCCAAACCTTCTCCATTCAACCCATCCCAGTCCCCCAGCACCCTCACAGGGAAGAGCTTCCTTATCTCCAACCTGAACTCCCCCTGTTCCAGTCTGAACCCATCACCCCTTGTCCCATCGCTCCAGTCCCTGATGCAGGTCCCTCTCCAGCATCCTTGTAGCCCCCTTCAGCCACTGGAAGCTGCTCTGAGGTCCCCACGCAGCTTCTCTGCTCCAGCCCCAGTGTTCTCAGCCTGGCTCCTATGGGAGCTGCTCCAGCCCCTGCTCATCCTCGTGGCCTCCTCTGGCCTCGCTCCAGCAGCTCCGTGCCCTGGTGCTGAGCTCACCCTGCCCGAGTTGAGCGTGTTCCAGATGAACTCCCGCAGCTTCTCATCCGACACCTCCTTGCCCAGCTCCTTCTGCAGGTCCGTCAGCCACAGCAGCACCTCCTGCAGGCCCAGGCGATGCAGGGGGGCTCAGCACCGTGGGCCATGCCCAAAGGCACGGATGGGGGCACACGGGCAGCGCTCACCTGGTTGGCGAGGCCGTGCAGGGGCCCGGCCAGCCCGTTCATGGCAGCAGCAAAGGCGAGGTAGGGGTCGGACAAGGCGCTGCCGACCAAGTGGCTGGTGTGGGCGCTCACGTTCCCCCCCTCATGGTCACTGCAGGGGCGAGGAGGCGGCATCAGGTTCCCCCCTTATCCCCCATAACCACGGGGCCGCAGCGATCCCCCCCCCGCCGCCCCATAGCGCCTGGCCCCCCACCTGTGGATGGTGAGGTAGAGCCGCATGAGCTCGATGAACTGGGGCTCGCTGTAGCCCAGCATGTTGGCGAAGTTGTGCGACCAGTCGAGGTTGGGGTCGATGGCGCCGATGCCGCTGCCCTCGCGGTACAGGTTGCGGTAGATCTTGGCGGCCACGCACGGCAGCTTCGCAATGAGGTCCATGGCGTCCTCGTAGACAAACTGAGGCCGAGCGATCAAACCGGGACGCCCTCCCCTACCCCGTGCCCCATCACGGGGGTGTCCGTTCCCCTCCCATTACCTCCCAGTACTTGGCCCGATGGATGCCCTCGGCGTAGGCACGGGCGAACTTGCTCTCGCTGTTGAGCGCGGTGACGGCGGCGCTCAGCTGGGACATGGGGTGCAGGTTGGTGGGGAAGTTGTCCAGCATCGTCACCACGTGCGACGGCAGCGCCGCCCGCCGGGCCCATTCCCGCGACACCCAAGTCACCTGCAACGGGGATGCGGGGCTGAGCCGGCGGCACCGGCACCGGCACCGCCGGTCCCCGGGGTGTCCCCGTCGCGGTACCTGCTCCTGGGTGGGCACCTCCCCGGTCACCAGCAGCCAGAAGAGCCCCTCGGGCAGCGGCTCCTCGCCCCCCGCGGCTTTGGGCAGCAGCTTCTGGCACTCGGGGATGCTGTACCCGCGGAAGCGGATGCCCTGCGGAGCGCGGCGCAAGCGTGAGCCCCTCGCGGTGCCGCCGGGGCGCCGAGCGGGGCAGGATGCGGCCCTACCTCATCGGGATCCAGCACCGAGGTCTCGTAGATCAGCCCCTTCATGCCCCTCATCCCGCCGTACACCTGAGAGAGCGCGGTCGGACGGAGCCAGCGTCACCGGTTGCGGCTCCGCGCGGTGACACCGGTGCGGCGCGTCCCCCCCCCGGCCCCGGTCTCACCATATCCACCGTGATCTGGCCGATGGCCGTGCTGCCGTGCTGCTGCCTGAAGCTCTTGATCTTCGCCTGCTCCTTGGGGATCATGGAGGCCAGGACGTCCTTTAGGTTCTGGGGAGCAGGGAACAGGGCTCAGGACCCGGTACCGGTGTCGGGGCTGAGCTGCCCCCCCCCCCCGGCACCACCGCGAGCACCGGGGCCCCTCTTACCGTGGCGGCGCTGGCGCGGCGGGCGGCGAAGAGGACGCACGGGGGGTTCTATGGGAGAGCAGGAGCCGGTGTTACCGGTGCGGCCGTGCCAAGGCGGAAGCGCTGCGGTTCCCTGCGGCCGGGCCGGGGAAGCCGAGCTTTGTTCCTCCACCCACGGGGATTCCATCCGGATGCAGGCGGGAAGCGGCAGCCACCGGGAGCCGCATCCATGGCCCGGTACCGGTACAACGGGAATGGGGGGGACGGGGGGGACTCAACACCGGTGGCTGCGCCGCGTCCCCCCCCGCCCGCTATGGGCAGGAACAATGGAGGCGGCAGCGGGAAGCCCAAGGTCAAGGCGGCCGCAGGCACCGGTGTCACCGCTCCGGGCCCGGCTGTCCCCGAGGCGCCGCGGGCTCAAGGTCACACCGCGGCGGTGACACCGGTGACAGCGGGGCCGAAGGGAGGGGATGAAGGCACGGACCGGTGGGTGCCCCCCCCCGAACGGGTGAACGGGGCCAAGTGGGGCATCAGCGGGGCCCAAAATAACGCCCGGTCGATACCGACACCGCAGCGCCCGTTACGAAACGCGGGGCCGCGGCCAACGCGCGGCGGGGGGGCGGGCACCGGGACCGGCCCTGCCCGGCACCGGCGTCCGGTTCTCCCCCCTCCCAGCACAGCCCCGGCCCGGTGGGGCCGTGACCCCATTGCCCTCTAAGGGAAGCGGACAACGGAGGGGGGGAACCCCCGGTTCTACCCCCAGCTTTACCGGTGTCCCCCCCCCTCCATTCGTTAACGGCCGAGGCGGTGCCGGTGCCCACCACGTGCAGCCGCTGCGGCCCCCCCCGTTCAACGGCCCCTTTAAGGCCGCGAACACCCCCCCACCTCGCATTGCCCCTTTAAGAGCCGGTGCCCTGCCCGTGTCTTACACCCCCCCCCCCCATCGCCCGTTTAAGGCGCGGCCGGGCCGGGCCGGGCGCGCTCACCTTGGGCCCTCGGAGGCGCGCGGCCGCGCGGGTGCCGGCAGCGAGGAGCGTCATGGCGGGAACGGGCGGCACCGGGCGGGGCGGGGCCGGGAACGGGGCCGGGAGCGGGCGCGGGGCCGGAGCGAGCGGCGGCGGCGGCGGCGGCGGCCGAGGGGGTCCTTAGCGGCGGGCGGGGCGGGGCGCGGCGCCGCGATGGTTATTAGCATAGCCCCGCCCCTCGCCGCTCCCCGCCCGGGGTAAAGCCATTCCCCGTTGGCTGGTGGGTGCGCGGAGGGCGGGGCTACGCAAATGAAGCTACGCGGGTAGGGGGGCCCCGGCTGTAGGTGTCCGCAGCGTTCGCCTGATCGTGGCCTTGAGGTGGGGTGAGGCGGAGCCCCGCCCCTCCAGCGTGACGTCACCGCCCGCACCCCGTGACGTCGCAGTCACGCCGCCGCGTCACCTACCCAGGGCGCGATGTCCCCATCCCGGCGCCTCTCCGGTCGTGCCGCGGGGGCAGCCCCGTGACGTCACCGGGCACCGGGCCACGCGCGATTAGGTCATGGGGGGGCCATGACGTCACCCCGCGGCCGGTCGCCAGCGGCTTGGGGTCACCCGGTGCCATTGCTCCGGCTCCGCAGTGACGTCAGCATGGGGGGCGTGGCCGCTGGTGACCGACCCCGCTGACCCCAGGACATTGCCCCGGTGACGGTGACACAAGGACACGGGAACTGTGACACCGGAGCAGGGGTGACGCTGGGTGATGGTGGACACATGGGACCATAGGTGACACATGGCGATAGGTGCCATGGGTGACACAGGCTGCCATGGTGCCATGGGCTGACCAACGCCTATCAGGAGCCACCCCCATCCCAAGGCCACACACACGTGGGGCCTCGTGGCTGTCACCAGCGTGCCCCGGCCTCACCGCCCCGCACACACCGGAACCAGACCTGCCCTCACTTGGGCCCGCGGCACGGGCACCATGCGGCCCCTTTATTGCCTGCAGCACAGAGTGGGAGTCCCAAAGCCCACGGTCCCCGCCCCGGCAGCAGCAGGTCCGTGCCTGGCAGTTGTCCCACTGGAACGTCCCGGTGCCCCCTGCTCCACACAGGCACAATAAATAAGCCAAGAGCACCGGCGGGGGTGAGGCTGCGGTGGCGGCTCCGGTGTCGCCGTGTGCCCCGGTGCATCCCGGTGGGGACGAGATGGAGCGAGAGGTAGGGGCCATCCCGGGCCCGCGGAGCCCGTGCCCGGTCAGAGTTCATCGTGCGGGATGTGCAGCGCGTGGTCACACAGGTCTGTGGGGCCAAGGGACAGCACCATGGCACCGGGAGCACGGGCTCAGCACCGCGCTGCAGGCACGGAGCATGGCCCATGCTCAGCACCGGGGAAGCACCAAGGTTACGGCATGGCCTGACCCCGGTGTTTGTGAGCTGGAAATAACCCTGTGGGAAGGGAGGTGCTGCGGGCGGGCACCCAGCCATGGGAGCAGCAGCCAAACCCGGCCACAGCGGCTCCGGCGGCCACAGAGGGGCTGCCCCATTGGGATGAGGGGGTTTGGGGGGGCCCTGAAGCCAGAACCATCCTCGGGGTGGGGGGGACCCCGGGCTCACCCGTGCGCTTGCTGCAGAGCCGGTCCTTGACGTTGTCGGCCTCGTGGGAGAGGAACTCGATGAGTTCATCCTCGTACTCCTCCGCGATGCTCTCACACTGCAATGGGAGCCGCTATGGGTCAGAGCCGGGTCCTGGCGCAGCCTCCATCCAGCCCCACGGAGCTGCCGGGGGGGCAGGCTCAGCCCCAGACCCACCGCAAACTTGAGGCTGGAAGCCACGTCCCCATCGATGCTGACACCAGAGAGGTCCAGCTTGGTCCCATCGCGGGAGAGCACCCGCACGTAGCTCTTGCGCTGGGTACCCGGGTCCAGCTGCTCCCCGTATTCCTTCATCTTCTCGCACACCCGCTCCAGCAGCTCCGTCAGATGCGCCTCGGAGCGGGCATAGGGAACCTGCAGCAGTGGGATCAGTGGGATCAGGCTTTGGAATGGGTCAGATGTGCCCATGGATGGGCAGCTCCTGTAGGAGTCAGGCTGAGAACACTGGAGCTGGAGCAGAGCAGCTTCCAGTGTCTGAAAGGGGCTCCAAGGATGCTGGAGAGGGACCTGCATCAGGGACTGGAGCGATGGGACAAGGGGTGATGGGTTCAGACTGGAACAGGGGAAGTTCAGGTTGGAGATAAGGAAGCTCTTCCCTGTGAGGGTGCTGGGGCACTGGGATGGGGTGGATGGAGAAGGTTTGGATGCTCCATCCCTGGCAGTGCTCAGGAATGGGGCTCGGAGCAGCCGGGCCACGGCTCACCTCCACCACGGACTGGCTGCCGTCGGGGTTGATCCGGAACGAGCCCATCTGGATGGTTTTCCTGGGATCCACCTGGGCGATCTCCCACTCCAGCTCATCCACCAGCGCCCGGCACGCTGCGGGACACCAGAGTCAATGGCATGGCCTGGGCCAGGTCCCAGCCCTTCCCCTCCCGTCCCTTCCCACCTCCGCAGTGCAAGTCCTGGCTGCGGCGGGCGCAGGCCGTGGGCAGCAGCAGAGCCGTGGCCAGGCCCAGGCAGAGCACGGGCAGGATGTGGCCCCTCATCCTCAGGGGTGACCTGCGGGCACGGGCGGCTCCAGCGCTGCTCGGGGGCCTCAATGAAAGGCTCAGTCCAGACCCCTATGGAGCCCCTCCATGTACAGGATCCAGCCCAGATCCCCTATTGGAAACCCGTTCCTTATAGGATCGAGCCCAGACCCCTATGGAGCCCCTTCCCCTATAGGCTCAAACCCGCACCCCCTATGGTGCCCCTTCTCCTATAGGATCAGCCCCACTCCCCCTATGGTGCCCCTTCCCTATAGGATCAGCCCCACTCCCCCTATGGAGCCCCTTCCCTATAGGCTCAAACCCGCACCCCCTATGGAGCTCCCTCCCCTATAGGATCAGCCCCCCTCCCCCTATGGAGCCCGTTCCTACCGGGTCCCGTTCGCAGCCCCCTCTGGAGCCCGTTCCAAGCCCCCCCCCCTCAGGGCCTCGCCCGGAGCCACGGGCCCGGCCGAGCCCCCCGCACCGCTCCGCGCCGCTCTCCCGCCCCCCGCCACGGCGCCTGCCCCGGGGCTGCCCGAGGCGCCGCCTGCCCCGGCGCGCCCCCTCCGCTCGCCCCGCCGCTGGGCGAGGCCGCTCGGAGCAGGCGGAGGAGGAGCCGGGCGGGGCAGCGGAACCGGCAGGACCGGTCCAGGCCGCTCCGAGACCCGCGGCGGGGCCGTCCCGGGCGCAGGCAGCCCTAAGGGTAGCCGGGGAGCAGCGCTGAGGGCCCCGCGCTGCCAGGGCCCGGGCCGCGTGGCGCTCGGGCCCAAAGGGGGCGTGGCCTGTGGTGACTCCACCCCCCCACCACCCCCCCCGCCGCCTCTGACTCCGCCCTCTCTGCCTCCCTGGCCCCGCCCCCGGACCGGCGCTGACGCGACCCCGGTAGGGCCGGGTTCGAGTCCCGGTTCCCTCCCGCCGCGCCCCCGGTGCCCGTCCCTGACCCCGGAGCCAAGCAGGAGGCAGCGGCGCGGGTGTCCGAGGCTGCTTTATGAGGGCGCCCGGTCCGGCGGGCGGGGGGGGGCAGTGGGGAGGTTGTAACAATTCCCGGTACCGGCAGGGAAAGGGAGTCCCGGGGCCCCGGGCCCCGGGGCAGGGATCGGGGCAGGGTCGGGGTCAGCCCCGTCCCCGCTGCTGGTTCCAGTTCCACGTGTATCCGCCTCCCTTGGGGCCACTCCTCGCTGGGCATGGTCACAGGGCCAGCACCGGGGGGTACACGGCCCCATCTGCGGGGCACAGAGCGCGATGAGGGGCTGCGGGGGGCACCGGGGGGCTATGGGGGGGATAAAGGGGGGAGCCTTACGCTTGGGGCTGCTCTGGCTGTCGGGCTCCGGCACCTTCCAGTCCAGTTTCCGACCCTTCTCATAGAGGCCCTTGAGCACCTTGCGGAAGTCCTCGGGCTCGGCGCCCTGCGGGCTCAGCTCCAGGTACTTGCGGTAGAGCTGCAGCGCCGTGCGCGCGTCCTCGATGCTGTCGTGGGTCTCACCCTGGATCTTGAGGTCTGTGGGGTCAGGGATGGGGTTAAGGGATGGGGGGGAGATGTGCCCCTCATCCCGCATCCAACGCTAAAGCACTGACCAAGGAAATACCAGGCGAGGAAGCGCAGGGAGATCATCCTCTTCCTGGGGATGTGGAACAGGTAAACGGTGTCGATGACCTGGTCCTTGGGCACCTACAGAGCAGAGGGGGCCCTGCTGCCACCACTGCGGAGCAAGGGGAGCCCTGGCCCTGCCACCAGGCTCCCAGCCCCACAGCTGAGCTCCCCCCCCCATGCCCGCTGTCACCATCAGGTTGATGACACGGAAGTCCTTCTGCAGCCCGTGCCCCACGAACTTGACCCCCACGTCGATGAGGAAGCGCAGCTTCAGGTAGGTGGATTTGAGGGTGGTGAGGTGCTTGGAGGAGATCTTGGCATCCAGGTCTCCCGGCTTGATCCCTGAGTACTGGGTCAGGTAATCCACCACCTGCAGAGAGCAGTGCCCAGGGTGGGGGGCTGCCCCCTCCGCACTTGCCCTGCCAGCATCCCAAGGCGGGTGCTGTCATCGTCGTGGGTGCCCCTCCATGGACCTGGTCCCCCCCTGTGACACCACGGGAGAGGCAGAACGGGTCCATGTCCTTGATGGGCCAGGCAGGACCCCCCTGTACCTGCTCCTGTGTGGAGATGTAGTCATCGATGAAGGGGACGCCCTCGTTGGGGCCCTGCCCGCGCACACACGTGATCCTGGCCACCGACATCTGGCTGGGCTTGATGGTGGATTTGGTCCCATCACTGCGCAGCTCGGCCTCCTCCTGTGACGGGTGAGAGGAGAACTCGGTGCCACCCCGTTTAGGGGCTGCCCCGGTGTCCCTGCACCCCATCCCCAACATGGGGCAAGGACCTGACCTCGTTCAAGGTGACGAACTCAGCATCCAGCCCCACCAGGTCCCCTGCCTGCGGCATCTCGCTCAGCATGAGGGGGATGAAGGTGGCGTGGCACTTGCGCTGCTTGCGAGCCAGCGAGGCCTCTGCCAGCAGCACGCTGGCCTCGATGGGGTTCTTGACTGCGAGGGGAAGGGGAAGGGGATGAGCCCCGGGGCAGAGGCGCTGCCGCCGCAGCCACTTCCACCGCAGGCACTCACTGACGAGGTTGTATTTGGCGTTGAGGTTCCGCCGGGCGTAGTAGAGGATGGCCGGGACCTTCCAGCTCATGTCAAACTGCACCGCCTCGCACTGCGGGCACGGGGGGGGGACAGGGTGTGGGGCTGGGCGCTGCCCCCCATGGGGACCCACAGCCACCGCCTCACCCCACACACACTCACCTTGTCCACGGGCTCGATGAGGAAGTCATTGAAGAGGTACCACTGCTGGTGCGTGACGCCCTGGGGGCAGAGCACGGGCACTGCCTTAGGGCCCCCCCCCTCAAGGCAAAGGCAATGACTCCGCGCCCCAGTTACCAGGGAAAGAGGGATGTGACGGTGCCATGTGGGAACTCCCGCCCTTCCTGGGACACCGAGGGGAAATCCCTGCCGGCCTGGGGCTGGCAGCCTGCACAGGGAGCCCTGGGGCTGGACAGGCACAGCCTCTGCCTGACTCCAAGCCAAAAGTCCAGCGAGACGCAACACAAGAGGCAGGGATGCAGCCTTGACACACACTGGGAATTCCTGGCTTGGGCATCGCCGCCGCACACCAGCCCGGCCCCGTCCTCGGGAAGGGAGGTGACGGCCCAGCCCCTACCTGGCTGTACAAGGAGAAGCTGGCAGGGTGCCTGCGAGAGGAGGAACCAGCTCGAGGAAGAGTGGGAAGCGTGTTCCTGCCGCCCTTCCCTGCACGGGAGGTGCCTCAGCAGCACCAGGGCTCCGCACTGAGACACCCAGGAGTGGGTCTGGCACTGATCCTGGAGCAAGAGCGAAGCAGCACCCCCACCGGCAGCCATGCACCGGGCTCCTCACCTCCTTCCTTTGGTGATAGGTCTCTCCCACTTTGATGTGTCCCACCAGGCTGCCCCCGGTGCGGGAATCCAGGATGTGCACCACGGTGGCCATCAGGTCATAGACATAAACTGACTCGGGGTCCTCGGTGGGGCTCAGCTGCAGGGTTGAGGTCAACACTTTCCATGCTCCCCGGAGGCCTCTGCCCCACAGCCCCACGTGCAGGTGACCACGGAGCCCCAGAGGGAGCTCCTCAGCCTTTACCTCCTCGTTCTCGCTCCAGTTGCAGACATCCAGCTCCTTGCTCTTGGTCAGCCTCATCTTGATGGCGTGCGGGATCCAAATGTTCTTCAGCTCCTCCACGGAAGGATACGGATGCCTCGTGTTGGGGCTCCCCAGCTCCTTCCTGCACAGAGAAACAAGGAAAACCCAAGCTGGAGGAGTCCTGGGATAACAGCCAAGATCCCTCCCAGCCCAGTCCTGAACCTGCCACAGGAAGCCAGAGCCACGCTGCTTCCCTATGGAGCAGGAGCTGGGAAAGGCCAATGGATGCTCCTGGGTCTATTGTCAGTGTGGAAAGGGAAGGGCCCAAGGGTATCCCAAGGGAACGCTCCCCAAAGGCCCCATCCAGGGCCAGTCTCCGAGCAGCAATGAGGCTGCTCCACACACCAGGAGGTGGCCCCGCGCTCTCCGGGACCGCTGCTGTGGGGCACAGCCTGGGGACAGGCACCTACCACTCCCCAAGGGCGATCTCTTTGCCTTTGGGGATGTCAAAGCCTCCTCTCTTCATCAGGGCTCTCTGGAAGGCAAACTGGCAACGGAACACAGGCAAACATGAGCACAGGGCCACGGCGGGGACAGCCCAGCACATCCCCTGGGACCAGAGCAGGGCGATGAGCAAGGGCCCGACAGAGCCGAAAGCGGGAGCAGCACCCAGGCCCGGCCACGCAGGCCCCCATGGGTGCCCGGGAGGAGCTCGAGCACCCACCTCAGCCTGCGTTCTCCAGAACTCGGCCTCCTTGGAGCTGTTCACCTCGCAGTTGATGACCAGGACATCGGGAAGGCAGCGGATGTTCCGGGTCTGGACCTGGGCAGAGAGCAGGACATGGGAGGGGGAGGCACCCAGAGCCGTGGAGGAGCTCAGCATCGGTTGGGTGCACGTTGCCTCTTCCCTCCTCTACAGCTTCCCCCCCCGCCTGGCTGTGCCCTGGGGGCTGGAGGGGCTGCAGGGAACAAGGCTCCTTCCCTATGGGAGCTGCAGATGCATCCCAGGACTTACCCCACAGTGTGCAGGACCCGAACCTCCAGCACCCCACCAGGATGTTCCCCAATGGAGACCCATGGGATGCTCCCAGGCTCTCCCCACCGCCCATGGGATGCTCCCAGGCTCTCCCCACCACCCATGGGATGCTCCCAGCCTCTCCCCACCGCCCATGGGATGCTCCCAGCCTCTCCCCACCGCCCATGGGATGCTCCCAGGCTCTCCCCATGGCCCGCGGGGTGCTGGGTGCTCACCGTGGGCTGGTACTTCTCGCAGTTCTCACACCAGGCCTGGGTGTTCTGCTCCAGGCAGATGCTGCGCTTCAGGATCTGCGCAAACTCGTAGTCTTTGACCGGCTTTTCTGAAGGGAGAAAGGTCCTCATCAGCTCCCAGCACCCAAACCCTGCCCCGGGGCAGACCTCGGGGCTTTCCCTCCCCCCCACCAGCGAGAAGGTCAAGCCCCGAAGCTGCTTTTCGGCAACCGAAAGCTCCGCTGGGTGCAAACCCGTCAGCCACGGGGCTGCCGTGGGCTCCTCCTCACCGCGAGCTCATCCCTAGGGATAACAAAGCCCTCCCAGCGCCCGGGCAGTGTTAACCCCCCCTCCCCTGCGTGTTACCGGTGCTGTCGGGGTAGGAGAGGGTGAAGAGCAGCGTGGAGGACACCCGCACGGTCTCCTTGCCGCAGCGGCACATGCTGCAGTTCTCCATCTCGCAGCTGAAGAGCTGCCCAATGACCGAGCCCGCCGAGGAGCCAAAGGGGCTGCAGGAGCAGAGCACCAGGCTCAGCAGGATGCCAGTGAGCCCACGGAGCCAGCATCCCCTCCACGAGCAGGGGGTCAGGAGGCGCAGAGGTGCCTGCGGCTCCGCGGTGTTCCCTCAGGGCAAGAAAGCTCCCTCCTGAGCTATGGGAGCCTGCTTTGGTTCCTCTGTCCCGCCAGGGACTTACGTGGTGCCAGCCCCCCGGTAAGCCTGAGGTCCCTCCTGCTCCTGGGTTTCCTGGTGCAGCTGAGTGAGGATGAAGCGGTTCCAGCTCTGGATCAGCCGGCCCAGGTTCACCTTCCCGGTGGCTTCATCCGAGTCAGCCAAGATGAGCCCCAGCGCCGAAGCCTCCGGGATGGTGCGGAAAGCCCGCAGGAAGTTGCTTCCCTGGGGATGGAGCAGGAGCTGCCCATCACTGAGGTCAAGGGATAGGAGCATCCATGGGGCCTGATGCCACCGCCCGGCTCCTGGCCTTGCGTGATGGAGCTGAGCCTGCCCACGGACCTGGCAGGGGTCTCCTCGGGACAGGTCCAGCATGTGGAAGAGCAAGCCCAGCTCGCAGCCCAGGCAGAATTCCTTCTGGCAGAGGTGGTTCTGGACCAGGCACCGCACTGGCTCCAGGAAATACAGCACCTGCAGGGAGGGAAGAGTCAAAGCAGCGCCTGGAGCCGGCGCCGTGCGGGCAGGCCTGGGGGGCATCTCCCACCTGGATCATGCAGTTGCAGTAGGCGTTGGGGATGTGGGGCTCTAGGCCTGCAAACAAGGTCTTGTTGTAATGCTTGAAGTCAAAGTCTTCCAGCCCCAGCTTGGAGTATTTGATGGTGACCTAAGGAGAGACACAACGTGGTCAGCAGACACCTTCCCACACCACCTGGGGATGCTTCCCATGGGGATATGGTGCTTCCCATGGGAAGTGGCCCAGCCTGAGGGCTCCCATCCAGCCCCTTCCCTGCCCCAGCCACAACCTTCCTGTACTTCTTGGCCACCCTGTAGAGATGTGGCTCCTCCTCCCGCCCGATGGGGGACTCAGGCACTTGGCTGAAGCTGTCAAACTCATTGTCCGTCTCTTTCAAGCGATAGGGAATCTGGGGGGGGGAAAGGGAGGGGAGGCTGAAGGCAAAGGGAAGCCCAGCGTGGGCTTTCCTGCTTCCCGGAATGACCGAAGGAATGGGACTTGTCACTGTGGGAAATCACAGCGGCGCTGCGGGCAGGGGCGATGCTCAGCAGTGCTTTCCCCAGGGTGAGGGACGTGCCAGGAACCTCCACGCTGGAGAGCTCAGAGCTCTCTGACCACACAGTGAGTTACCCACACAGTGAGTTACCCACACAGTGAGTTACCCATAGAGTTACCCACACAGCTGCAACTGAGTTACCCACAGAATGAGTTACCCCCAGAGCAGTGACTGAGTCACCCATTGAGTGAGTTACCCATAGAGCAGTGATTGAGTTACCCAGAGCAGAACCTGAGTTACCCATAGAGCAGTGACTGAGTTCCCCCCAGAGCAGAGATTGTAGCCCAAGGGGGGTCTCCAGCCCTGCCCTCACACACTGCCCCTGCTCAGGGAAAGCTCTGGCCTCCAACCTCTCCACTGAGGGCTTGCTCCATCCTCCCCCAGCACAGACCCCCCGGTCCCCTCCGGGGGTACCTGGTTGCGGAGCTTGGTCCTGGGGTTGGGGGCGTAGCCGATGAACCCCACCTTCTTCATGGTGCGCAGGATCTCGGGGTCCACCGGGGGGGCTCGGCTGCAAAACACCCCACGGCTCAGGGACCCCCCGTCACAGAACCATGGAATGCTTTGGATTGGACAGGATCATCCAGCTCCAATCCCTGCCATGGGCACGGACACCTCACATGAGAGCAGGTGGCTCCTTGAACACTGCCAGGGATGGGGCAGCCACAGCTTCCTTGGGATCCTATTCCAGGTCCTCCCCACCCTCCCAAGAGCTTCAGAGTGGAGCCAAGATCCCTTCCCACCGGGAAGACGGAGATTTGGCCATACCCTGCCCTGTCACCAGCACCTAAGCTCCTCCATGGGCAACACACATTTCACAAGGCACATGAAGAGGAAGGGAAGTGGAGGAGCAATCCCGCTCCCGAGGGCTGGAATTCTGCTGGGAGACACTGGGAATTACCGGGGGGCCGGGGCGGCGTTGGCAGCAGGCCAGTCCGAGAGCAGGGAGTCAGTGGTCAGGGGCACTGGGATGAGCGAGAGCGGCACGAGGTCCTGGTTCCAGTCCAAGTGGGGCAGCGTGTCCACGATGCAGGGCAGGGCGAAGTCGGTCTCCCGGGAGTAGGCGTTGAAGGTGACATCCGGGCTGTCAGCCCAGAGGTGGACACAGCCCTCCGAGTCCCCAAAGGCCAGCGCCTGTTTGCTGGCTGAGACGTCGAAGGTCATGATGAGGGGTCCGACGGTGTTCACGTGGAAGATGTCAGCGGGGTTGGCCAGGCCGGTGGGCTCACAGAACTGGCACTGCCCTGGGTGAGAGCGGGGCACAGAGCCATGGCACCAGGGGACAGGCGGTGACACCGAGCCCCTCTTGCTGATGGGGCTGTTTGAACCGGCACTGTTCCATGTTCATCCAACCCTATCCCATGCTCACCCAGCTCTATCCCATGCTCATCCAACCCCATCCCATGCTCACCCAACCCCATCCCATGCTCATCCAACCCCATCCCATGCTCACCCAACCCCATCCCATGCTCACCCAACCCCATCCCATGCTCACCCAGCCCTATCCCATGTTCATCCAACCCCATCCCATGCTCACCCAACCCCATCCCATGCTCACCCAGCTCTATCCCATGCTCACCCAGCTCTATCCCATGCTCACCCAGCTCTATCCCATGCTCACCCAACCCTATCCCATGCTCATCCAACCCCATCCCATGCTCACCCAGCTCTATCCCATGCTCACCCAGCTCTATCCCATGCTCACCCAGCCCTATCCCACGCTCACCCAACTCTATCCCATGCTCACCCAGCTCTATCCCACGCTCACCCAACCCTATCCCATGCTCACCCAGCTCTATCCCACTGGGATTTGCCCCCGAGCATGAGGCACGGGGGGAACATCCCACGCTCACTGACCTGTCTGGGAGATGATGGCCAGGCGGGAGGTGTAGGTGGGGATGAAGCGGAGGAAGAAGGGGTCGATGTGGACCTGCAGGGGGGTGGTGGCCCTCATCATGCGCAGGTCGTACACCTTGAGGAAGCGGTCGCAGGCCAGCCCGTTCATCCGGCTGGAGAAGCCACACGTCACCAGCAGGTTCCCGTGGACGTCGAAGTCGGACAAGCTGCCCGAGTAGGCATCGAACTCGTGCTCCACCACAAAGGTGCGCAGGTCCCGGAGGGAGACCTGGGAGGGCAGGATGAGGGTGCTGGGAGCTCCTGGAGCACCGGCTCCAGGGGATCCCGCCTCAGCCTGGGGCTGCAGTTACCTTCCCTGAGGTGTGCCCGCAGAAGAAGAAGCGGTTCGATTGCCTCATGATGGTGATCCCGGGCACCTCCACCGTGTACTGCGAAGGAGGCACGAGAGAGGGGCTGAGCAGGGCTGAAGCCCGGCCCAAGGCACCTCCCCACGCTGGGGAGCAGCCCCCAGCACCTTCTGCGTCTCCTGCACGGTGTTGAGGTCTATCTCCAGGACGTGGTTCTGCAGGCCAGCGACGAGCAGGGTGCTGCTGTCCGTCAGCAGCAGGCTGTGCATGTCCTCAGACTCCTCCATGCTGCACGGCAAGGGCACTCCTCATAGACCCAACCTGCATGGGGGCTGGGACCATCTCCCCCGGCGCAGGGCACCGGGGGGAGGCACTTACAGGTAGTCGAAGATGATGAGGCCACCCCGGGACATGTACTTGAGGTTGGTTTTGGTCAGGAAGAGGACGCCGTTCTCCAGGCTCTGGATCTGGCGGATGTCATCGCTGCTGTTCACTTGGAAGGAGGAATACCTCTCCAGTGTGGGGCCGAAGAAGGAGGTGGCGTGGCCCTGAAAGCAGCGGGGACAGGGGTGAGAGCCCCCCCAATGGGACACGGTGCTTTGAATCCCAGGAAGAGGGACACTTCCTGCCCGTGTGGGCCTTGGAAACCCACTTGGATTTGTCCCTTTCAGGCAGGTTCATAGAATCGTGGAAGGGGTTGGGTTGGAAGGGACCTTAAAGCTCAGCCAGTTCCAATCCCTGCCACAGACAGGGACACCTTCCACTGGAGCAGCTTGCTCCAACCTGGCTTTGAACACTGCCAGGGATGGAGCATCCAAACCTTCTCCATTCAACCCATCCCCGTGCCCCAGCACCCTCATAGGGAGGAACTTCCCTAGATCCAAGCTGAACATCCCCGGTCCCGCCTGCACCCATCACCCCTTGTCCTGTCACCCTGAGGAGGGTCCCTGGGCACCTACCCCATGGTTCCCCACCCACAGCATCTCCTCGTGGAGGTCGAAGTGGGAGACAGAGACGGGCACCCCCACTTCGGACACGGCCGTGTGCAGCTCGCTGTAGACGCCCTCCATCAGGTGCACCGACTCCGGCACCGGGAGCCCCTCCAGCGGGACCCCCTCGGCATCCAGCTCCACGTTGGGCAGGAGGCTGGGGTTGAGGTGGGGGTCCAGGACCGGGTCGAGCGCCGGGTGCAGGGGCGCAGCATAGTCCGCGAGGGAGGGGTTGAGCCCCTCGAAGTTCATGCTGAAAACCTTTGGAGCACAGAGAGCACCGAGCGGCGCTGGGAAACACCGGCACCGGGCTGGGACCCCCGGCAGCGCCCCCGCGGGGAACCGGACACTCCAAGCCCCGCCTCACCGACCCCCCCCCCCCCCCGCGGGCGGCACGGGGCCAGCTCCGCGCCCGCCTCCGTTATCTCGGCGGGGCCGGCAGCGGCCCCAGGCCGGTATCAGCCGCCGCAGCCCCGGGCGGGTCCCCGCTGGCCCCGAGCCGTTACCCACAACCCGCCGCGCCCGCCGTTACCGAGCTGGGCCCGGGCTCGTCCCGCTGCGCAGCCACGGCCGGGCCGGCACCGCCGCCGTCGCTATGGCAACCGCGCCCCCCGCGCTCCTGCCCGCTGCACCGGCTCCCTTCCCGGGACGGGCGGACCAATGGCGACGCAGACCCGCGAGCGCTGGCCAATCAGCGCCTGAGTCAGGCGGGACTAAGCGGCCCGGCTGGGTGGTGTGCGGGACGGCGCGGCGGAGAGGACAAAAAGGATTGAATCGAACGTACCGGAGTCCCCGAGTGTCCGCAAATGCTCCGCGATGTCCTGCGCTGCTCCCGAGCATCCGCCGTGTCCCACCGTGCCCCACCGTGCCCCATTGTGTCCCACCGTGCCCCACCCGTGAGGTCCCCAAGCCAAAGCACCGTACCCGGTCCGTGATGCTGCCACTCCCCCCCGTTCACCCGCCCCGGCCGCCCCTTCCCGAGCCTTCCCGCTCCCCGTGCTTGAAGCGCGCCCGGTGCGAGCCTCCTTGCCCGGGGAAGGCCGGGGGCAGCCCCGCCAGGAGGGAGCAGGAAGCTCCGGAGCCGCCCCGTCGGGGCCGCCGCGATTGCGGCTCCGCGGGCAGCGCGACCCGGCCGGGCTGCGGAGCCTGCGGGGGGCGCGGACGGGGGAAGCCCCGGGAGCCGCTGTTGCTGCGATGGGGCCGCCCCGGCCGATCACGGAGGCAGCGGGGGACAGCGGAGGGGACAATGAGGGACTCCGGGGGTCCCGTCCCACCCGGTGCGCTCGGGGGCGCGGTCCCGGTCCCGCCCGTGCCGCTGCCGCCGCGTAGCCGCCAGGAACTGCCCCGGGTTTTCCTGCCCATCCCGTCCCGTCCCATCCCGGCGCGGGGCCGGGCGCGGCGGGGCGCAGCCCGGGGACCCCGGCCCGGTATCGGTTCTGCTTTCGGGGGAGGCGGCGATTTCGCAGTAAGGGGGGGCGGGTGCCACCTGCCCCGGGGATTCCCCACCTGCCGCCGCCCCATAAGAGCCCGGTGGCGGCGCCGGTGGCGGCACCGACCCGCGATGGACCCGCTCCGACGCCTCTGCCTCTGCCTCCCGCTGCTGCTGCCGCCGCCCGCGGCCCCGGCCCCGGTCCCGGTCCCCGGGCCCAACTGGGCCGCCTGCAAGAGCCTCTCTCGGGAGCTGTCGGGGCTGGTGGCGACCCTCAAAGAGCCGCACGGGGTCCTGGTGAGCGCGGGGGGGGGGCTCGGATGAGGGGGTCCACGGGCAGGGGGTGCCGGGGGACGTGGGGACCTCATTGACCGCCCCCCGCTGCCAGGAGGAGATGCACCTGAGCGAGGAGGACCCCAAGAACTGGCCCCCCCGGATCCGCTGCAGCGACGCCTGCGACCCCTCCAATCTGGACACCAACAACACGGTGCATGGGGTGCTGGGGGTCAACGGGTGCCTGAGGGGATCCCATGGGTGCTGGGGTTTGTGCCTGGGGTCCAGAGGTGCGCGGGGTCCCAGGGGTGCTGAGGGGTGCTGAGGGATGCACTTGGGGTTCCCATGGGTCCTGGCGGAGCCAGGGATGCACTTGGGATTCCTATTGGTGATGCGGGTCCCAGAGATGCTGAGGGATGAACTGGGGTTCCCATGGGTGCTGGGGGTCCCAGGGATGCTAATGGATGCAGTTGGGATTCCCGTGGGTGCCAGGGATCCCAGGGATGCACTTGGGATTGCTATTGGTGATGGGGGTCCCAGGGATGCTGAGGGATGCACTTATGATTTCCATGGGTCCTGGAGGTCCCAGGGATGCAGTTGGGATTCCTGTGGGTGCTGGGAGTCCCAGAGGTGCTGAGGGATGCAGATGGTATTCCCATTGTTGATGGGGGTCCCAGGGATGCAGTTGGGATTCCTATTGGTGATGGGGTACCAGGGATGCTGAGGGAAGCACTTCGGGCCCCCAGGGGTGCCGGGGGATGTCCGGGGATCCCCTCTCACCCCCTTGTCCCCGCAGCGCTGCCTGCACCGCATCCTCCAGGGGCTGCAGCACTATCGGGACCTGCTGAGCTCCGACATCTTCACCGCCCGCCGCCTGCCCCCGCTGGAGGCCGCGCTGGAGCAGCTGCTGGGGCTGGTGCAGGTGAGGGGATGGGGGCCCAGATCCCGGCCAGGAGCCCGTTTCCCCCCCTCCCATCAACCCTTTAACGCCGCTGTCCCCGCAGCAGGAGCCCGGCCGCCCGCCCCGGCGCCCCATGGCCCGCAGCGAGACCTGGGCTCAGCCGCTGCTGCAGCGCCTGGTGCTCCAGCGGCTCCAGTCCTTCAGCACCATCATGAGCCGCGTCTTCACCCACAACGCCGGCCCCCGCTGAGGCCGGGGGCCCCCGACTATTTATTCCCCTCCGGAGGGGTTATTTATGTGCTGTCGGACGCTATTTATCGCGGGTATTTATGGGTTGCTAATAAAGGGCTGAAGGAGACGAGCGGCTCCGTGTGTGCGGCACAAACCCGCGTAGGAAGAGGTTTATTTACGGGGGGGGGGTCACTGGAAGTCGTTGGCATCGATATGCAGCGGGGGGAAGTCGGTGCTGAAGAGGGACCCGACGGCAGCGGGCAGCGCCGCGTCCTCGGGCTGCGGCAGGAACGGGTCGTGGGCATCCAGGAGCGCGGCGCTGCCTGCGGGGGGCGGGCAGAGCTCAGCGCCGAAGGGACGCCCCTGTCCCCCCCCGGCCCCGGCACTCACCCTCCAGCCCGGGGCCCGGCGCCTGCCCCTCCACGGCCTCCAGCACATTGGGCATCAGCTCCGCTGCTTCCAGTGCTTCCAGGGTCCCCGAGCCCTCTGCGAGCGACTGCAGGAGCTCCTGCATGTCCAGGCTCCCAGGCAGCGGCTCCAGGTCCCTCAGCTCCGCTGGCAGCAGCTCCGGCTCCTCAGGGACCAGCAGCAGCTCTGCAGCCCCTGGCACCGGCTGCAGCATCCCCACATCCCCAGGCACTGGCTGTGGCATCCCTGTATCCCGGAGCATTGGCTGTGGCATCCCCATGTCCCCGGGCACCGGCTGCAGCATCCCCGCATCCCCAGGCACTGGCTGTGGCATCCCTGTATCCCGGAGCATTGGCTGTGGCATCCCCATGTCCCCGGGCACCGGCTGCAGCATCCCCGCATCCTCAGGCACTGGCTGTGGCATCCCTGTATCCCGGAGCATTGGCTGTGGCATCCCCATGTCCCCGGGCACCGGCTGCAGCATCCCCGCATCCTCAGGCACTGGCTGTGGCATCCCTGTATCCCGGAGCATTGGCTGTGGCATCCCCATGTCCCCGGGCACCGGCTGCAGCATCCCTGCATCCCCAGGCACCGGCTGCCCTCCAGGCACCACTTGCAGCATCGCCACAGCTCCTGGTCCCGGCTGCAGCATCCCCTGGCCCTCGGGGATGAGCTGCAGCACCAACTGCGGCTCCATGCTCCCAATCCCTGGCTGCAGCATCTCCATGGCCCCTGATGTGACCTGCAGCGGCTGCGATGGCTCCAGGCCTGGGGGCTGTGGCTGCAGCAGTGCGGGGCTTGTGGCCATCACCTGCACTGGCCCCAGGTTCCCAGAGGTGACCTGCAGCACCCCTGGGCTCGTGGCCATCACCTGCACTGTCCCTGGGCTCGTGGGCTGCACCGATCCCAGGTTCCCAGGCACGACCTGCAGCATCCCTGGCTCCCTGGGCTGCTGCATCCCGGAGCTCCCAGGCTGCAGCTTCAGCGTCTCCAGGTTTTCCGTGGCTGTCACCAGCTCCTCTTCTGTCTGCCACGACTCATTTGCCTGCCTATGGGAAGAGATGCAGGGTGAGGCTCTGGGGAGGGACAGGAGGGTCCCCATTGCCATGTGGCATCCCCCTGCCTCACCTGGAGGACACGCGGATGAGGCGCCGGTTCAGGTACTTCTTCTGCTCCATCAGGTTCCCTGTGGACAGCAAGGGGATGTCGGGGGGGGGGACTGCAGACCCCAACACCCCCCCCTTGTCCCACACCACATCAGGGCCGTACCCTCCTCCCTCTTGCTGTAGTAGGGCCCGAAGGCTTCATCGCGGGGGATGTTGGGGTGCAGGAACTGGAGCGGGTTCTCAGGGATGTTCTCCTCCACCAGCAGCTGGTAGTCACGGATGATGTCGGGCAGCGTCAGGGACACCAGCTCGGCTGCAGTGTAGGGGACCACGGCGCGGAACGCGGGGGGCCCTATGGGAAGGAGGCTGTTGTTGTGGGATACGGGGATATCCCATATGGGGACCCACTACTGGGATACGGGGATATCCCATATGGGGACCCACTATTGGGATATGGGGATATCCCATATGGGGACCCACTACTGGGATACAGGGATATCCCGTATGGGGACCCACTATTGGGATACGGGGATATCCCGTATGGGGACCCACTACTGGGATACGGGGATATCCCATATGGGGACCCACTATTGGGGTATGGGGATATCCCGTATGGGGACCCACTACTGGGGTATGGGGATATCCCGTATGGGGACCCACTACTGGGATACGGGGATATCCCGTATGTGGACCCACTATTGGGATATGGGGATATCCCGTATGTGGACCCCCTATTGGGATGGGGGGGGGCACTCACTGCTCTCGGGATGCTCCACCCAGGTACAGGTGACCCCCCCCAGGATGCTCTCACTGAACCGGATCAGGAACGTCCCCGTCCTCTTCCCCTTCAGCAGCTTCTTCTCCTGCTTCCGGCTCACGAAGCCCAGGATGAGCCTGGGGGAGGCACCATCAGCACCCCCCAGGGACCCCCCCATTGATCCCTCCCCCCCCAGCCCCTTACCCATCCTTCCAGAGCTGCTTGAGGTGCTCCTGGAGCAGCCCCAGGATCCCGTCCAGCCAAGCCCAGAAGGAGAAGCCGGCGGCACCATCCTGCAGGGAACAGGGGGGCCATAGGGGGCTCTAGGGGCCAATGGGGGCAATGGGGGGCAGTGGGGGCACCGCTCACCTTGGAGAACTTGGTCCAGCTCAAGGTGCTCTCCGGAGACGGCTTCGAGCCTTGGGGGTGAGAGCAGGGTGAGGGGGAGCAGGGGTGAGGGGGAGCAGGGGTGAGCGGGGGTCTCGGGGCCGGGCCCCCCCTTACCGAAGAGCTTCTCGGCCAGCATGAGGAGGTGCTCGCGGCTCAGGCCCCGCTCGGCCACGCTCTGGAACTGCCAGCTCAGCACCTCCGCCAGCAGCGGCCACGGCGCGGGGGGGGGCGCCGAGAAGAACTGGAACTGGTGCTCCTGTGGGATGGGAGCGGTGGGATGGGGATGGGAGAGGGAACGGGGAGAGGGACAGGGGCTGGGATAGAGAATAGGGACGGGGAACAGGGACAGAGAACAGGGATAGGGAACAGGGAGAGGGACTGGGATAGAGAATAGGGATAGGGACCAGGGAACAGGGACTCTGACAGAGAATAGGGATGGGGACAGAGAATATGGATACAGAACCGGGATAGAAACTGGGATAGAGAATAGGGACAGGGAACAGGGAACAGGGACAGGGACTGGGACAGAGAATAGGGACTGGAATAGAGAATAGGGATAGGGAACAGGGAGAGGGACGGGGACAGGGACAGAGAACAGAGATAGGGAACAGGGATAGGGAACAGGGATAGGGAATAGGGATAGGGACTGGGATAGGCACTGGGATAGGGAACAGGGATAGGGAACAGAGATAGGGAACAGGGATAAGGAACAGAGATAGGGAATAGGGATAGGGACTGGGATAGGGAACAGGGACAAGGAACAGGGATACGGACTGGGATAGGGACCAGGGACATGCACTGGGGACCAGCGCCATGCTTGGCGGGGGGTTCCCACTTGCCTTAGGGTCGGGGCTGAGCATGTTGAACCAGAGGATGGAGGCCCAGGCGCTGGAGAGCTGGCTGTTGTTGGAGATGATGATGAAGGGCAGCGTGGAGGTCTGCGGGGAGAGCAGGGCTCAGGCTGCACCCCCCGGCCCCCCCCCGGGCCCTCCGGCCCCATCGCTCACCTCCAGCTCCAGCTCCAGCCCGCAGTACGCATACGCCAGCGTGAAGGTGATGAGGTGCAGTTCCTCCGTCACCACCAGGGGGCCCTATGGGGCAATGAGGGGGCAGCGTGGGGCTCCGGCCACCCCCATGGCCCCCCATTGCCCCCCATCAGCGCTGCACCCACCTCGCCGCCGCCTTTGCTGCCCTTGCCCGCCCGGCTGTCCTTCTGCTCCTTCAGCGTCTGTGGGGCACGACAGGGTCAGGGGCTGCGTCCTCGCCCCATGGAGGACTTGGGGGTGCAAGGGGGGGGGTCCCTACCAGGTACTGGAAGTCGCAGACCAGCCCCTCCTGGGGACTGTCCCCTGCCAGCAGGGTTTTGCTGCTCGATGTGAGGATGTTGAACCTGCGGAACCTGGGGGGGGGCAGAGAAAGGCAGCGGCTGGGGGGCTGGGACCCCCAGACGGGGCGGGTCGGGGCACATCCCCTGCATCCATCACTCATCTCTCACCCCTTTATCTTGGGGGGGTCCCTGCAACAGACAAGAGAGCATCAGCGGGGACCCCCCCATTGATGCCCTGATGGACGGGGGGGGTCCGGAGGTGCTGGGGGGGGATCCGGACCTGTCGATGTGGATCGAGGCCTCCATGGGGTGGTTGCGGTCGTGGAGGCGCAGGAGGAGGCGGGCGCGGGCAGAGAACTTGGTGGTGGTGCGGAGCACGAGAGGGCGCTTGAAGGCGTTGGGCATCGTGGGCTGCTGCTCCACCACGAAGGATCTGCCATTGAGGGGGGGGTCAGGGCCGCCCCAGGACCCCCCCTTTACACCCCCCCTCCCCAATGCGTGCCCCCCCCCACCTCTGCAGCAGGTACGAGAGCAGCTCCTTGAGCCGCTGCTCCAGGAGCGGGGGCTCTGCCTTGAGCGGGTCCCTCTCGTAGGTCACCTTCAGCCGCAGCTCCCCCAGCGCCCGCAGCAGCCGCAGCAGCTGGAAGAGGCCCTGGCCCAGCTCCGTGAACCTGCGGCACCGGGGGGGGGGGGGTTCAGTGGGGTCCGGTCCTTGCCTTCCCCCCCCCTTCCATGTCCCCTCCATCCCATCACTACCAGGTCTCCAGCGGGCGCAGGCGGGTGTCCTCGGGGGCCCCCATGCAGGCGCGTTGCTGCCGGTCCCTCCATGCCTCCAGCTCCTGCAGCAGGAAGTCCCGCAGCGTCTCGCTGCGCCCCAGGAGCTGCTGTATCTGAGCCAGCACCTCCTATGGATGGACACGGGGATGAGCGGGGGGGCACGGCCATGGACACCCCCCCCCCAAACCCCATCCCTGGACCCCACATCCTCACCCGCCGCTGCCGGTCCAGGATCTGCAGCTTGGCCTGGAGCGCTTGGATCTGCTGCGCGTATTGGGGGTCATTGGTCCTGTCCTCGCCTGCGGGTGGAGTTTGGGGGTTCAGGGGGTTCAGGGGGGCTCAGTGCGGCGCAGGGCAGGATTGAGCCTTACCTGGCACATAGTGCACCTTGAAGCAGAAGTCAAAGGTATCCTGCATGTCCTCGAGGTGCCGGAAGGCGCGTTCGGCTTCCTGACGGGTACAAGGGGGTGAGGAACCAGGCAGCCCCTGCTATGACATGGGGATGGGGACATGGGGGTCCGGGGGGGGGTCCGTTACCTGCAGGGCTGTGTGGAACTCAGCCAAGCGCCGCTGGATCTGCTGCTCCCGGTCACTCCTTGGGGATGGGCTGGGTGCTGGGGCTGCCCCCCCCTATGGAAACAGGGGGGTGTTGAGGGGCAGAGCCCCATGGGTGCACTGGGGGGGGGGACATGGGACCTGCCCTACCTGCCCCCCCGCCTGCCCCAGGCGCAGGATGCGCCGCTCCTCCTGCAGCAGATTGGCCACCAGGTTGGCGAAGGTCTCCGGGCACTCCTCGAACTTGGCCTTGAAGGGGCCGAGGGGGTCAGTGGGGCGCAGAGACCCCCCCATTACGGACCCCCCCCCGAGTACCCCCTCCCATCGCCTACCTGCAGGTCCCGATGAGCCTTGCGGAGGTTGTGCCTCAGCATGAAGTCCTCATTGCCCAGCCCCAGGCTGCCCAGGCGCTCCCCCAGCAGCGCCAGCAAGGAGTGGAAGAGCATCCGGGCATGGGAGGAGAGCGGCTCTGCCGCCTGGCGCCTGCAGCACCAGGGGCTCAGCACCGGCCCCGCACCGCCCGCATCCCGGGGTACCCCCGCGCCCACCCCGGCTCCGTTACCAGTTCTGGTCCTCGATCCATGCAGCCAGGCACTGCCGCACGGCCATGGGCAGCGCGGCCCCGGCGTAGAGCTGGTGGATCTGCTCCAAGTACGCGTTGGCCAAGTTCTGCACCTCCTGCCATTGTGCCATGCTGGGGGGTACCGGGGGGTCAGAGCATCCCACAGAGCACCCCATAGAGCTCCCTATAGAGCACCCTACAGAGCACCCTATACAGCACCTCATACAGCACCCTATAGAACACCCCATAGAGCACCCTATAGAGCACCACATAGAGTACCCTATAGAGCACTCTATAGCCCTACAGAGCACCCTATAGAGCACCCCATAAAGCACCCATAGAGCACCCTATAGAGCACCCTATAGCACTATAGAGCATCCTATAGAGCAACCCATAAAGCACCCCGTAGCCCTATAGAGCACCCCATAGAGCACCTCATAGAGCACCCCATAGAGCACCCTATAGCCCTATAGAGCACCCTATAGAGCACCCCATAGAGCACCCTATAGAGCACTCTATAGTCCTATAGAGCACCCTATAGAGCACCTCATAGAGCACCTCATAGAGCACCCTATAGAGCACCCCATAGTCCTATAGAGCACCCTATAGAGCACCTCATAGAGCACCTCATAGAGCACCCTATAGAGCACCCCATAGAGCACCCTATAGAGCACCCCATAGAGCACCCTATAGCCCTATAGAGCACCCCATAGAGCACCCTATAGCCCTATAGAGCACCCAACAGAGCACCCCGCACGCCCGTACCTGCCCGCAGCACGGTGCTCCCTACAGAGCCTACAGAGCTCCCTACAGCACCCTACAGAGCACCCTATAGCCCTATAGAGCACCCTATAGAGCACCTCATAGAGCACCTCATAGAGCACCCTATAGAGCACCCCATAGAGCACCCCATAGAGCACCCTATAGCCCTATAGAGCACCCCACAGAGCACCCCGCACGCCCGTACCTGCCCGCAGCACGGTGCTCCCGGGTCCCGCTACTCCGACGGGAGCGCCCCGGGCTGCAGCCCCGTCCTGGGCCGGGAGGGAGCCCTGAGCCGCGGGGGAGCTTGCCCGGGGCCCGGGGCCGGGGCTCCCGCACCCGCTGCTCCTCCCGTCCCCCCTCGCAGCACCCTGGGGCCGCTCCGCTGGGACCCCCCGACACCGGACCCCCCCCCTTGGTTCACCCCGATGGGTTCCGCGCACCCTGGGCCGGGTGCCCCGGAGCGCCCCAATGGAGCCCTCAAGGGCGGCCCCCCCGTGCCCGGAGCGGGGTCCCCGTCCTGGGGTCCCTGTCCCGGGGTCCCCGCCCCGGGTCCCCCCCGTTGGGTCCCACCTCGGCGGCTCCCGGCGCAGGAAGGGGCGTAGGCCACGCCCCCTGCCCACTCCGCGCGGTGATTGGCGGAGCGCGGCGGAGAGGCCACGCCCCCTCCCGGCGAGGAGGGGTGGTTCCAGCGGGGTTGCCCGCTTCCCCGAAATGACGTCACGGGGCGGGGCCAACGGGGAAGCTGGGGTGGGACAGCGGGAGATGGGGACAGGGACATGGAATAGGGGGACATGGAATGGGGGGACCGGGACAGGGATGGGGGACATAAGGATAACGATATGGGATAGGGATATGGGAACAGGCATGGGGGACATAGGGATAAGGACATGGTGACAGGGACATGGAATAGAGGGACCAGGACAGGGATGGGGGACTTAAGGATAAGGATATGGGGATAGAGATGGGGGACATAGGGATAAGCACATGGGGACAGGGACATGGAATAGGGGGACATGGAATGAGGGGACTGGGACAGGGATGGGGGACATCACTGTGATACTGTGATACATAAGGATAACGATATGGGATAGGGATATGGGAACAGGCATGGGGGACATAGGGATAAGGACATGGTGACAGGGACATGGAATAGGGGGACCGGGACAGGGATGGGGGACTTAGGGATAAGGATATGGGGATAGGGATGGGGGACATAGGGATAAGCACATGGGGACAGGGGGACATGGAATGGGGGGACTGGGACAGGGATTGGGGACATAGGGATAAGGATATGGGGATAGGGATGGGGTACATAGGGACAAGGATATAGGGGCAGTGATGGAGGACATAAGGATAAGGACATGGGGACAGGGATATGGGGACAAGGAAGCAGGAGGACAAGGAATTGCGACAGGGACATGGAGCCCTGCGGACAGGGCTGGACTATAGACAGGGACGGGGCCAGGCTGGCTGCCACCACGTGGCTCTGACAAGGCCTCCCCGCGGGGCCAAGGTTCCCGTGTCCCGGGGCAGGGCGGCCCCGCATTGATCTGACCCCAGCCGAGGGACACGGAGCCAGCACCGGCTGCACAGGGCCTTTATTCACACAATGAGCACGGGGCCGCTGTGGGCGCTGGGCGCCGTCGGGGGCTCCCCCTCCGAGGTGAAGTAGGTGATGAGCGCCCGCACCCCAGCCCTGAGCCCCGGCTGCAGCCCCATCTGCACCCCCAGCGCCACGGGGCCGCCGGCGGCAGCGGCGATCGCGCCCAGGGTGGCGTAGCCCAGGTCCTCGGCCGCCTCCAGCGCCCGCCTGGAGGCCAGGGCCTCGCAGCCCTGGAAGGCGAAGTAGACGCTGGTGCCCAGGTTGTAGAAGGCGCTGACGCCCGGCACCCACTCCAGCACCCCATGGGCCTCCCGCTCCCCCGGCGGGGCGCAGGCATCGTCAGCCTCGCGCTGCCGCCGCACGGCCCCGCGGCACCGCGGCCCCGGGATGCTCCGGGATGCGGGGTCCACGGTCGGGGGGGTGCCGGGCGCGCAGGGCTGAGCCAGGCTGAGCAGGACGAGGGCCACGGCATCGGGCGCCGGGTCCAGCCGCAGCCGCGCCAGACCCCGCAGCAGCGCAGCGGCCGCGGCGGGACCCAGCTCCCGCATCAAGCCCCGCACCTCGGCTTCAGCCTGCGGGCTGCAGGCGGCGCCGCTGAGCGCCAGGGCCATGGCGGCGCGGACCAGAGCCCGCGGCCGCGCTGGGAGCGCGGTGAAGCCGGGCAGGGCTGCGGGGCGCAGGGTCCCGCACGGGAACGCGCGGCCCCGCATGGTCTGGGGCGGGTTCTGCTGCGCCAGCTCCGCCAGCAGCGCCGCGGCACCGGGGCCGTCACCCAGCGCCATGGGCACGGACCCCGGGAGGAGGAGGAGGAGGAGGAAGAGCAGAGCCCGGGCCATGGCGCAGCTCCAGGATCGCCTATGGAAGGAGCAGAGCGCTGTTAACCCCCATGGTATAACCACAGCCCCCCATGGTACAGCCAGAGCCCCCCAGGACCCTCCATCCCCGGCTCACCGGTGGTCCCTGCCCTGTCCCAGTGCTGTGGCTGCGGGTGCAGCCCCTGGGGCCCCTTTATAGACGCTGTTATCAGGGGCTGTTGCGACACGTGAGGCTTGACCCTGGTGCAGGGCCAGGGCAGTGTGCATGGGCAGGACCCCAGCCCCACAGAGCAGACGAGGCCAAGAACTGCATTGATTTATTGAGTGGTTACAGGGTTTAATGAGGTTGGGGAAAAAACACCCCAAGAAGTAACAAAATCCACGGGAAAACGGGGATTTTGGGGTAAAACAAGGAAATGGAGAGACCAGGACAAGGGGGAAAAGGAGCTTCCACAGCACCCTTAAACCCATCTTTAAAACCTGTGTGAAACAGCCCATGGGGAGCCTCAGTCTTCCTCCTCCTCCTCCTCTTCCACACATCGGATGCGCTTCCTCCTCCCCAGGGGCTGCAGCTCCTCATCCTCGGGGGGCAGCGCTGGGCCTGGGCCTGAAAGGAGCAGGGAAGGGGCTGAGCACCCAACCCAGGGGTGCAGGGACAGGGGGCACCCGTGACCCCCCCCCTCCCAGCACCAGGCTGGACGCACCGGAGCTCCCGGAGGCCTCATCCTCACTGTCAAGGTCCCGTTGCCTCTTGGTGTGGGGCTGCACCGGGCTGGGGTCAGGCTCCTCACTGCAGTGGTGGGGACAGGGCTCAGGGGCCAGCTCAGGGACCCCCGGAGTGGGGATGGGACCAGTTCTCACCTCTCTGAATCCGGCGGCTGCGGTGATGCTGCTGGGCACAAGAAGCATGGAATCAATGGGGTGGGAAAGAGCTTGAAGAGCATCAGCTCCAGCTGCCCCAAGGCCTCACCTGGGTCAGGGTCCTGCGGGCACTGGGGTGGCTCCGGCAGCTCCTGGGGGGACCCGGAGGGGTCGGGGCCATGGTGGGTGATGGAGGCGGCTGCACGGCGGAGCTGCCGCGGGGTGAGCGCAGCCGGGATGCGCCAGAAGGTTTCCTGGGTGGAGAGGGGAGATGGTGCAAGGAGAGGATGGGAGCAGGGGATGGGAACCAGGATGGGGATGGAGACAAGGAGGGGACAGAGATTGGGATGGGAATGGGAACATGGATGGGACCAGAGACAGGGATGGGACCTGGGACAAGAATGGAAAGCAGGACTGGGATGGGGATGGAAACAAACATAGGGACAGGGAGGGGAAGTGGGATTGGGATGGGGATGGAGGCAAGCATAGGGACAGCGATGGGAACAAGGACAGGAATGGGAAGCAGGATGGGAAGGGGAAGTGGGATTGGGATGGGGACGGGGACAAGGCTGGGGACAAGGCTGGGGACCAAGGCTGCGTACCGGTCCCTCACCTGCTCGCTCTCGGGGGGCCGCAGCCCCAGCTGCCGCAGCAGCGCCTGGAACCGCCGGTTCTCCATCGCGTCCTCATTCTCCTCCGAGAGCGGCACCAGCGGCACCGGGTGGGAGGTGCCTGAGCCCCGGGAGCCCGGTGAGCACCGGAGCGGGCCCCGGACCCCCCGCGGACACCCCCCCCCCCCACTCACCGTCCTCCTCCCGGTCCCCGGCCGCCCTCCGCAGGCAGCTCTGGAGCCAGCGCAGGGGCCCAGCCAGGCCTGCGGGACAGCGATGGGTGAAGCAGGATGCGGCCCCGCAGCCAAGCAGAGCCCGACTGGGGGGTTCTGAGCCCCGAACCCACCTTCCTGATGCAGCCGCTGCGCCAGGCCCTGCCCAGCCCCTTCCTCAGGCCCCTCCATGGGGTCTTCATCTTCTTCTTCATCCTCCTCCTCCTCGCTGTCCCCATCCTCTGAGCTGTCCTGGGCCAGCGCTGCCGGGGCTCCCTATGGGGACCGGTGGGGTTTGGGTGCCTGTGATGGGGGCAGCACCCGCTGGGCCCCCCCCTGCTCCAGCAGCGCCCCCCCCACGGTACCGGTACCGGTGCAGGGCCCTGGCCCTTCCTCCGGCGCTTCTTGTAGAGCTCGGCGCGCGTCGCCACCAGCCCCAGCGCCAGCAGCTTGTCCACGACCCGCGCCCGCGAGCGCCGCGCCGTGAGGTGCTGCAGGATGCGGCCCAGCACGTCTGGGGGGGGGGGAAGGATGAGAGAATAGGGGGCAATAATGGGGGGGGAAACAAGAGAGGGATAATGGGGAAATAATGGGGAATAATGGGGGGGATAATGGAGGGATAACGGGAGAAATAAGGGGAGATAACATGGGTGTAATGGGGGGGAATATAATGGGAAAATTATGGGGAATAACGAAAAAATAATTGGGGATAAAGGAAGAGAAAATGGGGGATAACGAGGGGGAAAAATGGGGGATCATGGGGGGAATAAGAGGGGGATAACAGAGGGAAATAATGGGGGATAATGGGGGGAATAAGGGGGGATAACGGGGGAATAAGGGAGGGATAACAGGGGGAAATAACAGGGAATAACAGAAGGATAATGGGGAAGCACTAAGGGAGAACGGGGGCTGCCCCCCTCACCATCCGAGCCCCGGAACTCCTCAAAGAGCCGCGTCAGCTCCTCCTCCTGCTCCTGCGTCCACAGCACGATGCGGGTGCCCTTCCTTGGGGGGGGGGGGGGGGGGGGGGCACCCACGGGGTCAGTCCCAGCCCTGGGGCTCAGCGCCCACCCCGGTTGTGCCCCCACGGGGGGGTCCCGGACCCACCTGTGCCGCGGGAGGTCGCGGGCGCTGCCGATGAGCCCCAAGCGCACCAAGTGCTTCACGAGGTGCCTGCGCGTGCGCCCGGGCGCCGGGAGCTGGGCCAGGATGGCTCCGGCCACGTCCGAGCCTGCAGGACCACAGGGGACAGGGATGGAGACCCCGGGACCCACCCCCCCCCCCCCCGCGGGTCCCGCTGCGCCCCCCAACCCCAGCCCTGGTACCTTCCACCTCCTTGTACTTCCAATAGAGCTCCCGCAGCTCCTGCTCCTCCTGCGGGGTCCAGGGGGGGGCCCGGCTCCTGCCAGCCCTGGGCAGAGAGAGAGGAGAGGTGAGGAAGGTAACGGGAGCGATAGGGAGCGATAGGGTGCGACAGGGTGCGACAGGGTGCGACAGGGTGCGACAGGGTGCGACAGGGTGCGACAGGGTGCGACAGGGCTTCATAGGGTACCATAGTGAGTGATAGGGTGCGATAGGGAGCGACAGGGTGCGACAGGGTGCGATAGGGTGCGATAGGGTGCGACAGGGTGCGATAGGGTGCGATAGGGTGCGACAGGGTGCGACAGGGTGCGATAGGGTGCGATAGGGTGCGACAGGGTGCGACAGGGTGCGACAGGGTGCGACAGGGTGCGACAGGGTGCGATAGGGTGCGACAGGGTGCGATAGGGTGCGACAGGGTGCGACAGGGTGCGACAGGGTGCGATAGGGTACCATAGTGAGTGATAGGATGCGATAGGGTGCGATAGGATGCCATAGGGTGCGACAGGGTGCCATAGGGTGCGACAGGGCTTCATAGGGTACCATAGTGAGTGATAGGATGCGATAGGGTGCGACAGGGTGCCACAAGAGGCTAAAGGGAGGGGATAGGGGGGCAGCAGCCCCCTCGCCAGCCCCGCTCACCCCTCTCCCTCCCGCAGGGAGCCGTAGCCCTCGGTCATCTCGCGGGCGGCCGCCGGGCTCTTCCAGAAGAGCAGCTCCACGAACGCCTTCTTGTTGGTGGCCGCCAGCGCAAAGAACTTGCCCAGGATGAACTTGGCCAACGCCACCAGCTCCTGCGGGCGAGAGCGGCGCTGGAGGACACCGCGGACACGGATCCTCCCCTGGGAAGCGGGGACGGAAGCGGGACCCTTCGGACCTGGTGCGCGCCGGCGGCGGGGTCGTGGAGGAGCCGGTTGAAGAGGGCGAAGAGGGAGAGCTGGAAGAGCAGCGGCTCCATGCGCAGGTCGCGGGCCAGGCGGTGCAGCAGGCGCGCGGCGCAGTGGTTGGTGCGGGCGGTGTTGCGGGGGTACCCCCGCAGCAGCAGCACCAGCGCCCGCACCACGGGGGCACAGGCGAACCTAGCCCCATAGCGCCGGTGAGTGGGGCCGCTGCGGTCAATGGGGACCCCCCCCAAAACCCCCCAGATCCCCCTCTCACCGCTTCAGGTAGTCAAGGAAGTTGAACTCCTTCTCCGACACCTGCACGGTCTCTTCCTCCTCTTCCTCCACCTCCTCCTCTTCCTCCGGCTCCTCAGCCTCGGGGG
The DNA here is from genome assembly GCF_963264785.1 of Psittacula echo. Taxonomy (NCBI): domain Eukaryota; kingdom Metazoa; phylum Chordata; class Aves; order Psittaciformes; family Psittacidae; genus Psittacula; species Psittacula echo. Next base: position 1,415,469 of record NC_137762.1, read on the forward strand.
GAGCGTGCTCTGCAATGGGACCGTGCTGAGGGGCCGCAGCATCCCCAAACCAGAGCCCCCCATTCCCAGTGCCATGGACTCACGGGGCAGCGGAGCAAAGAGGATGTCCTGGAGCAGCCGGGTCTCCTCGGGCGGCCCCGCATTCAGGGGTCCAAACACATCCCCTTCGGGCCATACATCCCTATGGAGGGATAGGAACAGGCTGTCACCGTGTCCAGGCACCGGGAATGCCCATCACGGCTGTCACCGTGTCCAGGCACCGGGTTTGGGATGGGGATGGTGCCGGTACCGGGCAGAGCGGAGCAGCCGCAGGGCCTGGGGGACCCGAGCATCGCGCAGGCACCCCTGGATCCGCAGCAGGGCCTCGGCGCGTTGCTCCTCCACCGGTGTCTCCGATGCAGCATCGAAGGGCACCACGTCCTCGGGGAGGGGCACCTCGCCCTATGCAGGACGCTGTCACCTTGTGCCCCACAGCAACACCCCAAGGTCCCCGCTATGGGGCTGGAGCCGTCCCCTACCTGCAGACAGGCCTCAAGCTGGGGGGCCAGCCCTGCCCACAGCTCCTGCAGCTCCTCGGTGCTGGGCGGCTGCGGGGCTGCGGCTGCGGGCGCACGGGGCTGCTTCTTCCTCCGCACACGCTTGCTCTATAGGGGGCCAAGGAGGGGGTCAGGAGGGGCTGTGAGCCCCATAGGCCCCCCCCCGGCGCGGTGCTGCCCATCCCGACCTGCACCACGAGGCTGGAGCGGCCGCGGCAGAAGCGCTCCAGCATGCGCAGGAAGAGATGCGCCGTCTCCACCAGGTCCCGCAGGAAGCTGCGCGGCTGCTTGGTCTCATCGAACTTGCGGAAGAGCGTGAGGAAGAGCTCCCGGTATTCCATCAGGTAGAAGATGTTGCCTTGAGGAAGAGGAGGAGGAGGGTGGGATGGGATTCCCCACGCTGCGATGGATGCAATGGGACCATGGGACTCACTCTTGATGACCTGGCTGCTGTCCCGCACCGCCGGCTCCGGGGACCGGTCCATCTCCTGCACCGTGCGCAGCAGCTCCTGGTACGCCTTGAGAGCCAAGTGCATCCTGAGGGGGAACGCGTTGGGAAGGCTCCTCAGGCTCATCCAGTCCCAACAGGGACGCCTTCCATTAGAGCAGGGTGCTCCGAGCCCCATCCGAGCGGCGACGGGGCACCCCAAGCACCCACCTGCGTGCCCAGGTCACGGCCTCCTTCTTGTCCATCAGCGCCATCTCATAGTAGGTGGTGAGGTTCTGCTCCATGAAGTGGAAGGCGCGGACGCCCACGGTCTCCGACACCAGCTCCGGGCGGAAGCCGCGGTGCCGGTTGAAGGCCATGAAGAAGGCGCAAGCCCACAGGTAATAGGTCTCATCGTGCTGCTGAGCCTTCTCCCGCACCAAGTGGTCCTGTGGGGCGCAGGCCGTGGGGCTCAGCGGGGGCAGCCCGGGCAGGGGGTCCCAGCCCCGCCACCCCCCCTCACCTTGACCAGCAGCATCAGGCGGTTGTAGCAGCCCTCCAGGAAGTCCCGGCAGAAGCGGTGCAGGAAGAGGCGGACGTTGCGCGCGGAGCGATGCCGAACCTCGGCCTCGGGGGCTGCCTGGCGCCGCCGGGGCACGCGCCGCGGCTCCTTGCCCAGGTCGTGGCTGTAGCTCTTCAGCTGCGGGCATGGAACCGTGGTCGGACCCCTCCGGCGTCATCCCCACCGCATCCCCGTCCCGGTGCTCACGTTGTGCAGCCCTTTATGGAACACCACATCCCGGTCCCCGATCGCCTTCAGGCCCTGCAGGACGTAGGAGCCGCCGAACCGAGAGTGCCTGGAGCAAAAGGGGGGGCCATGGGGTGAGCGGTGCAGACCCCACCATGGGGGTCCTGGTGCTGCCACCCTCCTGCCCTCACCTATACGGGCGCTGCAGCGCCCGGGTCCTCTTCTCAGCCAGTTCCCGCTGCCGCAGGCTCTGCAGCTCCCGTGTGTCCTCGCCGTGCTCAGCACCCGCCTGGCCCTGCCCCAGCACCGCCAGGTCCTCCGGGCTCTGCGGGCAGCATCATCAGCGCGATGGGAGGGGGGGGTCCATGGGGGTCCCTGCCCCACCAGCCCCTGCCCCATTCACCTGGTCGCGGAACATGAGGGAGATGATCTCCAGGACGTGCAGCGCCCATTGCTGCTCCATCTGGGCACTGGCCAGGAACTTGAGCAGATCGTCCATGCCGCTGATGTGCAGCGCCCACAGCACCCGGTCGTGCACGGTGGCGTCGCCGTCCACACGCTGTGGGACACGGAAAAGGGGGGCTCAGCACCCCCATGATGGCCCCAGAGCTGCAGCACGCAGTGGAGGATCCCATCGGGTACCTGCTCCTCGGTGGGGTCCGGGGGGACGTGCAGCACATTGCGCACCAGCAGCAGGATCCTCTCAATGAGCAGCGTGTCCTCCTCCTGCCGCTGCTCCCAGTCCTGCGGGGATGGAGCAGTGAGGGACCCCATAGCACCCACAGGGATGGAGCCGAGAGGGGTCCCCATAGCACCCACAGGGATGGAGCCGAGAGGGGTCCCCATAGCACCCACAGGGATGGAGCCGAGAGGGGTCCCCATAGCACCCACAGGGATGGAGCCGAGAGGGGTCCCCATAGCACCCACAGGGATGAGCCCATGCAGGGATGTGGCACTCACGAGCTGCAGGAGGTCATAGAGCTTCTCACTGAGCACCCCAAACACCTTCTCGCTGGCAAACGCCTGCAGAGAGCCCTGTGTGAGCGACGGGGGCACAAACGGAGCCCCCAGCCCATGGCGGGGGTCAGACTCACCTCTTTGTAGGCCTGGAGGTAAGACAGGACCTGCAGGAAGTGGTGCCGGGAGCCGGCATCCGCAGGGACTTTGCCGAAGCAGAGCAGCGCCGGCTGCGTCAGGTTCACCATGAGCCTGCGAGGAGACAACGATGCTCCATGGGGGGAGCCCCATGGGACCACCCCGAACCCCCCCCAAACCGTACCCCCTATACCTGACCACGGCATCGAAGAGGACCTTGTCCTGCGGGTACTGCACCAGGATGGGCAGGAGATCGTTCTGAAGGATCTGGGCCGCCCCAAGCTGCTGCCGCACGTCCCGGGTCTCATCCTCATGGCGCAGGTACCGGATCAGGTCCTTAACGCTCTCTGAATGGGGTGGGAACACGGAGCCATGAGCCCCGCATCGCCCCCCGGGCCCCGCCGCCGCCCCGACCCCGCCGTACCCAGGCAGTCGGGCTCCCGGTGGTACACGTCCCCTTCCAGGTAGCCCAGAGCGCTGCAGGTAGCCAGGAGCTCGCAGTTCATCCTGTGCCCGTCCACGCAGCGCGCAGCGGCGCCGGTAACGGGGGCCTTGTGCGAGGCGGGGCTCAGCGCCCTCCGGTTCCCCTCCCTTTCCAAACCCAGGCCGGTGCCGCTGCTACCGGAGCTCCCGCCAGTCCCGGCTCGTTCCCGCGGCCCCGCGAGCCGGCGCGGGGGGGGCCGTTACGCAGCCGCCTCAGTTCCCGCGCTGGGAGGCCCCGCCCCGCTCAAGGGCTTAAAGCGGCAACTCCCGCCCTGAGCAAGCTGTGGGGCCACTCCCTCCTCCCCACCTCCCACCTCCCGTGTAACCGGTGAGGCCGCTGCCCCACAGCCCCCCCTTCTCTCCCCACCGGGTCGCTCCCCCCCCTTCCCCGTTCCCACAACAATACGGTGCCCCAAACGGGAGAAACGCGCATGCGCAGCATTGCCCCTTTAAGTGCGGCGCAGGGCGGGGACCTCCACCTCAGGCGCGGGAAAGGACCGCACGTCCCCTCCCGGCAGCCCCCGCGCGGTTGCCGGGGCGACGCGGGCTCGGGCTGGTCCCCTGCATCCCCGGTGCTCCCATCCCCGGTGCCTCCCATCCCTGGTTCCATCCCCGGTCCCCTCCATCCCCGGTTCCCCCATCCCCGGTCCCCTCCATCCCCGGTTCTCCCGTCCCCGGTGTCTCCATCCCTGGTTCCGTCCCCGGTGTCCCCCATCCCCGGTCCCCTTCATCCCCGGTCCCCGGCGCCGGGCACTGCCGGTTACCAAAATAAACGCTGCCGTTTAATGCACCGAACACAGCGCTCCCGCCGCGGCGGTTCGCAGGGGCCGGGCCCCGCCGCCGCCCGCCGCACACACACGCACCACAACGCAGCCAAGCGGCGGGGCGGGCGGGACCTACAAGCCCTGAGTCTTCAGCTCCAGCGGCTCCGCCGGCGGCGAGGGAGGCGGCTCGGTAACGGGCGGCGCTCCCTTGAGGGCTGCCAAGCGCTCGGCCAGGCTGCGCGGCCGCGGGCACAGCGCGAACTCGTAGAGCACCGAGCCCAGCGCCGCGCCCAGCACCGGGCCCGCCCAGAACACCTGCGGGGGGGGGGGGGGGGCGCGGGGTGGGCACCGGCACCGGGGACCCCGTTACCCAGCGCAATGGGGGGGGGGGGGTGTCCCGGAGGAGGGATACGGGAGGGATGCGGGGTCCCCCCCGCAGCGCTTACCCAGTGGTTGGTGAAGTTGCGGGTGATGACGGCGGGCGCGAAGGAGCGCGCCGGGTTCATGCTGGCGCCCGTGTAATAGATCTGCGGGAGGGGGACGTGGCGGTGGGTGCGGGACCCGTCCCCGCTGCCCCCGATGCGGGGACCCCCGCGGCCGCTCTTACCCCGAAGAGGTGGCCGAGGGCGAGGGAGAAGCCGATGGGCAGCGCGGCCGAGCCCGGGCGCCCGTCGTGGCGGTCGTCGAAGCTGGCGAGGACGCAGAGCACGAACTGCGCGGTCAGGAGCAGCTCCACCACCGTGCCCTGGCCCGGCCCCACGCCCGGGTGTAGCTGAAACGGGGTGGGGGGGACACGGCTCAGCACCACCCCGCAGAGCCCCGCACTGACCCAGCACCGCGTTGCCCCGCTGTACCCCAAAGCCCTGCTCACCCCTGCTCACCCCAGCACCTATTAAAGCCCTCCCATCCCCGAGCACCTCGCGGACCCCCCAAACCTCCCATTAACCCCCATTACCCCCGTTCAGCATCTCAATCCCCCATTAGAGCCCCCCTACACCCCCCCTCAAAGCTCCAAGGACCTCCAGACCTTCTAAACCCCCCTATTAGCACCATTCAGCCCCCTAAGCATCTCAATCCCCCATTACAACCACCCCCAACCCCAGAGCCCCTAAAACCCCCATTAACCCCCACTGAGCACCTCAATTCCCATTAAAGCCCCCCCGAACCCCAAAGCCCCAAGCACCTCCTAGAGCCCCTAAAACCCCCACTGAGCACCTCAACTCCCATTAAAGCCCCCCCCCCGAACCCCAAAGCCCAAAACAGACCCCCTAAACTCCCCCTTAACCCCCTCAATCCCCATTACATCCCCGTGGCACCTCAAAACCCCCCCTGGGAGCCCCGCTCACCGCGCTGAGACCGAGGGTGCCGCGGACCGGGGCCGGTGTCAGCCCATAGAGCACCCCGGCCCCGGCCAGCGCACCCAGCACCTGTGCCAGGAGGTAGCCCACGGCCCGGGCCACCGAGAGCTGCGAGGCCATCAGGAAAGCCAAGGTGACGGCCGGGTTGACGTGGCCGCCGCTGACCGGACCCAGCGCCTGCACTAGGGTGGCCTGAGCCAGCCCGAAGGCCAGGGCAGCCCCCAGGACGTTGGGGGGGCCCGGGACCCAGCGCAGGGACGCCCCCAGCCCCAGCAGGGTGTAGAGGAGGCTGCCCAGGAACTCGGCCAGGACGGCCCTCCAGAAGGAGGACGAGCGCAGCTCCAGCATGGCCTGGCCCCGCTCCTGCGGCCCCGCTCGGCCCCGCTCCCCTCCCCGGGGGCCGCCCGCAAACACCTTTATAAGCCCCCCCCGGGCCGGCCCCCGGGGTGCGATCCCGCACCCCTCCCTTCCCCTTCATTAACCGCTTCCTGCCCGGTGACACACAAAGAGGGACCCCCCCTCCCTCCACGAATACTGGGACCCCCCCCCCCCCGGGGGCGCCCCCCCCTCCATCCATGGGGCTGCTATGGGGGGGACACGACACTGCCCCATAGGTGCTGTGGGTGGGAGCACAATACAGGGAGCAGCCTCCCCCTGCCCCACACATAGGGGGGGCCCGGGGCCCCGGCGCTGTTGTGTGCGGGAGCGCGGATTGAGCCGGGCTTAGCGGGCCCCCGGGGGGGGATTAGAGCCCGGCGCGGCCATTGGCGCCCGTCGGAATCTGCCGGGGCTGCAGAGGCTGCCACAAAGCGCTTTGCTGCGCTCAGCGCCCGGCACGGGACAGCCATGGGGGGTCCCGGCCCCCCCTCCCTATGGGGCCGCAGGGAGGGGGCACCCGCATGGGAAGGGGGGGGGGGCATCGGGGTCTTGCAGCCCCATTGAGACCCTCCCATAGCAACAGTCGGACTTAAACCCAGCTTTAATAATGGGAGGGATGGGGTCCAGGACCCCCGACTCCCATGGGGTATCGGGGGGCTCAGGTTGTGGGGCTGCGGGCGGGGGGTGAGGAGGGGGCCGGGCTGGTGGCCTCGACCAGCGCCACGTCCCTGCAGGCCAGGCAGGAGCAGAGCTTGTCCCGGGATGCACCGGGAGCCAGGAGGAATTCATGGCAGAGCCCGGCCAGCACCGAGCCCAGCACCGGCCCCAGCCAGTACACCTGGGGGGGGACACAGGGGTCAGGGGGGGAGACATGGGGCAGGGGGGGATGCGCATGAGGGGTCGGGTGCCCCAGGGATAAGGGGATGTGGGGCTGGGGGCTGCCGGGTATGGAGCAAGGGATGGGGGCACAGGGATCCACAGGGATAGGGATGGGAACTGGATTGGGATGGGGATAAGGATGGGGAGAGGGATGAGGATGGGGAGGGGACAAGGATGGGGACAGGGATGAGGATGGGGACAAGGATGGGGATGAGGATGGGGATGAGGATGGGGACAAGGATGGGGATGAGGATGGGGATAAGGATGGGGACAAGGATGGGGACAGGGATGAGGATGGGGACAAGGATGGGGACAGGGACGGGAACAAGGATGAGTACAGAGATGGGGACAGGGAGGGGACTGCTTGGAGGAACCTGCTCCATGGGGGACTCACGTTTGGGATGGGGGGACCAGGGGAGCCCCTCCTAAAGGACTGGGGGGACCCATCCTGGGATGGAGGAACCCGGAGGACCTGAACTGGGGCTGCGGCTGGGACAAGGGGGTGCGAATGGACACGGGGGGGTCCCCACATCGGGCTCTGGGGGGGGACGACCCCAAACTCACCCAATGATTGTCCCAGACCCCGGTGACAAGCGCGGGCCCCAGCGAGCGCGCGGGGTTCAAGCTGCCCCCCGAGACCGGCCCCTGCGGGATGGGGGGGTCAGAGCCTGGGGGGGGCACCAGCACCCTCGGTGGGGGGGTCCGGGGGGGTCCTCACCGCAGCCAAGGCACCGGCAGCCACGGCGCTGCCCAGGACCAGGCCCCCCCCGCCATGGGGGGGTGCCCGGGAGGAGGAGGTGAAGGTGGCCAAAGCCAATGGGATGGTGGCCAAGGTCTCCCAGGCCAGGGCCTGTCCTGCTGTGCCCTCAGCGCTCACCTGCGGGCACAGCTGGATACAGGGGCTGGAGCTGGGATGGGATGGGAATGGGGACAGGGATGAGGAAGGGGACAGTGATAGGGATGGGGACAGGGATAGGGATGAGGATGGGAATGGGGATACAGACAAAAACTGGAATGGGGATGGGGAAAAGGGATGAGGATGGGGACAGGGATAGGGGTGGGGATGAGGATAAGGGATGGGGATGGGGACAGGGATGCAGAAGGGGATGGAGATGAGGACAGGGACAAGGATGAGGACAGGGACAAGGATGGGGACAAGAACTGGAATGGGGACAGGGATAGGGATGGGGATGGGGACAAGGGATGAGGATAGGGATGGGAAAAGGGACAGGGATGGGGATAGGGATGAGGATGGGGATGGAGATGAGGACAGGGACAAGGATGAGGACAGGGACAAGAACTGGAATGGGGACAGGGATAGGGATGGGGATAGGGACAGTGGATGAGGATGGGGATGGGGATAGGGACAAGGATGGGCACAAGGACAGAGCTGGGGCCACTCACCCTGGGGACGAGCCCGGTGCCGTCGGGCAGCGCCAGGCGCGCGGCCGCAGCCGCCAGCAGAGCCCCGCAGCACTGGGCCAGCAGCGCCGCGGCCGCGCGCCCAGCACCCAGCTTGCGGGTGCAGAGCAGGGCCAGGGTGAGCGCGGGGTTGGCCTGGGGGGCTCCGGGGGTGCTGCTGAGCGCCGCGGCCGCCAGGCCCCCCCCCAGCGCCGGGGCCACGGCTCCGGGGGCTGCCGAGGAGCCCAGCACCAGCGCCACGAAGAGCAGCGAGGCCACGGCCTCGGCCAGCGCCGCGCGCCACAGGCAGCCAGTGCCCAGCTCCTGCGGTGGAGAGGGTGACACGGGCATGGGGGACACGGTGATGGGGTGCCACAGCCACAGCGTGACCCAGTGACAGAGCACCCTGGCGATGGGGCGCTGTGGGCATGGGGTACTTCAGTGACCGGGCCTCATGGCAAGGTGGGACCGCAGTGATGGGGTACCCCGGTGATGGGGTACCCTCATGAGGGGGGCACCACGGCAACCGCAGCACCACAGCAATGGCGGCACCATGGCGACACTGATGGGTGCTATGGGGGGGGGGTTACGGCAGTCATGGAGGTGGGCGCTGCTCCCCCCCGCCCCAGCAGGGAGGGCCATAGGGGTGAGACGGGGAAGGGGTTGGGGCCGTTCTTACCTCCCCGATGGCCATGGCGCAGCAGTGGGGCTGAGGATGGTGTGGGGACACCCACAAACACATCCCAGCCCCCACGGGGTGCAGGAGGGGGGAGCTGTGGGGCAGAGCCCTTTGATGGGGGGGGGCACGGCTCCGAGCATCCCTGGGCGCCATGGCAACCCGCTGGACCACTGGGGGTTGCCATGGCGACCGGAGATGAAAGGGAGGATGAAAGGCTATGGGGAGCGGGGGGGTGTGTGTGTGTGGGGTGGGTGCCCCCCCCCGGCCCCCCCCCCGGCCCTGCCAGCTCAGCAGCGCATGGGGTGAGTCAGCGCGGCCGCGAAGGGCCTGGCTCAGCACCCGCGGTGCTGACACCCTGCAAAGAGCCAGAACAATCGCGGCCGGGCTGGCACAAAGGGGACGGACACAGGGATGGACACAGGGATACAGGGATGGACACAGGGACATGGGGATGGACACAGGGACACGGGGATGGACACAGGGATATGAGGATGGACACAGGGACATGGGGACATGGGGATGGACATGGGGATACGGACATGGGGACATGGACACACATGGACATGCATGAACACAGACACATGGACACAGCGACACTGAGCCCCACTGCTCCTGCACTACTCCCACAGTGGGCAAAGGCACCCTCGCGTCCTGCCCCACGGACCCCCCTCAGGACCCCTTATCCTGCCCCACAGAACCCCTGTTACCCCCCATCCTGCTCCACAGACCCCCCCCATGACCCTCATCCTGCCCCATAGACACCTGAAGACCTCCATCCTGGCCCACAGACCCCCATGGACTCCATACACCCCCCCAAAGATGGCGGCCCCCAGCCCGGCTTCACCAGCGGGGCGGAGCCCGCCGGAGTCACGTGGATACGGAAGGCGGTGCCAAGATGGCGGCCCCGCCTGACCGCGGGAGGGGGGGTGTGTGTATGTGGGGAGGGTGAACCACGTGATCGGCAGCTCCAAAATGGCCGCGCCCATGGTGCGGGCGGCGAGGGGCGGGGCCAGAGCAGCGCCGAGGGGTAATGGTGGCGGGGGCGGGGCTGCGAGGGCCTAAAGGGGCGGGGCTTCGAGGCCTTAAAGGGGCCGCAGCGTCGAGGCCTTAAGGGGGCCGCGGCTTCGAGGCCTTAAGGGGGCCGCGGCTTCGCGGTCTTAAAGAAGCGGGACTCAACGTCGGGGCTGATGCGGGGCTCCGCGCCCATTCCCGGTATGGGGTGGGGGAGCTGTGTGTGCATCCGGTGCGCACTGGTACCGCGGGGATCCATCCCTATGGAGCTCACCGGGGCCGCCCCGTCCCGTCCCGTCCCATCCGGGCGTTAGGACCCGTCGGTGGCAGCGCCGCTTCCCGGCTGGCTCCCGGGCGTGACGTCAGGCGCGGGCCCGCCCCGGCCCCTTCGCTCGGCGGAATGCTGCTCTCGGTGCCGCCGCGCTCGGGCCTCCCCGCCTTCGCCTACAACAAGAGCGGCAAGAAGGTACCGGGGGGGGGCTCCCGCACCGGCCCCGTCCCGCCCCGCACCGGGAGGCACGCACAGGCCATGGGGTGGTGGTGGGGGGAACGGAGCGATGCGGGGAGGTCCTGCCCCCCCCCCTCCCCGTCCGTGTTCGACGGCGCCCACAGGCGTGCACACGCGCATCTGCCCCGCACGGGTGTTACATGCGTGTGTCATGCTTGGGACACGCGTGTGCTGGGGGGGGGTCAAAGGGGTTCCCCCCACCCCATTCCCACCCCAAGCCTGACTCTGGGGGGACCCCCATGGGTGTGGGGCAGGATCCAACCATGGCGGGGGGGGGGTGGTGTTAGGGTTTGTGGGTGCTGACCCCCTGCCCCCCCCCCCCCCCCCAGCAGCCCTATGTGGCGCCGGCGCAGCCGCTGGGCCCCCCCAGCCCCAGCCCCGCGGGGGGGGGCACGGACCAGCTCAGCAAAACCAACCTCTACATCCGGGGGCTGCACCCGGGCACCACGGACCAGGACCTGGTGAAGCTCTGCCAGCCGTGAGTGGGGCTTTGGGGGGGGGGAAACACAATGGGGAGGGGGGGGCACCGTGGGTGCTGACCCCCCTCCTTGTTACCTGCAGCTATGGGAAGATCGTCTCCACCAAAGCCATCCTGGACAAGACAACCAACAAGTGCAAAGGTCTGGGGGGCAGTGGGGGGAGGTTTGGCGGGGGGGGGGGTCCTGGGGGCCCTTTTCACTGTACCCCCCCCCCCTCTTTAGGCTATGGGTTCGTCGACTTCGACAGCCCCACCGCAGCGCAGAAGGCGGTGACAGCGCTCAAGGCCAGCGGTGTGCAGGCGCAGATGGCCAAGGTACAGCCCCACAGTGACCCCCCATGAGTACCTCCAATGGGGACTCCCAATGGGGACCCCCAATGGGTACCTCCAATGGGGGCCCCCAATAGGGACCTCCAGTAGAGACCCCCAATGAGTACTCCCAATGGGGACTCCCAATGGGGACCCCCAATAGGGACCTCCAATGGGGACCTCCAATGGGGACCCCCAATAGGGACCTCCAATAGAGACCTCCAATGGGTACCTCCAACGTGGACCTCCAATGGGTACCTCCAATGGGGACCCCTAATGAGGACCACCAATGGGTACCTCCAATGGGTACCTCCAGTGGGGATGCTTGCAATGGGGAACCCCAATGGGGACCCATCTGAGCCCCTCATCCGCCCCCCCAGCAACAGGAGCAGGACCCCACCAACCTCTACATCTCGAACCTGCCGCTGGGGGTGGACGAGCAGGAGCTGGAGGCGCTGCTGAAGCCCTTTGGCCAGGTCGTGTCCACCCGCATCCTGCGGGACCCGCACGGTGCCAGCCGCGGCGTGGGCTTTGCACGGTATGGGGGGGGGGTAATGGGATGGGGGGGGTGCAGGAGATGGGGGGAACTTGGGGGTCTGGGGTCCCCATGCGTGGCCCCAGCACTGCTCCCCCCTGGCCCCCAGGATGGAGTCCACGGAGAAGTGCGAGGCTGTCATCACCCACTTCAATGGGAAGTACATCAAGACCCCCCCCGGGGTGCCAGGTGAGATGGGGGGGTCTGTGGGGCTTTGGGGGGGGGGGGGGTCTGGGGTTGATGGTGCTGATGGACCCCTCCTTGCAGCCCCCCCGGACCCACTGCTCTGCAAGTTCGCGGATGGGGGCCAGAAGAAGCGGCAGAGCCAGAGCAAGTTCGTCCCCAATGGGAGAGCCTGGGCCCGGGACGGCGACGCGGTGAGACCGGGGCGTGGGCCCTGCTGTGGGGCAGACCCCGATGCTGCCCTATGGGGGGGCTATGGGGCGATGCTGGCCCTCTCCCTCCCTCCGCAGGGCACAGTGACCTTGGCCTATGACCCCGCGACAGCGCTGCAGAACGGGTGGGTGCCCCCACCATGGATTCAGTGGGGTGGGAGGGGGCGCTGGCGGCTGTGCCCCCCTGACCCCCTGCCCCATAGGTTCTACCCGGCGCCCTATGGCCTGGCCCCCAGCCGGATGATCGCGCCCACGGCGCTGGCCCCGTACCTGCCCTCCCCGGTGTCCTCCTACCAGGTATGGGGGGGTCCTTGGGGGTCCTGATGGGGGGGTCGGGGTGCTCGAGGGAGCCCCCCCACCTTCTCCGTCCCTCCCTCCCGCAGGTCCATGGGCCCGCCTGGATGCACCCCTCGTACCTGGTGCAGCCCACGGTGAGCCGGGGGGGGGGGGTGTGTGTGTGTGTGGGTGTGTGTATAGGAAGCCCCGCCCATTGAGCCCATAACCCCGCCCACCCTGTCCTTAACCACGCCCACTGAGAACAAAACCCCGCCCACTTTGGACATGCCCCTCCCAGCCCCGTCCCCTGGCCCAGCCCTGCCTCCCCCGGGTCCTAGTGCCCCCTGTCCCGGTCCCCATAGCCCTGTGCACGGGGGGGGTGCCCTGCCTGTCCCGGTACCCCCGGTGCTGACGGGCCCGTGCAGGGCGCGGTGCTGGCCCCCGCTGTGGACCACGCTGTCCCCCTCCAGCCCTCCGTGGTGGCCCCCCTGGCCCAGCAGCTCGGGCACCTCTCGCTGGGCAGCGCCGGCACGGTAAGAACCCCCCCAGACCCCTTTAACACCCCCTGACCCCCCGGTCCCACCGCGGTGACACCCCCTTTGCTCGCCCCAGTACGTACCGGCCGCCGCCGTCCCCGGAGCCTTCATCCCGCCGTACCCACCGGTGCCGCCTGCCCTCCCGCTGGAGGTGAGCATGGAGGGGGAGGTATGGGGGGGGTCACAGGGGATTGGAGGGGTCCAGCCCCACACTAACGCCTCCCCACAGGACGGCAGCGCTGCCCCGACCCACGGCCCCATCGAGTCACCGTCCGAGCCCGGCGCCTTCCCCTACCCCTACCCCAAGTAATGGGGGGGACCCCGCCTGCAGCCACCGGGAGGGGCTGTGCCGGGACCCCCGCACCCAGTGCTGCCACCCCCCCCCCCCCCCGCTTCGGGAAAGACCCATATCCCGGTCGGGGGGGACCCTAAGCCCCGGAGGGGGGGGGGTATCCCCATCTCGCTGCCCCCCCGCCCCGGGGGGGGTTTTTCCCTCCCACATTTTCTACAAAAAACCAGAAAAAGCAAAAAAAAAAAGACAAAAAAAAGCAAAATCAGACCCGCGGGGGGGGGGGGGCCGGGGGTCACCGGCTGCCCCCCCCATTGTGCTTCCAGGGCCCGCGGCCCCCCCCCCCCCATTGCCGCAGTGCCCCCCCCCCGTGCCTTCTGCTGCCCGGTCCAACCGGTGCCCCCGGTTTGGGGACCGCGGTGAGGGGGTGACGGCAAATCCCGCCCCCCCTCCCCCCCCGTGGGGTCCGGTCTCTGGGCACCAGCCCCCCCGCAGGGCCGGGGGTGCTGCCCCCCCCCCTTTATCCCCGTTACCACCCCCCCCCCCGCAGCCATTCCTGCCCCGGGGGCGCGGGCCGGGGCTCTGCATGCTGCCCCCGGCCCGGGGGGGCAGGATAAGTGCAATAACCCCCCCCCGTTACCATGGGCAACGGGCACCCCCAGGGTCCACCAGGCACTTTAACGTCCCCGCACCCGGGGGTGCCCCCCCCCCCCCCCCCCCCCGCAGCGACAATCAAGGGGGGGGCCCTCGGGGGCAGCTCTTGCAACCAAAGATAGAGGGAGTCACACTGGGGGGGGGGGGGAAATGAGCTGCCCCAGACCCCCCCCTTCGGCTTTGCGACCCCCCCCACGCTGTGGGTCCGTCCGTCTGTGTCGTCCCCCCTCCCAATTTGCTTCCAGCTCTGGGGCTGGCTGTGGCCACCCCCCCCCCCCCCCCGCAAGCTCTGCCTATGGGCCTCATGGTTCTTCCAGCCCCCCCCCCCCATTGGAGTCCCCATTGCCCCCCCCCGGGGCATCAGGACCCCCCCACCACACATCTACCTCACCCCACAGCTCGGCGCTCAGCCAAGGATATGGGGGTCTGGGGGGGGGGCTCCAGTCCTTCACCCCCCCCCCCCCATAACCCGTGGTGACGCCCCCCCGGTTTCCAGCCATCACCCACCTCTCCCATTGCTGCTACTGCCGGGCCCCCCCCTTGTGCAGCCCCTTTGGTTGGGGGGGCCCCCCCATGGAAGGAACCAAAGAGGGAGCCCCCCCTGCCCAGGGGGTGCTGAGCCCCCAACCCGTTGCCATTGGGAATGAAAGGGGGGGGAGGCTGAGTTTTGGGGGGGGTCCCACAGCCAATATGGGGGGGGGGAGCCAGAGTGGCAGCAACAAAGCCGAGGCCCCCCCCCCTTTTGCTGCCCCCCCTCTTTAATTTATACGTAGCGCATTTTGTACAGGTTTTTAAGTTGCTTTTTTTTAAGGATCTCGAGAGGTTTCTAGTTTTGTATTCCCAAAATTCCCCCCCCCCTTTCCCGCTTCCGCGCTCGCCCCCCCCCCAAAAAAAAAGCCCCCCCCCCAAACCCCTCCCCTTGAGGTTGTTTTTTCTTTTTGTTTTTAAATAAAACAGCAAAAAAAAAACCAAACCCGATTTGGGTGGTTTTGGGTAAGGGGGGGTTAAACCCTCACCCCCCCCCCCATAATGATGTGTGTGTGTCCCCCCCCCCGCACAAATGGGTCCTACCAGCGTGTGTCTATCAAACGTGAGTTGGTTTTATTCTCCGACAGCGCATGGAGGGGGGGGGACATCGACAGGCAGCGTGGGGGGGGGGGGTTATGGGGATGAAAAGGGGGGGGGAGAAGAATGGGGGGGGGGGGGGAGGTGTTCCCCATCCTCCTCCTCACAACCTTAATGCTTAAAAACGAGCTTGGTCCTAAAAATATAGAAAGAAATCGAGTGAAATTCACCAAAAACCTGTACATTTATCAAAAAAGTCACTAAAACGACACGGCTGCTTATAGAAAACGGGGGGGGGGGTGAAGGAAGGGGGGGGACACGGACACACAACGCACAAACAGCGCGCCCCCCCCCCCCCCCCATTGGACCCCAGGAAGGGGAAACTTCAACTGAACGAACATGAGAACGCTGCTGAGATTGCAGAAAACGGCGCAAAGAACCCAAACAAGAACGAGAAAGAAAAAGGGGGTGCAACCCGCCCCGGAACGGGTGGTTTGGAGGCGAAAAACACCCCGAAGCGGGTGGTTTGGAGACTCAAAGCGCACAGAAACGCGTCCGGACGGCGCGGCTGGGTAGAGAAAATAGAAAGTTCTCTGTGGTACAAAGTGAGTTCGGGCGCCTCCAGCTCTGCTCAACGCGAGGGAAACAACACAAAATCCACGGCTTCTGAGGTTCTCCGAGAGAAATAAAGGCTACTTTTGAGGGGGGGGGCACAGGGTGAGGCCGGACCCCCCCTTGCCCAGGTAGGTGAGTTGTTTTCAGTGCTCTATAGGGCCGGGGGGGGGGACACACACAACACACGCACAAGCCCCACCATGGCCCCGCTGCACCCCCAGAGTACCCGTAATATCCTGGCCACCCCTTGCATGAAGGGGGTCCTGGGGGGCAAAAAGAGGGGGGGGTCCCCACTTTACGCCCCCCCCACCCAGTGCAACCCCCCCCATTGCGTGGGGGGGGGGGCAAACACCCGCCTGAAGCTTCAAGTCCATGTTGGGGGGGGGGGCTGCAGTAGCGTCCCTGAGGGATGGGGGGGGCGGCCTCGGGGGGGGGGGGGTCCCCACGCTGGGAATGGGGGGGGGGGGCCGGGGTCTTCCTGAGACGTGGAGGCAGGGAAAGGGGGTGCGGGGCCGCCCCCCCCCCCGCCCTCCCCAGTTTGGTCCCTGGCCTCGGGTGGGGGTTGGGGGGGCCCCCCCCCGTCCCCATAAAGTGTCTGCACGGGCTGGGGGGGGGGGGCCCGGCGGGGGGGGGGGTTAAGTCCACTTTACTGGCCGTTAATGCATGGAGACGCGGCGCGGGAGCGCTCGGACACATTCACTACAACTATTGCTATCATTAAATAGTCCCAGCGGGGAGGGGGGGGGGGATAAAAATGGGGGGGGGTCGGGGGGGGGGAATGGGATATTTTAGTTCTTAATTAGAAAATAATAGTTTAAAATAAAGGAAAAAAAAAAAAACCACTTTTTTTTTTGTCTTTTTGGCTTATACAGTTTGTGAGTTGGTGTTTTCCGGGGGGGGGGGGGGGGCGTTGGATAAGGGGGGGGGGTTGTGTGGTGGTGGGGGGGGCCCCCGCAAGGGATCAGCAGGCAGCGAGATCAGCTCCAGAGGAGTCAGTTCTTATTGGGGGGGGGGGGGGGGGGGGGGTGCGGGATGGGGGGGACCCCCGCAGGTCACGGGGCAGTCACGTGTTTTCCCTGATAAAGCTCCTCCCACCGGCTCTCGAAGAAGCGGCGCAGGCTGCGCCCGGCCCTGCCCACCGCGGACTCGTCCTCGTTGAAGGTCCGGCAGTTGTCGAACACCAGCAGCGCATCGGCCGCGAACTGCGCCGAGCTCGAGTACCTGGGGGGGGGACGGACACACACGGGGGGGGGAACGTTGGTGGGGATGGGGATCCCCCCCCCCCCCCCAACCCAATCGAGATCCCAGCCCCCCGTGGGGATCTCTCCATCCGCAGCGGGAGCGGGACCACCTCCAATCAGTGCAGGGCACTGCAGTGGGGAGCCCCCATGCCCACAGGACCCCCAGTCCTCAGTAGGAATCCCTCAATCGCCAGTGGGATCCCCCCATTCCCAGCAGGAGCCAAGCTCCACAGTGGGGACCCCCCCTTAATCCCAGGGAATCCACATGCACAGGGAGACCCCCCCTAATCCCCAGCAGGACCCCCCCCATTCCAATGGGACACCCCCAATCCCCAGTGGGGACCCCCATCCCCATCAGGACCCCAATTCCCAGGGGGACCCCCGTATCCCCAGTGTGATCCCCATTACAGTGAATCCCCATCCCTGGTGGGTACCCCCCCTTATCGCCATCAGGACCCCAATATCCCCAGTGGGGACCCCCATTCCCATCAGGACCCCAATTCCCAGGGGGACCCCCGTATCCCCAGCGTGATCCCCATTACAGTGAATCCCCATCCCTGGTGGGTACCCACCATCCCCATCAGGACCCCAATATCCCCAGTGTGATCCCATTACAGTGAATCCCCATTCCTGGTGGGTACCCACCATCCCCATCAGGACCCCAATATCCCCAGTGTGATCCCATTACAGTGATTCCCCATCCCCAGTGGGTACCCCCCGTCACTCCCATCAGGACCCCAAGCCCCAGCGGGGACCCCCTATCATCCCCATTGGGACCTCACCCTCCCCGCAGCAGCCGCGTGCGCATGGTGCCCAAGTCCATGGGGTTCTTGATGATCTTGCGGTAGCCGGGGACCAGGCGGGGGTTGACGGGCTCCAGGAAGGGCCAAGCATCCTCGTGCGCCTCCATCTCCATCAGGATGATCCTGAGGGAGCAGCGGGCTCAGGCGGAGCGCCCTGGGGATGGAGCCCCCCCCATTCCCCCCCCTTGGCCCCACTCACTCGCAGCAGGTCAGGTCGCTGGGCTGGCTCCGCAGCGTCACCCCCCTGCGCTTGGCAGGGGACAGCCCCTCACCGGGGCATCGGGGTGCGGGCAGCCCCTCGCGGCGGCGCCGGCGCCGGGGGCTCCCCTCCTCGTCCTCCTCTGCCAAGCTCCCCCCGAAGACACGGCCCCGTTTCCGCTTCTTCCCTCGCCGAGGGGAGATGGGGTCCCGGTACTGCCCTGCCTGCAGGGATGGGAGAGGGTGAGAGGGGAGGCGATGGAAGGGGATGGGATGGAAATGGATGGGATGGAAATGGATGGAAGGGGATGGGATGGAAGGGGATGGGATGGAAGGGGATGGGATGGAAGGGGATGGGATGGAAGGGGATGGGATGGAAGGGGATGGGATGGAAGGGGATGGGATGGAAATGGATGGGATGGAAATGGATGGAAGGGGATGGGATGGAAGGGGATGGGATGGAAAGGGATGGGATGGAAGGGGATGGGATGAAATGGAAGAGGATGTGATGGAAGGGGATGGATTGGGATGGAATAGGATGGAATGGAACAGGACGGAATGGGATGGAATGCAATGGGATGGGAATGAGAAGTCACCACCGCAGCCGGGTGCACATCACGTACCCGCGCGACGCAGACGGAGCAGAACCAGTCGCCCTCAGGCACCTCGCTCATCTTGGGCCGGTGGCAGTAGAGGTGGCAGCCGCGGTCGCAGCCGTCGCACAGCAGCAAGTGCTCGTCGTCGTCGCCGCGCCGGCACACGAGGCAGGTCTGTGGGGAGCGCGGCTCAACCACGGCCCCACCACCGCCCCCCCCCGGCAGCCCAACGGGGCCCGATCCTGCTCCTCACCACTCTGTTGACCGACTTCTCCCAGGCAATGGACTTCTCGAGCTGGTAGATGCAGAGGGAGACCTGGGCTGCGCTGCGGCACCGCTCCAGCGTCTGCCGCCACGTCCGGACGCGCGGCGTGATCTCGTAGGCTCTGCGATGGGATCAGCAGGGATCAATGGGGATCGATGCTGGGGGGGGGGGGGGATGATGATCCATTCGCATCCAATGGCAGGAGAAAGGGGGGGCTCACATCTCCTCGGCGCTGCTCAGCACCGCTTTCTCCAGCACCACCTCGTGCAGGGGCCAAAGCGGCTCCTTGAGGTAGCGCCGCTCCACGTTCTGCTCCAGCGCCGCCAGGCGCAGCACGGCCAGGTCCAGCGGGTTGGTGCGCTCCCGGCGCAGCGGCATCCCGTCCCGCCGGCTCCGCACCGTGATGTCCTCCAAGGGCTCCACCTTGTGCTCGCAGTACCGCAGGTCCTCCCGCGTGGAGTCGGGGCTGGGGCACGTCCAGCCCTATGGGATAACAGAGGAGAGGGGGGGGTCAGGATGGGTACCGGGATGCAGGCACTGCGCCGCAGCGCCCCGGGACCCACCCGGATCTGCAGGTCGGCCATCAGCACGCGCTGCTCCAGCTCCTCCACCCACTGCAGCACAGCCAGGTCGGTCTCGTAGGCTCGATCCATCACCGACCACCGGGCCAGGGCTTCCTGAGACACAGCGGCTCCGGCCGCCTCGGGGCGCGGGTGGAAGATGGGGTCTGGAGGAGGAGAATGCAGAGGAGGGGATGTGGGTCACAGAAAGGGATGGGGGACGCGTAGAAGGGGATGGGGAAGGCACAGAAGGCGATGGGGGACACACAGAAGGGGATGGGAGACGCACATAAGGGGATAGGGAATGCACAGAAAGGGATGGGGTATGCATAGAAGGGGGTGGGGGATGGATAGAAGGGGATGTGGGATGCATAGAAAGGGATGAGGAACGCATAGAAGGGAGTGGGGGATGCATAGAAGGGGATGGGAGACACATAGGAGGGGACGCGGGATCAGAGGGGGGATGCGGGATCAGAGGGCGGATGTGGGATCAGAGGGGGGATGCGGGATCAGAGGGGGGATGCGGGATCAGAGGGGGGATGCGGGATCAGAGGGGGGATGCGGGATCAGAGGGCGGATGCGGCATCAGAGGGGGGATGCGGGATCAGAGGGGGGATGCGGGATCAGAGGGGGGATGCGGGATCAGAGGGGGGATGCGGGATCAGAGGGGGGATGCGGGATCAGAGGGGGGATGCGGGATCAGAGGGGGGATGTGGGATCAGAGGGGGGATGCGGGATCAGAGGGGGGATGTGGGATCAGAGGGGGGATGCGGGATCAGAGGGGGGATGCGGGATCAGAGGGGGGATGCGGGATCAGAGGGGGGATGCGGGGTGCAGGCAGACCCCACCGCAGGGGCAGTACCGGTGCTGGCGCGCAGGCAGACCTCCCGCAGGAACTCCTTGTGCTTGGTGAGGTGCTTGTGCAGCGCCTTCTCCCGGATGCCCCTCGGGTGCAGCGCCCGCGCCACGGCCTCCAGCTCCTCGGGATGCTGCAGCCACCACCACCCGCTCTGCATCTCTGCAGGGGGCACAGCACCGCTCAGCGCCGCTCAGCACCGCGGCCCCCGGGGCACCCCATGGGGAGCCGAGCTCTCACCGGGGGGAACCGGCTGCTCCGTCTGCTGCGTCAGCAACTTCTGCTCCATCTGCTTGAAGAACTTGGTCGGGGGCCGCCCCCGGCGCTTGGGCTGCCCCCCCAGGGGGTCCAGGCTGCCCCGGCTCCTGGGGCAGGCGCCGTGGGTCCTGGTGCCGGCGGGGACCGGAGTGGAAGCGAGCAAAGGAGCCGTGGGGTCGTCCGTGGGGAGGCCGTTGAGCTGGTGGGGATGGAGGGGGTCAGGTGGGGATGGAGGGGGACGGAAGGGGATGGAGGGGGTCGGAAGGGGATGGAGGGGGACGGAAGGGGATGGAGGGGGACGGAAGGGGATGGAGGGGGACGGAAGGGGATGGAGGGGGACGGAAGGGGATGGAGGGGGTTGGAAGGGGATGGAGGGGGACGGAAGGGGATGGAGGGGGACGGAAGGGGACGGAGGGGGACGGAAGGGGATGGAGGGGGGCGGAAGGGGATGGAGGGGGACGGAAGGGGATGGAGGGGGGCGGAAGGGGATGGAGGGGGACGGAAGGGGATGGAGGGGGTCGGAAGGGGATGGAGGGGGTTGGAAGGGGATGGAGGGGGACGGAAGGGGATGGAGGGGATCGGAAGGGGATGGAGGGGGACGGAAGGGGATGGAGGGGGACGGAAGGGGATGGAGGGGGGCAGATGGGGCAGGCACAGACCCACCCCTCAGCCCCAGACCCCTGTGGTGTTCCTGGGCTCAGCACCCCAGTGCCAGGCCGAGGGTCCCATCCTGCTCCCCGCAGCACGCACCTGCCTGGCCGTGCCCTTGGGCTGCCCGGCGGAGGAGGTAGCGAGGGGGGCTCGGTCGTCGCAGGGGGTGCGGGGCAGGGCATGGAACCAGGGCCCCCTCTTGTCCTCCGGGGCGCTCTCCTCCTCCTCCTCTTCCTCCTCCTCCTCCTCCTCCTCGGCGGGGTCCGATGGGGCCTCGGGCACCGGGAGCCCCGGGTCCCCCTTCCCGGGGCTGCTGTCGGGGGTGAGCACCGAGCCCTTGAGCAGGGAGGCCTGGGTCTGGCTCAGCCAGGACAGGAACGCCGATTGGCTGAGGTCGTGCTGGCTCTGCCCCACGGCCACCGGCTCCTCCAGCGCCCCATTGAGCAGGGGCGGGGGGGGCCGGGGCCCGCAGTGCTGGGGCAGCTCCTCCTTGCTCTTGCGGGGCCGGCCCCGGGACCGCGAGGCCGGGGGGGGCACCCGGTTGGCCACGGGCACCGGCACCGGCTCCGGCTTCACCGGGGGCACCTTCTCCTCCGGGGGCTCCGGCTCTGCCGCTGCAGGGAGGAGATGGGGCGTTGGGAGCCATTCCCCTATGGGGGGGTCCCCTCCATCCCTTCCCTTCCCTCCTGCCCCACTCTCACCCTCCGCGCCCTCCACGAAGATGCCGCCCAAGTGGGGCAGGACCCAGTAGCGCCGCCGGTACCGGTCCTGCCCCAGCGATGCCGCGCGCAGCGTCTGCGAGGAATGGAGCAGCTTCTTGCGGAAGAACATTTGCCTCTATGGGGAGAGCGCAAGGTGGGGACGGGCCCCACAGAGCCCCACGGCGGGGCTGGACCCCCCCGGGCCCCCATCGCCCGCTCACCTTGGCCAGCTTCTCGATCTGCCGCTCGAGCTCGGGGATGCTGGATGCGGAGGTGTCGACCTGGGGGAGGGATGGGAGCAGTGAGGGAGCAGGGATGGAGCCCCCCCCACGTCTGCCCCACGGCAGCGCCCCATGGGGCACCCACCTCGTCCTCCCTGCGGGAGCGGCGGCCCCGGTTCTCCTCCTCCTCCTCCTCCAGGTCCAGCGCCGGGTCCTCGGTGAGGCGGGAGCTGCGCCGGCGCCGTCCGTCCTCCAGCCCCGTGATCTCCGACTCGGGGCGCCCGGTTCTCTTGGCCAGGGCAACCTTCAGCCTGCCCCACACAGCACAGGGGTCACCGCCTGCCCCACTGCCCCATTCCCTGCCCCACTGCCTCATTGCCCATCCCATTGCCTGCCTCATTGCCTCATTGCCCATCCCATTGCCCCACTGGGCACCTGGCTCCACCACAGTCATCCCGACCCCTCCAGCCCTGGGACATGGAGGGGAAGGAGCAGAGGCCACAAGCAGGACCCCCTGTGTCAATGGGGCATTCCCAGTGTGTCAATGGGGCACATGCAGCAGGCCCCACTGTATCAATGGGGCACACACAGCAGGACCTGCTCCATCAATGGGGCACAATCAGCAGGATGTGGTTTGCCAATGGGGCACAATCAGCAGGACCTGCTCCATCAATGGGGCACAATCAGCAGGATGCGGTTTGCCAATGGGGCACAATCAGCAGGACCTGCTCCATCAATGGGGCACAATCAGCAGGACCTGCTCCATCAATGGGGCACAATCAGCAGGACCTGCTCCATCAATGGGGCACAATCAGCAGGACCTGCTCCATCAATGGGGCACACACAGCAGGACCCGCTCCATCAATGGGGCACAATCAGCAGGACCTGCTCCATCAATGGGGCACACACAGCAGGACCTGCTCCATCAATGGGGCACACACAGCAGGACCTGCTCCATCAATGGGGCACACACAGCAGGACCTGCTCCATCAATGGGGCACAATCAGCAGGACCCGCTCCATCAATGGGGCACAATCAGCAGGACCTGCTCCATCAATGGGGCACACACAGCAGGACCCGCTCCATCAATGGGGCACACACAGCAGGACCTGCTCCATCAATGGGGCACACACAGCAGGACCTGCTCCATCAATGGGGCACACACAGCAGGACCCGATCCATCACTGGGGCACACACAGCAGGACCTGCTCCATCACTGGGGCACAGGCAGCTGCCCCACTGCATCACTGGGGCGCACGCAGTGGGACCCCCAAGCAGCACCCACCTGCGCAGCCGGCCCTCGATGATCCACTTGTTCTTCCTGTAGCTGGCCATGCTCTCCAGGGTCTTGTCGATCTCGCTGCAGGGAGACGCCGTTGGGAAGGGGATGGAGCCGGAGGGGTCGGGATCAGCTCTGCCCCCCGCATTGACACCCACCTGATGATGAGGGCGCTGCCGTTGAGCTCATCCACCAGGAAGGCCAGGATTGAGGCTTTGGTGTCCGGAGGCAGCGCCTGGAAGGGTTTGGTCCTGAGCCCCTCGCAGAGCTCCTCGCCCGCCCCGCGCGCCGTCAGGAAGCAGCGCAGGATCTCGGACACGGTGTCGCGGTTCAGGCTGATCTCCGACACCTTCTCCCCCAGGATCTTCAGGGACTGGGAGCAGCAAAGGGAGGGATGAGGACCCATCCAAAGCACCCCATGGATGGCAGGAACGGGAACCGAGTGCGAGCAAGCCCGGGCATGGGGGGACACAGGCAGGAGCATCCCAAGGGCTGCCCGGGCTCCCCTGTCCCAAGCCTGCAGCAGCCAGGGCCTCGCAGGCACTGATATCCCAGCCTGGCCGGGAATGGGGCTGGGAATGGGACAAGGGGTTGGAAATGGGGTCAGGATTAGGGCAATGACTGAGGCAGGGATTGGGGTCAGGAATAGGGTAGGGATTGGGGTCAGGGCTGGGATTGAAGCAGGAATGGGGCAGGGATTGGGGCTGGGACCAACAAAGGGATTAGGGGCAGGATCGGGGTCAAGAATGGGGCAGGGAACGGGGCATGGATTAGGGCAGGGGCTGGAATCAGAGCAGGAAGTGGGGCTGGAATTGGGTCTGGGACATGACTTGTAGCCAGGATCAGGGCAGGGATCAGGGCCAGGACTGAGGCAGGAAATGGGGACTGGGTTCAGGATGGGGCAGGGCTCAGGGCTGGAATCAGGCAGGGAATGGTGCTGGGATGGGGATGATGTCTCCCCTCACCTGGCAGTACAGGGGCAGGGATGGGATGGGGACAGGATGGGACCAGGACCACATCGCCCCTCACCTGGCAGTACAGGGGCAGGGATGGGATGGGGACGGGATGGGACCAGGACCACATCGCCCCTCACCTGGCAGTACTGGGGCAGGGATGGGATGGGGACGGGATGGGACCAGGACCACGTCTCCCCTCACCTGGCAGTACTGGGGCAGGGATGGGATGGGGACGGGATGGGACCAGGACCACGTCTCCCCTCACCTGGCAGTACTGGGGCAGGGATGGGATGGGGACGGGATGGGACCAGGACCACGTCTCCCCTCACCTGGCAGTACTGGGGCAGGGATGGGATGGGGACAGGATGGGACCAGGACCACGTCTCCCCTCACCTGGCAGTACTGGGGCAGGCCGGGGTCCCCGAGCGCCGCGCGCAGCAGCCTCACGAGCAGGTCCTGCAGCCGCCCCGCGCTGTCGCCCAGCCCCAGCAGCCCCTCCTGCAGCGCGCTCAGGCTCGGCACGTCCCGGCCGGGCTCCAGCCCCAGCACGCGCCCGTAGCTCTGCAGGAACTCCACCACCGCCAGGCACCGCGAGAAGGCAGCGCCCGGCAGCACCAGCCCCGGGATGCGCGACAGCGCCGGCAGCGGCTGCGGGACAGGCACCCGGGGGGGGGGGGGGGTGGTCAGAGGCACCGGGGCAGGGCGATGACACCGCCGGTGTCACGGTGTCCCCCCCCCATCACAGGTACCTGGTGGTCCCCGAGGCACATGTCCTCCGTTGGCTTCTTCATCTCCTCCAGGATGAGCTGCTGCCGCTGCCGCTCCTCCAGCCGCCGCTGCGCCGCCAGCCCCTTGTCCCCTTTGCGAGCCCCTTTGCCCTTCTTCTCCTTGGGACGGGTTTTGTCTTTGCCCTTCTCTGCTTTGCTCTTCTTCTCCTTGGCCTAAGGAGCCGGGGGGGATGCATTGAGGGGGGGGGAGCAGCTCCATCACCTCCCCTCTCCCTGCCCCGCTCGTCCCCATGCGCTCACCTTGCCCTTCTTCTTGGCCTCCTTCGCTCTGGGGGCTTTGGCTTCTTGCTTCTGCTTGTTCTTAGCCTGGAAGGGACCAAACCCAAGCTCAAAGACCCAATGGGTCCCCCAGCGCCCCCCCAAGCCCCACGCATCCCCTCGTACCTTCCTCCTCATCTTCTTCTTGATCTTGCTCATCTTCAGCTTGTCCTCATCGCTCAGCACCTCTATGGGAGCAGGGAACGATGGAGCCCAGGGACCCAGGGCCGGGGTCCCCCCAGCAGCACAGGGGCTGCCCCACGGGGCCGTACCTTGGGCCTCGAGCCTCTTGAGCAGCCGCGCATCCGTCTTGCTCAGCAGATCCAGCATCCGGGCCTTGGGGGGCCGGCCCCGGCCGCGCTTGGCCGCCGGCGCCTCCTTGGCCTTGGGCTTCTCGGCGTTGCGGGGCCGCCCGCGCTTGCCCGTGATGGCCTGGATGCGGGACGGGATCTCCTCGGGGCTCAGCTTCACCCATTGCAGGCCCTGCGCCAGGACACGGGGTCACCGCTCCGCAGCATC
The DNA here is from genome assembly GCF_963264785.1 of Psittacula echo. Taxonomy (NCBI): domain Eukaryota; kingdom Metazoa; phylum Chordata; class Aves; order Psittaciformes; family Psittacidae; genus Psittacula; species Psittacula echo. The sequence continues at coordinate 1,441,038 of NC_137762.1, forward strand.
AAGGCATGGGGGGGGGGGGGGGGGGGGGGCATGGGGGGGGGGCCCCGGACCCACCTCCGGCGTCTCCCGCTCCTCATAGAAGTCTCCCACCGGCATCCGGGGGCTGAAGCTGAAGTGCTCGCGGCGCACGTCCTGCACCACGTTCCTGCTCAGGTACTGGGGAGGAGGAGCAGGGAGATGAAGGCAGTGATGGGGGGGTCAGGGGCTGGGGGGCTCTGTGCTGTCCCCATACCTTGATCACCTCCGGGAACTGCTTCATCCTCTTCCCGCAGGGCCCATAGTACCACGTCTCCCCCTGCCACCGGTGGTTCCCCTTCTTGATGCGCACCTCGCGCCTCCACCTGCGCGCAGCGAGCGTCAGCCCCGTGCTATGGGGCAGCCGTGGGGCAGGGCGTGGGGGGGGGGGCACGTACCCGTGCTGCAGCGGGAAGCGCACCTCCTCCTGCGTGGCGATGCGGCGGCGCGGGGCATCACCTGCGGGGCAGGGGACGGGCGCTGGGCTTGGCGCTGGTGATGGGGGGCTCAGAGGGGGGTCATGGGGGGGGCCGGCCCTACCTGATGCTGAGGAGCTCAGCGCCGCGGCCCCCGGTGCGGATGGAGCCTCGGGGCTGCTGGCGGCGGCTTCCTCCTCCTCCTCTTCCTCCTCCTCCTCCTCAGATGGGGCCGGGGACTCCGGGGTCCCCATTGTGGGGTCCAGCTCCAGGGACCCCGACTCCTCCAGCCCCACGTGGCTGCTGCTGTTCAGGTCCACGCTGCTCTCTATGGGGTCAAGGGCAGGGGCGTCACCGCCTGCTCTGCCCCAGAGACACCACCCCCCCCCCCGCTATGGGGGGGCTGGTACCCAGAGCGCATCCCTATGGGCTCCCCATAGCCCCGCTGTGGGGCACGCACCGTGCAGCGCGGGCGAGCCGGGCCCGGCGAGCAGCGGGGGGGGCAGGAGGCTGAAGGGGCCATCGTGCAGGTCGGGGGGGTCCCCAAGGGGGGATTTGTCGCTCACGAGCTGCGCATCATCCATGGCATAGAGATCCCCGGCGCCGGCATCTGGGAGAGGGGGGGAAGCGGCAGGGATGGGGGCTGAGGTGGGGGGGCGGGCACAGACCCACATCTGCCCCCCCCCCCCCCAAAAAGGGTGAACCGGGACCGGCACCGGAGGGGTTAAAAGGGTTTGGGAGCCCCCGGCCCCGCCTCCGCCGCTGGGAAGCGGAGCCCAAAATGGCCGAGGTGGATGCGGAGCCGCGGCGCGGAAGTTGGGCGCTGAGCGCCCGCCTCGTCACGGCTGGGAAGGGCCGGGAAGGGCCGGGAGCAGGGAGCGGAGGAGCCTGGCGCGGGCCCGCCCCTGCCCGCCCCGTCCCCGTCGCCCCTTCCCTACCTGCGCCCAGCGACCCGAAGGGCTCCAGGGGGTCCTCGCTGAGGATGGCGGCGTCCTCCAGGCGGGGGGCGATGGGAGACGCGGCCCCCAGCCCCGGCCCCCCCGCGCCGGGGGCAGCCCCGTTGTAGCCGCACATCTTGAGGTCTAAAGGGAACGATGGAGACGTCGCGCACCCCACAGCGACGGGACGGGGAGGGAGCCGGCCCCATCGCGCCCGCGGCACCGGGACCTACCCGGCTGCGCCTCCTCCAGCTCCATGCTGCCCACGAGCCCGCCGCCGTTCTCCGTCAGAGCAGCCGGGATCTCCTTGGCTGCGGCATCGCTGCCTCCATCACCGGTACCCGGCTCCTCCGGGAAGGGCTGAGCGGCCCCATAGAACCCGTCGGGCCCGTTGGGCATCAGCTCGAAGCTCTGCTCGGGGAAGGAGTCGTAGAGCTCCTGCGAGTCGAAGTTGAGCCCCATGGGGCCGGCGCTGCCGTTGCCCCACAGCTCCGGCGCACGCAGGTTGGTGCCGTGTCCCGGGGACCGGGGCTCGGTGCCGTTGAGCGGGAACAGCGGCGGCGTGGAGGAGCGCCCGTCCTTGAGGCCGCCGGGGCCGGTGCCGGGGTACGGAGCGTAGTCCCAGAGGCAGTCATAGGAGCGCAGGGGCTGCGTGCCCGCGGGCGGCGAGCTGGGGGCCAGGGGCCCTGAAGTACTGGGGTGCGAGACAGTGGAGAAGCCATTGACATTCATGCCCCCGTTCAGACCTAGGAGGGAGACACGGAGAGGATGCTCAAGGGGCTGCTGCCACAACCGCTGCCTGCACCCAGGGCTCCGTGCCCGGTGGGACCGGCTCCCCATGCCGGGGATTAACCGGATGCTTGGCATCAGCTGATGGGGTAAATCCATGCGGTTCCATCCCCTATGGGACACCATGGCCTCTGTGGGGACACCATGGCCTCTGTGGGGACAGCGTGGCCTCTATGGGGACACAACAGCCTCATGGGGACACCATGGCCTCTATGGGGACACCATGGCCTCTATGGGGACACCATGGCCTCTGTGGGGACACCATGGCCTCTGTGGGGACACAACAGCCTCATAGGGACACCATGGCCTTTATGGGGACACAACAGTCCCTATGGGGACACCATGGCCCTATGGGGACACAACGACCTCTATGGGGACACCAAGGCCCCTATGGGGACACCATGGCCCTATGGGGCACTTACTTTTCCCTTGTGGGGAGAAGCCGAGCGCGGAGCTGGGGGCGAAGGGGCTGTCCCCTGAGGCAGAGGCAGGTTTCGGTCCTGAGGCAGCGGGTGCGGAGGTGAAGCTCAAGTGCGAGTTTGCTTCCATCGCTGCAGGGGGACGAGAGGCGATGATGGGGACGGCGCAGGATGAGCTCCGTGCCCGCACCTCAGGGGTGGCATCGCCGATGAGAGCCGGGGCCCCCCCCAATGGAGGAGCCCAGAGCCCAGAGCTCTGCCCCCCATGGGTGCCACCGGTGCAGCCGGATCCTCGCGTCATGGCAGTGACCTTCACCAGTGGGGAGCAGCTTTGAGGCCCCCCCCCAGGGCACAGACAATGGGGACAGGACCCAAGCGGGTGCCATGGGGCAGTGGAGGAGACGGGAGCCCCGGTCCAGCCCCGATGGCCCCATCGCAGCCGCGGCGAGAGCGCGGCGGGGATTTCATCACACCCGGACCCACTGCAGGCCCCCGGTGACTCAGGCGCCGGAGGAACCCGTATGGGCGGTGACGGCGCTGCCGGGATGGCACCGGGGCAGCACCGGGACTGGGGGTCAGGGCGGGCAGCAAAGGGATGCGCTGGGTGCAGATGGGATGGGATGGGATGGATGCGGGCCCATGGATGGAGGGAGCCGGTGTCACCGGTGCGGGGCCCGGTGCCCCCCCCCCCCCCGCCCCCCCGGCTTTGGCAGCGGCACGTGACCGGGAATGGAGCCGCAAACTGGGCCACGGTGAGTAACCGGAGCCGGGACACGGAGCAGGTCCCCACTGAGCCCCTGTGCCCGGTGCCATGGACCCGGCAGCACCGGGAGCAGGACACGACCCGGTTCTGAAGGACGCTCCCAGCCCAAGGACCCGCAGTCACCGGTGCCACGAACCGGGCCCTTCCCGGCCGCTTCCTGCAGGGGGGGTTGTGGGGAACCCCCCTTTGCCAACAGCGGGGACCCCCCCGTCCCTATGCAAGGACCCCCCCAAAACCGCGTCCCGTTGGGATGGAGGAGCCCCCCCCCCCGCAAAGGGGGGGTCCCGGGAGGCGGAACCGGACGGGGGGGGGCACAAAGATGGGGGGAGGGGCACGGGGACTCCCTTTACGTGCGGGATGGGGGCGGGGAGGTCACCGAGTGCCGGTAACGGGGGGGGGGGCCACGGGGACGTTTTACCGGTCACCGCAGGCGGCGCGGTCCCTCCCCGCACCCCCCTCGCAACCGCTCCCCCCCCCCGCGCCGCCGTTAACAGCCGCGGCCGCGCGTTACCGGTAGCGTTACCGGTGCCGTTACCGTGTCCGTGCCCCGCCCCGGGCCCGGCTCAGGCGTTGCGGGGCGGGACGCGGCTCCTCATGGCTCGGTCCCTCCGCACGGACCGGGCCGGGCCCGGGCGGCGGCGACGGCGGCGGCGCAGGGCAGGAAGCGGCGGTCCCAGCTCCGCCCCCCCCCCCCGCGCACGTCACCGCCGCCGCGATCGCGTCACCGGGAGCGGCGCGCGCGTCACCGGGAAGGGGGGGGGGGGAGGGGGGGGAGGAGCCAAGCACCCACGTGGGGGAGGGGGGGGGATTCCCCCCGCTCTGACCCCCCCTACCCCCAAACGCAGCCCGACCCCCGGGATCCCCGGTGACGTCACGCGGTGCGCAGGGCCCCGGTACCGGTTGTGGAGGGGGGGGTCCCGGTGCGGTCCCAAAGGGAATGGAGGGGGGGGGATATGGGGATATCCCGGCCCCGTGCGCGACAAACGGGGGGGGCCCCGTGGTGCTGAGTCCGGTCACCGAGACGTGGGCCCCGGTACAGCCCCGGGGGGGGCTCCATGTCCCGTCCAGTGCGGACCTATGGGGGGGGCAGCCCCGGTGCGTACCCATAGAGCGGGGGGGCAGCCCCGGTACCTACCTATGGGGTGCGGGGGGGGCAGCCCCGGTGCGTATCTATGGGGGGGGAGCCCCGGTACGTACCTATGGAAGGGTGCGGGGGGGGGGCAGCCCCGGTGCCCGCCCGGCGCGCTCCCGGTGCCGGTCCCGGTGTCGCGCAGGTGCTCCCGGCCCCGCGTGATGTCAGCGGCCGCCACCACCCCCTCCGCCGCGGGGACGCGCCGCCATTTAAAGGGACCGCGGCCCCGGTTGGGTTCAAGGGGGTTCCCCCCCTCCGTTAAACCCGGGGGTGCAGCGCTTGTGGGGACCCCCGCATTGGGAACCCATCCCTGAGCCCCCCGGTGCTGCCGGTACCGCGGCCCCCCCCCGGGATGAAGCTGCAGCAGCCGGGACCATAGGGCTTTGTGCTGCAAAATGGTGGAGCTCCAATGGGGGGAGACACTGGGACCAGGCCCCCCCCATGATAACCGGCTTGGGGGTGCATTTGTGTGACCTCCATCTCCTGCCCCCCACCCCCCTTGAGCCCATTGCCCCCCCATAGCTCACACGAGGCCCCCGGGGGTGTTTTCAACTGATGTTTTATTGGAAATGTTAAATATTGGGGGGGGTGTCCGGGGGGGGGGATCCGGTGTTTTGGGGGGGCCACGTTCAAGCATGTTCTTCAGCCAACTTCTCTGCCTTGGCCACCGCCTCCTCGATGGGCCCCACCATGTAGAAGGCTTGCTCTGGGAGATGGTCATATTCACCTGGGGGGAGATGGGGTGTGAAGAGGAGGAGAAGGGGGGGGAAACCCCCAAAACGTCCCTGTCCCCCCCCCCCAATCTCGGTTCTCCTTGTACCTGCCAGGATCTGCTTGAAGCCCTTGATGGTCTCCTGCAGCGGCACCAGTTTGCCCATGTGGCCGGTGAAGACCTCGGCCACTTGGAAGGGTTGGGATAGGAAGCGCTGGATCTTGCGCGCCCGCGCCACCGTCAGCTTATCCTCCTCGGAGAGCTCGTCCATGCCCAGGATAGCGATGATGTCCTGCAGGGACTTATAGTCCTGCAAAGAGCAGAAAACAAGGGGGGGCGAGGGTGAGCGGCTCCACGTGCACCCCCCTAGCTTCCTACGGGGGGCAGCCCTGGATCCCTCACCTGCAGGATCTTCTGCACCCCTCGAGCCACGTCGTAGTGCTCGGGCCCCACGATGTTGGGGTCCATGATGCGGGAGGTGGAGTCCAAGGGGTCCACGGCGGGGTAGATGCCCAGCTCGGCGATGGCGCGGGACAGCACCGTCGTGGCGTCCAAGTGGGCAAAGGTGGTGGCAGGGGCAGGGTCGGTCAAGTCGTCGGCTGGCACATAAATGGCCTGGGGATGGAGGGGACAATGGGGATGGGAAAGGACGATGGGGATGGGAAAGGATAATGGGGATAGGAGGGGATGATGGGGATAGGAGGAGACAGTGACGCAGCATCCCTAGGGTGCACAATGTGGTCGCAGCCTCACCTGCACAGAGGTGATGGATCCCTTGCGCGTGGTGGTGATCCTCTCCTGCATGGTGCCCATGTCGGTGGCCAGGGTGGGCTGGTAACCCACGGCAGAGGGGATCCTCCCCAGCAGGGCTGACACCTTGAGGGGCAGGGGGGATACAGCGGCTATGAGGAGCTGCATCAGTGGACGGAGGAGGGGTCACAGAGGGGCTGGTGCTGAGCACCCACCTCGGAGCCAGCCTGGGTGAAGCGGAAGATGTTGTCGATGAAGAGCAGCACGTCCTGACCCTCCTGGTCCCTGAAGTATTCAGCCACCGTCAGCCCAGTCAGGGCCACCCTGGCGCGGGCACCGGGGGGCTCGTTCATCTGCCCATAGACCAGAGCGACCTGCGGGCGAGGACATGGGTGGGCACGGTGCTACCGGTGTCCCCCCCCCCACGGCTCCCCCCTTCAGGAGACTCCTTCTCTGTACCTTGGATGTGGCATCTTTGAGGTTGATGACCCCGGACTCGATCATCTCATGGTACAAGTCATTGCCCTCGCGGGTCCTCTCCCCGACGCCGGCGAACACCGAGTACCCGCCGTGGGCTTTGGCCACGTTGTTGATGAGCTCCATGATCAGCACCGTTTTGCCCACACCGGCACCTCCGAACAAACCTGGGAACAAGGGAATCCTGCTCGATCCCGGGCCCATCCCGGCTGCTCCCCCATCTCCCTGCTCCCCTTTTCCTCCTCAGATCAATAAAGTGGCTTCAGCCAGCTCAGAAGAACGAAAGTCAAATGGTTCCTCATCAGTGAAGGAATCTCCCGGTCCCCCCCCAATGCCCATAGAGAGCACGCACCGATCTTGCCACCCTTGGCATAGGGCGCCAGCAGATCCACCACCTTGATCCCTGTCACCAGGATCTCCTGCTCCACGCTCATCTCCACGAACTCAGGGGCTTCAGCGTGAATAGCAGCAAACCTGCAGGGAGGAACGGGGCTGAGGACCTCAAACCAGGCCCCGGGGCCAGCGTGGACCCTGCTGACGGCGCAGGAGCGCGGCACAAGCGTGCCCGGAGCCTCGCTCACTGTTTGGTTGTGATGGGGCCCCGCTCATCGATGGGCTCCCCGATGACATTCATGATCCTGCCCAAGGTCTCGGGGCCCACGGGGATGCGGATGGGAGCTCCGGAGTCCAGCACTTTCTGGCCCCTCACCAGCCCCTCGGTACCGTCCATGGCGATGGTGCGCACCGTGTTCTCCCCTGCCAAAGGCCAAGGGCAGCGTTGCAGCAGCGCCCTCGGGCTGGCCCTAGGGAGCTGCTGGTGCCTTCCCCCAGGCCCTGCCAAGGGGATGGAAGCCGCAGGCCGCGAAATCCCAAAGGGAAACGTGGTCCTGAGGCCATTTCCCTCCTCCTCACATTGAGATCCATGGAGAAGTCAATGGGAGCGCATGGCCATGGCAAGACCGGATACTCACCGAGGTGCTGAGCCACCTCCAGCACCAGCCGCGTCTCCCTGCCCTGCACCTCCAGGGCGTTCAGGATGGGGGGCAGCCCCTCATCGAACTGCACATCCACCACGGCGCCGATAACGGCCACGATGCGCCCGGTGCTGGAGCCGGCCTTGGCCGCGGGGGCCGCCTGGGCCGCATAGTCCCGGCCTGGAGCGGGGGGGAGACAACGGGGACGAGTCAAGGTCGGGTGGGGAAGGGCAGCTCCGGGCACCCGTGTGGGGCCGGGGCAAGGCCCGAGACCCCCGGATCCCCCCTCCGATACCCCGGAACCCGCCGGTACCCCCGTAAGCCCCCCCCGGTGCAATTGAGACCCCCCCCCCTTGCAAATTGATGCCTCCCCCCCCCCGCTGCAGCCCCGGCTCCCGCTCCATCCCCGCCGCTCCTCCGCCCCTCGCCGTCCGGTTACAGGCCCCGGCCCCTCACCCGCGTAGGCCCCAAGGTGACCCCGCGTGCGCGGCCCCGCACTCACGCGGCTCCGCGGCGGCGGAGGCAGGCGCGGCCCCGCGGCTCAGCAGCAGCGGGAGGAGGCCGCGGCCGGGCCCGGCCTCGCGCCGCAGCAGCGGCCGAACGGCGGCGGCGGCGGCCGCCGAGCACCGACCCGCCAGCCCCAACATGGCGCCGCCAACTGAGCACCGCGCCCCGCCCGCCCCTGCACGGCCCTCGGGGGGCGGGACCAAGGCGCCACGTCACGCGCCCCATTGGATACCGCGCCACCCGCACTCGCTCTCATATTGGCTACGCTTTCCTCGGCGCTCGCTTCTCGCTGCGACGCCATTGGACAACGGGTCCATCCGTCAAGGAGAGCCGTGAGATGATTGGGCGAGGTTAGCGGGAAGGGGAGGGGCCAAGCGCAGAGCGGCGGAAGCGGCGGCGCACGTGTCCGCGGTTGTCCTTGGACCGGGCGCGGTGACCGCGACACCGGGGCTGGTTCCGCCTCGTCCCGTCCCCACCCCAGTCCCATTACGGCCAATGGAGCCGCCGCTCCCCCCGTTCCATCTCCCCGCAATGCAGCCACCGGGGCCACGAGCATCACCTCCCCCGGTTCCCCCCCCGTCCCTGTCCCCGTTCCCGGTACGGAGCGGGCGCAGCAGGAGGCGAGGCCCGGGAGTCTTCAACAGTTTATTAGAAAGAATGCAGACATTAAAAAAATCCCAGCTGCTCGGAACACAAATTGAGGTTTTTCAGCCCGGTTGGGAGGTGCCCCGGGGGGGGCCGGGGGTGGGGGCGGAACTCCTGGTACCCGGTACCCCCGGTGCCTCCCCACCCTTTCTCGCTTCCACAGCCACAGTGCAAATAGGATTTGGTCTAAAGGAACAGCTCAACAAGCAACAACGTACAGGCATCGCCCCGGAGGAGGAGGAGGAGGGTGTAAAGCTTTAGAGCCAAACGGTACCAGGGGACAGGCTCCAGCCACCGGTACCCGGTGACTCAGGATGGAACAACCCCACGGAGGAGAATTGGTGTTGCCTTTTCAATACAAAGTTTAATGGAAGGGCCCCACTATGAGCCAACAGCCCCGGTTCTTGTTCCCGGTCCAAACATCCAATTTCAAGCCACAGGGACTGGGTCAAAGAAGGGGGGAAAAAGGGGAGAAACGCTCATTTCTATCAACTTGGTGTCAACTCAGGGTCGTCCCATGGGAATTACATCTGCTACGAGGCAAGGAGGCTCTGTAAACTTTATTGCAACTGTTCTGTCTCGATGGCCTACACCTCAACTGGGGGGGGTTTGTTGTGGGTTGGTTTTTGGAAGGCTGGAAAACTGGTTCATGCATAAAGTTATTGCCTCTCGTGGCTTTCAGGCCGCCCCGTGCCATGGTACACACCTACCACCAGTGAAGCCATTGAAAATGGACTGAAAATGGGTTAAAGGATGTAGGAGCTCCCGTTAGGGCTATCAACTCAGGAATTCTTATCTCGGTTATGAAATGTTGTGATGAAGTTCTTTCCCCAAACCCTGAAGACGACACTTTTCCTTACTCCAGATCTGGCATTTCTAGAGAGGAAAGAGAAGAGGGAAGAGCGTTAGCGGGCTTGGGTTTGCTTTTAAGCCTTGTTTCATCACCCTCAGCATCAGGCATGGGGCAGTCGAAGGCCTCTGGGCCTGCTTCTTCATAAGGAAGAACCATGGGCAGGCACTGGAACCACTCGAGAAGGCACCTTCATGGGCAGGGCTGCTCTTAAAGCCAAAGCCTCCCCAGGCCTGTGCTGGGAAGGTCAAACTGGGATTTCAGGCTGGTGTGGAAAGGCTTCCATTGGATTACAGCCCTCGGCCAGCCCTGGCATTAGCTCAGAGCCAGGGTTCACTGAGTGATAGGAGGGAGCACTCATGGAGCCGCATGGAATCGCGCTGGGACAGGACTTACTTTCATCATCACTGTCTGGTGAGTCCTGGGAAGAAGAAGAGACAACGTTAACTGGAGTAGACTGGGCTTGAAGGAGCTTTTTCCTTCACCACCACCCCTCCCACCAGCAAAGCAGCTGCTGCTCCTGCAGTGAACTCTGTGCTGCTCCACAGCACGAGCTCAGTTTGGCCTCACTGGCACCAAGAGCTACAGATCCATCAATGTGCTCTGGAGCCAGGCTGAGAGAGCTGGGCTGCAGAAGGCTCCTTAAGGGGAGACCTTAGAACAGCTCCAGTGCCTAAAGGGGGTACAGGAAACCTGGAGAGGGGGCTTTGGGTAAGGGCCTGTAGGGACAGGACAAGAGGAATGGCTTTAACCTGCCAGAGGGGAGATGAGATGAGCTCTTAGGCAGAAGCTCTTCCCTGTGAGCCCCAGCCAAGCTTTGGTGCTATTGAAGAGCCTGACCTCAGCACAGAGCAATGTGTATTTACTACAGAGCACTTACATCATCTGCCCCATCTACTTCTGGCAAGTCTACGTCGTCATCTCCACCCATGTTGTTCATCATCTGCTCCAGAGAGATAAAAGCACGTTAGAGGGTGAAGCAGCACCACAAGCGCTCAGGGACCACTGGGAGGAGGAGGAAGGCTCTGCCAAGAGAGAATCCCAGGGAAGGAACCCCAAACCTCCAGGGATTTGTGTTCCCCTACCTCGGAAAAGCGATCGAAATTGGACATGTCTTCATCTGAGTCATCTTCCCAGTCTTTCCAGTTGTTGAAGTCCACACTGAGCCAGTTGAGCTGCGCAGCAACACAAGGGTGTTAGTGCGGGACAAGCAAGTACCGAGCTGGTACTGTAGGAAGGTAAAGCAGAAGCGCTGCTCTGAAGTGACCCCTGAACCATTGCCATCACTTCACCATCACCCAAACAGGAAACCCCATTGAAAAGCAGACAGACAAGAGGAGCTGAACCCACCTTTGCCCTCTCTTTCGTTAACCTTGGCCATGCCTGACCGGACTCTCCTTTTCGTAAACAACACAAGATAGATCTGTCTGTTCTTTTATGCTTTGATTCCTGAAAGGGAGGGAAATCCCTGTTAATATCATCCCCCCAAGCTGCTTTTATCACTTATCTTCAGCTACCAACTTCATCCTGGCCCTAAAGAACACCATCTAGGGATGCTTTCAAGGCCAGAAGTGCCGCCAGCATCCTGAAGGCGCTGCTGTTTCCCAGGGCACAGCACTAGGAAGCCAGAAGGATACTTACATTTGGATCGATATTGTTAAAAAGGTCGATTTCGTTTAAATGTTTGAAGTTATCGCTTCCTCCAAGACAACTGGGGAGAGAAAACAAAATGTGGTTGGTCCAAACCAGCCCCTACAACAGATACACTCCATCCACACATCAAAGGACACATCACCCCCCTGCTCCCAGCCTGGATCTTGGGTTTCTTCTCCCCATTATCATGGTGGGTCACCACAGCCCCATGGGATGCTCCAGGCTTGGGGAAGCTGCTCATGGGAAAGGACCTGCATGGATGGAGCTGAACATGAGCAGCCAGGAAGCCCCCAGCATCCTGGCCTGAGAAGGGCAGCGGAGCTGGAGCGGGGCCTGGAGCCCAAGTGGGATGGGGAAGGGCTGAGGGAATTCCTGGCCCCTGGAGCCCCCCTGCGCTGCCTCCCCCAGCCCAGGCCCCGCACCTGAAGGTGAGTTTGGACTTCTCGAAGTTCACATTCACATCTTTGCTGTCCTCCACGCAGAACTCGATGAAGACGTAGTCTCGGCGGTCGTACCACTTGGCAGATGCGGGCTGCCTGCGGGGACACGGGACAACGAGCTCAGCTCCCAGAGAGACAACGAATCCAAGGAGGGACCCCCCCCAAAAAGCTCCCTGATGGAGCTGAGACCCAAAGCAATGTGACAGCAACGCAAAATGATGCCAAGCTTTAGGATGAGGAGGCAGAAGCAGCTCCACAATGCTTTTTGTCACCCAAAGAACAGGCCCTAAACCCCATTCCGGACGCTGCTACAGGCTCTGGTTCACGCTCCTGGGTGTCCTTTGGCTTCCTCCAACCTCCATGAGCAGCACCAACCAGAAAACACCCGAGGGCTCTTGGGTTGGGCTGCTGCTCAGTGCTCTGAGTGAGCTGGATGGTCACTTACCAGGGTGCTCATTGCAGCTGCAGGGCCTGTGGGGAGCTGAAGCACGACCCAAGCTCTGGATGTGACGCTTCACGCCCTGAGGGGCGGGCGTTGGGTGCTGGTATCCTCCCCAAGCCTTACAACACCACCACCCTGGCACAAGAGGCCTTCCCTTCTCCGGCATTCCAAGGTGCCAGGCTTCCCACTGCAGTGATCCTCGATCAGTTCAATCCTTGGGATGGAAGTGCAGCAGAACGGCCTCTGCCAGTGCCAGCAGCACCCGATGCTGCAGGAAGCAGCTCTTCAGAGGGTCAGAGAGGGGAAAACCCAAGTGGGTTCTCAATGCAGCCTCGAAGGTGCTGCCCCTAGGGTGCATCACTTCCCCAGGGGGTGAAAGAGGACAATTTCCTCCAGCACAATTCCCATTCCCAACCTTGTATCCGGGTTTTCCAACCTCAAATCCTTCCCTTTAAGAGGGTGAAAACCTTCCTTTGGCCCTGGGAGAGGCCTGACCATTCAGCACGGATAACACGGGATACTTGGAGCTGCAAACCCAACTTTGGGATGAGACGGATGTCCAGATTCCAAGGAGACTCCACACACAGGGCAGCTGCTGGTGGAGCCTTCACGTGCTCCGAGTGCTTCAGAAGATGCTCCTGCAACCCCAGGGCATCTGATGGTTCCTTAGAGATGCTCCAAAAGCAGCCCAATGCTTCCTCCTTCCTCAACCAACCCCATGCCAAGAGCCCAAGGGCTTTGGCTGGGACCATCCCCATGTCCTCATGGGGTTTAGGCCTTTCTGAAGCACAGAGCTTTATCCCATGCACCAACACAGCTCAGGGAACATCTCCTGTGCTGCATGGAATGGGTTGGAAGGGACCTTAAAGCTCAGCCAGTCCCAACTCCTGCCATGGGCAGGGACACCTTCCACTGGAGCAGCTTGCTCCAACCTGGCCTTGAGCACTGCCAGGAATGGAGCATCCAAACCTTCTCCATTCAACCCATCCCCGTGCCCCAGCACCCTCACAGGGAAGAGCTTCCTTATCTCCAACCTGAACTCCCCCTGTTCCAGTCTGAACCCATCACCCCTTGTCCCATCGCTCCAGTCCCTGATGCAGGTCCCTCCCCAGCATCCTTGTAGCCCCCTTCAGCCACTGGAAGCTGCTCTGAGGTCCCCACGCAGCTTCTCTGCTCCAGCCCCAGTGTTCTCAGCCTGGCTCCTATGGGAGCTGCTCCAGCCCCTGCTCATCCTCGTGGCCTCCTCTTGCTCCAACAGCTCCATGTCCTTATGTGGGGGGCACCAGGGCTGCTCACAGGGCTCCGCACAATTCCCATCTCCCTGTCTCTTCCAGTCACCCATTGAGAAGACAATCCCAGGACTGCAGAACAGCTTCCAGGAGCTCCAGGGCCAGCTTCATCCATGAGACCTCAATGGAACCCACCTCCAGCTTAGCCACAGAGCTCAATCTTCAGCCTTACTGCTTGGTGCCATCCAAGACGCTTCCAAACCTCTCCTTGTGGGTCCTCGTCCACTCCGGATCCTGTGTTCATTTCCTGGGATGCATCCTGACCATTCCTAGAGCTTGAGGATGCTGCAGGATGAGCTTTGCACCCCCAGCCAACAGGGAACAGAGCCGGGTTATGGAATCAGCTTTGGTTTTGCTTTCAATTGGGCTTTTTGTGTTAAACCCCTCTCATTTCACTCTAAACAAGCCAATTTGAGCTGAAGTCTCAAACTGATGCTTTCTAGAGGTGAAAACATCCCAAGTTCCTCCCATTCCAATGCAGCAGCCCCATCCTTCGGGGCTCCAAAGCAACAACCCCCGCCGGGGACAAACCCACCCCCCCCAGTCGCAGCCGCACACCCCTCGGTAGGCGCCGCTGCCCCGTTCCCCTCCATCACCCCCGCAACGCCCAGCGCTACCGGACACCATCCCCATTGCCCGCTCCGGGACGCACCGAAACCGCTTTAAACGCAACGCGGGAGCTCCGGAGGCCGCGAGCTCCGGTTTCCGGCTCCTCTCGGCGCACAGCACCGGGACACACGTGTCTGCGAGCGGGCCCTTCTGCGGGACCCACCGGACGCTTCGCCCCGGTTTAACTGCGACCATCCCCGTCCACACCCCCCGATACCGCCCCATTCATCCCCACGCGGGAACGAGACCATCCCGGAGGGGCGGGGGGCACAAACCTCACCCCGGAATCCCCGCTACCGGACACTCCCCCCCCCCAAGGTCACTACACGGGGCCTGCTCCCCGCGGCCGCGCCTTCCGAGGCCTAAGGCCCGGCGGGGCCGCTCCCGCCTTTCCTCCCGCTTCCTTCCCGTCCCGTTCCCCCCCCGCAGGGTCTCACATGGCTCCGGCGCGGTCCCGGGTGGGCTCCGGTGCGTGCAGAGCGCGGCGGTGGGGGGCAAGGCCGTGGCTCCGGGGCGACGGCGGCAACGGCGCTCGGTGGCGGCGGGCTCGGGGCTGCGGCCTCGCTCCCACAATGCCCCGCGCGCTCGGAGCGCTGGTGACGCAGCAAAATCCCCCCCTCCCCGCGCCTGCCGGGCCCCCGCTGCGCATGCGCGGAGCGGCTCCCCCCACACCGCCCTTCTAGCAGCTTCTCGCCGCGCACGCGGGAGGGAGGGGGACGAGGGAGGAGACGGCGGTTGCTATGGAGACGGGGCAGCGCTACCCCGGGTCCTAGCGCCCGCCCGCCCAATTCCACACGAAGGGGGTGGAATCACGCCGCTGCTACCCAAGAATCCCGTCGTTCCCACCGGGAATCCTGTCGGTTTTCCCCGCGAATCCCGTCGTTCCCCCCCAGGAATTCTGCGGCTGCTCCACTGTTTCCCTAATGAAACCTGTCAACAGTGGGATAATAGGGGGCTCCCAACAGCACCCATCGCCCCTTATTCCTTCCCCAGCTTCCATGAGCTATTCCCAAACAGGTTCATGGAATACGGGTGGGAAAGCAGCGGGAAGGGCACAGTGTTGCAGATCCAGCCTCTCGGAGCCGTGGCTGGTAGGAGGCAAAGAGCCCCCCCTCCCCAGGGCTTTCCACCAGCACATCCCTTCGGATCCGTCTGGAAGATGCCGCAATCCATCCCCATCCCACTGTGAAGGGAAGCCCTGGGGGGATGAAGGACGTGACACCCTGCACTGGAGTCAACCAGGCTGGAGCCGGGCGTCCTTTGGGACAGGAAGGAAAGGAGGGAAGAGGCTCCTGGGACAGGGTATCGGGCTGCGATCTTCCCGGGAGGAAGGTTCCACCCTGGGCCCTCGGCACCGGGAGCACCGAGCGTTTCACCAACAATAAGCCACAACTTTTATTCCCGGATAGAAATAGTACAAATTTTAAACGCAGTCGCATTTGAACTCTTCTCTGAAACACCAAAAAAGGCTCCTCCATCCCACAGCTACATTGTCAACTCCTGCAGAGAGAATGGAATGTTGGGATCCAGCCACGGCAGCCCCAAGGCGGCAGTGGGAGACTCCCGTGGTGCCGGTCTCCATCCCACCAGGAGCCATTCCCGGGGCTGGCACTCACCATGATGGCATTTACAATGTCGTTACTGTTGTTCTTGAGGGCACGCACGGCCTTCGCTCGGGACACGTTCGCCTGCGACATCACCAGCTCGATGTCTTTCACCTCGACGCCAGTTTCGTCAACCTAAAGGAGCAGGGAATCAGGGAATTAAGGAATCAAGCAGGTTGGGAAAGACCCGTATCACTGAGGGCCTCACCTACATGCTCTGGGAACACTTCCAGGGATGGTTACTCAACCCCTGACAAATGGGATTGGCTTTGGACTTGTGCAAGGTGTTTGTCCCTGTCCCACATGACATCCTTGTCTTTAAAGACATGGATGGACAACCCAGTGGGTAAGGAATTGGCTGGATGGCTGCTGGAGAGGGACCTTAGGAACTCGAGTAATAGGATAAGGGGTGATGGCTTAAACTGAACAAGGAAATTCAGGCTGAATCTAAGGCAAAAGTTCTTTAGTGTGAGGGTGGTCGGACATTGGGATGGGCTGAATGGAAAAGGTTTGGATGCTCCATTCCTGGCAGTGTTCAAGGCCAGGCTGGACGGGGTTTGGAGCAACCTGCTCTAGTGGAAGGTGTCCCTGTCCCATGGCAGGGGTTGGAACTGGAGGAGCTTTGAGCTCCTTTCCAATCCAAACCATTCCATGACTCTGAGTGTCCCGACTGCGGCAGCTCCCCCAAGCTCCCAGGCCACAAAGAGAGAAGCTGGGAGGGAAGCCAGGGCAATGGGGACCTGCTCCTGACCCTGCCCTGTCCCTTTGCCATGGAAAACATGGCAGAAGGAAAGCAAACCAGGGCAATACTCAGCTGTGGGGTCCATCATTCAGAGCTCACCTCTTCCTCCTCACTCTCCTCCTGCACCGTGGGGGTCTGTGTGTTTTCCTGGATGTTTGAAACGGCTTCTCCCTGCACTTTGAACTTCTCAGCAGCTGCCAACTGGGCCTGTTGGGACAGGTCTTCGATCTGGCAGAGGGAAGAAGAAGTGAGACAGAGCAGGACACAGAGATCCGCATTCCCCACATTCCCCAGCGCATCCAGCTCTGCCACAGAACGCCCAGGATCCATGTGGCAAGGAGGAACCCCCATGAGGTGGCCACCGGTGGGGTCAGGTCACCTTTGCTTCACCAAAGACTATGTAGGTGTCTGAAGCAGGGCTCTTGTACACGTCTGGCTTTGTGATGACAAAGAGGATGTTCTTGGATTTGCGGATGGTGACTCTGGTTACTCCTGTCACCTGGCGAAGGCCCAGCTTGGACATCGCCTGAAGAACCAGGAGAGAAATGAAAGGGAGGGAAAGGAGTGACTGAGACAGAACAGCCTGAGGAATGTGTCCATAGAATCATGGAAGGGGTTGGGTTGGATGGGACCTTAAAGCCCATCCAGTTCCAACCCCTGCCATGGGCAGGGACACCTTCCACTACAGCAGCTTGCTCCAAGCCCCATCCAACCTGGCCTTGAGCACTGCCAGAGATGGAGCATCCAAGCCTTTTCCATTCAACTCATTCCAGCACCTCAACACCTCCACAGGGAAGAACCTCCTTAGATCCAACGTTTTCAGCCTGGCTCCGTATGGGAGCTGCTCCAGCCCCTGCTCCTCTCTTTCTAGAGACCTGTGCCCACGGATCAGTGCCTCACCCAATGTGGCTTTCCTGCTGCAGAGCAGCATTCCCAGGCTTTTAGCCAGGAGCCTGGGAGGGAATTCACTTCGCAGCCCAACCCTCGGCCCCCAGCCACAAGGACTTTGCATCCCTTTGCCCGAGGGCCAGACAGGGGCCGATGTCACCCAAGGGGACAAAGAGCGAGCAGGGGGTGATGCTGTGCCATCCATCCCTGAATCCCACCTCACCTTCCGTGCTTTCTTTTCACTCCGGCTCTGTTTTGCTTTGCTAACGGGTTCTTCATCTATTTCAGCTGCTGCTGCAAGCTGCAAGGAGAGAGAACAAGAGGGATCGTGGCAATCCTGGTGGATCCCAGGCAGGGACCCTGCCCCCTGCCACCCGCCCTACCTGCGCCTGCTGTGTCGTGGCCTGTGTGGAGTCTTGCTCTTCGAGCTCTGGTACGGATTCATCGCTGTCAGACTCTGTTCCGGACCCTAAGGACCAAACACAAGTCACTTTTATGCACCTCAGCTCAGGGCTGCAGCAAGAGCCAGGAGCCACATGCCAAGGTTTCCACTCAGCGCAGTGAATCTGGTGTCAAACTGGTTCAGGCAGCACCTGGGGCTAAGATACACAGCACAGGGACGAAACGCAATTCCTGCTGCCCCTTTCCACAGCTTCCCTACATGGAATGACCCTGAAGGAGCATCTCTGGATGCTCGGCTTGGCCTCAGCACCACATCCTGACAGCTCCTGCTTGTGAAGCACGAGCCGTGTCTGAGCACAGAGCTGGGTGTCTCCGGGTGACCACAACGCCCTCTCATGCACCATTACCTCCATTCGGTCCCGTGTCCTCCTCCACAAAGCTCCACACAGGAGCCCTGGGCAAAGCTCTCCGTGCTCCCAACAGCTCGGGCAGGCAAAGGAGCTTCCCCAGAGCCTGGTTTGGCCCCAGCTCCTCTTGGCTGGTGGGCACAAGCCCATGGAACAGGCACATGAAGCCAGCCCAGGCTGAGCCATGCCACAAGCCACACCGTGCCCTGAGCACACGCTGTTAGTGCCACTGGACCATGCCAGGCCCTGATCCCATGGGATACGTCCCCTCCGTCCCAGCTCAGACCTGCCTCCACTTCCATGGAGAGCCCAACACACCAAGTGCCATCGGGGTGGCGGGTTAGTATCCAGGCAGTGCCACTCCATGCACACAGCAATCCGTGGGGACAAATACCCTTGTCATTCCTGAAGCCGGGCTGCTTGGCCGGAGCAGGAGCCTCTGGGGGGGCCATGGCTGCCCGGGGGGCCAGATCCACCAGGATGGGCTGCACCGGCGCCTCGGCAGCGGGAGGCTCGGGGGGGATCAGGGGGGGCAGCTCCTCATCGTCGTTGTCATTGGCGATGACTGGGGGGGGCTTGGTGGTGGGTTTGGATGGGGATGGGCGCTTGGTGGCCTTACCGGGGCTCTGCTTCTTCATGGGGGGAGCAGGAGGGGGGGCAGAGCCACTCGCTGCCTTCTGGGGAGCAGCGGCATCAGGAGGTGGCTTCTGGGGGGCACCAGGAGCCCCCGGGGCTGCGGGTGCAGATGGGGCTCCTGGAGCTGCACTGGGGCTCTTGGGAGCTGCTTTGGCTGCAGGAGCGGCAGCAGCTGATGGAGCTGCCTTTGCTGGGGCTGATGGAGCAGTGCCCGGGCTCACAGGAGCTGCCTTGGCTGCAGGAGGGCTGGCTGGAGATGGGGTGGCTGCAGCAGGGCTCTTTGGAGGTGCTTTGGCAGCAGCGGGAGCTGGTGTGGCCGGGGCCAAGGGAGCGGTGCCCGGGCTCACAGGAGCTGTTTTGGCTGCAGCAGGAGCTGGGGTGGCTGCACCAGGGCTCGTGGGAGGTGCTCTGGCTGCAGGAGCTGGTGTGACCGGGCTCACAGGAGCTGTTTTGGCTGCAGCAGGAGCTGGGGTGGCTGCACCAGGGCTCGTGGGAGGTGCTCTGGCTGCAGGAGCTGGTGTGACCGGGCTCACAGGAGCTGTTTTGGCTGCAGCAGGAGCTGGGGTGGCTGCACCAGGGCTCGTGGGAGGTGCTCTGGCTGCAGGAGCTGGTGTGACCGGGCTCACAGGAGCTGTTTTGGCAGCAGGGGGGGCAGCAGGAGCCGGTGCAGCCACTGGCACTGGAGCAGCAGCAGCAGAGCTGCTCTTTGGAGGCTTTTTGGCTGCAGGGGGGGCAGCAAGAGCTGGGGGAGCTGCAGGAGCTGCTGTGGCAGGGGCCGAGGGAGCAGGGACCGGGCTCATGGGAGCCCCTTTGGCTGCAGGAGGGGCAGGAGCAGCCGGAGCAGTGCCAGGGCTCACAGGAGCCGCTTTGGCTGCAGGGGGGGCAGCAGGAGCTGCTGTGAGCGGCGGGGAGGGGGCAGTGAGAGGGCTCTTGGGAGGTGTTTTGGCTGCAGGAGGAGCAGCAGGGGCTGAGGGAGCAGGGACCGGGCTGCCAGGGGCTGGTGGAGCTGCCATCGCTGGGGGGACAGGCGGGGAGGTGGCAGTGCCAGGGCCCACAGGGGCTGCTTTGGCTGCAGGAGGGGCAGGAGCTGCCATGGCAGCAGCAGGAGGAGCTGCTGGGGCAGGGACAGGGCTCACAGGAGCCGGTTTGGCTGCAGGAGGGGCAGGAGCTGCCATGGCAGCAGCAGGAGGAGCCGCTGGGGCAGGGACAGGGCTCACAGGAGCTGCCATGGCAGCAGCAGGAGGAGCCGCTGGGGCAGGGACAGGGCTCACAGGAGCTGCCATGGCAGCAGCAGGAGGAGCTGCTGGGGCAGGGACAGGGCTCACAGGGGCCGCTTTGGCTGCAGGAGGGGCAGGAGCTGCTGGGGCAGGGACAGGGCTCACAGGGGCCGCTTTGGCTGCAGGAGGGGCAGGAGCTGCCATGGCAGCAGCAGGAGGAGCCGCTGGGGCAGGGACAGGGCTCACAGGGGCCGCTTTGTCTGCAGGAGGGCCAGGAGCTGCCATTGCTGGTGGGACAGGCGGGGTGGTGGCAGTGCCAGGGCCCACAGGGGCTGCTTTGGCTGCAGGAGGGGCAGGAGCAGGAGGAGCAGCTGGGGTAGGGACCAGGCTCCCAGGAGCTGCCATGGCAGCAGCAGGAGGAGCCGGGGCAGCGTTCACCAGAGCCTCTTTGGCTGCAGGAGGGGTGGCCGCAGCTGCCATCACTGGTGGGACAGGCGGGCAGACGGCAGTGGCAGGGGCCACAAGGGCTGCTTTGGCTGCAGAAGGAGGAGCAGGGGCAGCAGGGGCAGGGACTGGGCCCTCAGGGGCTGCTTTGGCTGCAGGAGGGGCAGCAGCAGCTGCTGGGGCAGGGACCGGGCTCCCAGGAGCTGCTTTAGGCGCAGGTGGAGCTGTCACTGTCGGTGTGACCGGGGCCGGGGGCACAGTGGGTGCCGCTGGGGACATGGGACTCACTGGAGCTGCTGGTGGTGGCCCTGGGGGAGATGTGGCAGCTGCCAGAGAGGGCACAGGCAGGGCAGGGCCCAGGGGACAGGTACTGGCAGGAGAAGGAACCAGCGCAGAGAGCGGAGCCCCAGGGGCTGTGGCAGCAGCAGGACCCCCCGGTGACATCCCAGGGGGTGACAGTGGGGCCCTGGGGGCAGCCAGGAAGGCGGGAGGCGGGGCCAGGCCCTGGAGACAAGCTGCAGCCTTGGGGGGCACAGTGGGAGCAGGCAGGAAAGGGGGGGACACGGGTGGGGGGGATGGCACAAGGGGAAGGGAAGGGGGGGGTGGGAGAGGGGCCGTGGGGCTCAGAGGGGTGGCAGGGGAGGAGAGCGCTGCAGTGGGAGCACCAGGGCTGATGGGGGGGGGCACTGTCACAGCAGGAGCAGGGGCCACTGGAGACACTGGGTTAACTGGGGCTGGAGGGGGGGGAATGGTAACCGGGACCTGCAGAGCTGGGGCAGGGAGCTGGGGGGGGGCAGAGAACACGGGGATGGCTGCAGCTGGGACCACAGGGGGGGAAATGGGAGCTGGGGGACCGGGGGGGGGCAGCAGAGCAGTGGTGGGACTGGGCAGCTCTGCTGGGAGAGCCTGGGCTGGGCTCAGGGCTGGGGAGGGAGCAGCGAGAGGAACAGCTACAGGAGAGAAAGAGAGTGAACCCATGAGAGAAGGGAGCATGGGGGGGGCACATGGCCCTGCCCCCCCCCCCCCCCCGGCAGAGGAGCATCACCCAGTGCACCAGCACAGACAGGACCTTCATCCCCTTCTAGGAACCAGCACAAGGGCCCGGGTTCCCCCACTCAAGCCTTGGCATCGGAACGCTGGGAATGCAGGGCTCTGCCCTTGGCTCTTCCCTCCCAAAAGGGTTGTCACAAGCTCCACAGAGGCCTGGCCAGACCCCAGTGCTGCTCCAGAGGCTGGGAAGTCCCAGCCTGGGCTGCACTGGGATGAGGATCCATTGAGGATTGGAATCCAATTCTGGCAGAGCCTCTTCCAGCCCTGCGGGACACAGGATGCTGAGCCCTGGCTCCATGCAGTGACCTGCCCCCCCGTGCAGGCTGTTAAGCGTTAATGTAACTGCACCCCCCGTCCCTCCCCAAGAACAGCAAACTCTGATTAAGGTAGCACACGAGGGGTTAAAGTGGGTCCCCAGTACCTGGCGCTGGGACAGGAGCAGTGACAGGGGCTGCAGAGTGAGAACAACACGTTAAGACAAGTGATGGAGCATCTGGCTCCCCTTACTCAGGGAGCCCAGCATTCCCGACACCATTCCCAACGCCAACCGGTAATCAGAGGGAAGTGCTCTGGGGAGAGGCTGTCAGAGCAGCCAGTCTGACCAGTGGAACCAGCACCGGTGCTGGTTGGGAGAGTGGAACCTGCTCAGCCCCACGCACAGCATCACCCAGAGCCCGGAGAAAGCTATAGAACATCCTCAGCTTGCTGCTACCCGGAGCAGCAACACATGTGTGGAAGCCTCAGAGCCTCCTCTGTGGTTTGCGTTGGAAGGGACCTTAAAGCTCAGCCAGTTCCAACCCCTGCCACAGACAGGGACACCTTCCACTGGAGCAGCTTGCTCCAACCTGGCTTTGAACAATGCCAGGGATGGAGCATCCAAACCTTCTCCATTCAACCCATCCCAGTCCCCCAGCACCCTCACAGGGAAGAGCTTCCTTATCTCCAACCTGAACTCCCCCTGTTCCAGTCTGAACCCATCACCCCTTGTCCCATCGCTCCAGTCCCTGATGCAGGTCCCTCTCCAGCATCCTTGTAGCCCCCTTCAGCCACTGGAAGCTGCTCTGAGGTCCCCACGCAGCTTCTCTGCTCCAGCCCCAGTGTTCTCAGCCTGGCTCCTATGGGAGCTGCTCCAGCCCCTGCTCATCCTCGTGGCCTCCTCTGGCCTCGCTCCAACAGCTCCATGTCCTTATGTCATTATGCCTTAGTCATTTCCCAAGCCTATCCCAGTGGGAGGAGAGGGGAACCTGCCCGGAGCCAAAAGGCACCAGGACACATCCTGCTCCAGGGAACCTGCTCCAGGAAGGAGCAACAACCCCTGCCAAGAGCTATGCTGGTCCCGAGCCCTGCACGGACAACAGCCTCCTCTGGGAAGCCCATGCACCCGCACCAGCACCCCCAGCACCCTTTGAGGATGTTCCCATCTGGGAATGGGGAGGATGCTGGGAAGCGGCCCCAGCACAGGAATCCCAGCGATTCCTGGAGGGAGCCCAAGAGCACAGCAGGTCCTCCCGCTTAGCACTGCAGCTGCCACAGCAAGAGCTGTCACTCAGCCCCGCATTCCCTCCTGATCCCCAAATCCAACGCACCCTTCGGACAGATCCCGGCCACAGGGAAAACCATGGAATCAACCAGGGTGGGAAAGAGCAGGCGCACAATCCCTGCCCTGGCCCTGCTGCCACACTGGTGCTGAGCCAGGAGCTTCCTGCCTACAAGCTCCTGTTCAGCTCCATCAATGCAGGTCCTTTTCCAGGAGCAGCTTCCCCAAGCCTGAAGCATTCCATAGGGTATTCCTGGGACGCAACAAAGCCAGGCAGACCCACAGCACGGGGACACCTCCAATGGAGCCAGGCAGCGCAACAGGCAGAGCCTGAGCCCTGCTCCCTCCGTGACATTCCAACACGGAGCCACGTGTCCCATTCCCAAATCCAAGCGGTTCCAGCGCTTGGAGGGCTCCTGCCCCCGGGATGTGTCACCCCGCGGCCCATTCGCATGGCTCCAATGACTCCATGAGGAGCACACACACCCGAGGGGCCTGGGGCACAAGGGGGGAGTGTCCCCAAAGCAATGACTTCAACCCCGCTTCCAACAACCGGGTCTGGGGGGGGAACAACCGAACACAAGCAGCAACGAGGAGCCCCGGGGGTCAAGCTCCCCCCGTTAACACCGCCCGCCTGCGGGACCGGGTGTCCCGGTGTCGTCCCCCCCCGGCCGGGCCTTACCTGTCTCAGCCTGCGGCTGCGGCAGCTCCTGCTCGGTGGCCGGGACGGTTTCTGTCGCTTCGCCGGGCATTTCTGGGGAGAGGGAGAACGCACCATGGCCGGGGGCCGCCCGCCACCACCGGCTACCGGACACGCCGGTACAGGCCGCCTTCTCCCGGCCCTCCCGGCCTGCCCCAGCGGCCCGGCTCCCGTTGCCCGCCCTCCCTCCCTCCCGCCCGGCCCTGGGGCGGCCCGTAAGGAGCTATCGGCTCCCGTCGCGGCCCCGGAGCGGCGGATGGCAGCGGATGGTGCTCGATGGCGGCGGCGGGACTCACTGTGCAGGGAGCAGGGTCCAAGATGGCGGCGGAAAGAGAGCGAGCGGCTGGATGCGGGACTTCCGGGAGGATGAGCACATCCGGGGCACGGGGCCGCGCGGCTCGGCCCGGTCCGGCCACCGCACTCCAGCGTTCCGGGCCCCTCCGTTCCGGGCCCCCGTGTGGGGCTGGGACCCCCGGTATGGGGCCGAACCCCCGCTATAGGGCAGGGTATGGGGGGCAGCAGCCCCACATCCCCAAGGCAAAGGCAGGTCCCGGGCGCAGGCACACGGTGAATGGAGACATTTAATGATGTTTGCATGGCAAAGGCACAGAACCAGAGAAGGGTCCGTGTGGGGTGGGGGGCACAGCAGGACAGGACCCGGATCTGGCTCCAGGCACCGGAGAGGACGATGGCGGAGGCCTCAGAAGTCTCCTTGCAGGTCTGTAATGAGGAGAAACAGGGAGGTTTATAGCCAAGAGCTCCCATTTGGCTCCTATTCAGGTCCCATTCAGGTCCCATTTGGTTCCCATCTGAGCTCCCACGCAGGGTCTCATTCAGGTCCCATTCAGGCTCCCATTGGGGTTCCCATTCACCTCCCACTGGGGTTCCCATTCAGGCTCCCATTTGGCTCCCATTCGGGTTCCATTCAGCTCCCATTGGGGCTCTCATTCCGGTCCCATTTGGCTCCCACTGGGGCTCTCATTCAGCTCCCATTGGGGCTCCCATTCAGGCTCCCATACGGCTCCCATTCGGGTCCCATTGGGACTCCCATTGTGCTCTCATGCAGCCGCAGCCCCTCGCTGGCACCCACCGCTCCTCCGCAGCATCTCTCCCCTCCGCGCTCGCTCCATGTCCTCCACGAAGTGCTCGAAGAGCCGCACGTAGGGCGCCAGGCTCGTCCTCTTGTAGTCTGCAGGATGTGGGGCTGAGCAGGAGCCATGGGGGGACCCCCCAGTGCCCCCCCGGTCACACTCACCCCGCATGCGCCGCTTTGGCTCCGTCTCCGCTCCATCCTCCTGCTCCTCATCGGCACCAGCCGCATCCAGCTCATGGCACAGGGAGCTGTGGGCAACGGCTTGATGGGCTTCAAGGTCTTTTCCAACCCCGTTCATTCTATGATGGGACTTGGGGAGGGGGCTGCAGGCACAGCTGGGCCCCACTGTTCATCATGTACCTGATGGTGGGGACAGTGAATGGGTCAAACTGGTCGAGCTTCTGCAGGTCCAGGGGTACCGAAATGCGACCTGAAAGAGAGCAGTCATGGGGTTGCTCTCCCTATTGGGATGCTCTCCCTATTGGGATGCTCTCCCTATTGGGATGCTCTCCCTATGGGATGCTCTCCCTTTGGGACGCTACCCCTATTGGGATGCTCTCCCTATTGGGATGCTCTCCCTATTGGGATGCTCTCCCTATGGGATGCTCTCCCTATTGGGATGCTCTCCCTATGGGATGCTCTCCCTATTGGGATGCTCCCCCTGTGGGATGCTATCCCTGTTGGGATGCTCTCCCTATTGGGATGCTCTCCCTGTTGGGATGCTCTCCCTGTTGGGATGCTCCCCCTGTGGGATGCTATCCCTGTTGGGATGCTCTCCCTATTGGGATGCTCTCCCTGTTGGGATGCTCTCCCTATTGGGATGCTCTCCCTGTTGGGATGCTCCCCCTGTGGGATGCTATCCCTGTTGGGATGCTCTCCCTATTGGGATGCTCTCCCTGTTGGGATGCTCTCCCTGTTGGGATGCTCTCCCTATTGGGATGCTCTCCCTATTGGGATGCTCCCCCTGTGGGATGCTATCCCTGTTGGGATGCTCTCCCTATTGGGATGCTCTCCCTGTTGGGATGCTCTCCCTGTTGGGATGCTCCCCCTGTGGGATGCTATCCCTGTTGGGATGCTCTCCCTATTGGGATGCTCTCCCTGTTGGGATGCTCTCCCTATTGGGATGCTCTCCCTGTTGGGATGCTCTCCCTATTGGGATGCTCTCCCTGTTGGGATGCTATCCCTGTTGGGATGCTATCCCTGTGCAGTGCCATCCCCACCCCAGACTAACCCGTTTTGGGGTGGACGCTGAAGGGGCTCTTCAGGAGGTGCCCGACCCCTTTGCTGACGTTGATGTCGAGGCGGGGGAAGCAGAACTGCAGCATCACCTCCCAGTCCGCGTAGCACCCAGTGCCCTTCCCGCCCGCTGCCTGCTTCTGTGGGGCACACGTGTGGGGCAGGGGCAGTGGGGTGGGCGCCAGTGCCTGTCCCCTGGTCCCTGCATAGGGTCACACTCACCCGTGTCCGCTCCATGCGGCCCTTCAGCAGCTCCCAGCGCTGCACCGAGTCCCGCCTCTTGGGGAACTCAGCCTGCAGCGCCTCGCGGTGCTGTGGGGAGGGTCAAGGCTGGTCACTGACAACAGGAGAACCATGGCATTGGGTTGGGATGAAGGGACCTTAAAGCTCATCCAGCTCCATGGGCACAGACACCTTCCACTGGAGCACGTTGCTCCAGCCTGGCCTTGAGCACTGCCAGGGATGGTGACTCCATCATCCCCTGGGTACCCTGTTCCAATGCCTGAGCATCCTCTGGGATTACCCTGTTCCCCCCTCTCAGACCCTCCATCCAGCACCAAGCACTGCAGCATGCCCTCCTCAGGAAGGATATCCTCCGGGATGAGGGCCAGCACCTTGTCCCAGCTCTCTGGGCTGCCCAGGATATCCTGCCCCACCAGGGCGTAGGTCTCAAAGTACTTCTCCACCACACCGACCGAGCGCCTGTGGAGCAGGGGAGAGGCTCAGCATCACTCAGCACCACTCAGCACCAGGCAAGGGGGTCCCCAGCTGACCTGATGAAGGGGTGGATGGGCTCGGAGAGATTCACCTTCTTCACAGTCTCTGCTCCACCCTGAGGGGACAGCGATGCTCAGCGGGTTGGGGGGCAATAAGGGGGTGCCTGGCTCCCCATGCACCCACCTTCACCACGGTCAGGTACTCCACAGTGGCCGCCCGCAGCGCTGGGGACCACTTGCGCACAGCATCATCGCACACCCAGCAGTGGACGCCCCTCCGGCCCGAGTACACCCACAGGCGATGCTTCAGGCCCAGGTCCTCTATGGAGGGGACAGCGGGAGCGTGTTGGGATGCGGCATTCCCAACCCAACCCTATCGGGCACCACCACATCCATGGGTGCAGGAGGGGTCCCCAGGACCCTCACCCACGAGTGCACGGTCAATGATGCGGACGGCGATGGTCATCAGGGTCCAGCACTTGGAGCAGATGTCAGCGGAGCTGTGGGCACAGAGCAATGGGTCAGGCTGCACCCTCTGCCCCTGCATCCCCCTTTTATCCCTCGCCAGCTGTCCCAGCTCCTATTTGGAACCTGCAGCACGTCCGGACATCATCGTAGTCCGTCATGTCGATATCAAAGACCAGCTCCTTCTCCTGCGGCTGGAAGGCTCCCAAGTGCACCGTGTTGTGCTGGTTGGGCTGCAGGATGGGATGCGAATGGGCTCAGTGACACCGGGGCCCATTCCCGCTTGGGATGTCGGGATCAAGGACTCACCCGGTGGGAGTAGACGGCACCGATGTCGATCTTGTAGGGGTTGGTTTTCTGCAGCTCCCGCTCCAGCTCCTGGGGGCTGCCGAAGGACTGGAAGCGCACGTAGACATCGTCCCGCAGCGTGAAGGAGAACTCCCGCAGCTGGAAGTAGTTCTTCACCACTGCGGGGGGGGGCAGGATGGTTGGGGGGTACCCGCGGCTGGTACCACAGCCCCCAGGACCTGGTATGGCAGCCCCAGCCTGGTATCGGAGCCTCCGACCCGGTACCGCGTCCCGAACCCGGTATTGGAGCCTCCGACCCAGTACCGCAGCCCCCGGGACTGCAATCCCCGGTACCCGGTACCGTAGGCCCCACCTGGTCCCACATCCACAACCCGGTCCCGCAGCCCCGACCCGGTACCTAAGCCCCCGGGACCCGGTACCGCATCCCCAACCCGATCCCGCATCCCCGACCCGGTACCTAAGCCCCCGGGACCCGGTACCGCATCCCCAACCCGATCCCTCATCCCCAACCCGGTACCGCAGCCCCGACCCAGTATCACAGCCCCGCCCCGGCCCCGCATCCCCGCCCCGGCCCCGCATCCCCGCTCACCGCCGCCGTAGCCGAGCCAGCGGCCGTAGGCGCCGTGCGGGAAGAGCCGCCGGTAGAAGACCGGGAGCAGATCGGGCAGCGCCGCGGGTTCGAACCGCGCCATCGTGGGCGGGAAGCGGCGGGAAGCGGTGCGCAGGGGCCGCTGGGAGATGTAGTCCGGACCCTGCGCGGCGGGGGTTTGGGGGGGGGGGCCGCGCCTCGAGTCACGTCGAGGGGGGACGAAGCGAAGACCCGGAAGGTCCGGGAATGCTCGGGGGGGTCCGGAAGCATCCGGAGGGGTCCGGGGGCGTTCCGGGGCGGCAGCGCATGGGGGGGCTTGGTGCGGGAACCCCCGGGGCTGCCCCGCTCTGGGTTAACGCTTACCCCGACGGCCGCACGGAGCGGCGCTGAGCCCGCTAAGCCCGGGGCGGGGATGGGCCGGGCCCGGGGCGGGGAGGGGAGCGGCCGCTTAAGCAACCGGTAGCGCTGGAGCGGATCCCGCGGGGACTGATCATTAAGAGCGGAGCCCGCTCTCGGTTGCGCTGCAGGTGCCGGTGCGGGGATGTGGCCGTACGTGGTGGCAGCGCTGGCGGCGCTGTTCCTGCTGCGTCGCTGGTACCGGGAGCGCCAGACGGTGCCGGGGCTCCCCGAGAAGTTCGTGCTCATCACGGGCTGCGATAGCGGCTTCGGGAACCTCCTGGCGCGGCAGTTGGATGCGCGGGGTGTGCGGGTGCTCGCTGCGTGCCTGACCGAGCAGGGAGCCGAGCAGCTGCGGGCGGCTGCATCCCCGCGGCTGCAGACCCTGCTCCTGGACGTCACCTCCAGCCCCAGCGTTGCTGCTGCCGCCGCATGGGTCAAGGAGCAAGTGGGTGACCGAGGTAGGATGGGGCAGCATCACTGAAGCGACCCCTCCTGCATGGGGATATCGGGTAGGGACCGGCTCACCCCATCCCCTCTCTTCCGCAGGGCTCTGGGGGCTGGTGAACAACGCGGGCATCACCACCCCCACCGCCCCCAACGAGTGGCTGAGCAAGGACGACTTCCTCAAGGTGATCAACGTCAACCTGATCGGCCTCATCGAGGTGACGCGGAGCGTCCTGCCCCTGCTGCGGCGGGCGCGGGGCCGCGTGGTCAATATGTCCAGCATGTTTGGCCGCATCTCCTTCATCGGTGGGGGGTACTGCATCTCCAAGTTCGGGGTGGAAGCCTTCTCCGACAGCCTCCGGTAAGCCCAGCACTGAAGACATTGCCCCAGTGTCCCCATTCGCCTCTATGGGCTCTTTGTCTGGTAGGGCACTCACCAGCCAAACCCCTTCCTGGTGCAGCCAGGTCGAGCTTGCGCCATAGCGCAGGATCTCTGACCCTTTCCTTGCCGCTGGCAGGCTCTGCTCCGCCGTCAGCCAAGCGCACACAGAGGCAGCCCCAAATAAGGGAAAGCAAAAGGGCTTGGCAGTGCTTTGATTTCATTCCCACAGCGTAGGAGGCTGTGGCCACGCCGGCCAGCACTGCCTGCCCTGGCACTGAGCCCCACGCCGCGGACCTTGCCCCCATCCCGGATCCAGGGGTGATGGCAACGGCGTTTGCTTTGGCTTCGGTCCATCCAGCCTCATGCTGGGTCCATTGGGGTGCTCGGGCTGTGCTTGGGATCCCTGGCAAAAGCAGCGGATGCTGCCATGGGGCTTGATCCCTTGCAGGCTTGAGATGCGCAACTTCGGGGTGAAGGTGAGCGTGATCGAGCCCGGGTGGTTCCAGACGAACATCACCAACGAGGAGAACATAAAGAAGCATTTTCTTGACACCTGGGAGAAGCTCCCGGAGGAAATCAAAGCGGATTATGGGGAGAAATACTTGAAGCACTGTAAGTACCTCACCTAAAGGTTAAGGGATGCTCAAGAGAGTGGTCCCATCACCCCCATCATCCCATTGCTCGAGGCGCTGAGCCTGACCGGCCGCCTCCTGCTTCCACAGTTCTGGAAGCGTTCAGGAACATGAAGAACTTGTGCAGCCCCAACCTGTCGCTGGTGACGGACTGCATGGAGCACGCGCTGACCAGCCGCTACCCGCGCACCCGCTACGCCGCGGGCTGGGATGCCAAACTGCTCTACATCCCCCTCAGCTACGTGCCTTCCGCCCTCTCCGACCGCATGCTTGCCAAGCACCAGCCCCTGCCGGCCCACAAAGCCTGAGCCGGGGATGTGGCAAAGGCAGGGAGAGATCCGGCAGCACCAGCGCATTCCTGGGCTCCTGATCCAATGCACTTCTGGGAACCGGCTGAATAAAGGCAATTCCTGCTCTTGGGTTTGGGTTTGGTTTTGGTCTTGGATGGGGGCACACTGAGGCTGTGTCCCTGATCATCCTGCAGCAGCACCAGCGCTGCCATTGGGTTCCGGCCATCATCCCAAGCAGGATCCAGCTTGTGTCATCATGGAAAGCCCTTTAAGCTCATCACATCCAACCATTACCCCAAGGGCAGCGCTAACCCTGCAACCAGCAGCTCCCACTGCTCCCCTGTGCATGCCGGGTGCCTCTGCCCCACGTTCCCCACCCCACACGTGGCACCCAGTTACACCCTTCCCTGTGCAGAGCCAAGGCGGGCACTTGTGCAACATCAACACAGTCACCTGCAGCTTGGACAATGGAGCAAGGGTTGTGCAATCAGAGGGATGGGTGTGAGAAAGCCTTGAGCATGGAGACGGGATCAAAAGCTCCTCCTCACCCCACAGGGTATGAGCTCTTAGGGTGATGGGTGCTCCCGGGCCAGGTACAAGGTCATGGAATGGTTTGGGTTGGAAAGGAGCTTAAAGCTCATCCAGTTCCATGGGCAGGGACACCTTCCACTGGAGCAGGTTGCCCCAACCTGGCCTTGAACACTGCCAGGGATGGAGCATCCACACCTTCTCCATTCAACCCATCCCAGTGCCCCAGCACCCTCACAGGGAAGAGCTTCCTTATCTCCAACCTGAGCTTCCCCTGTTCCAGTCTGAACCCATCACCCCTTGTCCCATCGCTCCCTGATGCAGGTCCCTCTCCAGCATCCTTGTAGCCCCCTTCAGCCACTGGAAGCTGCTCTGAGCTCTCCAGGCAGCTTCTCTGCTCCAGCCCCAATGTCCTCAGCCTGGCTCCTATGGGAGCTGCTCCAGCCCCTGCTCACCCTCAGGGCCCTCCTGCTGCCCATGGTGCCTCCTGCATCCTCCATACCCATCATTAAGGGCTGAGCAGTGATCAGAGCTGGGGATTAGGTCCCTGAGGCTGGAGCAGGGTCAGCAGCTCCCTCACTCCCACACGTGCGGAGCTCATGTAAAACCAAGCCACCCCTTTGGGTGCTGCAGCTGGATAACACACAGGGCCCTTGTGCAAGCTGCAATACCCAGGCAAGAAAGCTTCCCTGAGCACCCCGCAGGGCTTAGGAAAACAAAGAGACCTCCCCTGCAGTCCCCGATGACCTTAAATGCTTCCCATTGAGCCATATCGCTCCCTATTGGGCTGAAACATTCTCTACTAAGCTGAAACGCTCCCCATTGAGCCGAAACGCTCCTCATGGAGCCAAAACGCTCCCTGTTGAGCCAAAATGCTCCCCAATGAGCCAAAACTCTCCCTATTGAGCTGAAATGCTCCCCATTGAGCCAAAATGCTCCCTGTTGAGCTGAAATGCTCCTCATTGAGCCAAAACGCTCCCTTATCGAGCTGAAACGCTCCCCGTTGAGCCAGAGCGCTCCGGGTGAGCACAGGGCTTCTGGCTGAGCCCGGGGCCGGGGCCGGGTACCTGCCTGCGGGCTCAGCGGCTCCGCGCTGCCGTTATGAGCCCCGACGTTATCAGTGCCCTGGCGCTTCCTTCCGAGCCGCTTGCCCAGCACAAACCTCGCCCGCGCTCCGCAGGGCCATTTCCTGCCATTGTTCCACCCAGCCCGCGGCTCGGCGCTCAGTTCGCGGCCATCGGCCCCCTCCCCAGCGCCGGGGCACGGCTCAAGCCCCCTCCCTTCCCCTGCCATCAAGCAGGCATCAATCACTGCCTCGGGGCTCAGCGCACGGGCGCTCCTACGGCCACTGGCATCTGCTACCCGAGGTTCCGCTTCCAGCCCTTTCCCCCCCCCCCATAAGAACCTTGGGTTCGCCCCAGCACCGTGGGAGCATGAGGGATGCTGATGCCTTAACCCACCCTTGGGGCTCCCCGAGCTGCGGGAGGAGCCGGCTCCATCCCAAGGGATGCGTTTCCCCTCCTATCCACAGCGGGAGCAGGGCAGGATCCATCCCCTGGGAGCGGAGCGATGATGGAGGGGAGCTGTTGGGGCTCCATCCCCAGGCACCTGCAGCTTCCACATGGACGCCGTTCCCAGCAGTGAGATCAAACGGGAGCGGGGCGCCGGCGCTGGGAATCGAGTCAAGTGTCACGGGCGCTGAGCTGCCGCAGGATGTCGGACCACGAGGGTCATTTCCTGCTGGGAAGCAGCCAAAAAGCCCACCCCGAGCTCCGCGCCGCGGCTCCGCTGCCCCAGAGGCGCCCGAGTAGCGGAGCAGAGAGGATCCCTGAGCCGCATCCACATCCAGCAGCATCCGACTGCGCCAGCACCTCTGTCAGGACCTGCCGCAAGGTGGGGAGCAATGGGAATGGGGGGCTCCAGAGCCCATCTCTGTGGTTTGGGGCTTGGGTGGGTGATGGAGGGTTGATGAGGAGTGGGGGATTCCTGCTTCCAAGCTCGGCACGCTCCTGCTTTCCCAGGGGAACGGTTGGGTTTGTGAGGCTGGATGGGGTCTGCGGCGTCTTCGCTGCACGGATGCAGCTTGAGGCAATTAAAGGATGCTCGGGTTAACTGCATTTCCCTTCAGCTTATGGGTTTGTCACCTACTTGGAAGTCCCAGTGGATCCCAATAGGAGCATCCACACACCAGGGCTTGGGGGAGAGCTGCTGTCCTGGGTTGTCAGCTCTGCTTCTGCAGTGATTGATGCTGCAGAGCTTCAGGGCTGTTGGGGGCTGCCACCATCCTTCACCCCTCTGCTCCATTGTCCCCATCACAGCTGGGGCTGAGCTTCCCCTTGCCTTGCAGCTAGCAGGATGGCCGAGGTGACCACTGCCCCCACTGAGACCCACACGCTCCTGAATGAGTACAGGGACTACCACAACTGGTCCGAGCTGTTCCACCTCCTCAACTACACCTACAGCTTCTGCGAGTTCAGCCTGGATGAGAACGTCAAGCGCGTGATCCTCTTCATCCTCTACCTCGTCATCTTTGTGGTGGGCCTGGTGGAGAACCTCCTCGTCATCTGGGTCAACTGGCAGACACGGGGCAACAAGAGCTTGGTCAACCTCTACATCCTCAACATGGCCATTGCCGACCTGGGAGTGCTGCTCTCGCTGCCCATCTGGATGCTGGAGGTGATGCTGGATTACACTTGGCTCTGGGGCAGCTTCCTCTGCCGCTTCACGCACTACTTCTACTTCGCCAACATGTACGCCAGCATCTTCTTCCTCACCTGCCTGAGCGTGGACCGCTACGTGTCCCTGACCAGCTCCTCCCTCTTCTGGCGCAAGCACCAGCACCGCGCTCGCCGCATCGTCTGCGCCTGCGCTTGGCTCCTGGCAGCAGTGATCCCGGTGCTGGAGGTCACTCACATGCAGCTGGTCAATACCGGGGAGCCCATCTGCATCTTCATGGCCCCCTTCGAGACCTACGACGAGTGGGCGCTGGCGGTCAGCTTGGCCACCACCACCATTGGGTTCCTCATCCCCTTCCCCATCATCGCCGTTTTCAACGTCCTGACGGCCAGGTTCATCAAGCGCACCAAGCCGGAGAGCAGGAAGCACTGCCTGCTCATCTACGCCTACATCCTCGTCTTCCTCATCAGCTGGCTGCCCTTCCACATCATGCTCACGCTGCTCACCCTCGACGGCAACCACATCATCCTCCACTGCACCTTCGCCCATGTCCTCTACTTCTTCTACGACGTCATCGACTGCTTCACGCTGCTCCATTGCGTCGTCAACCCCATCCTCTACAACTTCCTCAGCAAGAACTTCCGCAGCAAACTCATCTCGGCCGTCGTCAAGTACATCCCAAAGGAGCAGGGCAACCCCAAGGGCGCAGGCAACTCCTCCTCCAGCACGCAGCACTCCATAGTCATCGCGAAGGACAACAACCCCCCCAACTAACGGGGATGGGGCTCTCCTGCTCAGCCCCGGGGCTGGTAAGGTTGGTTTTCCCTTGGTGATAAGGAGACTCTTTGCTCTTCAACACTTCTTGGCTGCTCACCTCCTGTGCTATGGAGCAGGGCTGGGTACCAAATGTGGACTGGGGGATACAGACATCTTGCTGCAGCCCCTGACCGTCGTGGAATCAGAGTCATAATCACGGAATCATGGAATCATGGAATCATAATCATAGCATCAAATGGTTTGGAAAGACCTTTAGATCAAGTCCAACCATTCCCCACACACAAGCCCTGGATGCTGCCCCTTTCGCCGTGAAGCCAACCCCAGCAGGACAGAAGGAATCCATCCCTTTGGAATGCCCAGCAAAGGCCTCAAAGCCTGATTGTACAGAGATAAAGGCAACGCGACCCGGCGGGGCTGAGCTTCAAGCAGGGCAGGAAGGATTCGGGATCAGCAGCTTGCTGAGGGCAAACCCAGCAGTAAAGCAGGGCTGGGTGAAGCTGGGTTTGACCAGGCACGGCCACAGAGAGGGGGTTCCCACCCTGTGTTCTGCATCCAACCTGGGCAGGTTTAAGGCCACCGGTTGTGTTTCTAAGCATCTAACCAGGCTCCGGTGGCTCCTTCTGACCCAAGTCTGTGCTCCCATGGGAACGCAGCATTCCTGAGAGCCGGAACGCGGGGTTTGGCTGTGTAAGAAACCGGAGCATCCGGAGAAAGTTCATCATTGTCCGGGTTCCGCCGTCACGTGCCGCGGGTCAAGCCCTCGGCAGGGAAGGTGAAGGAGCGGGTCCATAAATCTCCCAAAGGCCTTGAGCTGCGCCAGAAACGCCGCCTTTAAACGAGCCAAGCGTAAGCAAATCCCGGGACAGGATGCGGGGGTGCAGGGTGGGGAGCAGGATATCCCGGGATATGCGGGAGAAGCCCATGGCCAGGGGTTACGGCGGGTGCTCCGTTATCACCGGGAGCAGCTCTGCTGTTGACAGCGTAAATCACTGCCTGCCCCAGGGCTCCGCTCGCTGCTGGGCTGAGAGCAAAAGCCAAACCCATCTCATAGGGATGTGCTGCGGCTGGGGATGAAGCTGGCTCCCTTGGATATGGAGTCATGGAGTGGCTTGGGTTGGAAAGGAGCTTAAGGTCATCCAGTTCCAAGCCCCTGCCACGGGCAGGGATGCCTCACGTTAGATCAGGTTGCTCCAAGCCCTGTCCCTTGAACACTGCCAGGGATGGAGCATTCACCACTTCTCCATCCAACCCATTCCAGCGCCTCAGCACCCTCACAGGGAAGAACTTCCTCCTTATCTCCAACCTAACCTCCCTGTTTCAGTTTAAACCCATCACCCCTTGTCCCTGTTCACATCCCAGTGTCCAGCTCAGGGAAGCACCTCGCGCTGTTCCTCTTCCTTATGTTCCTTACCCCCAGTTTCACAGCCTGGCCTTGGGGTCCTGCACTGTGCCAGCTCCTTCATCCCCATCACCTGGGCACAAGGCAAAGCCCCAACACCAGTGGATGTGAAGCAGCTTCGCACAGACCCGACCCCCAGTTCTGATCCTGATCCTTCCCTTCTGCTAACGCCAATCCCAATGGAAGACTCGCTGTGTGACATAACCAGGACAATGTATTCCAGTTTAAACCTGTAAAATCTGGTGTTTGACCTAATAAACTTCTTCTTTTGATAAGAAAACCCCTCTCCTCATGTACCTGCAGCTTTGCTCACAGACCCCAGGGCCAGACTGGCCTCAAACAAACCCTCCTAAAGCCCCACACAGGGATCTGGGCTTGAAGCCCAGCGAGTCCTTTAGCTGGGTCCCTCCATCTCCCATTAAAGCCTCCACCACCCCTTAGGGTAATCCTGCCATTGGCTCCTTTAGGGTACCCCTGGACCAGCAGCCCAGGGCTGCTCCAGCTCCTCCGTGGCTCCCACCGGGAATCATAGACCCATGGAACGGTTTGGGTTGGAAGGGAGCTTAAAGCTCATCCAGTTCCATGGGCAGGGACACCTTCCACTACAGCAGGTTCAATGGGGCATCCAAACCTTCTCCACTGAACCCATCCCAGTGCCCCAGCACCCTCACAGGGAAGAGCTTCCTTATCTCCAACCTGAACTTCCCCTGTTCCAGTCTGAACCCATCACCCCTTGTCCCATCGCTCCAGTCCCTGATGCAGGTCCCTCCCCAGCATCCTTGTAGCCCCCTTCAGCCACTGGAAGCTGCTCTGCTCCAGCCCCACTGTCCTCAGCCTGGCTCCTATGGGAGCAGCTCTGCCTGAGGAGGTCACCCTGACCCAAGCAGGACTTCTCAGCGCTGCCATAAACCGAAGCAGCTCTCAAATGCCAACAGGGTTTGCTTTGCCAGGCAACAGCTCCGAGCCTGGCGCGCTCCAGCTCCTGCTGGCACCCGCCATTGGCTGCATGGAAAGAGCTCATCAAGGAACACAAACCCGGAGCGGCTCCTCCGTGGCTTTAAGGAGGCTTCAGCTTCCACCCTGCTGAGGAATCAGCCATGGGAACGCCGGGCTCTGCTCTCCTTGTGACCCTGGAGCCGTGCCCTGCATCCTGCCGAGCACAGCACGGGAGCAGGATACCGGCAGCGGCGCTCCGGAGGAGCCGGGGATGCGCTGAGACATCCATGGAGCTGCCTGGAAGAAGCCGGGAGCAAGAGGTCAACGTTTTCCATTTTATTATTCTAAATAAAGACCACACTTTGTGCTGAGCGATGGAGTAGAAAAGAACCCGATGGGAACCGGTGTAGACATCAACGGGGGGGGGCAAGTTTACAAAATATACAAAACTTTACAGCAAATAGATAGGAAACACTTAAATATCAGGAGGTCAGTACCTACGATTCACTTAACAGAGAGGTTAGACAGCAACGCCACGCTTATCCTTCGTCTGCTTCATGAGGAGACCTGGATCTGTCGGGAAAGGGGAGAATCCAATGGGATTGTGGGTGAGGAACCAGAGGAAAACCCCTCTCGAAGCCTTCTGGAGGGGGGGGTTTGTGCTGGGGTTTCCTGGGTGCTCTCTGCCCAGCCAAGCATCGCCCTCTGCAATTCCCTCTTGGAGCCTGGGGATCCCGAAGCACCTCCAGGCGAGGTAGGTAAGTGTCATCCCGCAGGAACACCGGAGCTGCCAGCCTGGAGCTGGGTCTGGGGACCCCCTTGGGGTCCAGATCCGTCCCCACATCCCCTCCGTAGATGGGACTCGCCGAAGCCTGGGATGTTCCACATGGGAATGGCTCCTTCGAGGACAGGAAGGAATCTAAGACACAAGCGCGAGGGGTCCGAGCGCTCTCCCTGTCCCCACCACCAAACCCAGCCCCTGCTCTCCTGCCCCTGCCTGCAGAGCTGGGCTTGCTCTGCCCCGTAGCGGTTCAGTGCCAAAGCTTCTATTTGGTTTATGTGCACAAAAGGCTTTTGCTTCACAGCTTTGTCAGCTCCAGGAGATGCCTTCACCCATCCCAAAGCTCATCCCAGCTTCCGGGACCCCAAGGTCCCCCCCTCACATCCTTCATAGCAACCGGCAGAGCGGAGCACGTCGCATCCGTTCCTGTTTGCACCAGGACAAGGAAAGACACCTCAGAGGGGCCTCCACCGGCTCCTACCCCTTCCTAGAGCACCCCATGGCCTCCAAACGCCTTCAAACCCCCCCATCTTCACAGCACAAAGCTCAAGATGCCTCCTCAGACCATGGGGACATCACAGCCAGCAGCCCGGCACCACGAGGCCGGCCATTGGCAACCAAAGCCCTGGGTTTGGCAACAGCTCCAGCGCCTCCCCTCCGGACACAGGCTCCGGGGGCAGGATAAATCCATCCCTAACCCAGCACCCTCCAACTCTCTCTTGAACGCCTCCCATGGGATGTGCCCTGCAATGCCCAGGAGCCCCCAGCACCTGCTTCCCACTACTTGTATTGCTCCGGAGCTTGTTTCACAGGCAGGGATGGGGCTAAAGGCGAGTTTGCTTTCCATGGGGAAGGCTGTAACGGCAGGAAAACAACCCGGGCAAAGCGGTCCAGGACAGGGAAGGATGGGAAGGACGGGAAGGATGGAGGCTGCCGCTTGCCAAGGACAAGCAGCATCACTTGCTCACTACGTGCGGGTAGGAGCGTCCTCCACCACGCTCCCTGGAGGTAGGTCGGGACCACGAGTGTCACCACCCTCATTTTACAGATGAGGAAACTGAGGCAAAGAGGTGAAGGGACTCGGCCAAGGCCACAGCAGGGAGGGGCAATTCCAAGCTCTAACCACGCACCCAGCTCGTGCCATTCCTTGTCCCTTCCAAGGGGGAAAAGGGGGGGGGGATGAGCTTCCAGGCTTTGCTATCAGCAGTTTTGTTTGGAACAGCGTTTGCAGGAGCACGGGAGCCAGTTTTGCTCTGGCTGTGGCTTGAAAGCCCTGAGTGCTTCCTGTTTGTGAGGTAGAATGAGTTACCGAAGGGCAGGCGGAGCTCATGCTGCGGCATGGGAAACCCTTGCTTCCCTCCAGCTCTGCCCACAGCAGGATAACACAGGGAAAAGGCAGCCCCAGCCCTTCCTGGCGGGAGGACCCGGCTCAGGGTCACGTCGGGGCTGCTGCTCCTGGAGCTGCTCTGCTGCAGCCCCCAGCTGGTGCCTGCGGAACTGAGAGCCCGGTTCCGCACCCGGATGGACCAGGAACGTGGGACACGGCCAGGATGCGGTGGGGATCCAAGTCCTCAAAGGTACCTGCCTGGGGGTTAAGGCAACAGCTTCATCCCAGCCTTGTCCGCTGGGATCCGTGCTGCCAGCGCGGTGCTGAGGGGACCGAGGGGACATCAGCACCTTCTGCAGGTTGGTAGAAGTCAGCCGGGACCAAGTTCAGGTTGGAGACGAGGAGGAAGCTCTTCCCTCTGGGACACTTGGAATGGGGTGCTCAGAGGAGCTGGGGCTGCCCCATCCCGGGCAGTGCTCAAGGCCAGGTTGGAGCAAGCTGCTCCAGTGGAAGGTGTCCCTGCCCGTGGCAGGGCTTGGAGCTGGAGGAGCTCTAAGGTCCCTTCCAACCCAAAGCATTCCATGGTTCTTTGATGTCACACCTCGACCCCACAGCCCCAGCCTGCTCCCTCCCCTGCAGGGATCCCTCTGCCGCTGCTGCCTCCTTCCTTCCACCCAGGGCTTCAGAGGGGGGGAGTCACCCCTCCAGCTCCTCCTCCAGGGATGGGGTGTCCTGGGAATGGCCCTGGAGCCACAGTCACCATCCCGGTGGCTTCCCACCAGGAATCCTTCCTCTTGGTGCGCGCACGCTTGCTCCGGTCCCCACCACGGGGACCTCCATGATGCTGTGACCTGGACTTTGCCCCTCTCCTCGCCATAGCAGCAGAACCCCAGTGATGCCCAGCATGAGTCTATTCCCGCTTCTTTCTTCTCCTCTTCTTGGAGTCCAGCACCATCCTGCTCTGGCTCTGTCCCTCTCTTACTGAGGTCAAGGTGTGAAAAGTCTTAGCAGCATCGGTTTGTGGACGAGCTCGAAGTGAGGGTGAAGCCTAGCCAAGAGGGCTACGAGGTTTCCAAAGGAAAGCATCTAGATTCCAAACCCTAGTGAGGAAACGCTAAAAACACAGAACTGGAGGGCCTCTACCGGGACCAGAGGTAAGGAACCACGACGGACTGCTCGGACCAGGGATGCGGCTCCCGGGCTGCTCGCTCGGACAACGCCACCGCTCTCTAAAAAGGCCAAAAACCAAGAGAACCAAAAGGAGAAGAAGGAGGACGCCGTCTCCTGACCACGGAACAAACTCAGCGCCAGTTTCTCCACGGCTCCTTCGCTGGCCCTGCCCTGCCTGAGCCCCTCAGCTATCGGCGCTCTTCTCCGCCTCTTTGGAATGGATGATGTACATGAAAGTCTGTTCGATGGTGAAGTCCGGGGGGAGGCTGCCTTTGTGCACCCCTATGTGCTTGCTCATGAGGTTGAGCGTGGAGCTGTAGTGCCCGCACACCGTGCAGCGGTACATGAGGGCCCCCGAGTGCGTCCGCAGGTGGCACTTGATGGTGGAGCGGCCGCGGAAGAACTTGTGGCACACTTTGCACTGGTAGGGCTTCTCCCCGGTGTGGATGCGCCGGTGGTAGTTGAACTCGCTGGTGTGGGCGAACCGCTTCCCGCACACCTTGCAGCTGTATTTGCTGTTGCCCGCCTGGTTGGGCAGCGCCAGCTCCTCGCTCAGGAACTCCTCCGGCACCTTCCTCTTCTGCAGGCTCTGGTGCTGGAGGCGCTCCCCGAAGGCCGGCCGCAGGTCCAGGCTGCTCCCGCACTTGTGCTGGCTGACGTGGTAGCGATACGCCGCTTCCAGCTTGAAGCTCTGCCCGCAGAAGTGACACCGCAGCAGAGCCTCCTCGGCGCCCTGGTGAACGACCAAGTGCTTCTCCAGGAGGTGCCGGTCCACGAAGCTGCTGGCACAGACGGAGCAGGAGAAGACCGAGATGCCCAAGTGGGCCAGGCCGTGCCACAGGAGGCTGCAGAGGCTGAGGTGCCTCTGGTCGCACACGCCGCACGTTTGGCTTTTCAAGTTCACGTGCTCCAGGATGTGGTTGCGGACGGAGTGGAAATCCTTGGCCAAAGGCTTCCCGCAGGCGGCACAGGAGAGCTCCGAGCCCGGGCCGGCCCCGACCACGGGGCCCTTGACGGGGAGCGGGTCGCTGGGGTGGACGATGAGGTTGTTGTCAAAGACCCCCTCCCGGCGGTGCAGGCTCAGCTGCCACTGGGTGAAGAACTTGGTCTCGCACATGTCGCAGGAGAAGAGGAAGATGCCGATGTGGGACAGGACGTGAGTGACCCGGGAGTTGCGGTCCTTGAAGTGGGTCTCGCAGACCTTGCAGTTGCCGGTGAGGAGGTCGACGTGGTCTCGGGCGTGCTGGCGGATGAGCTGGATGTTGGGCTCCAGAACCTTCTTGCACACTTGGCAGGGCATGGCCTTGCTGTCCCTGCTGTCGCTCTCAAAGGCCAGCTCCTCCTCGCTGTCGTCGCTCAGCTCAATGACTTCTTCTGATGGCACCAGCTCTTCACTGGCATCTTCGAAATGCAGCTCGTCCTCGGCCAGGTCCTCCAGTTGAAGCTCATCCATCTGCCCAAAGCCCTGCTCTTTGGAGTGGTCGCTGTTGCTGGGACACGAATTGCTCCCCGTGGAGACGTCCAGGGAAGGATCAGCAGGGAAGAAGCTGCCCTTGCTGTAGTCACCGTTGCTCTGGACCTTATACTGCTGGCAGGAGCTTGCGGTGCTCTGAGCGACGATGCTCATGGGCTGGGTCACCATGCTCGTGGCAAGAGCAAACTGCCCTTGATCCGACTCCTGTTCCGTCTTGGGAGGCTGCTGCGGATGCATTAAGGGAAGAGTCTGGCTGCTTTCGCTCACCGTTGTCCTCTCATCCTCTTTGTAGCCACCGGCCACTTCCCCGTGCAAGACGTAATTCCTTTCCGGGCCAAAATGCTCGCCACTGCTCCGGATGTCACCCAAGGAATGGCTCTGCTCCGAGGAGGTGCTGCTCAGAGGCCCCGACCGCCCTTCGCTCATGGACAGGGAGGGTTGCTTCGTGATGGCTGAGCTCTCCAAGTCGGGGAAGGTGGAGTGACAAGCCTTCAGCAGGTCCTCCATGCCCAGCCTCTCTGCCACCTCGTATATGACACCCACATTGATGAGGTCTGTGAAGAGCTCGGAGGTATACACGAAGCTGAGGATCTTCTCGAAGTTGGCTGGCGTGATGAAATCCACCACGTAGGTCCTGGCAGCATCCAGCCCCGTGTTCAGGAAGAGGTTCTGGAAGTAACCTGCAGCGCAAGCCAGGACAGCTTTATGTGCAGCAAAGGAGCGGG
Source organism: Psittacula echo (assembly GCF_963264785.1). Classification (NCBI taxonomy): domain Eukaryota; kingdom Metazoa; phylum Chordata; class Aves; order Psittaciformes; family Psittacidae; genus Psittacula; species Psittacula echo. Next base: position 1,482,833 of record NC_137762.1, read on the forward strand.
TGCCCACCAGGATGGTAACGTCGCACATGGTCTCGGAGAGCCTGCACTTGTTGAGTTCCTTCAGCAGGTTGTTGGGGTGATTGGTGCTGTGCAGCTTGATCCTCATGCCCATCTTAGCTGCTTAAGAGTCCTTCTCCTGGGTCAGCTTCTTCTTCACGCATTCAGCAGCTGCGTGAGCAGGAGGTGCTTGGCATCCAGAGACTGGCAGGGCGAGGGGCTCTAGAGAAAGGGAGACGCGGAATGGTACCAAAGAACATCACTGCAGTCATGCCTCACATCTCCCACCTTCCCAATGAGCAACCGAAGCAGCAGTGGAGCTGCTTAGAGGGAAATGGACCAAAACCCATCGTGGGACCTCAAAAGCCAGCTCTGGGAGCAAAGGGACAAAGCAAACCACCACTGACTGTGCCAGGAACAGCCTCAGGTTCCCACTGCTACCTGGGCATGGACAGAGGACCCCAGCCCCAAGTGGTGCCTGTTACATCCATTCCCCCTCTGCCCGAGCCAGGGTAACACAGTCAGGCTCTGCTCGCTGGTTGGCTTCAACTCCCGGTCTGCTCCAGCCCCTTCATCCCTTTGCTCCACATCACTCCCGTACCCATGCAGCAGGGTTCCAGGTGGGAATGCTCCCCTCCACACCAGCTTCCCTGGCTCCCCTGCGATTTCTCTGCTGCGTGGCCCCCCTCTCAGCGCACTTTGTGCAGCATTCCCACGCTGCCTGTCCCATGGCACCGGCAATCCCCACCTGAGCTCCTCCTTCCACCTTTGTCCCCATCCCACTCTCGGCGTGCCCCGGGCCACACGGGGACGCAGCACCAGGGAGCTCCATCCCCAACCCCACACCTTTCCCTCCCGGCGACCCCAGAGGTGGGACTTTGGGGTCTGGGCTTTATCCTGCGCTCAGGAAGAGGCAAAGAGGAGCCGAGACCGGGCCGGGCCCCCCCCGGAACACGAGTGATGGAGGCAAAGGAGGATGAGGATGGCCGAGGAAGGCTCCGCAGAGGAAACGCTGCACTTGGGCAGCGTGGGGGGATCCCCGGGTCGGGACGGAGACGGGAACGGGGGGGGCCGGGAGCGGGCAGAGAAGCTCCGCTGCCCGCGGGGGTGTCCGGATAATCCCGGGAGAACGGGAGCAACGCGGAGGGAACCGGGGACCGCGGGAGGGGGGAACGGGGGAGCCCGGGGATGCGGCGACCCACGAGGATGGGGAGGGGGAGCAGAAGGACCCCGGGGGGGGGTAACGGGAGGCCCGAAGGGGGGGGGCATCGCGGGGCCCCGCGGGGGTTGGGGGGGGGGCCGGCAGGGTCCTTACCCGGCCGCTGCCCCGCACCATCCCGGCTCGGCTCACACAAAGGCGCCGACCCGCCCCGGGCCGCCGCCGGAGCCGCTTCCGTCCGCCCTGCGTGCGGCGGGGACACAGCGCTCCCATGCGGGTTGGAGGACGCTGCGCGGGGACGGGGCGGGCACCGCTCCGGTTACCGGGGGTCAGGGACGGGTCCCGCAGCCTCATCCCCGTGGGCTCGTTCACCCCCCCCCCACCTCCGTGGGTCCCAGCGCGGCGCAGCCAAGACACAGAGACCGCCCCGCACGGGCACGGGTGTTTGTTCGCGGGCTCCGTACACCGGGTATGTTCGTACACGGGTGCGTGGCTCGGCCCCGCTGCGGGCGCGGCCTCGACGGCTCCGTCAGCGGCGGCGCGACCGGGACACCGCGACACCCCCGCGGCCGGTGCCGGTGCCCGCACCGGGACACAGGGCACGGCCCCGTCCAGGCCCCCCCCCCCTCGGCTCTGCCCGCGGTCACACCGGAGAGCACCGTGGGCACGGGCCGCCGCTGTCCCCCCCCGCCGGCCGCCCGGGCTCCTCCGCCCGCTTCCCCATGAGCCCCACGAAGAAGTCGTGCATGTCCCCTGCGGAGAGAGCCGCCCTCAGCGCCGCGGGGCCCGGCTGCGGCGCCGCCACCGGCACCGGGACCGGGCGGGACTTACGCTTCTGCAGAGCCGCGGGCGCGGGGGGACCTGCAAGAGACCGAAGCGGGTGAGAGCGGCCGGGAAGACCGGAGGGACCGACCCCCCCCGGCCAGCCCCGGTGCTCACCGGCGTCCTCCTCCCGCAGCAGCTGCAGCAAGGCGGCGTAGACGGGCCCGGGGCTGCCGCGGGCTCTCCGGGGCACCGGCTCCGGGTCGGGCATCCCCTGCGGGAAGGGAAGCGGGTGAGCGGGAAGAGAATGGGGGGAAGCGGGAAAGCGGGGTCCCCTCGCGGCTTCATTCCCCGACGGCGCTACCTGTGCGGGGCCCGGCGGGGCGGCGGCGGCGGGGCGGCGGGCGAGGGCAAGCGGCAGCGCCAGGACGAGCAGCGCCGTCAGCACCGGGCGGGTCCTCATCGTCCAGGGGGGCCTGGGAGTTGAGGTCAGAGGCGGAGCGGAGGGGCCCGGGGTCCCCTCGAGCCAGAGCCCCCTCTGCGGGGCGGACCGGGGTGAGTCCGGGACCGGGGTAAGCGCTGGGAATGAGGGGGGGAACCGCGTCCTCGGGAGGCGCTGCCCCGGGGCTGCCTCTCAGGGGTGCGGGAGCGCCTCACGGGGGTGCATCACAGAGGGACACGGGGGGGGTCCCGTACCCGCCCTCGTGCCGGTGGTGCCCCCTTCGTGCACTCACAGCAGCCGGACCGTGCAAACACCAGCTCGGGCTCGGTCCTGCACATTCACCTGGATGAGTGCACACGCGTGTCCCCTGGCACACACCGGACATGCACTGGTATACACATTGGCACATACAATGACACACACATTGGCACGCACTGGCACACACATTGGCACACACATCGGCACACACTGGCACACATTGGCACACATAGGTACACACATTGGCACACACACTGGCACACACATCGGCACACACTGGCACACATTGGCACACATAGGTACACACATTGGCACACACACTGGCACACATTGGCACACATACTGGTACACACATTGGCACACACTGGCACACACATCCTTGCCAACCCAGCCCTCCCCAAGCCGAATTCAAGCAGCATCTTCACCCTGTATCTCCTCCCCAGTGCCTTCACCACCATCCTCCTCCTCCCTTCCGCCCTCTCCCAGCGGGGTGAGGATGGGGCGCAGCAGCCCCCCAGGACCCCCGGGGAGCCCCCGGGGCCGGGTGCCGCAGGGCACAGACCTGCTGAGCCCTTGGGTGCGGAGCCGGGGGCTGAGCAACCCTCGGTGCTTGCGGCTGTCGGGAGGTGAAGAACCGGGGTGCGGGCTGCGGTGCGGGGATAAATAGAGGGGCTCTGCCCATGGCACGTCACGGGTGGGCGAGAGGAGAGCTGCCAATGGGGGCCGGGAGGGGGGTGGCACCCCCCAGCCTGCGGCTCCTCGCCCACACGGTGTCACCGGCAGCACCCGGTACCCGCACGGAGTCACGCTGTGACACAGCAGGGGCCAGCACCGGGCCCACGCAGCCCCCGGCCCCTCCTTGTGCCGCAGGCACGGGGGGACGCGCTCACCCGAGCACGATGTGGCTGCCGGCACGTGTGGGGATGCACAGGGAGGGCACGCACACGGTGGTGCCTGCGGCTTCGCAGCCAAGCTCCCATAACACACAGAGCCTCCAGACTCCTCGATCTCCCACTTAGGGTTGATTCAGCCTCCTGGGAGCCCCATCATCCTGACCCCCCCGCATCCCGCTCCTGTATTGTGAGCCCCCATCCCTGCCCTGCCCTCACCGTCCCTACTCCAGAGAGCTGGGGGGAAGCGGAGGGAAGGGGAACTCAGGCCAACAAGCGAAGCTGCCGCCATCAGCCCCAGCAACAGGCGGCCCCGTGGGCCCGTGGCCCAGCAGCAGTGGCTCACGTGGCAGCGCAGCCCGGGGCAGGGCAGCATCTGCAGTGCTGGGGACGTTAATTAAACGGGAGCCTGGCCAGAGCCGGCCTAATTAATGGATAACACCTACTTGAGTGGTGCCAAGCGCGATGCAGCCGCCAACAGCTGCGGTGCCCCCGGGCTTCTTTTTGGCTTTCACCCCTCTCCATGCACAAGCAGGAGGGTCCCTGCGCTGGGACGTGATGCAGCCCATGGTGGGAAGAGGAGGGGGAAGCCCTTAGAGCCAGGGCACATCCCTGCCGTCAAGTACCCCCCGCACACAAGCACGTGCCCCTCTGCGTGCTGCCCGAGTGCCCTGGCACGCGTTGTCACACATGTGTGTCCCCCCCCATCCCCGTGCACGACACAGCACAGCGATGCTGCAGGGCCCACCGGGGAGCTGGTGCTGATGCTGATGTGATGGGGAGGTGACAGATCCCAAAGGTAACGCGGGTGACGTGTGGGGACAGGGAAAAAAACCCTCTCTGAGAGCATGATGAGTGCAGGAGAGAAAAAGCAGTGTGGGGGGGTGGCAGCTGTGTGGGGACCCCGCTTCGGGGGGCTGCAGGACATGGGGTGCAGCAGCGGCTCCTCTCTGGTCCCCAAATGCAGCAGTGGGGGGCCCCCTGCATGGAGACAAGGGGGGGGTCCTGCAGCAGGGCTGTGGATGCTGAGCATGGGGGGGAGATGGGGACAGAGAGGCGAGGACCTCACGTGCCAACCACCCGCGGCCACCCCGAAATTGCCTCTGCGGCAGAGCGAGCTGCTTCCACTTAATGGGAAAAGTGGCTGCAATTTGGGGCCTTTCCAATCACTGCCGAGCCGAGAGCCGGCCGCAATCAGGCAGCGGGGAAGGCGGGGGGCCAGGGTGGGGGCTCTGTCCTCTGCTCTGAACAGCACCCCCCGCATCTACACCACTGTGGGTGTCCCTGCTGCGCCTGTAACGGGGGGGACACTGCGACACCGACACCACAGCATCCCTTTAATGGGGGTGCAGCATCTCCTGGGTGCAGGAGGAGGACACACAGGGGATGCGGGGGGTCCCGGCAGGGCATGAGGGGGTCCCCATCAGTGGACCAGCACCTCCATGCTGTGGCTGCCCCGCTTCTTGCAAACGGGGCCGTTGGTGCCAGCCTTGGCCGACTCCACCACAGTGATGGCCATGTCGCCCTTCTGGAAGCGGGTGGAGAACCTGGAGGGCGGGGATCATAAAGGAATGGGAGGGAATCATAAAGAAATGGAAGGGATCATAAATGGATGGGGGGTCATAAAGGAATGGGAGGGAATCATAAAGAAATGGGGGGATCATAAAGGGATGGGTGGGATCATAAATGGATGGGGGGTCATAAAGGAATGGGAGGGAATCATAAAGAAATGGGGGGATCATAAAGGGATGGGTGGGATCATAAATGGATGGGGGGTCATAAAGGAATGGGAGGGAATCATAAAGAAATGGGGGGATCATAAAGGGATGGGTGGGATCATAAATGGATGGGGGGTCATAAGGGAATGGGAGGGAATCATAAAGAAATGGGGGGATCACAAAGGGATGGTGAAGATGCTGAGGAGGGGGAGAATAGGATGAAGGGGGGACACTTCCAGCCCCACCCCAACCCCTGCCCAATCAGCTGCCTTCATTACAGCTACCGCTCAAGGGCTACAGCCAATCAGGACCATCCTGCTCATGCCCCACCCTGGCCGCCACCCTGCCACACCCCCTTTAGCCCCGCCCCTCAATGCCCCCCCCCCCGTTAGCCCCGCCCCGGCCATACTGGTCCGTGATGTGCAGGGACAGGGCCTGGGCAGTGGTGTCCATGAGGGTCTGGTGCAGGCGGGTGACGAGCTCGATGAGGTGGTCACTGACAAGCAAGAAGTCGCCTTTGGCTGCCCCTGTGGAGGCCTGGGGGGGAGGGAAAGAGGGGGTTCAGTTGCGCCGGGGACCCCCCCCAAGGGATGCCCCATTCCCTGGGTACCTCTTTGAGGTGCAGCACCAAGAAGCCATCGGAGAAGCGGGTGACGGAGACACTGCGGATGTCCCCCAGGCTCAGCACGGTCTTGGGTTGGGCGGCCTTGGTGTCAGCCAGGATGAGGTGCTCGGTGGTGAGCAGCAGCAGGCGCGGGACTGCCTGTGGGTACCGGGGGGGTCAGCGTGGCCCCGTGCTCCCTCCCGGTGCCATAGTGATGGGGTCTCACCTTGCCGTTGGCTCTGTTCACCTTCCTCACGGTATCGGACATCACCAGCTTGTCCTTGGCCACGGCGTGGAGCTTCTGGTACTTGGGGTTCTGTGTCAGGTCCAGGTACTTGCCACGGAAGGGCTGCTGCAGGCTGGGGGGGGCAGAGGCCGTGAGCACGGTGCTGCCCCATCACCGCCCGCCCTGCCAGCCCCCCCATCCCAGCACCTTTTGGGGTACAGCATCTTCTTGTCCTTGAAGAGCTCGCTGGCACAGAGCTTGGTCTGCAGCAGGGCCTTGCGCTGCGGCGGCAGCTCCTCCCGGTACTTCTTGCACTACCAAGGCAAGGGGTGAATGACGATGGCAGTGACACGAGGTCCCAAAGGGAGCCCTCCTCCATGTCCCCATCTCCCACCTTCCAGCGGGAGAAGATGCTCCTCAGCTCCTGGTTGGCATCGGCGAGGAACTTGTATGGCGCCGGGGGCCAGGTCCGGTCCATCACCGCCAGCGGCGGCAGGTTCCTGCTGAGCCCCATCAGGAACTTCTGGACCTGGGGGGCAGAAAGGGGTCGGGAGAGTCCCTGGTGCAGCCCCATGGTAGGAGCAGGGGGGTTCCATGCCCCCAGCCCCACTCACCAGCCGCCGATAGATGAAGTTGGCCAAGCGGCTGCTGGCCTCAGCACGGAAATATCTCCTGTACACCCTGCGGACCTGCAGAGACACCCATCAGTGATGGGGACACGGGGCATCCCCATGGCAACCCCTATGGATGCGGGTATCCCTCCCCTCCATCCCCATTCGGTCCCCAGTGGAGAGAACAGGAGGTGCAGGCAGGCAGACAGACAGACAGGACGGACGCAGCGGGTGCGTTACCTGGTACCCTCTCCAATAAGAGGCGATGGTGGTGGCGGCTGCGTGGCGATGCTGCTGCAGCTTCAGCTCCCGCAGGAGCCGGCGAGACTGTGGGGGGAGAGCCCGGGGGGCCCGGGGAGCGGGGGCACCAACACAGATAGGGAGCAAGAGAGAAGGAGGGAGAAGGATGGCAGACAGGGAGAGGGGATGAGTCCGGTCCCACCATGGGGTACGTGGTGTTTCCCACCCCGCTGCCTGCGCTGGGAGACCTGGTGGCCCTGGGATGCTCATCCCTCACCTTCCAGCCGCGCACGTAAGCCTGGATCATCAGCGCTGACCGCTTCATCTGCTTGTACTTGTTCTTTTGCTGCGGTGGGAGAGGTGGGGTGAGCTCCAGGGCCCGGCTTGGGGGTCAAGGACCAGGCCCCCGCCTTGCTCCATCCTCACCGCGTGGCCCCGGAACCAGGCGGAGAGGATGATCTGGCTCTTGCGCATCAGTTGGTACTGGGTCCGGCAGCGCCAGCCCCGGATCATCTTCTGGATGAGGGTGGCGAGCTGGACCACGCGCTCCTGGCGCCGCCGCTCCAGGTCAAAGAGCTGGGGACAACCAGGGCACTGAGCAGGGTCCCCCAGCGCGGCAATGGGACCCATGGGGCTGGCACCCACCCGCCCCATAGCAGGGTCCCCCCTTGCCCCCACACTCACAGTGCGTGGGGAGCGGATGAAGATCTTGGTGTGGCCAAACGCCAGCTCCTCGGAGGGGAACGCCAGCTCCTCCAGCAGAGCCTCAGCCCCTGCCCTGCACCAGAGGGACACAAGGCTGCTCCGAGCATCAGGGATGATGGAGTCACCATTCGCTGTCTCATCCATCCCCATTACCTGTCAGTACCGGTCCAGCGGGGCCAGGTCCGGGAGCCGAGCATCTTGTATCGCTCCAGGAAGGAGCCGTAGAGCTGCCGGAAGGCATAGCCCGCGCGCCGCACCCGCACGTTCTCCATCAGCCCCAGGTACCGGACCTGCGCCAGCACCAGCTCCGGCGTGAAGAGCATCGCTGCTTTGGTCTCATTGGGTTTGATGCACCTAAGGAGGGCAGTGATGGGATGAGAGGGTCCCTGATGGTGCTGGAGCCCTGATTCTCTCCCCATAGGGCTGGTACCTGATGTAGTTGGGGTTCTTGGAGTAGAGATTCTTCATGAGCATCGCCACCGAGGCCTTGAACTGGGAGCCTGCAGTGGGGGGTAGCTTAAGGGAGGCTTTCTGGGGGTCCCCCTCGGGGAAGAGGGAGCGCAGCAGTGGGTGCCGGGCGGCCCACATGGCCTGTGAGAGGTCACGGAACAGGAGGTCGTTGTTCTTCTCTATGAAGCCCGTCACATTGTAGGTGACCTACAAGAGGGAGCGGGGTCAGCGCTCAGCAGGGATGGATCCGTGTCTCTGCGCCCGTTCCCAGCTGATCCCATGGACCTTGCCGGCGTAGTGATGGATGCGGAAGCACTGCGGAGGCAGGCTGGTGTCCATGACGCGCCGGGCGTTCTGGGTCTCCTTGCTCTCATAGTGCTTGTGGGTGGCGAAGAGGAGGTTCAGCTTGGTGAGGAAGGTGTCCTCATTGACCACGCCGGGCCGCAGGCACTCCTCGTCCAGCATGGCCAGGATCCCGCTCTTGCTCTGCACCGGGATGGATGGTGTCACCCAAACCAATGTGATGGGGGGGATCCAGGACCCTGACCCAGGACCCCACCGCTGGGTGCAACTCACGTTCTCAATCAAGTTGCAGATGATGCTGTTGTCAAAGAACTCCACCGGGGTCCACTGGATACCCTGGGAGCAGACAGGGATGCGCATGGACCCCTGGAGCCTGCCCCACGGACACCCCCCAGCTGATGTGGGGCAGGAACCGGATGTCCGGCCACGGGGACAGGGATCCCGAATCCCTCCCTGCCTTCCTGCAATTGAATGTGCTCCCGGCAGGGAGCGGGGCGAGGGAGCGACGTGCTCCGGAGGCGGCTCCGGCACTTCCCCATCACTGGGGGGGCCAAGGCTCTATGGGACCATCCTCTGGCACAGGCAGAGGGGCCGCATCCTGCCCGGCCAGCGTGGGCTGGGGGTACCTCTCGGACGTATTCCTCCTGCTCCTCCTTCAGGGTCAGCAGGATGAAGATCTGCTGCAGCTTCTCATTGCAGTAGTTGATGATGAACTGCTCAAAGCCGTTGTCCTGTGAAAGAAGGGGCCTGCTCGGTCATGCCCATACCCATGGTGCTGCAGAATGGGGCCGGGAGGACCCTGCACTCACCTGGAAGATCTCAAAGCCGTAGATATCCAGGACACCCATCACCTTCCTCTGCTTGCCCGGCTTCACCTGGGGACACAGCGGGGTGCTGAGGGGGTCCAGGGCCACATCCAGGATGGGGGAGCCGGTGCCTGTCGCCCTGGGCACTCTACCTGGATGCTGGTGTTGATGCGGGTCACCAGCCAGTCGAAGAGGCGGCTGTAGATGTTCTTGGCCAGTGCATCCCGGCCATAGTATCCCTATGGAGAGGACAAAGTGGGGGCTCCTGGGGCTGCTCCTGGGGCCGCTGGGTGCTGCAATGGGGGGTACTCACCTGGGGGACGCTGAGTGTGGTGAGCACCATCTCATCCCGCGCCTTCACCGTGCGGGAGCACAGCGCCTGCTCCAGCGTGCCGGGGTCCAGCCCGATGAGCTCACAGATCTCCTGCAGCTCTGTGCATAGGGATGCAGCGATGAGAGGGGTGCGGAGCAGGGGGACAAGAAGGGGTCCCCGCACCGGTCCCATCGCCATCCCTACCCTGCGGCTCAGCGATGCTGCACGCCTCCATCCCGCTGGCCTGGTAGCTGCTGCTCAGCTCCACATTACCCAGCTTGAGGACCACGGCCGTCACCTCCAGCAGCTCCGTCACCTCGGTGGGCGAGAAGCCGATGACCCTCATGGCATCCTGGGGACAGACACGGGCAGCTCAGCAGGATGGGGGGGATGCTTTGGCGGGGGGGGGGATCACAGCTTCCTGGTCCCAGTGGTACCTGCACGGCGCGGAAGTTGGCTGCATCATCCACACCGGGCAGGCTGCAGCTCTCCCCTCGCAGGTAGGGGTAGTGCTGGCAGTCCTGGTGGAGCTTCAGCTGCTCTGGAGCGGGGACAAGGAGGCGGCTCAGCCATAGCCCCCCATGGACTCCCCCTTGGACCCTGTGCTATGGGGCTGGGACCTACGGAGCAGCTGCGCCGAGCCCCCAGCCAGGAGCTGGTAGAAGATGTGGAAGTTCCTCTCGCCCCTGACGTGCCGCACGATGCGGGATTTCTCCAGCAGGTCTGTGGGCAGGGGCAGTGTTCATGGCTGTGCGACGCATGGAGACCCCCCCGAGGATGAGTGGTCGCTACTCACAATTGCTGATGACCCCCCCCAGGGGTTCCCCCTTGAAGTCGAACTCCACATCCATGTATTTGCCCTGAGGGATGGCGCTGGGATCAGGATGAGGGGATTCACTCCCCACAACCACATCCCCATCTGCTGCTGTGCCTCCAGCCCCGTCAGGACACAGCTCCAGCATCCCGGGCACTCACAAAGCGGGAAGAGTTGTCATTACGGATGGTCTTGGCATTCCCAAAGGCTGCAGGATGGGGACACATGGCGTTACAGCGTGGTCCAGGGGGGTGGAATGGATGCAGGGTGCAGGACGCTTACCCTCCAGCACGGGGTTGGACTGCAGGAGCTGCTCCTTCACCTTGTCCACCTCCTCCCCTTTGCTGCACACCGCTGCCACGTAGGACATCACCAGCTTGCTGGCCTCTGCGAGTGAGGGGCCATGGGTACCGGGGCCGTGCCCACCCATCCCATAGCACCCCTATGAGCCCCCAGCGGCATCCCTGCCCCTACCCGTCTTGCCAGACCCACTCTCCCCGGTGATGAGGATGCACTGGTCCCTGTCGCGGTCCCGCAGCGAGCGATAGGCATCATCGGCAATGGCATAGCTGCGGGTGAGGAGGCGTTAGGAGGGGTTTGGAGCAGGGAACGCCAAAAGCCCCCCGTTGTATGGCTGTGAGTCCACTCCCTCGGACCCCAAAGCCTCGGGCAGGGTCTATGGAGACCGAGGGGCTCCCCCGCGCTCACATGTGGGGCTTCACAGCGAAGAAGTTGCAGTTGCGGTACTCCTGCACCTTCTCGGGGGTGTAGATGGGCAGGGGCTGGTAGGGGTTCACCGAGATCAGCACGTTCCCGATGTACGTCTGCAGGGAAGCAGGATGCTGCGTGCGGCTGCGGGGGGGACCCAGACCCCGACGCCGCGCTCTGCTCCCCCCCGCCCCGCAGCCTCCCGCAGCCCCATCCCGGTGCCCACGTAGATGTCTCCTCGTCGGAAGCGCTCCCGCAGGGTGCGGAGCAGCGAATCCTCGCTGAGCGGGTCCAGCAGCACCAGGTCCCCGATCGCGGCCGCGTCCAGCAGCGGGTTCGTGCCTTCCATGGCCGGGCGGCTCCGGGGATGCTGCGGAGAGGGGAGGGCGCTGCAGCCACAGACGCGCAGCTCCGTCCCCAAAACAGCCCCCCCTTGTCCTCAGCAGCCCCTGGTGCCCCCCCCCAACCTCGTCGCACGGGTGGGACAAAGCACGGAGGGCACCGAAGCGCTCAGGACCCCGGGATGGGGATGGGGACCCGGAAGGGGGAAGCAGAGCCCCGGGCAGGAAACGCGGACACCTGGAGCCTATTCTTGGGGCAGGGACAAATCCAGCCTCTGCTTCCTCCCTCCTTCCTGGCAGGGGGAAGCCGGGGTGGGAAGGGCCAGGCTCAGGGCCAGGGGAGCTCAGGACCCCCGCTGACAGCCCTGCAGCACCTGAAGGCACCCATGAGATCCGGCTCCCTCCCCACCCATCCCTTACCTGGCTCTTACGGAGCAGTCCCAGTCCCTGCGGTGACCTTCACCCCCCGTTTACAGCCCGGGTGCAGGCTGTAAACCCAACCCCGTAACACCGGTGCCCGGGGAAAGTTCACGAGCGCAGAGGTGGGGAAGGATGGAGATGGCTCCATCCGGAGAAGGCGGCACCCCCCGGTCCCTACAGCCTCCCCCCGTGCTGCTGGGAGCGGGACCCCAAAGCGAGCACCCATAGGGGGGAACCGGAGCAAGAACTCACCCTCAGCTCCAGGGCTCACGCCAACCTCCCCATAGCGCTGCGTCCCCAACACCCCATGGGGTGGAGGTGCCCTGGGTTGGGTGCTGTGGGGATAGGGTGCCCGGGGGGGGATAGGGAAGGGTTTGGGTGCTCAAAGCTGGGTGGGAGCGGAGGGGTCCAGGACTCACCTCCCGATTGCAGAGCAGCAGCTTGAGAGTGGCTCCAGCCCAGCCCAGCACCCGGTGCGGCCCCCGGAGGGGCGGGAGACCGGAGGGGCCCTCCCTCAGGGCACGGTGCCCGCTCGCAGGCAGGGAAACTGAGGCACAAGGAGCTGGGAAGCTGCCCCCGGCCCCTCGGAGCAGCTGCGGCCGCGCTCCCCTCCCTGCCCCGGTGGCAGCTCCGGGCAGGAACAAGCAGGGAAACCCCCTGGCAGCTCAAAGCAAACAAAGGGAGCTTCCTCCCCCATGGTGAGTCCTGTCATAGCGAACACAGCAGCCAGGGGCATGGTGTTTGCCCCCAAGGCACCATCAGCATCCTTGGGATGGACAAAGGAGGCTCCTAAGCTACAAAATACATCTTTATTACAAATATAATCAGTCATTAGTCACACAGAGGGATGCAGCAAGAGAGGGTGCTCACACCAGCACGGGAAGGAAAGGAAAGGAAAGCAAGGCAAGGCCAGGGGAGCAAACCTGCGATGGGGCCAGGGCAGCAGCGGCCATAGGGGCAGGGTTATTGCTTAGCAAAGGGGCCTCACAGGGCTGCTGTGATTGCATAGATGGGGTGTCCCCTCCAACTCTGCCAGAGCCAGGAAGGAGCGCAGCAGTGGGGATGGCCCCACATAACACTGGTTAAAGGCTTCAATGGCACAGGGAGGTGCCAGCACCCCACTTCAGCAAGGTGGGAAGGGGAGGAAGCACATCCACACTCATCCTCAGCCCAGGGAGCACGAGGCAGGGGGACAAGGAGGCTGCTCCCGGCCTCTGCCAGGACACAGCAGCAGCGGGGAGCAGGGCACCACGCAGGCTTCGAGGCTTCTCTCGAGCGCCGGAGCTGAGCCACGTCTCCATCGGGGGCTTTTTGGTATCCACAGGGAGTTTAAGACAAGGCAGAGGCAGATCCCAGCCAGCCAGAGCCCTCTGGTGTCTTTGGTAAGAGGAGGAGCAGGGCGCTCCTGGCAGCAGCCTGGCTGCGGGCACGGGCTGAGCACGCAGGGACTGGTGGGACAGGTCCGAAGGTCCTCTCGTGCACCTCAACCCTCCCAGGCACCTGCACACGAGACAGCGCGTTCACTCCATCCCCACCCCGCAGACAGGGACGCTCCCAGCAGAGCCCAGAGGTGCTGGGGCAGGAAGAGGGGCTCCTCCACGGCGGCAGCAGCAGTTCTGCCCCTCACCTCCACGCAAGGCAGCCAATCTCAATCAGCATACAGGTGGTTGTAGGGCAGGGAGTTACAGGTGTGATTCCTGTCCATGGAGGCATCGGCATCGTCCTCCTCCTCCTCCTCCTCATCGAAGAGCTGGTCCTCAAGGAAGATGCCACCAAGGCCGTACTCCCGCTCGTGGACAGAGACCTCGTCATGGGTGACATGACAGGCGCCACCCACAAAGTCAGCAAACCTGGTAAGGAGCCCCAAGGACACACGTTATGCGCATGTATTGTACATACATGTTGTTGTATGTACGTGTTGTACATACGCGTTGTTGTACACACGTGCCCAGTGCCCTCCTGTGTGGCTCCGGCACACCGGCGTGAAGTGTTCTGGCACCAGGACCAAGCGCTATCTGTCCTTCCCCTGTGGCACCTCCCCTGCTCCCAACCCACCACAGAGCATCCATGCCTCCATCTCCCCATCTCTAAAGCCAGGATGGGAGCATAGAGCGAGCCTGGGCTTTCAGAAGCACACAGAGCCCCGGGCTGGCCACCCCTGTGCCAGGGCACGTTACCTCTTGGGAGCCTGGATGCGGGACACCGCTGTCCAGGCAGAGAAATCCGGGCTCCTGCAGTAGCTCCGAAGCTCCTCAAGGGCTCTGCGGGTCTCCACCTCGCCCTGGACCCGGAATTCCTCCTCCGTGAGCAGGCGCGGGGGGCTCGGCCCAAGCCAGGTGCTCTGCACCCTCCTGCCAACACAGCAGCAGTCATTGCTCATCCAGCAGGATCAGAGCTGCTGGGTCCCTCTGGCTTCTGCTCCAAGGCATCAACCCCAGGGAAAACAGGGCACAACCCCCTGGGACACCCACCCCATAGGCTCCATCCAGCAGCAAGAGCAGGGAATGCAGCCCTCACCTGTAGGCAGCGAAAGCCCAGTACAATGGGTACTCCAGGTTCTTGGTGCAGAAGGCAATGACCACCAAGGCCAAGGCGATGGGGTGGATCTGGATGCCTGAGTACATCAGTAAGAGGCCCAGGAGCTGCAGGGTCCAGGAGAAGAGGTTGATGCTGCGCTCATTCTTCAATGGGCCGTACCGGTAGCAGATGCCGAAGCTCACAAAGCCCATGAGGAGCAGGTAACCTGTGGGAGAGCAGAGGCTCAGCCTGGCTGAAGGAGCCCCAGAGGAGCAGGGGCTGCAGCACTGAGCTGGCAGGAAACGAGCATCTTATCCTAGACTCATAGAATGGGATGGATGGGACCTTGAAGCTCATCCAGTTCCAACCCCCTGCCACAGGCAGGGACACCTTCCACTGGAGCAGCTTGCTCCAGCCTGGCCTTGAACAATGCCAGGGATGGAGCATCCAAACCTTCTCCATTCAACCCATCCCCGTGCCCCAGCACCCTCACAGGGAAGAGCTTCCTTATCTCCAATCTGAGCTTCCCCTGTTCCAGTCTGAACCCATCACCCCGTGTCCCATCGCTCCCTGATGCAGGTCCCTCTCCAGCATCCTTGTAGCCCCCTTCAGCCACTGGAAGCTGCTCTGAGCTCTCCAGGCAGCTTCTCTGCTCCAGCCCCAATGTTCTCAGCCTGGCTCCTATGGGAGCTGCTCCAGCCCCTGCTCATCCTCATGGCCTCCAACAGCTCCATGTCCTTACGTTGAGGACACCAGAGTGCTCACAGTGCTGCAGGAGGGCTCTCACAGAGCACAGCAGAGGGGCAGCATTCCCTCCACGACCTGCTCCTCAGGATGCAGCCCAGGGTATGGCTGGCAACCAGCCTGCTGCAGCTCCAGTGAGCCCAAAGGGCTCACACTCACCTAGGAGGTACTGCCAGTAGGTCTTGCAGATCTCCCGCAGGTTCTTGAAGACCAGCTGAAGCAGGTACAGGGAGAAGGACCAGCCCCCTACCAGCAAGAAGTAAACATGGTTCTTCTAGAAGAGATGGGAGATTCAAGCTGTATACAACTTGCTCTCGTATAGCTGCATGCAACTTGTTCTTGTACACAGGTTGCTCTTGCATAGTTGTATAGTGTTCTTCAGACACGCACCTTGGGCAAGACCTTGGAGACCATGTAGATGAGGATGAGCAATGAAGCCAGCAAGCCAAAGCTGATCCCGGCCGAGTAGAAGAAGAGTTGGCTCCTGCAGAGATCCCACGAGGTGTTTTACAGCTCAGGGGTGCCTGTGCACAGGCACAAGCAGGCAGTGCCACCCGACACTCCTCGTCCCCGGGGCACTCACCTGCTCAGCATGTCCCCACAGAAGAACAACAACAGGCCCAGGAAGAACACCAGGAACAGCTTTGGGTCAAAGCCTGGAAAGGGAATGAATCCGGATGGAGAACACCCAGCACGGAGTCCCTTGGGTGCAGTCACAAGGACAGGGAAGGGGCAGCATCGCAAGCAACCCCTGACCAGAGCCCTACGGTTACACCCCACGGATGAACACACACTTCTCTCTGCAGCCCATTCTCCTTCCCAAGGAAGGACCGGCCCTCAGCACATGAGCCCGTGTCCTCATTGCCCCCTCTAAAGCCTCCCCACCATGGAGGGGCCGTACGTCGGAAGAGGACGATGCAGTATACGGTGCCGTCCTCCAGCAGCTCCACTTTGAAGCAGGTTTTCTTGCTGTAGAGATCCACGTCAATGCTGGTGTCGTTCAGCTTCTCCTTTAGGAAGGACGAGAGGAAACTCCACACGCTGGACTTGCCCAGCTCCTCCTCGCTGTCCACTTGGGTGACCCAGATCATGCGGCTGCTGTTCACCCGGATCTGCACAGGGGAAAGGGGAGCAAACGGAGCGATGGTTCCCATGGGGACCCAAAGGACCTTCCTGCGCCTCCTCTTCCTCCTCCTCTCACCTGCATCCTGGTCCAGATCTCGTGCCACCGCGGATTGTGCGTGTTGGTGTAGCAGAAGTGATGCGGGGTCGAGTGATAGCACGTGTAGCCCTCCAGGAGCGGGATCACCGGTGCTGCCTCGGCATCTGCAAGGCACAGAGCGGGGAGGATCCAGCACCGCATCCTCCGGGATACGGGGATAACCCCGCTCCGGAGGTGGGGAACGGCACGGACCCGTCCCCTGCTCCCGTTTCTGGCTGCAGAGCCCCCCGGTCCCCGCGTACCTGCGGCCCCCAACAGCAGCAGCACCGGCACCAACGCGCCCCAGAGCAGCCGCCGCCGCCGCCCCGGAGCCGGTTTCATCCCTCCCGCCGCGGCCGCGCCGTCGCCTTCCGCCTCACCGCCTGGCAACGGCCACCGAGGGGCAAGCGGCAGCCAATGAGAGAGGGCGCGGGCGTTGCGTCCTCGCCGAGTGAAGGCCAAACCGGCCTATCGGAAGGCAGCTTGGTTTAGCAGCCTATCAGGAGCCAGGCACGCCTACCACGGTGACCAACCAGACGGGCCGTTTAAGCCCATCCCATAGCAACCACTAATCCCGCCTTAGTAACGGCTCTGACAGACGCACCCTCAGCCAATCAGAGACAAGCCCACCTGATTGACAAGCCCCTCCTCCTATCAGAAGGCGTTGTTTTTGTGCCGGGGGTCACGCGTGGGAGGGAGCGCGGAGTCCCGCCCCGCAGCCCCCGCACCGGGCAGCGCGCAGGGCCCGGGGGGGCGGGGGGAGGACCGGGGCCGCGGGCTCCGTGCCCCGGTTCATGGCCACGTCGAGGGGAGGGGGCGATGCGCGGGGCTCCCGCAGCCCCGAGCGGGTCCGGTCCCTGTGGGCAGCGGCCGCCCGTAGGCGGGGAGCGGGCTCGGGCGGCCCCCCCTGGCCCGTGGGCGGCGGAGCCGGGAAGCGGCGGGGCCGTAGGCGGAGGATGTGCGTCAGCCGGGGGCAGCGCCGGGCCTGGGAGCGGCCCCGCCGAGCCGGACCCCCGGTTGCGGGGGGGGGAGCCGGTTTTGGGGCAGGGGGAGGCACGGATGGGGCAGGACCCCCAATCACGGCGGGGCACTGAGACCCGGCTGCCCCCCGCCAGCCCCGGGCAGGGGCGGCTGGAGCCGTGCCAGGGAGCGGTATAAATAGCGCCGTGACACGCAGGACCGGGGCGCGGGACGTGAGCCCGGAGTGGTGGGGGGGGACGGGGGATGAGGCTTCAGCGCTTCCTCCCCAACCCGAGGAGTCACCTCCGTCCGCGCCGCGCTGTGGGGTGTTCACCCTGAAGCCTACGGAGGGCAGCCGGGGGGGGGGGCTGAGGCACGAAGTGGCCGCGCTCCCGGGACAACGCCGGGATAACGGGCACCGCGATGCTGCAGGAGCCGCCGATGCTGCGAGCACAGCGGTCTTGCGCTCCCAAGCACCGGCTCCCCGGGACCCCGTACGTGTCCCCTCCGCCCCGGTGATGGGGGGGTTCCTTCGCCGCCCGGTTCCGCGGTGCCACCGTGCGGGGCGCCGCTCCCCTGTACCCCCCCCCCCTCGGGGCGGGAGGCGCAGCGGCACCGGGAGCGGAGATGTGGGGGGGGGGGGTCCCGGTTTCCCCGCCCGCTGCTGCCTCCCCCCGCCGCAGCCGCCCGCGCTGTGCTCGACGGGGGCGGCAGCCGCGGGATCCGCCCCCGGGGCCTCCCACGCCGCGGCGCTGCCGGGGCCGCTGCTATTTCACGGTACCGCCCGTGTGGGCGGCGAGCAGAAGCGGCGCGGAGCGAAGGAGCGAGCGCGCCCGGCCCGGCCGCGGGACCCCCCCGAGCCCCGGCACCCCCCGGCCCCGCCGGCCCCGGAGCTCCGGCTGCTTCCCCCCCGCTCCAAGCGGCCACGCACGGGGCGGGCGCAGCGGCCGGGAGGCGGCTCCAAGCCGGCGGTGAGCGACCGACGGGGGGGGGGGGGGAACGGCGGAAGGGGCCGGGAGGGCCGGGGCACCGGTAGCGAGGGGCACGGAGCAGAACGGGAGCCGGGGAAGGGCGGCCCCTGCGGGAGCGGGACTCGCGCTGCGCCGTCGGGGATGGGGGGGGATGAGGCAGCCTCGGGAGCGTGTCCGGCGCCACGGGGGGCTCTGGGAGGTGCGGGGCTGCTGCTGAGGGGATGGGGGGGCCCATTCGTGTCTTTGCTGTGTCTAAAGGAGCTGTGGGCACTGGGTCCGACCCAGCCGGGGTGCCCCGTGGGGTTTGGGGACCCTGAAGCCCCCCCTGAATCACCTCCCTGGTGGGGAGGGGGCTTCTCCTGCTTGCCCGTCGTGACCCGTGGGTCTTGCAGGCGCGATCGCCATGGCCCTGCCCCGCACGCTGGGGGAGCTGCAGCTGTACCGGGTGCTGCAACGCGCCAACCTGCTGGGCTACTACGAGACCTTCATCCAGCAAGGGGGGGACGACGTGCAGCAGCTCTGCGAGGCGGGCGAGGAGGAGTTCCTGGAGATCATGGCGC
The DNA here is from genome assembly GCF_963264785.1 of Psittacula echo. Taxonomy (NCBI): domain Eukaryota; kingdom Metazoa; phylum Chordata; class Aves; order Psittaciformes; family Psittacidae; genus Psittacula; species Psittacula echo. The sequence goes on from NC_137762.1 coordinate 1,501,553, forward strand.
TGGTGGGCATGGCCACCAAACCCCTGCACGTCCGCCGCCTCCAGAAGGCCCTGCGTGAGTGGGCCTCCAACCCGGGGCTCTTCAGCCAGCCCGTCTCGGCCGTGCCCGTCAGCAGCATCCCCCTCTTCAAGCTCTCGGAGGCGGGCGGGCGCAAGGCGCTCAGCAACGGTCACGCCAGCCCCGGTGAGGCTGTGGGCAAAGGGGGCAGCAGCACCGGGACACCCCCAGCCCGGAGCCCCACAGAGCCGGGGGAGAAGCTGTCACCATCAGCGGTGCCGCCGTGGCCGGGGAGGAGCACCCCTGAGTCGGAGGGCGGCGGGGATGAGGAGCCTGGGGGTCCCCCCTTCTCCCCGGGTGGGAGCAGCGGTGAGCAGGCAATGGGTACCGAGGTGCTGGAGCCGGAGCTGGCGCGGACGGTGGCAGAGAGCGTGGAGCGGCTGCTGCAGAACTACCCCCGCGGCGGCGAGGCCGAGCTGCGGGCGCTGATGAAGCTCAACAAGAAGCTGGCCAAGGCTGTGGGACACATCTTCCAGCTGGAGGATGGCGACCGGCACAAGGAGGAGGAGATCCGCCGGCACAGCGCGATCTACGGCCGCGGCGAGGCCCGGCGCCGCGAGGGCAAGCAGCTCACCCTGCACGAGGTGTGTGGCGCCGAGGTCCCGCTGTTGGTTGGGGTGGGAGGTGGGGTCCGCTGGGTCAGACACTGCCTCTGCCGTGGGGTGCTGTGGGTTCCCCCCTCTCACGCATCCTCTGCGCCCCGCAGCTCATCATCAACGAGGCGGCCGCGCAGTTCTGCCTGCGGGACAACTCGCTGCTGCTGCGGCGCGTCGAGCTCTTCTCCCTCTCGCGCCAGGTAGCACGGGAGAGCACCTACCTGTCCTCGCTCAAGGTGTCCAGGTGAGCCCGGACCTCGCAAACCAGACGGGGGGAGCCTTGGCTGTCACCCCCCTCTGCGCCCCATAGCTCAGCGCTTCCCAATGGGGACAGGACCCAAGTTCCCCTTTCCCTCGTGTGGGTTGTTTTCTGCCTGACCTCGGACCCGCGGGAGGTGGAGTATGGCTGGAATGCCGGGGGGGGGGAGGGATGATGATGCTGGGGGTGCCCCATCCCTCACCCCTCCCTTCCCTCTGTGCGCTGTGGCCGCGCTGCCCTTTCCCTTCGCTCCCCCCTTGTGCCACCCCCGGCTCCATCTGTGCCAAAGCCCCGATGCCGCGGCACCGCCCTGCCCGGCCCACGCTCCTCGCGGCGGCTGGCGCTGCCCGCAGGGCCCCTGCGCGGTCACCGCACGCCTGACGCAGCCCCTTTGTGTCCCCCCCCGCTTCCCCGCGCAGGGCACATCCCGAGGACAGCGCAGCCACCGCGGCCAAGCGGCTCAAGCAGGAGGTGGGTCCGTACCCGCACTGATGCTGGCACAGGGGTCGCGGGGTGCTGGTTGTGGGGCTGGTGCTGCGCACAGCGCGGAGCTCCCCTTGCTCTCGGTGGGATGGGGCCCGTCCCCGCTGCCCTGCGCTCACTGCGCGCTCCCGGCAGGCGGGAGAGCAGAGCCGCCCCGAGCTGCTGCCGCTGCCGGTGGGGCCGGAGCCGCCCGGGGCCGCGTTCCGAGCCGGGCTGGAGGAGGACGCCGCCAGCCTCTCTGGGGAGAGCCTCGACGGCCACTTGCAGGGTGAGTTGAGGACCCATCCATAGGCAGCAGCCGGACCCCCCCGCCCCATCGGGTAACCCCAAATCTCGCCCTTCTCTCCGCAGTGCCGGGGGCCTGTCCCCGGCTGACGCCGCCGCCCGGTGCCGGCCCCGACGTGGCCCTGGGGCTCCCCCCGCACGGGCTCTGGAGCCGCCACATCCTGCAGCAGACGCTGATGGACGAGGGGCTGCGCTTGGCCCGCTTGGTCTCCCACGAGCGTGTGGGGCGGCTCAGCCCCTGCCTGCCCGGGAAGCCCCCGGCACCCGGTGAGCCCCCTCGGGGCGAGGGGGGGGGACACGACACAGCTGCGTTGTTCTCTATGGGAGCATCTCCCTGATGCAACCCCCCCCATCCCTCATTCTCCCCACAGAGTTCGAGGACGGGCTGGCAGAACGGGGTCCTCCGGCCCCCCCTGAGCCCCCCCGCGGCACCATCAAGGTGGAGCAGGAGACCAGCCGGCAGTGAGGCCCCTGCAGCCCCCCCCCCACCATTAACGAAGCAATAACGTGCTGGGGGACGGGTACCGGCGGTGCTCCGGGTGCGGGGAGCCGGTGAGGGCCTGGCCGCAGCCCCCCCCCACCCCGGGCCCCATCCTCTCCCGCACCGACGCTCTGGTTACCTCAGCCGCGGCGGGATGTGCCCCCCCTTCCCTGCCCCGCAGCAGCAATACCCTGGTCCCACCAGGCTCTGACCCCCCCCGGGGCTGGGGGGAGCCCTCGATGGACTCGAAGCTGCTGTACAGCCCCCCCTCGGCTCACCCCTTGTGCTGACCGTCCCGTGTCCCCCCCCCCAAGGCCCCTTCGGGCAGGCAACCCGTGCCCCCCCCATCACCGCACAGGAGCCACGTGCAGCACCGTGTGCTCCCGCATCATCACCGCTCCCCCCCCCCCGCAGCACCCCCGCAGCACCCGCCCCCCCCGCAGCACGCACCGCGTTGTGACCCCCCCTTCCCACTCCTCCCTCCCCGCACACCCGTTGTGACCCCCCCGCAGCACCGCATCACCCACGTGCAGCGTTTCAGCTATAAATCCCCCCCCCCCGCACAACCCCCCCCCGCACCCCCCCATTTACCTTCGTCCCTGTGGTGTGGGGGTCACGCGTGTTGCGGGGGTCACGCGTGTGCACCCCTTCCCAGCACGATGCGGGTGGCGTTTGATGGGCAAGGGGGTGGTGCTACCCCCCCCCCCCCCCCAGCCCCTCGGGGTCTCTCCTGTCCCATGCCCATGTCCCCATAAGCGGTGCCCAGCCCCGGGGTCCCCATGTCCCTGTGTGTGTCCCCCCCCCATAGGACTGTGGTGTCTGTCTCGAGCGTTAGCGGCGCCTCCTCCTTTGTAACGTGTACAGGAGATTATTTATTTTGTTATTTGGGAATAAAACTTTATTTTATGGCTTATATCCCTGCCCCCCCCCCCCCCCGCACCCCACTGGAACCCCCCCCCCCCCCAAGGCGGGGGGGTGCACCTCACAAACCCCAAAGCAAGCGCTATCTCTGGGCTTAGTGAGGGGGTCCCAATGTGTGTCCCGTGGTACGGGGGGGCTGGGGGGGGTCCCTGCATACAGGGCGGCAGCTCCGGGCTCCGAAGTGCAGCAGATTCACCCGAGTGTTACCCAAAATCCCCCCCCCCCCCAAGCCGTGTAAACCTGGTGATGCCTTGGGAGGCGGGGGGGGGCACAGTCCAATGTCCCCTCCCCAGCATCCCCCTCACGCGTGCCCCGGTCGGATGCTGTCATCCCACCGGGACTCCCCCAGGCCCCAGCAGGAGGCATTGGGGTACCCACTGTGCTGGGGGGGGGGCGGGAAGGGGGGGCCCTCCACTGACATCTCCTGCAGGAACTGGTCCAGGTCCGAGCAGGGCGGCTGGTCCATGCTGGGCAGCCTGGGCAGGGGAGGCACAGGGTGACTCAGGGCATCCCCCCCATCAGGCACCCCAATGGTGTCCCCCCCACTCGTGCTTACCACCTCTGGCTGCTCTGGAGCGGTGGGTCCACCATCAGCGTCAATGGGGCCAGCTCAAGCATCTCCTCATCCCGGGGCTCCGGCGAGGGCCCCCCCGACAGCATCTGTGAGGCCTCCCCAGTCATGTACTGGTTGGGCATGAAGGTCCTGGGGGGGGCAAAGAAAGGGGGGGGTGATGTAAGCCATGGGGTACCCCCTTGGTGCTTCCCCAGAGGGGAAGTGCTTGGCTAGGTCAGCAGCAGGGTGAGCACTGCTCAGCCAGGGAAGGTCCCTTGGGGTGGGAGAAGGGGGGGTCAGGGCTGGATACCCCCCCCCGTACCCATGTGCTGAGTCTTACAATGGGTTCCTGAGGGCAAGGTCCTCGCAGCGAGGCAGCGGCGGGTCCATGGCCAGGGATGGAGAAAGCATCGGGGATGTGCTGCGGGGAGGAGGAGCGCATGGGGAAACACCCCCCTCCGTGGGGGCCATGGGGGGGCCCAACCTGCCCCCAGTGCCTTCAGCCAGCACCGCTCCTACCTGGGGAAGGAGGACCCGAGGTTGCTGGTGACCATCACGTTGACGCTGCTCTCACCTGTGGGGTAGCCCGTGGGGACGGGCGGGGGGCAGAAGGGAGCGGGGGGGCTGCAATGTAGACACATGGCGGTGTTAGCACCCCTCCACAGCCCCCCTGCACCCCGGTGCGGCTGCCTCTGCCCCGGGCACTCACCACATGGGGCTGAGGACCGGCTGCAGCATGGGCAGGTTGAACATCGGAGCCGGGGGGGCCTCGGGGAGGGTCCCTGCAGCGCCCTGGGGATGCTGGTCCCTGCAAGCGCATCGTTGCCATGGGCACAGGGCTGGTGTGGTCCAGCCTCTGGGCATGGGCAAGGCAGTGCTCACAGATGTGCTCCAGTGCAGCCCATGGGGGGGATTCGGGATCCCCATGGGAGGCTCAGGATCCCTACGGGGGATCTTGCACAAACACCCACCTTTCGCTTTCCACTGTCATCTTGATGGCGGTGGAGACATAACCCCGGCCGTCCTTGCCTGTCTGCTCTTCTGCTCAGAGAGGAGAAGCATCCCTCACCCACCACCCCAGCCATGCCAACCCTCTCTGCCCCTCTGCTCAAACCCCCCTGAGCTCCCCACAGCATTGCCCATCTCTGCTCCCCTCCTGCTCACTGTTGTAGTGGCTCCCGAAGGCCTGGTCCTTGGGGGTGTTGGGGTAGAGGTTGCGGAGCTGCCCCAGGTCCCGGATGCGGTCGCCAAGGGAGCGGATGGACAGGTCCTTGGCAGAGAAGGGTTGGATGTTCTCTACCTGGCTGGTGCCTGAAGGGAGACAGCACAGGGCTCCATCATGAGCTCGTAACACCCGATGTCCCCAGGCCACGGTGACAGCACCAAGAGCAGCCCCCATGCCCCCAACGCACCATCGTTGCCCCGGATAACGTGGGCAATGGTGACACCCCCAATCTCGGAGTCGCTGAAGCGCAGCAGGAAGGTCCCATCGGGCTTCGTGCTCAGGAGCTTGCAGACGTACTGCTTGCTGATGAAGCCGATGATGAGCCTGCAGGGATGTGCAGGTGGGACCGGGGATCCCCAGCTCTGGTCCTGGAGCTGCTCTGGAGTCCCGCTTGGCCCCGGGTACTCACCTATCAGACCAGTAACTCTTGAGGCACCTCTTGGTGAGGTCGAGGACTCCATCAAACCACTGCCAGAAGGTGAATCCCCGACCGGGCAGGATCTCCTGGGGTAGAAGAGAGGGTGTGAGGATGCCCAGGGCCACGCTGGTCCCTGCTCACCCAGACCAGCTCTCCCAGTAACCTTATTGAACTGGGCCCAGGACACGCTGCGGCTCTGGAAGTCCTCAAGGCTGGCACTGTAGTCATTAAAGATCTTCTGTGCCAGGAAGAAGTAGTGCTCCCTGAGGAGCCCTTTGGTGGTCTGCACCTCGGCCATGAACTTCAGGTTCAGCGTGTCGCACATCTTGTCCCAGGGCACCCGCTCGGCCACCACAAAGGGCACCCGGTCCTGCGGCAGGGCAGGATGGCGTCAGGACCTGTCCATCCCGGAGCCGGGCCCAACCCCAGCATCCCGGCATCTCCTTGTCCCGTGGCACTCACGATCTCGGAGAAGGCGTTATCCCACAGGACCGTGGCTTTGGCGTTGTTGTCCTGGTTCCCATGGACAATGACCACGATGGGCAGAGACAGGACCTGGGGGCAGAGACAACGGCCCCCCATCAGTCCTGAGGCCACCCTGGCTGAGATGGGGCTGCCCAGGATGTACCAGGGTGTCCTATAGGGGACACAGCATTGCCCAGCCCTATCCCATGGGAATGGCGCTGGTACCTGGAGGTGGATGGAGAGGTTGCTGGCGGTCAGGGCCACGGAGGTGCTGAACAGGACCGCGCACTTCTCCTCCGTCACCGACTCAGACCCCTTCCGCTCGCAGCGCTTGATCTTCTTCAGCAGCTGGGTAGGAGGGGAGCCGAGCATCACCTCTGGGCAAGCCTTGGGGACCCCCATGCCATCCCATCCCATCCCATCCCCATCCCATCCCAAAGCTCCCATCCCATCCCATCCCCATCCCATCCCAAAGCTCCCATCCCATCCCCATCCCATCCCAAAGCTCCCACCCCATCGCTCCCATCTCATCTTATCCCATCCCATCCCATAGCTCTCACCCCATCCCATTCCATCCCATCCCCATCCCATCCCAAAGCTCCCACCCCATCCCATCCCATCGCTCCCATCTCATCTCATCCCATCCCATCCCATTCCATCCCAAAGCTCTCACCCCATCCCATCCCATCGCTCCCATCCCAAAGCTCCCACCCCATTCCATCCCATCCCATCCCATCCCTCGCTGATGGCACTCACCACATTCTTGAAGTTGGCGCAGCAGGTCCCGCTGGTGGGGTTGGTCTCCAGGGCCACCACGTTGTGCATGATCTCCCCGGTGCTCTCGCTGGGGCAGAGGAAAGGGTCAGGGGCTATGGTTGACACTTGCAGCCCCCTTGCCCTGTGCTGAGCCCCCGGCCCCTCACCTGAGGGTGCTGCTGTAGGCGCTGAGCGCCAGCTCCCGCGCCTGCTTCTCCGTCACCATTTCAGCCCGCACCATGTAGGGCTTGGCCGATGCCTTCAGCAGCCGCGGGCCCAGCAGGAACCGGACGCTGGCTTGGAACTTGGTTTGGGTCTTCAGGACCTGCGGGGGCTGCTTCTCCACCAGGAAGGAGCTGGGGACACAGGTATCGATGGTGCTCAGCACAGCACCGCCGCTGCAGACCCCCCTCACCCCAATGCCACCGTTACCTCTTGACCAGGCTGGATAAGACCTCATTGAGCCGCTCCCGGAGCCTGGGTACCAGCTCAGCCCCCAGCTCCGCGCTCGCTCCCATCACTTGTTGATGCAGCTGGAAGTGAATCTCGGCCAGGTTCTCGCACCTGAACCGAGGGGAAAGGGGGACCCTCAGCCACAGCCCTGCTCCGGATCCCCCATCCCTGCCCTGTGCCACTCACCTCTTCTGCAGCGGAGCCAGGTTCTCCTCAAATTGAGCCCCGTTCCCTGCCAACTGCTGCTGCCTCTTCCAGATCTGGATCCTCTTCAGTACCTGCTGCTTGGCTGCCTCCAGCTCTTTCACAGCCTCCAGGATCAGGGTGGGCAGCTCCTGTGGGGCATCAACCCACAGCCCTGTGCCATCTCCTGCAGGGCACCAAACCCTCTCCTGCCCCAGAGGTGCTGCTCTTCCCCCTGGTACCCAGACCCCACTCACGCTCTCTGGGGCTTTTGCTTCCGTCTTTAGCTGTGGGTCCTGCAAAGAGGCTGTGGAGAAGGATGGGGCACCCCCATTAGTGTGGGGAGATGGTGTCTGAGTACTGCAGGACGCGCTGCCCCATGGGCCCCATCCTGATGCATCCCCTCACCTGTGGGAGCATCCCGGAGCGCCTGGATCCGGTGCACGCGATGCTGCAGCCGCTGCAGCCCCAGGTTGAACTTGAGCTCCTCCTGCCGCCGGTGGAAGCTGAGGGGTAGGTGATGGTCCTGGGGCAGAGCAGAGCGTGGTGAGCAGTGCCCAGAGCCCACCCCATGCCCTGCGGTGCCACAAGAGGGGAGCAGGGACCACGCACCCTCTTGAGCACAGCGGCTTTCTCCCCATCCAGGATCGCTCTCAGGATGGACACCAGGCGCAGCGGGTCCCGCCGGTACATGTTCTGCAGGAAGGCAGAGCATCAGTGGGGCAGGACATGATCCCCGCATCCCCAGCATCCTCCCATCCCAGCCATGCCTTCTGGTGCTAAGTCAGGTTATGGGGTTTCAAGACCCGATCCATGGGAATGCTGGTAATTCCCACCCTGAGCTGTGCATCAAAACAGAAATGAATCCATTTCAAATGAGAACTGGACCAGGCAAACAATCCAACCAAAGCAAATCGTCTATTGCTGCCAAGTATCCCAAGCCTGACGCCCAGGGAAGATCCTCCCTGCTGGCCTGGCCCGGGTGGATCAATGCCTTCCATAGAACGCGAGCAGAGGAATTTCCCTGCTGGCTCTGCTCCCTGTGTCCCACATCATCTCCTCCGGCCTGCACACGCTTCCCACATCAGCTACTTCCCAAACCAGGAATGTCGGATGCTTCCCATTCAACCAATCCGGACCCTCTGCTCCTGCCCCATGTCTGGACACAGCACCGGGGGACAGAAGGGCCAGGTTTGGTCTCCCACCAGCCTGCCTCATGGGAGAGCTCCAGCTCCAGGCCTTTGCCTCCTGACAGGGCTTGGATGCGGTAGGCAGCTCGGGAGAGATAAGGGTTTGCTGTTACGGGATGAGGAGGAGGGAACATGGGAGGGTGGCTCTTGTTTAAACACCCTCAGCTCAAACAGCTGCGGGTTTTCCTATAGCAGCTTCAAAACGCTTTGGAAAGCCACCCCGCTCCCTGGAAGTGACGACTAAAGCTGACCCCTTCCCAAATGCTGGAGATTAGAAGTGTCTGTTACCCAAAAAGCAGAGCTTGCAGCCAGAATGAGCAGCACTCAGCCCTTATGCCAAGAGTTTCGCTGGCAGCAGAGAGGAGAGGGGTTAAATCTGCAATCACAGAAGGTGGAAGAGAGACAGAAAGGGTTCAAATTCGGTACAGAGTGAAAGCCCAGCAAAAGAAACCCAGCGCACGCCCATGCCCATGCAGCAGGAGGAAACGTGGCACGGCACAAGGCAGGGCACACAGCACATGGTGTGGAGGAAGGAGGCATCAACTGCTCAAGCAGAACATGGGGAACATCTGGTGAGGTGGGGGCTGGCAGCACCCCAAAACCCCCAATGGCTGAGTCCACACAAGCTCATTGCTTATGGATGGTGCTGGCCTTCCATAGGGGGGGCATCGACCCCTTCAAGCGGTGCTTGAACCAAATCCGAAGCAGAATAGAACCAAATGGACCCCGGTGTGACACAGCCCCAAGGAGCCCCGTGCCCAGCGCCACGCACCTCGATGCCATTGACTTGCTGGAGGATCTGGCACTGCTGCCCGTCGCTGCTGGCAGCGCTGCGGAGCTTCTCCAGCATGGCCGAGAGCATCCCGCTGGCCACGCTGGTGCAGAAGGCATCCGAGCCATTGATGAACTCCCTGGAGAGGGGAAAAGGGTTGAGTGGATGGGCAGGAATCCTCCACCATCCCCTGTGCAACCCTGAACCACACACTTGTGCCACGGAGGAGCGGGACAGCCACCTTCCTGCTGCCACCCAGTGCTGGCTGTGTTTGTGGGGGCAATTTGGTGCATGAACAAGGGCAAGACGGTTCCCTGGGGAGGACGTGACCTCCTAGAACCTCTCCCAAATGTGCATCTGCCTCCACCATAGAATCCTGGACTGATTTGGGTTGGAAAGGACCTTAAGATCATCCAGTTCCAAGCCCCTGCCATGGGCACGGATGCCTCACACTAAACCACGTCACTCAAGACTCCGTCCAACCTGGTTTTGGACACTGCCAGGGATGGAGCATTCACAGCACCCTTGGGCACCCTGTGCCAGCGCCTCACCACCCTCACAGTAAAGAACCTCTTCCTTATATCTAACCTAAACTTCCCCTGTTTCAGTTCAAACCCATCACCCCTTGTCCTAGTGCTACAGTCCCTGATGAAGAGGCAGTGCCTCTGGGGCCTCACCAGGGCTGGTTCTCCAGCCAGTCAGCCAGGACACAGCGCAGGCTACGGGGAAACTCCGTGAAGAGGCCACTGAATTCCTCCGGTGGCATATGGGAGACGATGCTCCAGAGGGACATCTTGGGAACTGTGGAGAAACAGGAGGAGGGGCCATAGGGCAGCACCCAGAGCCCCCAGCCCAGCTCCTCCGAGAGCTGCTGCTTGTGCCTGCTCCATCTGAACCTGCTGCTCCGTGGGGTCAGGGCTGCTGCAGAGGAGGAGGAGCAGGAAGAAGGAGCTGATCCAGGATCAGCCTCTTGGGCAATCCTGGTCAGGCGGGCAGCCAGCTTGTGCCTCAGTTCCCTGCATCTCTGGGGAATCCCTGCGCCTGCTGCCGTGGGCAATGTACAAGGACAATGGGGAGGGATGAGTGAGCGCTGACGGTCTCGGCACAGGAGAGGTGGGAGAACCACTGGTGGAGCAGGAAGAGTGCGAGACAGCTCTGCTGCTCCCCCGAACCATTCCCCAGCCGCCCCCCGTAAACAGGGGGGTCATGGAAAGCACGAAGAGGCCTGGAATGAGGCGCTAGATGGGAAACTCCGCAGGGAATTCCAGCGCTGGGAGTGGGCGGCGTCGCGGCTCCTTCAGGCCCCGGCATTGCAGCTCCGAGAATCCCTCCCTGTGCCCAGCAGCCCGCCCGCTCCGTGCCTCTTCCAAACGGCTCCATCCCCTTCCTCCCCCTGCCCCGCTCATAGGGCCCAGCACGGGAGGAAAGGGGGGGGGGTCTCTGCGCCGCCTGCGGACGCACCTCGCTGCCGGTTCCCCGGGGGCAGAGGCTGGATCCTGCCGCTCGGACACGTCCGGGATGGCTCCGGGACCCCGAGGGTTGGCTTCCCGTGCCCCGACCGCAAACAGGAGCCGCGTCACGTCACGGTGGCGGAGGTGGAGCTGCCGGGGAGGCTCTGGGGAGCCTTGCGAGGGGAAGGAAGCCGGCGTCACTGGGGCAACGTCGCACGGAGCGCACAACAACCGCGCCGCGGCTGCCAGCGCCGCTCCGGCCCGGCCCGCTGCGACCAGGGACACCCCGGGGCTGCCCTCGCTCTGCCCATGGCATCGGGGAGGTCGCAGCTGCCGGGATGCAGGGAAGCGAGAGGGGAAAAGCAGCCTCTGGTGCAGTGATCCTCGGGATGCAATCCCCAGCCTCCCCTCTTATCTGAATACAGAATCAAACCTGTATTTCTGCTTGGAAGAAAGCTGCTGGCTGGGAAGTGGCAACCTGGAACGTAAAGCTGGGCATGCCTGAATATGCTCAGAGGCTGCAGGAGGTGCTGTGCTCCTCCTCCCCAGTTCCCAGCTCCCTTCCAACCCAGGGGACAACGGCTCGAAGAAGCTCCAAGGGTGGGGACAGGCCCGTCCCCTCCTGGCATCAATCACAGCAGCTCCTTCGGCTCAGCCGTGCCCTATTTTCTTCCTCTCCTCATTTCCATGTTTTCCTCCTCTGCTCTTTCTGCAGAAGAGCGTTTCCCTGCCAAGACCCAGCACCCTGCACTGCCACAGGATCAAGCCACGCAGGGTTTGCTGCATCAGCACCTCCACAGTGCTTTGGAGAAGGAAACAGGGTAGTGACTGGGGACAGAGCTCCAGACCCTTGCCCCAGGACAAGCATACACCTACCCCAACCACTGCAGATGCACCCCAACCTCCCACAGGGCTCATACCCCCAAGGTGGCACTCCAGAGCAGAGGCTCCCATGGCAGCAAGTGACCAGGCCTGATGCAACAGCAAGGAGATGAGATGTGGCCGGGGAAGCCACATTCGGGCCCCCAATGGGACACGTGCTCGGCCAGGGAGCTGCCTCCCGGGGAAACCCCGCGGCAGGATACGGCCCCGGGGTGTGCCCCGTGCCGGCTCCCCCTGCCCAAACCACCCCGGCGCAGCCGCTTTCGCTTCCTCCTCTACCCAAGGGGCCACTTTGCCTCCTTGGCAGCTCTGGTGGAGGAGGGGGGATCAGGGACCCCCGTGCTCCTAGCAGGGGCTTTCTGCTTACTCACAGGGAAACCAAGTCCCCATCCTAGAGGCGAGAGCTGCCATTGCCCTCACTGCTGTTACTCGGTAAACACAGGCACCTCCTGGCAGCAGAATGCAGCCCTACCCTTAGGGACCGGGAGGGATCCCACTCCAGGCCAGTTCCCCCCTGCCCTTGGCCATGTCCCAGCCCAGTACCGGGAGCTGGCAGCCTGTGGGTACACACATCCCTCTGCACCCTCCTCATCCGCCGGGGCACAGAGCAGAGATTTCCCAGGGGCTTTTCCCGGGTCAGATGCTCCGAGGTTGTGAGGCTCTTGACATTCAGGACACCTGGGCTCTGTTCCACCTTTGCCTCCATAGGGATGCAGCCTGAGAGACCTCACTGCCCCTCACCACGCCTCGGCTTCCCCACGGTGCTGGGGGGGGGCCACCACTCTGTGACCACAGCACCACTGCCCTGGCCAGTGGAACCCCGGGGATGGCGCTGCAGGGAGGACACTGTGGACCCCGCAGCGGCTGCCTCAACCGGACGCTCCCTGCCAGTGGAAGCTCTTCTTAGGGCCATCTACGAGGCCAACGGGAGCCTCGACACCGGCCCAAGCCCAGCTCAGCCCAGCCCTGGCTCCCGCAGATGCGGACCCCCTTCTCCATCGCACCCCAAAACGCCGCAGTGACACCGGGCAGTGCCTCCGCTCCCCCCCGCAGCCCCCGGTGCCGTGACGGGCCCCCCCGAACGGGCGCTCCCTGAGGCCTCGGCCCCGCCGCCGGTCCCGGTCCCGGCCCCGCGCCCCCGTCCCGCCCGCAGCGCCGTTACCTGGCGGGAGCCGCCGGTCGTGGGGGGCGGCCGGGCCGGGCCGCGCACCCCTCACTCCATGGCGGCGGCGGGCGCGGCCGGGCCGGGTCCCGCGGCTGCCCCGCTCCGGCGGAAAGCGCCGAGCACCAGGAAGGGGGAGGAGACGCGCGGGCGGCGGGTGCGTGCGGGGGGGCGGCACCGGCGATGGAACGGCCCCGACACCGGCACCCGCGGCCACTGCAGAGACCCGCCCGAGCCCCGCGCCCGCCCGGTGCCCCCGCCCGCCCCGAGCTCCGCATCTGCCCCGTTTCTGGTACCCACACACCCCGCTCCCGCACCCGGTCCCGTGCCCCTTCCTGTGCCGGCCCGAGGATGGGAACGGGGTCCCTTCACGGGGATACCCACGCGGGGACCGGATGGGCCCGTTGCCCACCCCGGGGTGCTCTTGGGGCTGCCCCGACACCCCTCATCGGAGCGGAGGGGGCCGCATCGGGGAGGGCCACGGCGGGGCCGCCAGGGAGCGCTGCCGCACCGCCGGTGCCTCCGGGGCGGGGGCTGCCGGTGCCGGGGCAGGGCCGCCGCAGGACCCCCGCGGTCCGAAGCTCTGGGGTCGCTTCCACGCGTTGTCCCCATCGCTCTTCGCGCCGCGGCGCTGGTGACCCCTCGGTGCTCGTGGCCGTTACGGGTATCAGACGTGGCGCCGTATCCGCTGACCCCCCTTTGCACCGGGTGCTGTCCCCCACCGTCCAGCCCCGGGTGTCCTGGGGGGGCAGACGGGGTCCCCCTCCCCAGATCCTGGTTCGGGGCAGCACCCTGCGGGGAAGGGGGTCTCTGTCCGGGGGCCACTCGAGGGAGGAATCCGGTCGTCTCCACTCGGCGGGGCTTGCGCAACCTCCGGGGGCCCCCGTGAGGGGACGGGACCGAGCAGCCCTTCGGCTCCCCCCTTCCTCCTCCGCCGCCCCCGGGACATCCCCCCCCCCCCGCCCTTCTGCAGGGGCGGCTTCCCAGAACATCTGGATCTTCCTCACAAACATCTGGTGCAGCAGCTTCTGCCAGCGCTGCTGCCTCACGGGGTGGGGCGGGCGAGTGACGTCATTGTTTTAACAAGTGACATCACTCGGGGGGGGTTGCAGATTGCAAACCCCCCCCCCCAGCACCCGGCCTCAGCCCCGTGCAGGCAGCGGACTGGGGGGATGCTGTGACAGATGAATGATGTCATGGCTCCGGCTCTGACGTCAGGGCTCCGGCTCTGACATCATACCGTGGTGATGAGGGGGTCTCTGGGGTGACAAAACGGAGCCGTCCCACGGGGACCCACCGAGGAGAAGGGATGGGGGGGATCGAGGGGGGGCTCGCACGGACGTACTTGGGATGGCGACCCCGTGCAGAGGGTCCCCCGGGACTGCCCGGTGGCCGCGGGGGAAGCGGGGCCGAGGCTCCCCCGTCCCGGGCACCGTTTGTTCTCCGTCCTGTGCTTGATCCGCAGCGGCGCCTCCGCCCCGAACTTGGGGAGGGGGGGGGGGGCATCGCAGGGCCCGGCAACCACGCGTGGGTACCGCAGCGGCAGCGCCGGCCCGCACCGCACCGCGCTTATACCGAGCCCGCACCGGGCCGTGCCCCTGCCCGCACCGGGTGGGGGGGGACAGTCCCGGTACCCCGTACGCATGCGCACCGAGCGGCCGCCGCGTAGGACCCCCCTCACTCTTCCCCCCCCCCGCCCGCCTCCCCTCCGCGCTCCCCAACGGGAGCGCGCGAGGCGGCGGCGGCGCGCGCACGGTGACGTCAGGCGGGCGCGGCGGCGAGCGCTCTCCATCCCTCCATCCATCCATCCATCCCCTCCGCCCCCCCCTCCCCTTTCCCTTTCCCTCCCCTCGCCCCCCTTCTCCGCCGCCGCCGCCGCCGCCCAGCCCGGAGGGTCCGGAGGGTCCCGAGGTTCCGCCCGCCCCGTCCCGCCCCGTCCCGTCCCTCCCCCGCCCGCCCCCGCCCCGCGCCCCCTCCCTCCGCGGATGTCGGTGCGCGGGCCCGGGACGCGCCGCCCCGCGGGCAGCACGGCGTGAGGAGCCGCCGAGCCGCCGCCGAGCCGCCGGCATGGGGCCGCTGCTGCCCCTCGCCGGGTGCCTGCTGGCCCTGCTGGCCGCGCCCGCCGCCCGCGCCCTCGAAGGTGAGTGCGGGCCCGGGCCCCGCGGTGGGGAGCGGGGGTGGTGGTGGTTGGAGGCGGGGGGGACACCACAGAGCGCAGCAGCTGCGCGGCCCCGCGGCCGCTGTCGGGGACGCGGAGCCGGGAGCCAGCGGGGCCGCGGCGCTCGGGTCGGGGGACGTCGCCGTGACAAAGCAGAGCGGGCGCAGCACGGCCCCGCTGCGCCGCGGGGGAGAGCGACGGAGGGCACCGGGGGTTTTGGGGGGGGGGCACCGGGACCGGCCGCCCTTCCCCGCGCCCCCCAGGCTCCCTCCCGTTCAGGGGGGTTCCACCCGCCCGACGCCCCCTTTTCCTCGGGAATCCAAAGTTTCCCCCCCTCCAGCCAAGCAGGAAAGTTGGAACTCGGCGTCCCCTTAACGCGGGGGTCCCCCAGCTCCCCGGGGCAGCCTGGCCTCGCCCCACGCTCCTTGCATAAGTGGGGCCGCTTCTCCTGCCGCAGCCCCTGCTGCGGGGCTCGGCCGTGGCCAGCGCGGTGGCACTGGGATAAATGTTTACCCAGCGATGGGGTTGTCCCCCCCGTCCGTCGGCCCGGGCCGGCCCCCCGCCAGCCGCTTTCTTTCCAGGCTGCGCACGTCTCGCGTTCCCGGCGCTTATTGATCTATTCAGTAAATACTTTGAGGAGCTCGTCAGCTCCATGGCCGAGGGCTCCGAGCGGATGAGGGGCCGCTCTTGGCAGCGGGAGCGCGTTTGGGAGCTGGCAGCCGAACGCGCCGGGACCCGGCCATGGAGAAGTTCCTGCGATGCCTCAACACACGGGGCTGGAGCCTGCTTTTCCCTTTCAAAGCAGAGAAATGGGGGTTCTGAGTTGGCACTTTCTGCTTATGGTTTCCCTCAGGATGGCCCTGGCAGGGGACTGGAGCAGTTGGTTGCCGTGAGGGTTATTTATGGGGGGGGGGGAAGTGGGTTTTCTGTCCTCTTTCTTCGCCCACCTTGGAGTGAAGCTGCTGGTGTTTGGTGTGGTGGCAGCGCTTGACCTGTCTGCAGGTCAGCGGGATGGAGGAAGAGGAGGAGGAGGAGGCTTGGGCAAACGCCATATCCCTGCCCCACATTACTGTCTGGGGCTGCGGGAGGCTGGAGCCTGCGGTTTCCATCCCTCCTCGCCCCACTGGAGGTCTGGGTGCTTCATCGGCGTCCCTTGCAGGGAACAGAGGTTGATTGACCCGATGGGGATGGTGATGGTGAACCGTTGACCCGAGGCTTCCCTGCTCCCAGCCTGCTCCCCAGGATCCCCGTGTCCATAGGCCTCATCCTCACTGGATGGTGGCTGGGAGCTGCCGGCAGATTCCCAAGTCCATGGGGGCGGGAGGGACGGGCATCGCTCATTGCATAAGCTGCGTTGCCTTTGGAAACAGGCTGCGGAAGGATGATGTGCGGGAAGGAAGTTCCTCTGGCCCCTTCTCCACCCCAGGAGCTGGAGTGGGGTGAAACCCAATGCAGAGCCACCCCTCCCTCCCAGCGCCAGGCTGCTCTCCCTTTGGGGGTGACACTGGGGGCAAGGTGCTGTTTGCTCCATGGGGCAGCCCAGCAGGATGAGGGCTCCTTGGAGAGCTGGGGATGGAGCCGCAGGAGGTTGCAGAGGGGCTCTTGAACTGACAGGGGTACAGAGGGTGGCACCTTGGCTCCAGTGGTCCTGGCTGGGCTCTGGTCTCCTGCCTCAGGCCAGGGGCAAGCTGGGAGCTGTGATGGAGCCGGTGCTGCTCCGATGCTGCGGGCAGTGGGGTGCAGAGTCCCCATCCTTGCCTGGAGACAAGCACTGCGCCTGTTTGCAGCTCTGGACCTGTTCAGTTGATCCTGGCTTTGGCTGCAGGAGGCAAAGTCCAGCTTGGGGGATAGGGGGGAATCCGTTCCAGTGGGACAAAGGGCACCGGTGCACGGCTCCTGCCTGCAGAGCTATGGTGCTGCTTCCCAGTGGCACGGAGCTGCCCCACACAGCCATGGGGCCACGGGTGAGGGCAGGCAGGGCTTGCCCCGCTCCTGGCTTGGCGGTACCTGTGGTTAAGGGCTGTGGTGCTTCGGTGCAGTGCTTCTGATGCAGTGGTGGGGACAGGAGGGTACCCGCTGGCCCTGTGTGGAGCATCCTGGGGCTCGCAGGAGCCTGCCGGTGCATAGGAGATGCTGTGCTGTGGATGCTGCCTCTGTCCCGTGTGCTCCCTGTCCCATGGTGTGTGCTGATGGATGGGGCAGTGCTGGAGCATCCCTGGCAGCGGTGCCGGTTTTGGGGTGAAACCGAGGCGTTGCGTTCTGCCTTCGTGCAGCTTCCAAAGCCATGGTGGGTGGTGTGGAGGTGGGAGCAGCTGTGGCACACGTCCCCCTTGTCTTTTGGTGTCTCCTCATGTCCTCTCCATGTGGTTCCGTGTGCTCCTCAGGAGCGGGGGCTGCTCAAGCCCTCCAGCTCGTGATGCTGCTTCTCAGGTGTTGAGGACCCACGGGGCTGATGTGGAGCAAAACCCACCCTGGTCCTCCCTAATCCTGGCTCCCCAGAGCCTCTTCCAAAGGATCTGGCTCCGG
Source organism: Psittacula echo (assembly GCF_963264785.1). Classification (NCBI taxonomy): domain Eukaryota; kingdom Metazoa; phylum Chordata; class Aves; order Psittaciformes; family Psittacidae; genus Psittacula; species Psittacula echo. The sequence goes on from NC_137762.1 coordinate 1,518,829, forward strand.
TTCGTCCTCACCATGAGCCTGTGTGAGATGCCTGGTGCTGGTTGCCTGCCTCGTGCGCCGGCTCCGTTCTGCTGCACGAGGCATTCCCAACTCCTTGCAGGAGTGGAAAAGCAGGGACAAGTGAAGGGAAAAGCCCCATAACCAACTGTGAGGTGGGGACCCCAGGAACAGCCTTGTGTCAGCTTTGAGGTGGGAGGGGGAAACCCATCCTCTCGCTGTCGTGGGCAGGTTGAGCTCAGCCCCTCTCCTTCCCCATCTGGGATGCTGTGGGGGGACTCGGCTGCAGCAGCATCCTGGTTATCTCCTGGTGTTTGCTGTGGGCATTATCCTCCACTGGGGAGGGTGGCTGAGGATGGGGCAGGGTGAGGAGCCCTTTGCCCTCACCAGGAGCATCGCTACCGTTCCTAGAGGGATGCAGGGGTCTGTGCCGGCTTTCTGCTGTGTGCTCCCGCTGTTCCCTGCTCCAGATGTCTTCCCACAGGAACAGATGCCCACAGTGGGGGAGTTTCGCTGCCTCGTACAGGAGGCAGGGGCAGCTGAGCCCAAAATCGTTGTGGTTTTTGGCTCTGCCTTTGGGATGCTGAGTTCCCTATGGGGGGCCATTCAGCAGGGACCTGGGTGCTGCTCAGCCCCTCCAAGCGGTGCAGGGAGCACGTGCCTCTGCAAGGGCCCTTTGCCCTGGGAGGGAGTGCATGGAGGGGGGGTTCTGAAGCCGCAGGACAGCGTGGGGTGTGTGGTCAGGGCTGAGCCACAGGCTGGGCCGGGCTGTGCCGCGCTCCTGCTGAGTCAGCACCACCAGCGCGCGGGTGGGATTGGGGCAGGAGGTTCCTCTTCCAGGCACTGCCCCGGTTTCAGTTCCCAGCTCCACATCGAGCACCTTCTTTGTGCCAGCCTCACACATGGAACCCTTGCTCTGTGCCCCTGGGACGTCCCCAACTGACCCACGGGCAGCTCTCCCAGTCAGTGCATCGGCTCCATCCTCAAGGCTTGTCGGGAGGATGCGTTTCCCTCCCCTTTGCAAGCCAGGCTCAAGCTATTTACAGACCAGGTTTTGCTGTTGACTTCCCCGTCCTTTCCATTTAACGTCCCTTGGCCAGCAGCGACCGGCAGCAAATGTTCTCCGTGTTTTCTCGTTTGGCTCCAACTTCTTGTTTTCTTCACTCTCTGCTTCTTATTTTAAGGAGGAAAAGTACTGGGTGGGCCGCGAGCACTGGTTTGCTGGTTGTTATTCTGTTGTGTGAGGTTGCTCTCCCCAACGCACTCCAGCCATTTCTAAGGCTAAATATAGACTCCCCATGTCCTTTCTTAGCCAGGGGAAGGGAGCAGGCTGGAGCTGCAGTCATGCAGATGCTCTGCAGGATCCCAGACGGTCCCAGCACTGCGTGAAGCAAAGGGCTTGTGGGGTTGGCAACTGGAATGGTGGATAATGACCTTGCTGGCAGCTTCTCCAGTGGGACCGTGCTCACGGTGCCACCGAGGGCAGGGATGGGAAGAGCAGCCTTGGCTCATCTGCAGTGTCCAAAGCGTGTGGCCTGAGGGAATGGCAGATGCTTGGGGGGGGTCTGGTGGAGTTGGAAGTTGCATCTTTAATGGAACAGACGAATGAGCCTCTTGCAAGATGCTGTTTCTCCAAAGGGCACCGTGGCGCTGACACTCGCATCGTGGTGAGCTGCTGATGGGATGGTGACCATGAGCGTGGTTTGCTTGGTAAATAATGGGGGGCGAGGGCATTAATTGCTGCTTTAGGCTTGGCGCTGCACTCGGGGCTCTGGTGTCCATCCCTTGGCCACCGTAGCCAAGGGGGAGGATTTCAGCCTGGCGCAGGCTTTGGGAGCTGCACCGCTGCTGCTCCCCTGCCGTGGCCTTGCTGGGGGTGCCTGGGTTTTGTGTTTGCTGCCGGGCAAATTGTTGTTGGAATCTGCTTTGGAACACATCAGCCTCCTCCATTTACTCAATACGGTGCAGCTCTTTGTTCTGCAGCCGGCTGCGCGCGGGGACCGGGCCCTGGATTCACGCAGCGGCTCTTTGTAGCTGATGAAGAGCCGAGCGTCTCCCTGCGCCCGTGCCCTGTGATGCTGCATTGGGTTCTATGGGGGCTGAGTCCCTGCCGGGGTCCCCTTGCTCTGCCTCTTGGTGCTGCAGCGGCACAAAGCGTTGGCATCCTGTGGATGTGCCGTTCTGCTGGTGCTGTGCTTCGAATTTGAATGGCGTGGCCTAAAGGGATCATAGAATCATAGAATGAACCAGGTCGGAAAAGACCTTTAAGATCATCATTAATGCAGACGCTGGTGCCGTGACCGTCCCCTGCCCCACTCTGCTTCACAGGCACCACACTGGCTTGCTAATAGTGGGGGTCCAGCGTGTGCCTTGTGTTCTCCATCCCCAGCTGCCAACATTGATGCTCTTCATCCATCCCTGTCCAGTTTGTGCCTGGGAAAGCAGCTCCAGCTGATGATGCACAGCACAGGGGGGGCTGCAGCATCCCCAAGCGCAGTGCTTGCGGTGGTCCCATCCTCCCTGGGGTGCTGGACCCCATCCCTCTGCACAGCCCAGTGTGGGGAGAGCAGCTGGGAGAAGGCTGGGAAGGGTTTGGTCCCGTGCGTGTCCCGGTGCCTTTTTATTGTTTGGAAAAGGAAGCACTTGGGTTTAATACTTCCCGCTCCGGCAGCCGGGGCGGATGCTGTGGGGCACCGGGGCAATCACTGTGGGGTCAATTGGGCTTTGCCTTTGTCACTTGGTGCTTCCCACCTCCCTTCCAAGGACGGAAACGTTCTCTCCCTGTCCTAAAAGTCAGCTGAAACATCCCAACCATGGGACCCATCCCCTGTCCCCTGCCTGCTCCCAGCAGGGCCATTGGCCCCACGCCGGATCAGCATCCCTGGGTTGGTGCCTCGCTTCCTGCCGCAGCCCCCGGCCCTTCCAGATGGGTTCACTCAGCGTCTCCTCTTGTGGCCTGGAGCGTGTTTTCCCTGCGGAAGCGTGGATTTGAAGCCCAGCGTTGTGCTTACTCACCAGCTTGGTCTTCTCCTCCGCAGCTGCTCCAATGCCATCATCCCTCAAAACCCACCCAGCCCATATATATCTCTATATCCATATATCTATATAGCTCTCTCTATATCTCTATATAAAATCTTAAAGCTTCTTCTTCTGCAACTTGCAGAAGGTCAAACCAGCCCAGCCAGGATCCTTGACCCACAGGAGCCACCTTAGAGCATCCAGGCTGCTGCAGGCGAGAGCTTCATCACTGATGGAGATGCCAAGGGCTAGGGTAGCGTCTGGGATGCAGCACGTGAAGAGACACATCCATACGGATTCCTCTGTAAACATCTGTACCAGTTAGATGGGACATTTTGCCATGCCGTGGCAGGGCGGTCAGGTTTGCTTTTGGGGATCAGGATGGGAGCTGGTGACGGCCAGAAGCCCTGTATGGGCCACAGCAGTGTTTTGTCATGGGGAGACCTTAAAACAGCAGGAGATGGTGGTGGCTCCGTGTCCTCCCCAGCACTGGGGGATGCTCCCCACAGAGGACCTGCTGGCTGGAGATGGAGCTGCATCTCCACATCCTCATCACCCCTCTGATGCTGCGTTCACACGGGCAGGTGGACCAGAATCCAGAGCATCTCCCTGCGCTGCTCGGGAATAAGAGTCCCTTTATGCCGGAATAATTAGTGTACTCAGAGCATGCTAATTATTCTGGGATGAAAGTGACTTTTATTCCGGCAGAGTGTCCTCTCAAAGGGCCCTTTCTGCCCGCTCCCGGGGCCACAATAGCTGCTCTGCTCCGTTTCCCCATCTCAGACAAAGTCCTTATTTGCGAAGGCAGCGAAATTGAGTTGACTGATGAATTAAGGCCAATGGTTTTGGCCTGGCTCCAGCCCTTTGAAAGCCTTGGCGAGCTGCTGCCCGGCCCGGGCAGGGGAAGCACCAGCACCCTCCTGCCCCCAGCAAAGCCCCATAGGCTGCATGGAGCCCTGGGCTCCTCTGCTGAGCTCCAGCAGCAGCGTTCTGCCCCTTGATTTCAGCTGCCCAGATGAAATGCCTATTAATCTATAATGTGCAATTACTTTATTGCACAATGCAGGCAGGTCTCTGGAGGAAGCGTTATCAGCTTTAGCCACAAGCCATAAATAACTGCCTCCAGGCCAGAACACTCTCTTCTGTTTGGGTTCCCAACTGCCCAGGCTAGAAACATCCCACTTAGCATTCCTACAATAAATCAAGGGAATAAAGCAGGTAGAGGGGAACCCGTCCCCGCTGCCTGGTTTGGGTCAGCCCTGATGGGGTGACTGGGGTGGGGGGGAGCCGGAGCATCCCCTTGGGTGGCTGCAGCCCATCCAAAGCCCCTTTCTCTTGGCTGCAAATGCCTTTTTTCTTCCCTGTTTTTTATCCCCTCCTTTTCATTTACATTGCAGATAAGCTGCAAAAAAGAGAAAGAAACCAAACCGGCACGGATCTGCCTCCAAACACCCTCTAGTGTGTGGCTGGAGCCAGCCCCTTCTGCCCTCCCCTCCCCAGCACGTTGTGTATTATCAAGCTCTTTTACTGGATTCGTTTCATCTGGTTCCATCTCCTGCCATTTTCCAGCTCATTCTTCCCTGGACCCCTCTGTGGGGCTGGAGCAGGAGGGGGATGAGGGGGATTCTGAATTTGGTTTAAGATGCAAATGATTTCTCTCTTCCCCCCCCCCCCCCCCCCCCGTGTTTTTAATGCATTTCATCTGGGGATCGGGAGGGAAGGGGCTGGGCAGAGAGGGGGGAAGCACATTCCTCCTCCCATCGCATCCAGATTTCCTGATCCGTGCTCCCGTTTCCATCGTCTTCCCCCCTGGCTCTGTTTGAAGTCAGGTGATGGCAGGGCTGTGGGATGAAAGCAGCCCTTGGGAGCCACAATGTGATGTTATTCCCCTTCCCCCTTCCTCCTGGATGCTCCTGGGGCAGCCTCCCATCTGCCCTTAGGGGCAATGCTCTCCCATCCATTGTCCTTCTTTCCCCCCCCCCCCCAAGTCTTCCCTTCCCTCTTTTGTCTGAGTTTGGGAAGCAGGGATGGCAGATCCTGCAGTCAGGAGAAATCATGGAATGGTTTGGGATGAAGGAACCTTAAAGCTCATCCAGTTCCCATCCCCTGCCATGGGCAGGGACACCTTCCACTAGAGCAGCTTGCTCCAAGCCCCTGTGTCCAACCTGGCCTTGAACACTGCCAGGGATGGGGCAGCTTCTCCATTCAACCCATTGCAGTGTCCCAGCATCCTCACAGGGAAGAACGTCTGCCTAAGATCATCAGCAAAGGAGCCGCAATATTCCAACCGGAGCCTTTCCTAGGATCAGTGCTGTGCTGCCGTTGGAATGCTGCTCTTCCTCCCCAAACTGTCTCCTTTTTGTGTTTATGAAGGTTGATCCCGCAGGATTTAGATGCAGTAGGAGAAGAATTGAAAGGAAAAGGGGGGGGGGGATGTATTTGAAAGTCAATATTTACTTAGCAATTGGACGGGCCCCTCCGCTCATACCTGCGGCTTCTCCGTCGGGAATGGCCGGGAGCGCACAGCAACGTCATTCATGGAAGCGGCGCTGGGATGGAGCCGTGGATCTGGTTTGAATCTTCCCGTTGGAAGGGGCCGGGTGGAAGAATTGCAAAAATGCATCTGAACTGTTCAGAGCTCTTGCATGGAAATGCAGAATGGAACGAAGCAACCTTCCGTTCGCCTTTCCCATTGGAAAAATGTGCCTTGGGCTTTAGGTTCGCTTGGTTTGAGTGTCTCTGTTACCCTATTTTGAAGCCAAAGCTGGAATTCTGCAGGGATTTGGGGGTTTAGCATCAGCCTCATGGCTTCTGCACCAAGCCCCTGCAGCAGGGAAGAGCCGAGGGGTGCGTGTGCCTCCTGCTTTATCCTTTCCTGGAGAAACTCCGGGAAATTGGGAGTGCAAAGCGCAGAAAAGGAGCCAATGGTGGGGTTTATCCCTGAAATTCAAGGCCAAAGGATGGACGGTGCAGGGGGGAAGAATGAAAGGGTGACTCTGAGCTCTGTGTTTGGTTCATTGGGTGCTACAGCACCAAACAAGTGGTGCCTTGAGGCCTGAGTCCACAGGGAGGGACAGTGAAGAGGAGGCATGAAGATGCGATGTTCAGCTGGCTGATGGGTCATTTCCCTGGAGAAAGGCCAGAAATCAGCCCAAAGTGGCCCAAATGGGAGCAGATGAGATCAGATCATAGCAGCATTGGGAGCTGCGTGATGCTTGGTCATGCTGCGGGTACCATTCTGGATCCATCGTACCGGGTGGGATGATGGCTCCCGGCTCCGTGTGCAGGGCGCAGGAGGTGTGTGCTTTGGCAGGCTCCCCACTGCAGGAGATGGGGTGTGGAAGCATGGAAAGGAGGGGGAAGCAGGGAATGGAGACCTGGGAGGAATGTGGAGTGGATTTCTTTTGCTCCCTCTCGTGCTTTCGTCTTCCCCCCCCCCCCCCCCCCCCCCTCCAGAACATCTGGTTTGCAAATCACCCTCATTCCAGCCCCTCTTTATGGCCAGGCTGTTTCCTTTGCTGGCCACCTCCTCCTGCGGAGGGGAGGAGGAGCTGGGATGAAGAGGAACGGACGGGAAAGGAGCCCTTTAATGCTTGCGGGCTTTGCTTCCAGTTCAGCGAGGTTTTTATGCCGTCCTGGCATGGCTTGGCTCGAGGTGAAGACCCTGCTCAGCAGCTCCCGCAACGGGATGGGCCGGTGAAATGGGATTGTTCAGTTCTTGCTCTGGGCAAAATGAAATGGGTTCTGTTGTGTTTCTTGAACAGCCCTTTTCTGCCCATCCCTCTGCTCGCAGAGCCCGTGGATAGCGGGATGCAGGGCCAGGCGCTCAGTCCCCATCCTGCGGGATGAAGAAGGATCCCCTTTCTTGGACCCAAATAGCCATTTTTAAGGACAGTTTTCCCCCTTCTTCCCCCTTTGAATTACTTTTAAGCAGGGATCTCTCCTCCGGCTGCCAAAGAGGGACGTGCGATGGCTCCTGCAGCTGCCCTGGCCCTGCTCTGAGCTGGCCATTGTGCGCTGCATGAAGGCACCTTTATTCCCCGCTTCGTGCTCCGCTGCCGCTTCTGCTGGTGCCCGGCTTTGGGAAGCAGATTTGGCTCCGTGTGAAGGATGCATTAAGAGACACCGCCTCTAATTGTCCACCTGGCACCAGGGCCATCCCCACGCTTACTCTGGGGCCATTTAACTCGCTTGGGAACATGCTGTGCAAGGACAGAAAGCGCGCTGGGTTGCCAAGGAGCCAAGGGGAAGTGATCTCCATCCTTCCCCGTGCATGGAGCCGTGGCAGCAATGGCAAGCACAAGGCCTTGACTGAAGCTGTTGTCATGTTTGGGAATGGTGGAGGGGGTTTGAGCTGGGTTTGGGTATGGCTGTGCTGTGGCATCACCCCTTCAGGAGCAGGGTATTGTCCTCAGGGGTGGTTTTCCTTAAGGAAAGCCGTGATGTGCAGCCTGACAGAGCTGCAGTGCTTGGAGAAGGTCCCACACTGCTCCTGCTTGGGGGAGCTGCTGCCAACACAGGAGAACCTGCTCCGCTCTGGTCCAAGAGCATCCATGGCGATAGGGCTGCTCCGCAAGGTGTAGGTGCTGGTACATAGGGGCCACCATGACCTGGCTTCAGTCTGTGCTTGAGCCCAGAACCCCTCAATGTGCTGGGCTACACCCCCAGAGCACTCTGGGGAGACCTTAGAGCAGCTCTCAGGGCCTAAAGGGGCTACAAGAAACCTGGAGAGGGGCTTTGGACAAGGGATGTAGGGACAAAACAAGGAGGAACGGCTTTAACCTGCCAGAGGGACCAATCTTCCCTGCTTGTGAGCATCCCTGCTCCAGGACTGGTGTCTCCAGTGCAATACAAGCTCCTGGTTGTGGTTTCTCCTCCCCAGCAGGCTGGGGACCACTAACCCTCTTCCTACGGACCTACCCGCTCCCATTGAGGGGCAGGAGGTGCTGAGAGGCTGGGGGCTGAGCTCATTGCGGGGCAGACAATGGATGCTGTTGGTTCCTGGGTGCTGGCTGCTGTCGGTGGTGCGGTTGCGGCTGCCGTGGGTCACTCTGGGGCTGGTGCAGACCTGGGAGGATGAAGGGAGGGCAGGAAATCCACAGGGGGGCTTGGTTCTTTGCTGTGGTTCCCTTAAGGAGCCTCGCGTTTGGTGCGCTTGTGGCTGGGAGATGGAGGTGGGAGATGAGCTCCTCCGGGAAGAGGAGGAGGCGGCGGAGCCGAGCTGGTCCCCAGGCTCCTCCTGTGGGAGGATGGGGACAGGTTTGGTCTCCAAGTCATCCTAAAGAAGAGTTGTGGGGGGGGTGTTGGAGGCATCTGCTCATAACCGGGGCTGTTTCATCCATTTTGATAGGTCCAGTCTCCATCTTGCTTGCGCTGAGCTCCCTGTCGAGGTGTGGAGCCTTCCCCGCAAAGCAGCAGCTCCAACGCTGCGGATGCTCGGGAGACAGAAGGGAAGCGAGGCCTGTGGGAGGTGGTACCCTTCAATCAAAGCGAGTGACATCAAACAAAGCCCTTGTGCAGGGCTGAGGAAGAGTCAGTGTTGTTCCATGGCGGGGAGAGCATCCTCCCACCCTTCAGGAGCCGGGATTTGGAGTGGGGACCGGGCTTTACCCATCCTCAGCAGCATCCCTGTTGCAGACAGGACAGAAGCTGCCCAGACCTGGCTGCAGCATTTCCTTCCCATGGCAGGAGCTGGAGAGGGATTGTGGCACCTTCTCTGCCTGTCGGGAAGCTGAGGGTCATGGAATGCTGCAGCAAGGCCCATGCAGAGCCCCTCTTTCCACAGAGATCCTCGGAGCAGGGAGTTTAGCAGGAGGCAGGGATGGCACAAGATAAATGCTTAGGGAATTGTGTGTGTTTGCCTTTGCTTTATGCAAACCTCCACGGTTGCTTTTTGTTGGGTTTCCAAGAATTCCTGCCTTTCCTGCCCTAATTGCAGCTCCCTCGAGGTACCACTTGTGTCAATGGGATGAGGGCACTGGGACTCTTCCCAGCCCTGCTCCTATCCACAGGGATCAGGCCTGGTTTGCTCCCTGTGCTTTAGTTTTTCCTGCTGGTTTTTGCTCTGGCTTTAGTGTATTCCTGCTTGGGGCAGGACCATGGTGCCGGGGTCACCATCCCTCCCTTGGCAGCACCATTCCAGCCACAGTGCCCACGTGTCCATGTGTGTTAAGGATGGATGGAACCCCCATCCCGCTGCTGGCGCCGTTTGCATCCTTTAAAAATGGGACTTTTTAATTTGCTCTCATTTGGGTTTTCTGATGCTTTTCCCCCTTTTTTTTCCTGTCTAGCGTAGAAAACAACCCTCCCTTGGCTCCCGGAGCTAATTCATCCCAGTTAAATGAGCTTTAAAATCGGGTAGCGCATCGTGGATCCCGGTTCCTGTTTTCTCGCAGTGTAATTAATGCTCCGCTTTCAATTCTCTCCTTTCCTTAGGGGCAAGCTTGATGGAGCTGATGCCAGGCTCCAGCTTTTGCGGAGCCGTTAGGAAGGAATCAACCCAAAAGCCATCTTTAGCCTTTAATTTCAATGTTAGTGGGGTTTTTTCTTTGGGAAGAAACTGATCTTCTCTCTTCTCGTTCTTTCTTTTCTCATCCAGCACCGAAGACATGTAGCCCTAAACAGTTTGCATGCAAAGATCAGATAACGTGCATATCTAAGGGCTGGCGCTGTGACGGGGAAAAGGATTGTCCGGATGGCTCGGATGAATCACCCGATATATGTATGTATGCCTTTCCTTTCCTCATCGTGTTCCTTTGGGTTTGCTTCATCCATCCCCTCCTTGCACGCTTCTTCCAGGCAGCGTCAACCGCTCTACCTCTGCTCCTGCTTCTCCCCTTGGTGGGGGTGGGTACCGCTCATCCATCTCTCTGTTCTCCCTGTATCTGTATGGGGCTGTGATCTGTCATCACAGACCAGCCTCCTGGGCGTGGGGTAGCGCTGGGTTATTGGTGGTGATTCCATCCCAACTGACGGACGTGAGGAAGGTGGAGGATGGGGCAGCGACTGCATCCCTTCCTCAAGCCTCCGGTGATGGAGGAGAAGGAAGGAAGTCTATAGGAGTCCTGGGGAAAGCCACACTGCGGTCCCTGGATGTGTTTGGATGAGGATGCTCGGTTGGTTTTACCATTGGATGCTCTGCTGCGGCGGCACCAGGGATGCTTCCACCTCCGACGGGGCGGTCAGGTCTCTTCAGAAGCAAATGGGGACCAGGGCTGGGTTAGATGGGGCACAAGAGATGTTTGGGGGAGCAGGGGTCTGCATGGGGGCTCTGCTGTGGCTGGAGCAAGGACGTGGAGGAGGGAAGCTCTGCTGCCCTTGTTGCCTTGTTTTACTGCATCAGGGTTTGTCCCTCTCGTCCTCCTCGATTCCTGCTTCCCGCTGTACTTGCCGTAAAGGTCTCCTCTAAAGCAGTTTCTGGTTCAGCACTGGGGTTATTTATTTCTTAAGGCAAAATGATGCAACCGTCCCCTCCGTGGGAGGGACGAGGGGGCTGGGATGGGCTGTTTGGCTCCAGTCAATCTGCAGCCCTGGAAAATTACTGCCAGAGGACTCAGAGGCCTTCCTTGGCTGGAAGAAACCCGTCCTGATTGACGCATGGCGTGCCTGTGCAGCCATCCGTATGGACAGGTGAAGGGGAAACGGACCCCTTGGATGCTTCGCCCTCTTCCCCTTCTTCCTGTTCCTTCTTTCCCTTTTCCCTTTCTTCTCCTTTCTTCCTCTGTGAAGGCAGAGCCCCCTTTCTGGACGGGGAAGGCAGAGCCAGGCTGTGACCTGCCCTCAGTTCCTCCTTGGAGCCTGGGGAGCACCAAGAGGGAGCCGCAAGGATGCTGTGCCCTGGGGTCAGTGCCTGTCCCCACTGGCACCTTGGCAATGGTGCACATGAAGCCGGGTGCCTTTCCCATGGCTGGGGTATGAATGGAGGCTGCTGCCTGCCTGCTCCTGCCCTGACCTGTCAGCACAGGCAGGGCGCGGAGCCCGCTATCTCCGGCCTTGCCAGGCGAGCTGTTCTCACGCCACCTTGGCACCGGGGCTCCCAGCAGGCTCTCATCCCCCTTATCTCTTTGGCAGGGAGAGAATGACTTTGATTGCTTGTATTTAATCTGCTTCCGAAGCTCTCGCCCCGCTGCTTGGCGCACCCCTTTGCGCCCTGGCAGCGCTATTGACATTGTAGTGATGTACTCGTGTCAGAGGCTCTTGAAACACCGTCTATTATGTGTGAGGTTTTCCTCCCTGGGGAATCCTTTTAAGTATTTGCTGGCCTTGCTCACGTGTTTGCTGAGCATAGGAAGAGCTCCCTTCCCGAGCTTGTGCTTATGGCTCATACCCGGTTCTTGCCCAGGCGATTGGAGCTTTCCTAGAGGGAGAAACGCCTTGGACAAGAGGCTCCATCCTGTTGAAAATCAAAGATGTGGGGCTCTCAGAAATGGCCTTGTGCCGCGTTGGCACCGTTGGCTTTACCACAGACGAATCTGCGCATCCACAGCCTTCGGTCGCTTGGATGTTGGCGAGGGTTCAGCATCCACCACTTCATCCTAAGGTTAAGAGCATCTCCCATCCCTGGTCTCACCGCACCAAGCCTGCAGCTCTCAATGGCTGCTTGGGTTCGGATGCATCTCAAGTGAGCCCATCGTCTGCCAAGCCTTTGCTTGCTTCTTCCTGTGACCCCAGCGGGACCATCCCGCTCCGGCCTGTTCCCTAGCACGCTCCCCTACATCTGTGCCTCTTTGGGCTGTTGCCAGATCAACTGCAGGCTGCATTTACAGGAGGAGGAATTGCTTTTCGTTCCCCCCTTTTTTCTTTCCCAGTGGTTTGGAGAGGTTAAAAATCCCCACCTAATCCAGCTCCTTGGGGTGTACCACAAGCTTGTCACATGTAATAAATGGGCTCATTTATTAGTGAGCCAACACAGTCAAAAGCAAACAAAGTGGCTTGCAGCTTAATCTTGCCCTGTTTGCTATAAGTGGTTTGATCCAGGCCCTTTGCAGGGGAGTAATGGACACGGTGGATCAGTTTTGACTGATGGGCTGTGCTCTTTTTTTCAGTGCCTTTGTTCTTTTGGCCCATTTGGTGACACCTCTTTAATTAACCCTGAATCTGCAATTTTTCCCTGGAAAACAGAAGCTCTGAAGCAGTAAAAAACACTCCAGGAATCATCTATTGGGTGCCCTGCATTGGGCTGGGAAAGGAGGAATCTGCATCCCCAGTGGTTGCAATGGAGTCCCCAGCTCTGTATCCGTTATCCTGCTGGAACCCATTGGCCCACTTGGCTAACTGGGAACACCCTGGGATGTGTTTGAGATGTGTTTGGGTGCTCACAGCAGCCTTTACCCCCGGCTGCATTAAGGGTAAAGCTCCTTTAGGGTATCTCAGCAGTGGCAGCACGCAGGGAGTGAATCCGAGCCCTCATTGGCAGGGCAGGAATCCTGCTGGATAAGGATGCGCTGGCACACTGCGAGCTGTGTGTGATGTAACACTCCTCGCCAAGGAGAGTTTAAGCTTATTTAGGACAAACTCCACCGGTGGAGCTGTGGGTGAAGGTGATGCTGGTCTCAGGAGCTGTCTTAAAACGGACAAAGCACTCGGCATGTGATGTGCCCTTCTCAGTGCTCACCCTGCCAAGGACGGGGTGCTCCGTGGGGAGCTTGGGGAGCTATTTCTGCACTGCTGATGGGAGGGCAAGGCATAAACAGCCTCTGTCTCCCTGCTAAATGGGCCTCCAGGACTGAGCAGAAACGTGTTGGGGGCTCCAGTGGGAGCTGCGTGTTCAAGCCTTGGGTTTGGGGTTCAAGGGGATGGAGAGAGCCTACGGAGGGGAGTCGGGCTTTGCAGGGCCATCTGGTCCATGTCTTGTGCTGGTGATGCTGAGCCGGGGCTCTCCATCAGTGCATCACCCTTGGCCTGAGCCCAGTGTTGCTGGAGCTCGTTTCAGAATGTGCATGGCTTGATGGTGTATTTTGTTGTTTGTCTCAATGCCGTGCTGCTTTTCAGAGCAGCTTAACACGAAAAGCCTTACTCCCTTTCTGGTTTTTCCTAGCTAATAATGGAGATTAAGTCTGCCCATAGCCCTGGTGCTCAGCGGCCCCCCGCAAGCTGAGCTTAGCAAGGAGTGTGTTGGCACCTGAGGCAGTGCCTATGGTGAGAGCTGGGGCTTAGGGCCCCCCAGTAGTGATGGGGCCCTAAGAGTCAAGAGTCTGGGCCAAGGAGTCTGCTGAGGCCTGGGGTCACCTTCCTCCTGGGACCCCATCCCAGCTCATCCCCAAGGGGGGGTCTGTGGATGCTCTGGGTCTCCATCCCCTTTGCCCAGTGCTGTGAAGCTGATGGAAAGGGAAAGTTCACTCCGGAGAGCAGCTTCCTGCTGCTTTGAAAGGGAAATCCAATGGCTCTTAATAAGCTTCCTCCAGGGAGAGCTCGGGATGCAGGGACAGAGCCTGGCTTGAGCCTTTTCTGGTGGCCTTATCTGGCCTTGAGCTGCTGCAGGGAGCCTTGCTTGGTGGATGCTGCTTGTGCTCTGGGGTACAGGGATCCAAAGCAAGGAGGGTTGAAAAGAGGGCTAGGGAGAGGAAATCAAAGCACGTTCACACACGCTCCCTCATGGCTGTTGGGGTTTCCAAGCTCTCCCTTTGCTGACCGTCCTGCCCTTTGCTGTCTTGCAGGTCCTCAGAGCAAGGTGTCTCGGTGCCAACCCAATGAGCACAACTGCCTGGGCACGGAGCTGTGCATCCACATGAGCAAGCTGTGCAATGGGCTCCACGACTGCTTCGACGGCTCCGATGAGGGGCCGCACTGTCGGGGTAGGTGTTTGGGGGGGGGATGATGGTCAGCGGGGGGCTGCCCCATGGAATACTGCCCTTGCTCCTCCTTTCCCTATGGAATACTGCCCTTGCCCCTCCTTTCCCTATGGAATACTGCCCTTGCCCCTCCTTTCCCCATGGTCATGAGGTCCCCAGTGGTACCCAGTTTGTAGCTCTATGGGCTGTGTTGAATGGCTTCACACCGGTGCCACCGTGCTCTGTGCTCCCCTTTATCCCTCACTGCAGGGCTCAGGGCTGGCTGGGAGCAGATCCCGAGATTAGCCAGAGCCATGTGCAAGTGAAATGCCCATCATTCCTGAGCCTGCAGGCCATTAAATGGCTCCATTGTCTCCTGGCTTTAAAAGCTTGCAGGGCTGGGGTTCTGCTTCAGATAACAGAGACCCCTCTAGTGTTGTTTCCTGGTTTCCAGGAGCTTTGTCCCCCCTCCTGGCCTGTCCCCACTTGCTAATCCTGCTGGAAAGCACTCCCTGAATCCCTGCTCAGATCAGGAACACGTGTCCTGAGCTGACCCCTGGAGCTGGGGCTCTGGGCAAGCAGCTTTTCCCCCTTCCTCTGCCTGGGGCTGAGGGCTCCTGCCCTGCATGGCCTGAACCAGGTAAGGGACACCCTGCTCTAAGGGCTCCCTCCAGCCCAGCTTGGGATGGAGCTGCTTGGCTCCCATGGGGACAGCCTGGGGCGGCTTCAGCAGCTGTGCCCATGCTAACAATTAACCTTTCACTAATCATTCTCATTACTTATGTGGGATGGGACCATTCACGGGACAGTTGCTGCCCACAGGTTTGGGCACGCTGAGGACATCAGCGCTCACCGATGCTCGTGTCGGATGCTGTGGTCCTCCCCCTGCCCATTGGGGTAGAGCCGGTGCCACCCCAGGGAGGCATTTCCTTCCTCCTGCTTCCACCCCATGCCTGGGGGGACGAGCTGTCACCCCGCATCACGCTCGGGCTGCTGGAGCATCCTGCCCCTGCCTCCCGCTCCCTTCCCTGCAGGGATGCAGATGTCAGGATGCCCCCTTGCACAAGGGTGGAAATGGCATCGGGGCCTCAAACCTGCCCATCGGCCCCTTTCCTGCAGACCTGGGGAGGGAGTTTGGGATGCTTGAGCTGAGAGATAAGGGTCTGAAATGAATAGCTGGGCCTGCCAGAGCTGATAAACCTCAGTAAACAGCCCAGCTGGCCCCTGCCTGCCTGGTTAAATGGTTCCACATGTGAGGGGCAGGGTTTTCCCAGCACCTCCCATCCATCCCTGGCTGTGAAGGGACAGTGGCTTTGCTTTGAGAGGCTTGAGGCTGTTTCCCTACTGCTGGCAGGTTTGTGGAAGAGAAAGGATCAATCATGGAATGGTTTGGGTTGGAAAGGACCTCAAGATTGTGTGGTTCCAACCTAGAGGACCACACTAGACCACGTTGCCCAAGGCTCTGCCCCACCTGGCCTTGAACACTGCCATGGATGGAGCATTTACCACCTCTTTGGGCTACCTGTGGCACCCTCACAGGGAAGAACTTCCTTATATCTTCCCCTGTTTCAGTTTAAACCCATCACCTCTTGTCCTATCGCTCCAGTCCCTGATGAAGATGGTTTTGGCTGCTCAGACCCCGGCCTCATGGAGCAGCCATGTACCCATTACATCCTTCTGCTGAGGGTCTTGGTCCTTCCCTCCCCACTGGGCAAGCAAGGGACAGCATGGAGGCCCCCTCCATCCCTTTTGTCACCTCGGTGCCATCCTCCCTTGCTCCTTTCCCTGTCTCCTCAGAGCAATTGGCCAACTGCACGGCGCTGGCGTGCCAGCACCACTGCGTGCCGACACTGAGCGGACCCGCCTGCTACTGCAACAACTCCTTCCAGCTGGCCGAGGACAGGAGGAGCTGCAAAGGTTGGTACAGGGTGGCGTTGCCATCGCCCCATCACGATGCCATGCGGCCAAAGGGACTCGGGGCAGACCCTGCCGTCAGGGATGGGGCTCTGCTTCCTTGATGTTGCATGGGTGCAGGTCCTGAAAGCCTGAGTGAGGACTATTGGGAGGGAGGAAGGAGAAGGCTTTGCCCGTTGCTCCCGGTGTCCGTACCTCAGAGAGGATGCTGGATGAACGGGAAGAGGGTCAGTGAGGAGCGATGGGATCAATGTGATGGCTGGGAATGAGCCTGGAAGTGAGAGATTGCAGCAGCTCCATCTCTTTCACTTATCTGAGCAGAGGTGAAAGGGGCCTTTATCAGCTCCTGCAATGCACCTCTGGGGGCAAGGTGCTCTTCCATGGAGCAGAAGAAAGAGCAGCGGTTTCCAGAGCTTTGGAAGCTGAAGATTAGAGATTGCAGGCTGGGAATTTCAGTGCAGATGTGGAGAGGAGGGACAAGGATAATGAGGCCTTGAAAAGGCTCAGCTGTGGGGCAGGGCTTGTCCTGCTGCTGATGCGGGCGATGTGAGGTGACCTTAGCCAGCTATTCCCTTGGGTTGGTCCCTTCAGCTTGGGGATCATATCATCCCCTGCAGCTCTATTTGGAGAAAGGGAGGAGCCTTTGTTCCCTCGTAAAGAGAGATGTTTGCTGGCCCAAATACCCCCCAAATATACCCCAAAATAAGGTTTTGCCTTATTTTCCAGACTTCGATGAATGCACTGTCTACGGGACCTGCAGCCAGACATGCACCAACGTGGAGGGCTCCTACACGTGCAGCTGTGTCGAAGGATACCTCTTGCAGCCTGATAACAGGTCCTGCAAAGCCAAGAATGGTGAGAACCATGACAGGAGGAGCAGATTGATCTGCAGCCCGTGGCCTCCTGCCCTGTGTGTGCCCCTGCCCCTGGTTCTTCACTTCTGCTGCCACCTCCTTGGGTTGCACATCCCGCTCTTGTTTTGCCTGGAGCTGCTCCCTCACTGCAGCCGCAGGCTCTGCGTGCCCTGCCATGACCACCCTTGTTCCCTCTTTTCCCTGCCAGAGCCCGTGGACCGCCCGCCGGTGCTGCTCATCGCCAACTCGCAGAACATCCTGGCCACCTACTTGAGCGGAGCCCCTGTGCCCAACATCACCCCCACCAGCGCCAAGCAGACCACAGCCATGGACTTCAACTACGTCGAGGACACGGTGTGCTGGGTTCACGTGGGGGACAGTGCCTCCCAGACCGTCCTCAAGTGTGCCAAGATCCCCAACCTGAAGGGCTTCGTGGAAGAGCGCTCCATCAACATCTCCCTGAGCCTACACCGTGAGTGCTGCTCCCTTTTGGACCTTGCTCCCCCCGTCCCCATCAGGAGCATCCCCAGGCAAGAGTGGAGTTTGGTAGGAGGCAGCTTCCCACAGAGGCCTCAGCACAAACGTAGCTTTTGGCTTTCCTTTCCCCTCCTCTTGATTGTTTCTAGCAAGGTTTGTGGTTGCTTTGGGCGAGGAGAACCGATGCGGTGAGGAGCTGACACGGTACCTGCGCAGCGGGTTCGGGGACGGCGCTTCTCATTGCTTTTCCTCCTTTGGTTTTCCACCCGCGTTGTCCCTGGGCTTGGTCCCTGCTCCGAGCGGGACCGAATCCCAAGCAGAACGTGCCTCCTGTCGTGAGTCACCGGCGTGATTGGCGGATGGTGGTTTCATTCTGCTTGTGTCTCCCTGGCCATAATGACTGTGGTTACAGCTCTGTCTCCTGTCTGGGCTTGCTGGTCCCGGTTCAGAGTCGCAATAGGAAGGACAGTTACTGGCAGAGATTTCTGGCACCCAGACCTGTGCCCGCTCTCCCTGGTGAGGGGTCCTAAGGGCTTCCTGATGCTTTCCTTGTGTGCTCCTGCGGGTTGGTGGGGTTTGCACTGTGTCTCCATCAGGTTCTGCAGCCTTTGGCTTCCCTGGCATCGTTTTCCCATTGTTTCTTACCTCCTGAAGCTGGAGGATGCAAGAGGGATCCCCTTATTCCGCAGGGACAGGGGTGTTGTTAGGAGATGAGCAACAGCTCATCATCATCCCCAACGGTTCATCATCATCACCACCACCAACTCATCACCACCAACAGCTAACCTGGCCATGGTGAGCACGTGCCAACTGATGGCTGCAAATGAGTAAAGGTGGCTCACGGAGCCGAGAGCATGGGGCATGAGCTGGGATGTGGGGCTCAGGGCTGAGGCTCCGCAGGCTGCTCCAGGGTGTGTGCAGCAGGGCTCATTCCAGCTCGTGCTGTGTATTTTTAGGGCTGTGTGTATTTTTAGGGAGAGGCTCTTGCAGGCGATAGCCTGAAATTAGGCAGGACGGGGCTCGGCTCTCATCTCTCTGCTCACACCCTCAGCAGGGCTTAAGGAGGTCTCTGTTCCAACTGGCTCCTCTCGTAGAGCAGCTCCCAGTGCCTAAAGGGGTGACAGGGAAGCTGGAGAAGGGCTTTGGATAGGGGATGTAGGAACAGGCCAAGGGGAATGGCTTGAACCTGCCCGAGGGGAGACTGAGATGAGCTCTTAGGCAGAAGCTCTTCCCTGTGAGGGTGCTGAGGCGCTGGCACAGGGTGCCCAGAGGAGCTGTGGCTGCCCCATCCCTGGCAGTGCTCAAGGCCAGGTTGGACACAGGGGCTTGGAGCAAGCTGCTCCAGTGGAAGGGGTCCCTGCCCGTGGCAGGGGTTGGAGCTGGAGGAGCTTTAAGGTGCCTTCCATCCCAACCCAATCCATGATTCCCAACCCAACCCATTCCATGATTCCCAACCCATTCCATGATTCCCAACCCATTCCATGATTCCATGATCATGGTGGCAGAAAAGTTGTACCCAAGGCAACCAGGACTCGCTGTTTCCCCAGCACAGACTCAGGCCACAGGACCCATAGAGGAGGCAGCGCCGAGCAGCACAAGGGCTCGGAAGCAGCTTGGGGTTTGGTGTGTTGTTTTGCTTTGGAATTCTTTGGAAGCCCAGCTCCAAACAAGCAAGGACATTGTCTGGGGCCGCACGTGGAAGCTGGAATCTGGTTGAGAAAAGCCATGGGATCAGCACGTCCAGGGTCAGGGATTAGCGGGGGTGCAGGCACAGGGCAGGGGCAGCTCCACTCCTTCACCTATACAAGTGCTTGTGTGTGCTTCAGATGGTCCCGAGCCATTCCCAGCCCCGGGAAACTGGATCTGGAGGGATCTGGATAGGGATGTGTGGGGCTCATGGTGAACCACAGCGATGCTCGCCTGGAGCGCTTCTTTCTGTCCTTGAGTGCAAATGGATGTGCCAGGATCCTGCCCGGTCCGAAACAGCGCTGGGTTTTCACAGAGAGCAGAGAAAGGGAGAGCGGAAAGGGAGGAAGGATGAGACAAGGTCCCCTTGTTGCAATCCAGCGCTGGCAGGAAGGACGAGCCCTCCCCTGCACCGCTCCTGCATCCCTGCACGCGTGCTCCTGCCCCCTCCTCCTCATGGGGCCGAGCCTGGATCATTCTGAGTCTGATGGGGAACGGCTGAGGGACAAGAGGAACCGGCCTCAAGCTGCACCAGGGCAGGTTTAGATGGAGCTGAGGAACAATTCCTGCCCCAAAGGGTGCTCAGGCATTGGAACAGGCTGCCCAGGGCAGGGCTGCAGGCACCGTCCCTGCAAGTGTTCCCAACCCATGCAGACGAGGCCTCAGTGCCATGGGTTAGTGATGGCCTTGGAAGGGTTGGACTGGATGAACTTAAAGGTCTTTTCCAGCCTGGTTGACTCCATGATTCCATGTTTCATCTGGCTGGGAATATGCCACCTCCGAGGTGCGGATGGGGACAGGCTGGACCACCAGCACCGAGCTCCCAAGTGTCCTCCCCATCACCTCCGTGCCAGAGCTCTCTCCATGGGCTGATGATGGAGGAAAGTCATTCAGTTCCAACACAAAGTGCTTTTTGTAAGAGAAATGGATGAAGGAGTTCAGCAGCCTCTTGTTTTTAACGGGTCCTTGCAAAAAGACCCGAGGGGAGGGAAGCAGCCAGCTCAGATCAACTGAGAAAATCACTGCCTGTGAAGAATGCCCATGGGCAGCGTGCGTTGGGAACCAGGGGACAGGCAGCATGAAGCAGTGCTCGGTACTCAACACTGTGGGTAGAGAAAAGGGTTTAGAAGTGCAAGGACCAGGGGGAAAGCAAAGCCTTGGAGCGCAGTGGGCCTTGCCAAGGCCTGTTAATAGCATTCATTTAACACATCTCCCCCAGCACAAGTGACACTAATCTCTCTGCGGGGACAGGGAGGCAGGGAAGCAGGGGCTGCTGTCAGAGCTGGGCTGACATCGCGCCAGCCCAGACCTACCCCTGACAGCTGGGGGCCCTTCAGCATCACTCTTCCCCCATCCGATGCCAACCGGAGCCCCATTAGAGGCAGGCACCAGGGGAGCCTGGCTCCTGCTGTTAGCAGATAATGCCATAAAGAAGCACATAAAGAGGGAAGCCACTAATTGGATTCCCAGGTTTCTCTCCAGTGTCCTGACAGAGAGAAGCGAGCAAGTGACCTTATCTCCTTGTCACAACCCCCCGGGGGAAACTCAATTCAGGACAGGATGGTGTGGAAGGGACCTTAAAGCTCATCCAGTTCCAACCCGTGCCATGGCAGGGATACCATCCACTAGAGCAGCTTGCTCCAACCTGGCCGTGAGCACTGCCAGG
Organism: Psittacula echo; assembly: GCF_963264785.1. NCBI lineage: Eukaryota > Metazoa > Chordata > Aves > Psittaciformes > Psittacidae > Psittacula > Psittacula echo. The sequence goes on from NC_137762.1 coordinate 1,539,210, forward strand.
GATGGAGCATCCAAACCTTCTCCATTCAACCCATCCCAGTGCCCCAGCACCCTCATAGGGAGCAGCTTCTGCCTCAGATCCCATCCCAGTCTCCCCTCTGGCAGCCTCTGGAGCCCTCCTTAAGAGGACACCGTTCACTGGCAGCAGCTTGACCCTGTGCCAGCCACCTCTTGGCCTCCGTGGCATTCGAGCGTGGTGTTAAAGCAGGGTGTGAGTGAGGGATCCTCTGCTTTCCGGAAGAGCCAGAGGAGTTCTCTGCTTTCTACTATGGAAAAACACCGGAGAACCTGTGGCAGAGAAGGAAACCTGAGTTTCCCAATGGGTTTCTTAGCACTCCCCTTCCCCTCTTCTTTCTTTTCCCCCCCTTTCTGCATGCTCAGAACCAGCAGCTTTCCTGTGCTGAAGGTGCTGCTGCTCCTTTGCCCCGTGTCCTGGCTGAACCCAGCATTCCCGGTGCCGGAGCACTGTATCCCGCAGTACCGGAGCCGGGGCTCGCGGCCAGCTCCCAGGCGGAGCGGGCAGGAATGTCGTCTGCTCGGCGGGACGCTGCTGGGAAAGGGCTCAGGGAGGTTCTTTGATTTATTCCTTCTTGCTTTAAGGTTCGTTGTTTGCTTTTTGTTCTCTAAAGCAAGCCCCCGGGAAGGGGGTTGGGATATCAGGACATTTGATCCCGGGTGTATTATAAACCCTAAACGATGGCAATCTGGCCATTATTAAAATACCTTCCTGGGCAGCATCTATCTAAACAAGCATGTCTAGGAGGTTGTTTTCATTGACTCCGTCCCAGCCCTGTTACTCGTAATGACCTGTCCTGTTGCCAGGGAGCAGAAGAGCCTGTAGGGTTTGGGACAAATTGATTGCAAGGGGATGCTGCTCTGCAGAGGGATCCAAGTACATTTCTTCCCCCACTTTGCATGGAAAGCTATTTTTCTTCCTTGCTGCCTCCTCCTAGCCAAGAAAGAGGCTCCGATGTGAACTTGCTTGGCAAGAAAGCGGGATGATTGGTAACTTCATCTGCTGACTCCTTCCTGTTTTGCCTTTTTTAACTGTTCAGGGCTGAAGTGAATGGCCAGAGGAACTGGGATCCTCTCGGGCACAGGGATAGGGTTGGGTTTAGATGGGCACTGTGTGGGCATCTGCCTGCCTCATGCTGGGTTCACCATGATGCTGGGGTCAGACTGGCCCCATTCTTGCTTTCTTCCCCCCCTTCCAGTCTTTCCAATGGCAGTTCCCTGTGTTCCCGTTGAGCCTGTGTCTGTCTCCTCTCATCCAGAAGGAAGCCAAGTGCCCTGTCCCTCCCTCGGCCTCTGCTGAGTATTCTTGCCAGTGGAATGGTCTCATTAAGGCAGAGTAATTAGTGGTCCCTTGGCTGCCCTCCATGCAGCTCCAGCTCTGTCCCTGCTCTTCCCACCTCCGGTGCCGCAGCCGGGCTCGTGCAGGGATACTGTGGGGCTGAGCCTGGCGCTGGGGTTGTGCCAGTGGCCCCTGAGTGTTCCCTTTGGGATGTGCTGCGATGCCGCGCTGGCCGGACGACGCGGAGGTCCATTGGGAAGGGTGATGCTCTGGTACCTTCCATTACATGTCAGCCGATGGGGCTGGTTTTACCTCCTGGGGAGGTTTGGCTGGTGCGGAGGCCACAGGGATCCTTCCGAGCATCGAGTCAGACGTCCTGGACATGGGCCATCGGCTTCCACCCAGCGGTTCCTCCTCAGCTTAACAAGAGGGGGTTTAAATTGGGTTGGTTTTTAGCCTGCTTTTCTAAGGCAGCAAGGCTGACGTGATGGCGGCGGCTGCCCTGGCCCCTGTCCCTCCTTTCCCTATGGAAGCGGGTGGCTCCTTGCACAAGAAGGTGTCTGTTCCTGGTCCCGCGAGGGACGCAGGGTGCCCGTCCATCGCTGCGGGGCTGGAGTTTGTCTTCGTGCCTGTCCTGTTAACATACTTCTAATTAAGGAAAATTGTCCCCAGGAGCAGTGTTTATCCATGGAGCACGTTGCCGTCACAGAGACAGTCTTGTTTTCCGGAGGGGGGAGAAGGGATGTCTGCGGAGGGAAGAGACAGAAATTCCTCCGGATTATGGTATTATGTAAATGCAGCAAGCGGATCATTCCGTGTAAAAAGGAAAGTAGGAAACCAACGTCTCTGCAGAGCCCTGGGGACCGCATTCCTGACGAGCCTCCGCTCCTCTTCTGGAGGCGGTTTGGAAGCGGAACATGCGGCAGCTTTTCCAGGCTGGTTTTCCGCAGGAGCCGCTCGCGTGGTGCTGGGTGCCACATTGGACCCCCCTCGCCCCTTGGGCTCGGGCTCACGTGGCTTTGCCAGGAGCAGGAGGATGCCTGGCTCCAATGTGGTACCCACTGGTGCATCTTCCGCTTGGGACTGCATGGTTGTCCCTGTGCAGGTCACTGCAGCCCAGTGACTCGGGCACTTGTTCACTGCTGGGGCTTGTGTTAGGTCTTATCCACGATAGGTGAAACCCCCTTGGGGGTTGTTCTTAGTAGATGCACTTGGACAAAAATGTTCTTTATTTAAAAGCAACGTGAAATGGCATCAGCAGAGCTCAGTGTTTCATAGAATCATGCAATAGTTTGTGTTGGAAAGGACCTTAAAGCTCATCCGGCTCCAACCCCTGCCATGGGCAGGGACCCCTTCCACTGGAGCAGCTTGCTCCAAGCCCCTGTGTCCAACCTGGCCTTGAGCACTGCCAGGGATGGCTCAACCACAGCTTCTGTCCATGTGCTTGGGCAAGGGGGAAAACGCGCCTCAGCAGGATGGGGACCTTCAGCAGCACCGAGCACTTATTTCCAAGCTCTTTGCACCTTCCCCACTAAAGGTGGTTTCACTTCCACGCTTTGCTGTGCAAGAGCCCTGCTTTGCTGCCGAGCTGCACGCATCCCAGTGGCAGCTGTTTCGGAACTGTGTTGAAATCCGTGTTTTTTAGTAGAGGAGAAGATTGCGCATTTCCTTCCTCCTCGTGTCAGGCCACAATTGATGTATTTGCAGACTGCACAACAACTGATTCATGCCGGAGCAGAGTTATGTGCTGGCTCAGCAAAGCTCCTTCCCCAAGGAAAGCCACAGCCTTGCGGTGCTTCACTGCTCCTGGGGTAAATCAGATGCTCTTTGGCTCGGGTTAAGGGAGGGAGAACCTCTGTGGAGGTGATGATCCGCTTGGACCAAGGAGCTCTTTTGAGCAGGATGAGATGCTCACAGCCCCCCTTCAAGCACAGGGTGAAATTGGGGTTGGGAAAGGGGGAAATGTTATTGTTGGGAGTGCCAGGGGAGAGTTGATGGAGCCAAGAACTCCTTGAGTGGAGGCTGGATGCTTCTGTGCCTCTTGGGGCTGTTACTCCCCTTAAGGATGTGCTGGTAGTGCTATGACAGGTCTCAACCCGATGTAAGAGGAGTGTGGGCTGGAAGGGACTCCCAGGAGCCTTCTCCATCCATCCGGCTCCAGCTCCTTGCGCTGGTGGCCATGAGAAGGAAAATCCAAGCCCAGGGATGATTTTGTGGCAGGGACCTCAGCAAAAGCTTGGTCGGGGATAAAGTGGCTTCGTGGCGAGCATGAAACCAGGAAACATCTGTGCGGGTGGGTTTGGGGTTTGCTGAAGTTGCCAGACTGCCCTGGTTGAGCAATGCGCTGCTTGAAGATGAACTTTGTCGTGCGCCTTCTCCCCCCGATCCTCCCTTTATCTGCCCTCTCCCCACAAGGAAGGTCAAAGCTCACTTCAACCGGCCTTGTCCTGGCCAGCGCGGCCGAGGGTGGACGGCAGAGATTGGTTGGCTTCCTCCAGCAAGAGCCTTGAAAGTTGCCATTCCCTGTTCTCGAGCCCGTTTTCAAACACAAGCCAATAAATAGGACTTGGGAAATGAGTCCTGTGTGTGTTGCAATGCCTGCAACGCCCAGCCCCAGTTGAGCAAGGAGGAAGACACCGGGATGGGAATTGATAGGGAGGAAGCATTCGCCGGCCCCCCTTTGCTGCTGGGAGCTGCCACCCATCCCCGGCTTCTTCCTCCATAGGATCCCTCTTGTCCTTGCTGGTGTCCCTTTCTTGCTGTTCTGGGTGGCTGTGGCACCCACTGTGCTGCCACATCTCCCAAAGCCAAGGGATGAGTGAGGGGAGAGCTCGCTGTGGGCTAAACACGAGGGGCTGAAGATAGATGTTTGCTAAGTTAGCTTCTACTGAGAGTTCAAGAGGGAATCCAGGTTTGGCTGCGAGAAAGAGCTGAAAGGAATGAGAATAATAATAATAATGATAATAATAATAATGACAATAATAATAATGATGGTATAACCCCCTGGTTTCTGCAAAGCAGAGGGCAGGATGGTGAGCAGGGAGAGAAGGAGCAAGCTGCAAAACAAAAGCCTTTGAGGAGGGAAATGCTTTCCAGCTGCAAAAATACAGCCTGGGAGAAGAGCAAGGGCTTGCGTCACCCCCAGCACCCCGGCCCTGCGGCTCAGGACCCTCTGATGGCAAGAGGCAACGGTGCAGAATGGTGTGAGGGGAGCCACGGGCCCCAGGAAGTGAGATTCTGGAGACTTAGAGCTTGTTTTGGCCATTTGCCCTCCTGTTTAGCCCTCGAGAGCCGTGTTGATGAACTTCTGCCCTGTTGGATGGGGCTCTGGCACTGTGGGATGTGGCCGGTGAGGTGGCAGCAGCCCCGTGATGCTTTGGGAAGGGAGAGTGGTGGGAAAGGAGACCCAAGGTGCTATTGATGGGGCAGCGATGGCCAGGGGGGAATCTGCATCCCTGTGCATGGGGGGGGCAAGGGCCTCTGCTTCGTCCCGCTGGGTGCTCCCGGTCCGGCCCTGCTTGGATCCCTTCCCTGGTCCTGTGACTCTGACTCAGCCCCGTGGGCGCCAGCCAAGACCTGTGTTTGGGGGAGTTCTTGCACATCCCTTTGCTGCTGGGGCTGAACCGGGGCTGGGGGAAGGCGCTGGTCCAGGGAGCGTGACTCAGGCAACCCCATCCCAGAGGCAGAGCTCAGCCCCTGCATCTCTGCCCCTCCATCGCCAGCTGGGCCAGGGGGTCCCTGCTTGGACCAGGAGCCCCAGCTTTGTGCTGGCCCCATCACCAGCTCTGGCTCATTGGGCAGCATAGAGCAAGCCCTGTGCTGCCTTTGGGCTCTGCTGATGTGATGCTAAGTCCTTGGCTCTGGCTGTTTCCACTTGTTTTTATGAGCTGCATCATGCTGGGTGGTGGCTGCGGGCGCCGTGGCCTCACCCTTCCGCGAGGGAGGGCAGTTGGGCACCAGCCGGTCATCGCTGTCATCCCCATCCCTTGACACCAGATGCTCATCAAGCTGATGTGGATAGCTCAGGGTTCAGGTTTGTGTTAGGGCACCCCCAAACCCAGGGTGCGCACCAGTTGGGTCTCTTCAAAACCCAGTGGTGCTGCAGCAGAGGAAGGGCTTGATATCACCCTGCAAGCAGGGGAGGGCTGGCCATTGCAAAACATCCTGGCTTGATTCATGTTTTCCCTCCCGAGCTGCTGCTCTGGTTAATGATAGCAGCGTCTGGCCCCACTCCTCGGGGGCTGTCTGGGTCCCAATGTGCTTGGGGTGGCCGGACTATGGGGCTCCCAGCCCTGCTCTGCCTTCCCCATGGCGTGAAGCCGATGCTGGCGCTGCTGTGTGCAGGGTCTCATGGGGCACTCGCACCAGGACAGACCTCCATGGCATCTCCCTTCCGTGCTGCTCAGCCTCCTCCAGTGCCCACCTTGCAGAGCCCCCTTGCTCCAGATGGCATTCCCGTGGGATGCTTTCATTCCCCCTAGGGAGGAGAGGGCAGGTCCCTTGTGCATCCCCATCACAGCTCCTTCGTGGCTCACACGACCTTGCTCCTCCACTGTGTTTGTAGGTCCTGGGGGGCTTGGAGATCACGCATGGGGCTCCTGTCTCCCTCCCTGTGTAACCTCTCCTCTCCTCCCATGGCCTAGACGTGGAGCAGATGGCTATTGACTGGCTCACGGGCAACTTCTACTTCGTGGATGACATCGACGACAGGATCTTTGTGTGCAACAAGAATGGGGTCACCTGCGTCACGCTGCTGGACCTGGAGCTCTACAACCCCAAGGGAATAGCACTGGACCCAGCGATGGGGTAAGGGATGTGCTGGAGGGTGGGAGGGCTCAGTGTTGCTGCCTGGACCTGCACCGTCAGCGTGGGGAGGTGGAGCAGGTCAAGGGAGTCCGGCTGCTGCATCCAGGGGTAGCAGGGATGCTGATGGAGAAGCAACTCCCAGCTTACGAGGGGATGGACCAGGTCAAGCTGCTGCTTCCATCCTGTGGCTGTGTGGTTACAGCTTTGCTTTCAGTAGCCGAAACAGTCGGATTCAACCCAGCACGGGTTGAGCAGCTCCCCTTGTGCTGCGGTCAGATGACAGTTCCCCTTTGCAGAATCCCACACGGGGAAGCTGGGATGCTGAGTCACGGGAGCAGCGATGGGGACATCTCTCCCTCTCCTGCTGCTTTCCAGATGGGTGCTTTTATCCTTGCCTGGGTGAAGAGAGATGATGTTGTCGAGCAGGAAACCCACAGTGGGTTTTATATCATATAGCAGCCTGGAGGGAGACTCTGGCCTTGTATAAGGAAGGTGCCCGTGTCCACAGGCCATGTACATGGGGCATCCTCCCTCTCTGAACTCGACATCCAGGCTCTGAGCTCCTGTATTTGCCCTTCTCATACAGCAAAGTGTTCTTCACCGACTACGGGCAGATCCCCAAGGTGGAACGCTGCGACATGGATGGGCAGAACCGCACCAAGCTGGTGGACAGCAAGATCGTCTTCCCGCACGGCATCACCTTGGACCTGGTCAACCGGCTGGTGTACTGGGCTGATGCTTACCTTGACTATATTGAGGTGGTGGACTATGAGGGCAAGAACAGACACACCATCATCCAGGGCATCCTGGTGAGTGAGGCCAGGGGGAGGTTGGGGTCTGACAATGGAGTGTGCTTGGGGGCATGTCCAGTAGATATTTAGGTTAGATCTAAGGAAGAAGTTCTTTATTGTGAGGGTGGTGAGGTGCTGGAATGGGTTGAACAGAGAAGCTCTGAATGCTCCATCCCTGGCAGTGTTCAAGGCCAGGTTGGATGGGGTCTTGGGTGACATGGTCTAGGGTGAGGTGTCCCTGCCCATGCAGGGGGGTTGGAACTGCCTGATCTTAAGGTCCTTTCCAACCCAAACCATTCTATGGTTCTATGCCTGAACTTGGCCTGAGGAGGCAGGGCATGAGCCATAGGGCGGGATGAGGGGCTTTGCATGTGCCTCCTCCATCGTTCCCTTTGGATGCCTCCCAGATCGAGCACCTCTATGGGCTGACCGTCTTCGAGAACTACCTCTATGCCACCAACTCCGACAACGCCAATGCCCAGCAGAAAACCAGCGTCATCCGCGTCAACCGCTTCAACAGCACCGAGTACCAAGTGGTGACGCGGGTGGACAAGGGGGGAGCGCTGCACATCTACCACCAACGGCGCCAGCCCACAGGTAGGACCCCAGCCTGGGTGACAGCAGCTTCTGGGGTCCCAAGGACTGGCTGGGTGGTGATGGGGACAGGCAGCACCTCCTGCATCCTTCACCTTGGGCAGGTCCTTTCCCATCTCTGGCCTTGGTGATGCTCAGCTCCTGGCTGGGAGCTCCAGGGAGGAAAGAGCCACCCCATCCATGCGACCGTTTCCACATCCCAGCGGTTGCAGGGCAGTGTCCCCTGCCCATGGGTGCACCGCGGGGCTGGGCAGGACACCTCTGTGATGCTCTGTGTTGCAGTGAGGAGCCATGCCTGCGAGCCCGACCAGTTTGGCAAGCCGGGAGGCTGCTCCGATATCTGCCTCCTTGGGAACAGCCACAAGAGCCGGACCTGCCGGTGCCGCTCCGGGTTCAGCCTGGGCAGTGATGGGAAGTCCTGCAAAAGTGAGTCCTGGAGGGCAAGCAGAGCTCTGCAGTTCCTTCACTCCGAACATCCCTTTCCTTCCTGGCCTAAGCTATGGGCTGCCTGCCAGGCTCTGTGGTACCTGCAGGCCCACACCGGGCTGGTGGTGATGGCTTTCCCCATCTCCTCACAGAACCCGAGCACGAGCTGTTCCTGGTGTATGGGAAGGGGCGTCCGGGCATCATCCGCGGGATGGACATGGGGGCCAAGGTGCCGGACGAGCACATGATCCCCATTGAGAACCTCATGAACCCCCGTGCGCTGGACTTCCATGCTGAGACGGGCTTCATCTACTTCGCTGACACCACCAGCTACCTCATCGGGCGGCAGAAGATCGACGGCACGGAGCGAGAGACCATCCTGAAGGACGGTGCGTGGCTGAGGGTCCCTCCCCAGCGTGGCCAGAGCCCAGGAGCTGGCAGCAGCGGCCATCAGGGCATTTCCTCCTATGTAGTGCAGCGCTCCTGCCCAGCTGTGGTTTGAAGCTGCTGTTTGGGTTTATCTGTAGGCTGATGCAGAGAGACAGGTACCAAGCACATGCCCAGCAGAGGTGGGAGAGGGATGTCCCCCTCACCATCAGGTCAGATGGGAGGGACAGGGATGCACATAGTCCCTGGGGGTCAGTGCGGTGGCTGCTCCATCCCCATGCTGCCGCAACTGGGTACATTTGTGTTGCCTTGGAGCAAACCAGCTAAGGATGCTCCCAAATTGGGCTTTATCCAACCCAGTTCCCTGTGGCTGCTGTACCTCTGGGGGAGCTGCCTGCACTGGAGCTGGAGGGGGTTCTGTCAGCCTTGTTGCTATGAGTTGAGATCTGGTGGTGCCGAATATGAGTTCATCATAGGAGGCTGTTGGTTCTGCTTCTCACCCTGGTGATGGGCGCCCATTCGTGCTTCTCCCCAAAGGCATCCACAATGTGGAAGGGATCGCTGTGGACTGGATGGGGAACAACCTGTACTGGACGGATGATGGCCCCAAGAAGACCATCAGTGTGGCTCGCCTGGAGAAGGCTGCCCAGACACGGAAGACGCTGATTGAGGGGAAGATGACCCATCCCCGTGCCATCGTGGTGGACCCCCTGAATGGGTGCGGGTGCCCGGAAGGGCCATTGGGCCTTTGCATTGGGCTGGGACCCATCTATGGGCACAGGATCCCTCCACAGAGGGTCCACTCTGACCAGTGGTGGGGTGGGCTCTGGGTCTGCATCTATAACAGCTTCGTGTCTGTGGTAGGTGGATGTACTGGACGGACTGGGAGGAGGATCCTAAGGACAGCAAAAGGGGCAAGATCGAAAGAGCCTGGATGGATGGTTCCAACCGCAACGTCTTCATCACCTCCAAGACTGTCCTGTGGCCCAATGGGCTGAGCCTGGACATCCCAGCCAAGATCCTTTACTGGGTGGATGCTTTCTATGACCGCATCGAGATGGTCTATCTCAATGGCACCGAGAGGAAGGCAAGTGGAGGCTCTCAGGCACTCGGGCCGTGATGAGGACCCCAATGCATCCACTGCATCCGTGCTCCCCTGCTCCTTGTATCCTATCCCCTTCCAATGTCCCTTGCCCTGTCCCACCACGTGGGATCCCAGCTAACGACGAGCCCCTCCATCTCCATCACCTACAGATCGTGTACGAGGGACCGGAGCTGAATCATGCCTTCGGGCTGTGCCACTACAGCAACTTCCTCTTCTGGACCGAGTACCGCAGCGGCAGCATCTACCGCCTGGACCAGGCCTCCAAGGTGGTGAGCCTGCTGCGGAACGAGCGCCCGCCCATCTTCGAGATCCGGATGTACGACGCGCAGCAGCAGCAAGGTGCTGGGGCCACATAGAGCCAGGGAATGGGTTGGGTTGGAAGGGGCCTAAAGCTCATCCAGTTCCAACCCCGGCAGAGCAGGGACACCTCCCACTAGAGCAGGTTGCTCCAAGCCCCATCCAACCAGGCCTTGAACACTGCCAGGGATGGGGCGTTTATCACTTCTTTGGGCACCCTGTGCCAGCTCTTCACCATCTGCCTGGTGCTGTAGGGACCTGCCCCAATGAGGAGATGGGGGGCTGGAGGCTGGGGGCTGCCCCACCTAAGGAGCCCCCCCCCCCTTTTTGCTTCCTTTCATCCATATCCCTGCATGTATATCCATCACCATCCCTCATCCCCTGCCCTTCCAGCCTTTTCTCTCCTCACTTCCCTTCCTGGCTAGTTCAGCCTCAGGGGTCCCTGCTGCCTTGCGTGATGAACTGAGTTCTAGTTGTGTAGCCTGTTGAAGGAGCCCTGGCGTTAGGGTTAGGAGTCCTGTTAGGACTGGAGCCCCCTTCTCACCCCTGCTTTGCCTCCGCAGTGGGCTCCAACAAGTGCCGTGTCAACAACGGTGGCTGCAGCAGCTTGTGCCTGGCCACGCCGCGGGGCCGGCAATGTGCCTGCGCTGAGGACCAGATCCTGGGGTCGGACACTGTGACCTGCCAGGGTAGGATGCCAGCGGGCAGAGATCCTTGGTGGCATCTCCATGCAGGATGCTGCCAGTGAAGGGGAGGGTTGGGTTGTTGTGGGCAGGGCCGTGCTTAAAGGAGAGGGGTGAAGCTGTGCTGGTGCCTCCTCCATCATGTGCATGGGCACCAGTGCCTCTCGACACAGGGCTGTCCTCGCTGCTGCCCTGCACTGGGTTAAAATCCTCCCTTCCCTTTGCTTTTCTCTTGCCAGCCAACCCGTCCTACATCCCCCCTCCGCAGTGCCAGCCCGGGGAGTTCGCCTGCAAGAACAACCGCTGCATCCAAGAGCGCTGGAAGTGTGATGGGGACAACGACTGCTTGGACAACAGCGACGAGGCCCCGGAGCTCTGCCGTGCGTAGCTGCCTCCTGTGCGGTGGGGTCGTGGTTTATGTGCTAATGGGGCAGCAGGGTTTGGGTTGAGATGTGGGGCCGGGCAGCCGGATACCTAAGACGGGAGCAGGCTCAAGCAGTTGAGGGGGGGAACGCTGATGAGGGTGCCTGCATCCCTGCCTTCTCCTGCCTCAGTTTTTCTCACCAGCAGATGTGGAGGGGAATGGGGGGGGGATGAAGGGCAGGTCCTGAGCTTGCATCCCCCCTGCAGACCAGCACACGTGCCCCTCTGACCGCTTCAAATGCAAGAACAACCGCTGCATCCCCAACCGCTGGCTCTGCGATGGGGACAACGACTGTGGGAACAACGAGGACGAGTCCAACTCCACGTGCTCGGGTGAGGAGCCTGCCTCATCCTTAGGGAACAGCAGGGGAGCTCACGCTGATGTGTTGGTCCACAGCTTTCATTGAACACAGCGTGCTGCCCACCTTGCAGCCTGTTTTGCCTCGCAGGGGGGTTTGTTCCCACCTTTCCCCTTGCAAAGCTCCTAAAGCTCTGTCTCTCTTCCCTGGACCAGCTCGGACCTGCTCCCCCAACCAGTTCTCCTGTGCCAGTGGTCGCTGCATCCCCATCTCCTGGACGTGTGACCTGGATGATGACTGCGGGGACCGCTCCGATGAGTCCGCCTCGTGTGGTGAGCATCCTTTGGGGATGTGAGGGCTGGGATGGAGGGGGTCACACGCACACACACACACTGATGGTGCTTCTGCCTCCTCCGCAGCCTACCCGACCTGCTTCCCCTTGACTCAGTTCACCTGCAACAACGGGCGCTGCATCAACATCAACTGGCGGTGTGATAACGGTGAGGAGCCACGGCCCCACTGCGGCCGAGGGCACGGCGAGACCAGACGCAGGGGTGCCAGCCCTGGTCCTGCAGGGGCCATTTGAACAGCAGAGCCCATGCCCTGGAGGGAGGAGGCATTCACTGAAGCTGGATCCGCATCCCTCATCCATGCTCGTTTTCCTTGGGTGCCGCAGGCACAGCCTGGCAGGGATCATTGCAGCAGATCTTGGTGCTCTTTGTGAAGTGGCCAAAGCTCTCCCCCAGTGTTTGGGATGAGCGTGGAGCAGCCTGCGCTGCGCAGCCAGAGCCTGTAGCCCCAGGGAAGGCAGGAGAGGTCTCCCAGTGAGCTCACATCTGGCCTCACATCTGCTTCCAAGGCCAGGCTGGGAAGGGAGGGTTTGCCCCGAGGTTGCTTTCCCTCCCCACAGGTTTATTCCAGCAGCTCTGCATCCTTAGGTCTAATTGATGGCTTCAGAGCAGGCGAGAGCCATTCAGAGCTGCTGGTGCTGGGGGTCAGCAGGGAGCTGCATGGGCAGCCCCAGCTCCGAGCCACCCCAGGGACCCACCAGTGCTGGCAGCCACAGGAACCAATGCATGGAGCATCCCATCAGGCACCTGCGTCTGCTCTCGCCTCCCCAGGCCGCTCGGGTGCCTGTGCATCCCCTCTGTGTGTGTCCCTCTTCCATGTCAGTGTTCACGTCCCGGTGTCAGCGCTGGTTTGGGGCCACCCCTCTGTGCGTGTGCTGTTGGTGTTTCGTTTGTCATCGTGCCCACTCTCCTGTCTTGGTTGGTTCTGTGTTTCAGAAAAAGATTGTGGGGATGGCTCTGACGAAAAGAACTGTCCAAAGCCTACCGGTTAGTGCATAGATCAACATGCACCAGAACCCCCCCAACCTGGCCCCAGGCAACCCCCAAACCTGCCCCCGCTCTGTGGGCTGCTGCTCCAGACACTGGTGATGCCCCTGTGCTGGGTACCAGGGAGCAAAGCTGCCGGAGCTGGGGATGGTGAAGCAACGACAGCATCACCAGTGCCATCATCCCTGTGCCCATCACAAGCTCCCCTGTGTAGGGGAGGGAGAGGCATCGGGAGGTAAAGGCTCATTCCCAAGCCCATGCAAGGCATCTGCCATGGAGCAGAGCCCCAATAAGCCAGGCCAGTCCCTTGCCTTGTGCAGGGCAGGCAGAGGGGCCGCATTGCCATTGTCCAGCACTATCAGACTAAAGCTCCCTCTGCCCATCAGTGGGCAATGGGTGTTCCTCCAGGCAAGAGAAACCCCCCCAGTTGGCCATTCGAGCCCAACCTGCCCATGGATGCGCTCCATACAGGAGTGCACCATCACCCAGCTCCGCTCCCCCAGGGAGCAGAGCCGTCCCCGTGCTGCTGGTGCCCCCCCAGGTACATGGCTGATCTATGCAGTTTCTGTGTCTCATTTTCTATGTGCTTTGCTGGTGCTGTGGCGGGAGGCGGGGGGCCGGGACCTCTCTGATGGAGGGTCCAGCACCGAGGGGCCGCCCATCACCCCATGTCCTGTCTGTCGGTGTGGTCCATCCCCATCCCTGCTGTTCCCCCCCTTCCCGTGGCTGCCTCCCGGGGCAGGAGGGGGGGTCTCTGCCTTCCTCCCTCCTGCTGTGCCTCCACCAACCCTCCCTCCTGGGCACCCTCTGAGCCTGTTCCTGCTCCCTTTTCCCCCTGCAGACAATGACTGTGGGGATAACAGCGACGAGGCGGGCTGCAGCCACTCCTGCTCCAGCAACCAGTTCAAGTGCAACAGCGGGCGCTGCATCCCCGTGCACTGGACCTGCGATGGGGACAATGATTGTGGGGACTACAGCGACGAGACTCACGCCAACTGCACCAACCAGGGTGAGTCCCATGGGGATGGACCAGGTGGAGCATGAGCTCTGCTGACATCCTGCCTAAGCACTTCCAGGGAGGGAATAGCGCAGCATCCTCTGCCCACCCACGTACCGCGCTCCTGCATCTCTGGGTGCCCCCAACCCTTCCAATGCCTGAGCCCCCACCTCAGTATCCAGCTCCTGGGGGCAAAAGCAGTGAGCGGGTGTATGTGTCCCCCCCATAGCCACGCGCCCGCCCGGGGGCTGCCACACTGATGAGTTCCAGTGCCGGCTGGATGGGCTCTGCATCCCCATGCGCTGGCGTTGCGATGGCGACACGGACTGCATGGACTCCAGTGATGAGAAGAACTGCGAGGGGGTCACCCATGCCTGCGACCCCAATGTCAAGTTTGGCTGCAAGGACTCAGGTGAGGGCACATGGGATGGGGGGAAATGACTGCCCCCGTCTGGGCCGGGCTCAATGGGGACAGGGGCAGTGGTGGAGGGACACGAGCTCTGGGTGCTTTGTCTTCATTAGGGACTGCAGTGATGGGACAAGGGGTGATGGGTTTAAACTGAAAGAGGGGAAGTTCAGGTTGGAGATAAGGAAGGAGTTCTTTACTGTAAGGGTGGTGATGCACGGGTGCACAGTTTGCCCAGAGCAGTGGTAAATGCTCCATCCCTGGCAGTGTTCAAGGCCAGGTGGGATGGGGCTTGGAGCAGGCTGCTCTAGTGTGAGGTGTCTGGGCCCATGGCAGGGGTTTGGAACTGGAAGAGCTTTAAGGTCCCATCCAACCCAAACCATTCTGATTCTAAACAACATCATCCCTGCATCTGCGCCCCGCGGCAGCCCGCTGCATCAGCAAGGCCTGGGTCTGCGACGGGGACAGCGACTGCGAGGACAACTCGGACGAGGAGAACTGCGAGTCGCTGGTGTGCAAACCCCCCTCCCATACCTGCGCCAACAACACCTCCATCTGCCTCCCCCCCGAGAAGCTCTGCGACGGCTCCGACGACTGCGGGGACGGCTCCGATGAGGGCGAGCTCTGCGGTGAGTGGCTGCGGAGCCGGGCGCTGCGGCACTGGGGCTCCCCAATGGGGACCTGACGAGCGCATCCTCTCCCCATAGACCAGTGCTCCCTCAACAACGGCGGGTGCAGCCACAACTGCAGCGTGGCCCCGGGCGAGGGCATCGTCTGCTCCTGTCCCCTGGGGATGGAGCTGGGCTCGGACAACAAGACCTGCCAGATCCAGAGCTACTGTGCCAAGCACCTCAAGTGCAGCCAGAAGTGCGAGCAGGACAAGTACAACGTCAAGTGCTCCTGCTACGAGGGCTGGATGCTGGAGCCTGATGGAGAGAGCTGCCGCAGCCTGGGTGCGTGGATGCAGGGGATAGGGGGGTCCTCCCCTTGCTCTTGGAGGCAGCAGCATCAGGTCCTGGGGGAGAGCAGACCCCTCGCTGTCCCCACCTCGCACAAGCATCCCTTTACTGTGCGGGGCAGTAGATGGAGCTGGGGCCAGGGACCAGGGTCTGTGCCCTGCTTCTGACCCTGCCCTGCTCCCCCCAGACCCCTTCAAGCCGTTCATCATCTTCTCGAACCGCCACGAGATCCGCAGGATTGACCTGCACCGGGGTGACTACAGCGTCCTGGTCCCCGGGCTGCGCAACACCATCGCCTTGGACTTCCACCTCAACCAGAGCTCGCTGTACTGGACTGACGTGGTGGAGGACAAGATCTACAGGGGAAAACTGCTCGAGAATGGGGGTGCGTAGCCATGGAGGCACGGAGGAAGCTGGTGGGGACCAGATGGGTGGGAAGGCAGGGATGCAGGTTGGGATCGGGCGCTGTCCATGGCTCCTTGGCACCCTGCAGTGGTGCAGCTACTGGAGTCCACAGCCCCTGTAGCGATCCTGTTGTGCTCTCTGAAGCTGCTCATTATGTAGGAGTTAATTAGAATTCCCAGCACTTCCCTCATGGTAATTGCAGCCCAGCAGCTGCGAGCACAAAGCCAGGCTCCCTCCCCATCAGTGCTGCAGAGCAAATGGGCAGTGAGAACCCAGCCAGGACCACAAACATGGGGCTGAGCCCTTTGGGATTCAGGCCCCATTTGGGGATGAAGCAGGCCCCTATGGAGCTATTCAGGAGCGGGGTGTTCAGGAGTGGTGGGGAAGAGGCACCAACCTGATCCTGCCCGGTGCTGTGCCCCACAGCTCTGACCAGCTTCGAGGTGGTCATACAGTACGGGCTGGCCACCCCCGAGGGGCTGGCCGTGGACTGGATCGCTGGCAACATCTACTGGGTGGAGAGCAACCTGGACCAGATCGAGGTGGCCAAGCTGGACGGCACCATGCGCACCACGCTGCTGGCTGGGGACATCGAGCATCCCCGTGCCATCGCCCTGGACCCTCGCTATGGGTAAGGCAGGAGGAGCCGTCGGTCCCCAGGGCAAGCATCCTTATGGTGTGAAGCCAGGCTTGGGCACACATCCCGGTGCAGGCTCGGGAGCAGGGCTCGTCCCCGTGCTGACAGTCCCTGCGCGCTGTTCCCTGCAGGATCCTGTTCTGGACAGACTGGGATGCCAGCCTGCCCCGCATTGAGGCTGCCTCCATGAGCGGCGCGGGCCGGCGCACCATCCACAAGGAGACGGGCTCTGGAGGGTGGCCCAATGGGCTCACTGTGGACTACCTGGAGAAGCGCATCCTCTGGATTGATGCCAGGTGGGACCAGGGCACTGCCCCACAGCTGCCGTCCCCTCTGGGACCCAGCCCTCGCAGCTCCTTCCCCATTGCTCCTGTGTTGTGCTGCCATTTGACTGCTGGGCTGGGAGCTGAAGGCTTTGCTCTGTGGGGTCTGTTTGTGTCTGCAGCACGTCCCAGCCTTTGCTCTGGGTTTTGTCCTCTGCGGGGGCTCTCATCACTGGTGTAAATCGTCCTCCTCCGCAGCATTAAACAGAGCAGAGGAGGCGGCTGCTTCAGCCCTTTGGGGTTACAGACCTGTGCTTGGCTCTGCTGTGCACAGGTCAGATGCCATCTACTCAGCCCTGTACGATGGGACGGGGCACATTGAGGTGCTGCGGGGACACGAGTACCTGTCGCATCCCTTCGCCGTCACCCTGTACGGAGGGGAGGTCTACTGGACCGACTGGCGCACCAACACACTGGCCAAGGCCAACAAGTGGACGGGGCACAACGTGACGGTGGTGCAGAGGACCAACACGCAGCCTTTCGACCTGCAGGTCTATCACCCCTCCCGGCAGCCCCTGGGTGAGCCCTGGGGGGGCACAGGCAATGGGATGGGCTGTGAGGAGAGCGGGGAGAGCAAAAGGGGTGTTCTGGGGTGATGATGCTGAGCGGTCCCAGCTCCTCAATGGGGCAGGCTGAGGTCTGCGAGGTCTGCAGCTCTTTAGGGCCCCGTGGAATAGGGACATTGCTGAGTCTTACCCCCTTTGCAGCTCCCAATCCTTGTGAAGCCAATGGGGGCAAAGGGCCGTGTTCCCACCTCTGCCTCATCAACTACAACCGTACGTTGTCCTGTGCCTGTCCCCACCTCATGAAGCTGGACAAGGACAACGTGACCTGCTATGGTAAGGGTCTGTGCAGGCCACCATAGGGTGAGGAGGGGGTGTGGGTGCTCTGGAGCTGGCTCTGCAGACCCCACGACCACCCCTCTTGTTCTCCTTCCTAGAGTTTAAGAAGTTCCTGCTGTACGCGCGGCAGATGGAGATCCGCGGCGTGGACATCGACAACCCCTATTACAACTACATCATCTCCTTCACGGTGCCTGACATCGACAACGTCACCGTGGTCGACTACGATGCTCTGGAGCAGCGCATTTACTGGTCTGATGTCCGCACCCAGACCATCAAGAGAGCCTTCATCAACGGCACTGGTGTGGAGACCGTCGTCTCTGCGGGTGGGTGCGCATGAGCATCGTCCCAGCAGAGCAGGGCAGAGGCTTTGGCTCCAGGAAAGCGGCCCTTCCTCTTCCTCTGAGCAGCATCCCAGCCCCATCCTCACTGCTAACAAGTCTCCTTCCTCCGTTCCCTTTCAGACCTGCCCAATGCCCATGGCCTCTCCGTGGATTGGGTCTCCAGAAACCTCTTCTGGACCAGCTATGATGCCAACAAGAAGCAGATCAACGTGGCTCGGCTGGATGGCTCCTTCAAGAACGCAGTGATCCAGGGGCTGGACAAGCCTCATTGCCTGGTGGTTCACCCCCTCCAGGGGTAAGTGATGCTGCAGACCTGGGGGTGGTCAGGCCAGGGCTGTGGGAGCAGGAGGAGGTGTATGTGCAGGCACACGTGTGCACACGCGTGTGGAGGTGCAGGGAGCAGGTTGCTCTCCCGATGTGTCAGAGCGTGTAGGAGGTGTGTGAGAGGAGCCGGGGGCTGTGCGGGGTTGTCAGCAGCAGAAGCTGTGTTCCTGTGCACGCCAGCCTGGCTGCACCGGTCCCACACCAGTGGGGATGCTGCAGGGCTGTGCAGTGAGAGGGGAGAGGGATGGAGAGCAGGAAGGGCTGGGGGGGCAGCAGAGGTGCGTGGGGGCTGCTGTGCTTAATGTCCCCTCACTGGAACAGGAAGATTTACTGGACAGACGGGGACAACATCAGTGTGGCCAACATGGACGGCAGCAACCGCACTCTGCTCTTCACCAACCAGAAAGGGCCTGTTGGTACGGACCCCCCCTGCACCCCCAGTACCACCCCACAATACCCTTCCTGGGCCTAAAAGCCTTGAGCTCCGTAGGGGTTGGCAGATGGTTTGTGCTGGGTCACCCTGACCCCATGTGCCTGTTCTCTGCATCACCCCATCTGCTCTCCTGTCATCCCACCTCCCACGTGGTGATGGATGGTCCCCGTGTGCTGGACGTTGATGGTCCTTTGCTTTGTAGGACTGGCCATTGACTACCCTGAGAGCAAGCTGTACTGGATCAGCTCTGGCAACGGCACCATCAATAGATGCAACCTGGACGGCAGCAACTTGGAGGTGATCGAATCCATCAAGAGCCAGCTGAGCAAGGCGACTGCCCTGGCCATCATGGGTGAGAGCTGGCACGGTGATGGGTGCTGTTCATGAAGCCCTTTCCTGGCCCTGCCCAAGCACAGGCTGCTCGTGGCCACCTCATCACCAGTGCAGGGGATGCTTCTCCACCAAAGGCTGAGCTCAGGCCCCTTTCTCCAGGCTGTAAATCCATGTGGATCCACTGCTCTTTGCTCCTGGGGTGGGAGGGGATGGGGGAAAGCTGCTGCATGTTCCTGTCTTCTCCTCTCAGGTGACAAGCTCTGGTGGGCTGACCAGGCCTCCGAGAGGATGGGTACCTGCAATAAGAAGGACGGGACGGAGGTGACGGTGCTGCGCAACAGCACCACGCTGGTGATGCACATGAAGGTGTACGACGAGAGCATCCAGCAAGGTGAGCACCGGGCTGTGCAGTGGCCGGGGTGCCAGGAGGGGCCAGAGCTGGACCACGGTGACCTGGTGGTTGTCTGAGCCCATCCTCAACCCCTTCTCTCCCCACGGCAGCTGGAACCAACCCCTGCAGCCAAAATAATGGGGACTGCTCCCAGCTCTGCCTCCCCACTTCCGAGACCTCCCGGTCCTGCATGTGCACTGCGGGCTACAGCCTGAAGAGCGGGCAGCAGTCCTGTGAAGGTGAGCACAGAGACCCCCCCGTGCCTGCTGCGTACCGCAGCTCTGCTGTGCCGCGTGGTGCTGTGCAGCCGTGGAATCACAGAGCCATAGAATGGTTTGGGTTGGAAAGGGTCATCCAGTTCCAACCGAGAGGACCACCCTCAACCGTGTTACCCAAGGCTCTGTCCAGCCTGGCCTTGAATGCTGCCAGGGATGGAGCATTCACCACTTCTCTGGGCAACCCATTCCAGTGTCCCACCACCCTCACAGTAAAGAACTTCTTCCTTACATCCAACCTGAACTTCCCTGTTTGGGTCACTGGGAATGGGTCTGGGAAGTGTTCGCTCTGCAGATCCCTGTTCCCTGCCAGTGTTGCCATCATCTCCCTTGGGAGGGAAGAGCCTGGTCACTGCCAGGGCCTCTCAAAGGCTGTTTGTGTGCAGAATGTTCCTGGTGTTTCGGAGGGCGCTGGCAGAGCTGCTGCACCATCTGGGTCAGGGCAGGGACTGAATAACAAGCACTGCCCTGACCCAGATGCGGTGCGGAGCCTTTGCCAGCAGCGCTCTGCAGAGGCATTGCTCGTGCCTCCCTTGTGTCCTGCGTGGCTCAGAACCCCCTGAATAGGGGCCTTGCAGCATCTAGGGGGTCCAGGACAGGGCTTGCTGGGACACAGCCCCTTTGCAGAGCTGGGCAGGGAAGGGCTTTGAGGCTGTTCATTGTGTTGCTGCCCCAGCCATCCGCAACCTCATCCCGGACTCTGTTCCCTGCCCTCTTTCCATAGGGTTTGCCATCCCTCCCCCTGCCCAGCGTGGCAGTAAAAGCCACCCTTTTCCTCCGTATGCTCATCCTCATTAGTCCCCATCGTGCAGGGGCATCCCTCCCTCCTTGAGAAACCACAGTGCTGCCCGTCTGAGCGTCACCCCCTGCCATCTATGTTACAGGTGTTGGCTCCTTCCTCCTGTATTCAGTCCATGAAGGGATACGAGGCATTCCTCTGGACCCGAATGACAAGTCAGATGCTCTCGTGCCTGTGTCAGGAACCTCCTTGGCCGTGGGGATCGACTTCCATGCAGGTGATGCAGGGGCTGGGAGCAGGACAATGGGGCTTGAGAGGCTGGGGAGTATGAGGGAACCATTCCTCTGTCCTACAGCATCTCCCCTCAGCAGCTTCGGGCGAGGGAGGGATTTAGGTCCTCACACTGGGGCCTTGGGGTCTGTGCTGCTCTTGGGGTGACCTAGAGGTGGTCACTGATGCCCACTCTCCTGCCTGGCAGAGAACGACACCATTTACTGGGTGGACATGGGCCTGAGCACCATCAGCCGGGCCAAGCGGGACCAGACGTGGAGGGAGGACGTGGTCACCAATGGCATTGGCCGTGTGGAGGGCATCGCTGTGGACTGGATCGCCGGTGAGATAGGGCTCTGGAGCGGGGAGGAACGGATGGGATCAGGGCTCATGGTGGCGTTCACCATCCCTTGTCTGCAGGAAACATCTACTGGACCGACCAGGGCTTTGATGTGATCGAGGTGGCCAGGCTGAATGGGTCCTTCCGCTACGTGGTCATATCACAAGGGCTGGACAAGCCGCGGGCCATCACGGTCCATCCAGAGAAGGGGTGAGACGCTGCAGCTCCAGCTTTGGCCACTCACAGGGAGAGGGGAGTTGTTTGGATCCAGGGAAGGATGGGGTGTTTGTGCCTGCTTTCTGGGCTGCATCCAGCTGAATGCAGCGCTCCTTTCCCTGCAAGCACGTGGGATCCTGGCGGAGCAGCAGGATTCTGGTGTGGAGGGATGAGGGGGAGAAGTGTTTGTTCCAAAGGCCCAAGGATGCTGCTTCTGGCCAGCCCCTTGGTCACATCCATGCTGTCCCCTGCAGGTACCTGTTCTGGACAGAGTGGGGGCAATACCCCCGCATTGAACGCTCACGCCTGGATGGCACCGAGAGGATGGTGCTGGTTAACGTCAGCATCAGTTGGCCCAATGGGATATCCGTCGACTACGAGGTACAGTGTGCCCAGAGGTCCCTAAAGCCATGCCTCTGCTGGTGGGACACGGCTTTGCCAGGGCCAAGGGAGCTCCTCTCCAGTTCAGGGAGGGTTGTTCCAAAGGAACTCTGTGGTGGGAGATGCGGAGGGTTCCTTTGTGCCACCCCAATGCACTGCTCCGTTGCTGATTCAGCTGCTTTCTCATCACGTCAGGATGGAAAACTTTACTGGTGCGATGCCCGGACAGACAAGATCGAACGGATTGACCTGGAAACGGGTGAAAACCGAGAGGTTGTTCTGTCCAGCAACAACATGGACATGTTCTCCGTGTCGGTCTTTGAGGAGTACATTTACTGGAGCGATAGGTACGGGGCCCAAGGGATGCGGTGGTGTTGGGGGTGCTTCGGAAGATGGGTGCTATGGGTCCCACCACAGGGTGCTGCTGCATTTGGTCCCATGCGGGTCACTCAGTGGCTTCATCCTTTCTTTAGGACTCATGCGAATGGCTCCATCAAAAGAGGCAACAAGGACAACGCCACCGAGTCGGTGTCCCTGCGGACGGGGATCGGCGTGCAGCTCAAGGACATCAAAGTCTTCAACCGGGCCAGGCAGAAGGGTGCGTGCGGGAGCAGGGGATCAGCTTCCTCTGGGAATGGGGGAGCAGGGAATAGCGGCTGAGCGGGACCATCCTACCCAGAGCCCCCCTCAACCCCCCTTTTCCTCCCCAGGCACCAACATCTGTGCTCAGAACAATGGGGGCTGCCAGCAGCTCTGCCTGTTCCGTGGCAACGGGCAGAGGACGTGTGCCTGTGCCCATGGCATGCTGTCCGAGGACGGGGTGAGCTGCCGGGACTACGATGGATACCTGCTGTACTCGGAGCGCACCATCCTCAAGAGCATCCACCTATCAGACGAGAACAACCTCAACGCGCCCATCAAGCCCTTCGAGGATGCTGAGCACATGAAGAACGTCATTGCCTTGGCCTTTGACTACCGCTACGGCTCCAAGGGCAGCAACCGCATATTCTACAGCGACATCCACTTCGGCAACATCCAGCAGATCAACGACGACGGCACCGGGCGCAAGACAATTGTGGAGAGTGAGTGTCGCAGGGCTCTTTGAGCCCTCACACCCCTCCTTTGTGCTCTCCCCATCCTGAACTCCCCCTTTCCTCACCCCAGATCAATGTGGTTTGGTGTTTGGGAGGCGTTTGGAGTGGTAAATGTGAAGGGTTCAGCTGCGAGCTCTCTCCTAGAGCCTCTGCAAGGGGCAGCAGCCTGTGCTGGAGGACGCGGGCGTCAGGAGCAGCCTTGCAGAGCTTGTTCTGGCACGCAGAGCGTATCACGAGGCTGAGGCGCGCACGTGGGCAGGCGCTGCTCTAGAAACAAGGCACTGCAGCAAACCTGGGAGCTGCTCCCTGTTTGCCTTTGACTTCCAAGACGGAGCCGTTGAGCCTGAGCAAACCTTGCCCCGTCCTCACCTCCAGCCCCTGCCTGCCCTCGGATGGTTGCACTGGCTCCTGCAGCAATTGGAGAGCCCACATCTGCTGCTCTGCCGCTGGGGAGCATCTCCAGCAAGGGTTATGGATGTGCTTGCTAATGAGGGTGTTCGCATTTGGCACTTGGGATGGCCGCTGTCACCGAGATCAGGAGGGCAGGGCCCAGCTCTCACAGATGGTTCATTAAGCCTTTTGCTGGTCGCTACGGGGGAAGGATGGGTGAGCAGTTCAAGCGCCTGGCCTGGGAGCTGGAGAGAAGGACTCCCTGGTTGGCCACGAGTCTTTGTCTTGTCACCTTGTGCCTCTGGGTCTCAGCCCTCCCTTGGCAGAGGGAGAACCTTCCCCTTGCCAGTGCAGATGCTGTGGGGACAGGAGGACCAGGCCTGGCCAGTGCAGGGCTGATGGTCAGAGCACGAGTTCAAGCCCTTGTTTTGTCACTGGTGAACATTCCTCAACCTTCCTTTAAGGAAGTGTCATTGCTGGGTTGGTAAAGCCCAGGAGGCTCCTCAATGAGATGGGGGGGTCCCATCTCACCCCTTAGCACAGACACCAGCCCAGTCAGGTGGTGTTAAAGCAGCCAGAGCCTCTGAGGGGGTGCAATTAGAAGCAATAACTTCAGGCTGCCGAAGAAGGTGCATCCAGGTGTCATGGCCATCAGTGGCTGATGTGCCCCTGGCCTGTATCTCCCCTTGCAGACGTGGGCTCGGTGGAGGGGCTGGCGTACCACCGCGGCTGGGACACGCTGTACTGGACGAGCTACACCACCTCCACCATCACCCGCCACACCGTGGACCAGAGCCGCTTGGGCGCCTTCGAGAGGGAGACGGTGATCACCATGTCAGGGGACGATCACCCCCGTGCCTTCGTGCTGGATGAGTGTCAGAAGTGAGTGTCCATGCGTAGTCCATAAGGCCAGCATCCAGGACAGCCCTCCATCGGGCTGGAAGCACCGGCTCCCAGCACAGACAGTGTTGGACCCGTGGAGGAAAGGTCCTCACACATCATTCAGCATCCCAAAGTCCCATCCCCTTCCCTGCCTGGCTGGTTTCAGGGGGTACCACGTTTCCCAGCTGGCTGCAATGGCCTCATTTGTCCCTTTCGCACCCCACAACGTCCCATCCATCCCAAAGTCCCTGGAAGCCCCACAGCAGAGGGGTGTGCTGAGCCAATGTGGATGTGACTGAGAGTTGGGGCTGTAAAGCCATTGCGTATCTCTCTCTCCCTTTCCAGCCTGATGTTCTGGACCAACTGGAATGAGCAGCACCCCAGCATCATGCGTGCCACCCTCTCTGGTGCCAACGTCCTCATCATCATCGACCAGGACATACGGACACCCAATGGGCTGGCCATTGACCACAAGGCTGAGAAGATCTACTTCTCTGATGCCACACTGGACAAAATCGAGCGCTGTGAATACGATGGCTCCCACCGCCACGTGAGTGCAGGGATGGGGCTGGTGCGATGTCCGAGGGCACAGGGGACCCACAGGGACTGGCTGCCTATGGTTTGGTGTCCCTTGTGCTCATGGTGTGTCCCTGTGCCACAGGTGATCCTGAAATCAGAGCCCGTGCACCCCTTTGGCCTGGCTGTCTATGGGGATTACATCTTCTGGACGGACTGGGTGCGCAGGGCTGTGCAGCGAGCCAACAAATACGTGGGCACGGACATGAAGCTCCTGCGTGTTGACATCCCCCAGCAGCCCATGGGCATCATTGCCGTGGCCAACGACACGGACAGCTGTAAGGATGCGGAGATCCCTGCCTCTGCCCCCTCTCAGCCCCATCTCAGGCAGTGCCAGGGGAGGGAGAACCCATCCCATCAGTCCTGCCATTGCCCCTTCAGGACCCTCACGCCAAGGCATTTCCATCTCCAAACCCTGTGCAGGCTGGAGGGTTCCCTGTTTGCGCTCTTTGAGGGCATCCTCCTTGCAAGAGTGGGCGCCCCAACCCTGTGCATCCCCATAGTGCCCCCTGAATTGCCTGGGGAGGAGAAGGGGAAGGGGCCACTGGGTCTGCCCCTGGCGTGACCGCTCCCCCTCTGTCCTAGGTGAGCTGTCCCCGTGCAGGGTGAACAACGGCGGCTGCCAGGACCTCTGCCTGCTCACTCCCAAGGGCCACGTCAACTGCTCCTGCCGTGGGGAGCGTGTCCTGCAGGAGGATTTCACCTGCAAAGGTGATGGGGACGTGGAAGCGGGAGCTGGTGGGGATGGGAAGGGCAGGAGAGGCCGGTCGCTGACGTTCCCCCCCCTGTCCTTTCCAGCCCTGAATTCCACCTGCAACGTGCACGACGAGTTCGAGTGTGGGAACGGCGACTGCATTGACTTCAGCCGGACCTGCGATGGCGTCGTCCACTGCAAAGACAAGTCAGATGAGAAGCAGTCCTACTGCAGTAAGGTTCCTCCTCTTGCTGCTTTGATCACACACACACATGCACCCCCAGCACGTGCAGGCACCCAGCTCTGGCTGGCAAAGGGAGACAGGGATCCTGAGTGTCTTCTTGTGTCCCTTTTGCCCTCCCAGAGATGGGTCCATCCGGGCTTTAAGTGCTCCAGACTGTTCCCAGTTTTGGGGAGCAGGATGGAGAGTGGAACACCTTGAGCTGACCCAGTGGGGCTGCAGCATCCCTTGTCTAACCCTGACCTGGAGGGGTCTCAGCTGGGCAAAGGCGATGCTTCACCCTGCGATGCTGCCGGCACAGGTTTAAACATGGGATGCTGCCGGCATAGGGAGCCTGTCTGCTAACCCTGCCTGCTTCTTCTTCCTGCTGAAGGGTCCCTGAGGAGCTGAGACAGCCTCACCCTCACCTCCTCCTCCTTGTCCCCCCTTGCAGGCAGCCGCAAGTGCAAGAAGGGTTACCTGCACTGCATGAACGGGCGCTGCATCGCCAGCCGCTACTGGTGCAATGGGGTGGACGACTGCGGGGACAACTCAGACGAAGTGCCCTGTAACAGTAAGGATGCTGCCTGGCTCCTGGCCAGCCCTTGCCAGGGCTCTGTCAGCTGCCTGGGACAGGGACAGCAGCTTCGGGAAAGGGTTACCTTGAGCTTGACAGGATCAGAGCAGAGCCAGGGCTTCATGGAGAGTCCGAGGTTTAAATCCTGCTCATGCTGCTTGTACTTTGTGAGCTCAGTCCCTGACAGCTGGGGAGGAATTGCTCCTGAGCGTTGCCACGCAGCGCCCAGAGCACAGCACCTGGGAGAAGCAGTCAGCAGGAGGAGCACAAATCGATGGCCAGGCGCAGCATCGCTGCTCCTCACGGCTCCCGTGCTCCCCTGAGCGTCCCTGCAGGGCTGCTTGGTTCAGAACCAACAGGGAAGAGCAGGAGATTCCCTGAGCTCATCCAGCTCCAGGCAGAGTGTGCTGAGCTGGGGAGGCACCAGGTCTCAGCCAGAAGGACACCAGAGATGGGGGTACAGGATCAGTCAGCCCATAGCTGGGCTGGGCACTGGGTGTATGGGGGCTGCTGGGTCCCCCCCCCAGCCTCATCCCCTGTGGGGCTTCCCCCTTACAGAAACCAGCTGCGCTGCCACCGAGTTCCGCTGCCGGGACGGGACCTGCATCGGGAACTCGAGCCGCTGCAATCAGTTCATTGACTGCGAGGATGCTTCGGATGAAATGAACTGCAGTGAGTGCCCCAGCTCTGCCCCTTGCTCCCAGCTCTGCCCTGATGGAGCTGCTCCTGTGCTCTGCGCCTGTGGGTGCAGCTCTGGGTCCCTGCACCGTGTTTCAGTCCTTGGGATGAAGGAGAAGGGGCCTGCCTCCTGTCCCGTCACCATGTCACTGCATCCCTCCGTGCCGTGCTATTCCCTCACCACCCCATAGCCCATCAGAAGTGCTTAACGTGGTCCCAGCAGCTCTTAGGGCTGATGCTCAGTGCTGCTCTTGGGAGGGAAGGGCTGGTGGATGCAGGCGAGGGCTGATGCTGCGTGGTGGGACCAAAGGGCACCCATCACACGGGGCTCCTGGTGTGGTTCCTTGCAGCCGCCACTGACTGCAGCAGCTATTTCAAGCTGGGGGTGAAGGGCACCACGTTCCAGAAGTGTGAACACACGTCCCTGTGCTACGCCCCAAGCTGGGTGTGCGATGGGGCCAATGATTGTGGAGACTACTCAGATGAGCGCAACTGCCCAGGTGAGTGCAGGGAGAGGAGAAGGGGGCTCGGGCCTGGGAGAACCAGGGCATCCCGATGGGTGATGCCCCTTTGGGGTCCGTTTGAGTGGTGGCACACTGGGACCATGGTCCTGCGTGGAGGGTGCTGATGGATGCAGGATCACAGAGGGCTTTTGGGGAGGAAACCTTTGGAGCCGGGTGGTTCTGGGTTGGGAGGAGGCAGGATGTGTCCCCAGCACCCTTCTGGATGTTTCCCTTCACAAACCAGGCGGGAGGAAACCCAAGTGTCCAGCCAATTACTTCGCCTGCCCAAGCGGGAGATGCATCCCCATGACCTGGACCTGTGACAAAGAGGATGACTGCGAGAATGGAGAAGACGAGACCCACTGCAGTGAGCGGCAGGGTGGGGAGAGCAAGGGACATTAGGGTGATGGCATGGGGTGGCGAGCGCAGGCATGCGGCAGGGGAGGCAGGGCCCTCTCTGACACCCCTTTGCCAAGGACCAGGCTCCAGATTCTTCCCTCTCTATGGTCTTACACCAAAGCTTGGGCTTTTAACTGTGACCAATGCGTTGCTCAGTGCACACACTGGTGCTCAGGGGCATTTTGAAGGTGGTCAGTTATGGCTCCCTTGGTTCATAGTTTCAGTTCCAACCCCCCTGAACAAACCCCAGCCATTGCTCAGGAGCTGGGGAACATCTCCAGCTGTAGAGCAGGGAATCCCCCACTGGTCCTGTAGCTCCAGTGCCCATCACCGTTGCGTCCTTCCCCCTGCATTGTCTTAGACCTGACCCTTCCTCTCCTCTCCCAGACAAGTTCTGCTACCCCGTGCAGTTTGAGTGCAACAACCACCGCTGCATCTCCAAGCTCTGGGTGTGTGATGGGGCAGACGACTGCGGGGACGGCTCCGATGAAGACAGCCGCTGCCGTGAGTCCGCTCCAGCCGCTGCTCTGACCCCCCTCAGTCCCTGCCTCCATCCCTATGCATTCCTCCCTCTGCCCATCCCTTCTTCCACCCTTGCTTTCCTGTGCCGTGGTCCTGGGTTCTGTATCCCCCTCTCATCATTGGGGGCGATCGGCTTCCTTCCTGCTTCTCCCTGCCCCAGGGCTGACCACGTGCAGCGCGGGATCATTCCAGTGCCCGGGTACCTACGTGTGCGTGCCGGAGCGCTGGCTCTGTGATGGAGACAAGGACTGTGCAGATGGAGCTGATGAGACCCTCGCTGCTGGCTGCTGTGAGTCCCCCATGGGCTGGTGCTTGGCAGGGCCAGAGGCTGGAGGAGCAGAGTGTGGTGCAGGCAGAGCACTCCATCGGGAGCAGATGGGATGCCTCATCCTGCAGCACTGTGGTCGCACCAGACCTGGACATGGGGGCGTCTGGGCCAAAGGCGCCCGGGTGCTGTTCACAGCCATGGGAGGGCAGGCAGGAGAGCAGAGGGGTCTGACGGGGGGGTCTGACAGTGATGCCTCATTGCAGTGTACAACAACACATGCGATGAGCGGGAGTTCATGTGTGGAAACCGCCAGTGCATTCCCAAGCACTTTGTCTGCGATCATGACGATGACTGCGGGGATGGCTCGGATGAGTCCCTGGAGTGTGGTGGGTGCCAGTGGGACTGGGGGTGGGGACAGCGAGGGCTGCATCTCCTGTAGCACTGGGTCTCCTGAGATAAGGAAGAAGTTCTTCCCTGTGAGGGTGGTGAGGCACTGGCACTGGGTGCCCAAAGAAGTGGTGAATGCTCCATCCCTGGCAGCGTTCAAGGCCAGGTTGGACGGAGCCTTGGATGCATGGTCCGGTGTGAGGTGTTAGAACTGGATGATGCTAAGGTCCTCTCCAACCCAAACCATTCTGTGGGACCCTGGAAAAGTCTTCATTATCCTGAACGGGTTCGGGGTGAGGAGAGGGGTTGGATGCTCCCCGCATCGCCTGAGCTGCTGCTGTCCCACAGAGTACCCCACGTGTGGTCCCCATGAGTTCCGCTGCGCCAACGGCCGCTGCCTCAGCAACCGGCAGTGGGAATGCGACGGCGAGTTCGACTGCCACGACCACTCGGATGAGGCGCCCAAGAACCCGCGTTGCACCAGCCCAGGTACCTCTGGGGGCCATGGTTGGGAGCGGGGCCGCCCGGATGCCCCTGTGCTGACCGCTGCCACCTCCCCACTGCAGAGAACAAGTGCAACGACTCCTTCTTCCTCTGCAAGAACGGGAAGTGCATCCCTGAGGCTCTGCTGTGCGACAACAACAACGACTGCGCCGACGGCTCCGACGAGCTCAACTGCTTCATCAATGAGTGTCTTAACAAGAAGCTGAGCGGCTGCTCCCAGGAGTGTGAGGACCTCAAGATCGGGTACAAGGTAAAGGGCCCGCAGGCCGGGAGCATCGGCCAAAGGGATGCTCTCCTGCTCCCTTCCTCCTCCGCAGCATCGTGTCCTGCACCAGCTGGGCAGGGGATGCTCACATGGGCTGATGTCTGCAAGCTGTCTGTGCCCGCTTGTCCCGTGGTGATGCCTGTCACGTCCCTGGCTATGTCTAACAGCGCCGGGTTGCCTCCTGCAGTGCAGATGCCGGCCCGGGTTTCGGCTGAAGGATGATGGGAAGACGTGCATTGACATCGACGAGTGCTCCACCACCTACCCCTGCAGCCAGAAGTGCATCAACACTCTGGGGAGCTACAAGTGCCTGTGCATAGAGGGCTACAAGCTCAAACCTGACAACCCCACCAGCTGTAAAGCTGTTACAGGTGAGAGTGGAGGAGGCAGGGACACTCTTCTGGTGATGCTGCTGGTGCTGGAGTCGGTCACGGTGCTCCACGAGACAAAGCTGCTGCCCCTGGGCATATGGAAGAGAGCTGGGAAGCAGTGGGGCAGGGAGGGAGGTGGGACCCACATCCCTGACACCTCTCCTGCCTTCCCTGTGCAGATGAAGAGCCCTTCCTCATCTTTGCCAACCGGTACTACCTGAGGAAGCTCAACCTGGATGGCTCCAACTACACGCTGCTCAAGCAGGTTTGGAAGGAGCTGGGGGTTGGAGAAGGGCCCCGTTACTTGTAGGTGCTGCAGGAAAGGCTCTTCCAATGCTTCTCCCTTCCTCCCAGGGGCTGAACAACGCGGTGGCGCTGGATTTCGACTACCGGGAGCAGATGATCTACTGGACTGATGTCACCACGCAGGGCAGCATGATCCGCCGCATGCACATCAACGGCAGCAATGTTCAGGTGAGGACTGAGGCAGCCCCAGCCTGGGCCATTGGTCCTCACCCATCTCCTGCCCCAGGGACGCCACCAGTGACTGCGTGGGGTCATCACTGAGCTCAGGGCATCAGCCTAGGTTGCTACGGGGTGTTCTGCATCCCCATCCCAACCAGACATGGGCTCCACGCTGCCCCAGAGCAGTGGGTGGGAAGGGAGGATTGAGGAAACGGAACTGGCGAGGACCGTTAGGGAGGACCAGGAAGTGGGATGCTGGGGGTTGGAACTGGATGATCTCAAGGTCCTTTCCAGCCCAAACTATTCTATGGTTCCATGTTGTCATCCCCGAGGAACCAGGGTGGGATCTGCTTCTCCTGTCCAGCCCCAACATCTCTGCTTTCTCTCAACAGGTCCTTCACCGCACTGGCCTCAGCAACCCCGATGGGCTGGCTGTGGACTGGGTGGGAGGCAACCTGTACTGGTGCGACAAAGGTCGGGACACCATCGAAGTGTCGAAGCTCAACGGTGCCTATCGCACTGTCCTGGTGAACTCGGGTCTGCGTGAGCCCCGGGCACTGGTGGTGGATGTCCAGAATGGGTGAGAGCCTGGGGGACCTGCACCTTCTCCTCTGTGCCCTTCTTCCATCTTGCCGTAGTCCAGGAGGCTGGGAGATGGGATGAGGTCTTCCCTCCTCACCTCTGGAACTCTTGGTTGCTTCTCCCTACCCATCGCCTCGGTGCAGCCACGTGATGGGCACTCACTGCTGTGGCTTGGGCTGGACTCAGCCTCCCTCTGCTCTTCTGCTCCATCCCCAGTTACCTGTACTGGACAGACTGGGGGGACCACTCCCTGATCGGGAAGATTGGCATGGATGGCACCAACCGCAGCGTCATCGTTGACACCAAGATAACTTGGCCCAATGGCCTCACCCTGGACTACATCAACAGCCGCATCTATTGGGCTGATGCACGGGAGGACTACATCGAGTTTGCCAGCCTGGATGGCTCCAACCGGCACACAGGTGAGAGCACCGGGGTCCCGGGGTGCCACCAGGACTGGGTATGGTCCCCAGCTCCACTGAGCAGGAGGAGAGGTTTGTTCCTTGGAAGGGGTGGTGTGAGGCTGAGCCTCCCGTTCCCCTTGTTGCAGTGCTGAGCCAGGACATCCCGCACATCTTTGCCCTCACCCTCTTTGAGGATTTCATTTACTGGACCGACTGGGAGACCAAGTCCATCAACCGGGCCCACAAGACCACGGGCGCCAACAAGACCCTGCTGATCAGCACCCTGCATCGCCCCATGGACATCCACATCTACCACCCCTACCGCCAGCCTGACGGTGAGCTGAGATGTGCCAGTACCAGGCTGGGAGAAGGGTCTCGAAGCTGAGGGTCCCCTGCCTTGGTCTGACCCATGGTTGTGTCCCCGCTTCCCCCCGCCAGTTCCCAACCATCCCTGCAAGACCAACAACGCTGGATGCAGCAACCTCTGCCTCCTCTCGCCGGGCGGGGGGCACAAATGTGCTTGTCCCACCAACTTCTATTTGGGCAGCGATGGCAAAACCTGCGTCTCCAACTGCACGGCCAGCCAGGTAACAGCCCTGCCTGCCCGGCCATGCCCTGTGCTCTTGTGCTGGGGTTTCAGCAGGTCCCAGCTCCTCTGCGTGCGCTCATGCTGTGCATCTGGTGTCTGCAGGCGCAGGCAACACCTCCCTCCTGTGGCACTCACCAGCACACACAGACTGCAGTCGTTTGGGGGTGCCCAGGGGGGCCAGAGGGTATCTGTGGGTCGAGGTTCTTCCCCCAGCTCAGGATACAGCATCCTGAGGGGATACAGCCTGGGAAGCGGGATAAAGCCTTTGGGGTCCTCCCTCCCTGTGCCCTCACAAGCGTGGGTCTCTCCATCGCAGTTTGTCTGCAAGAACGACAAGTGCATCCCTTTCTGGTGGAAATGCGACACAGAGGACGACTGCGGGGACCGCTCGGATGAGCCGGAGGACTGCCGTGAGTGACCGCAGTGTCCCAGCACCTCGGCCATGCGCTTGCCACCCCTCCAGCATCGTGTGCTGTGCAGAGCTGCTGGTCCCCCCCAGCTCCACGGCTTATCTGGCCTCAGGACGGTGCTGCTGCTCCCTGCCTGCTCCAGCATAGGGGAGAGTCACTGTATTAATGGGGCTTAGGGAACAGGGGGGATAACAACAGCTCTCAGTTCACTGCCCCACAGTTGAGTGCTGAGGACCCCAGAGGGGAAAGTGGGAGGTGAAGGTTTGCCAGGGCACACGTCTCACCCTGTCTTACTCACCCTGCAGCCGAGTTCAAATGCAGGCCAGGGCAGTTCCAGTGCTCCACTGGCATCTGCACCAACCCGGCCTTCATCTGTGATGGGGACAACGACTGCCAGGACAACTCGGATGAAGCCAACTGTGGTAGGTTCCCCATCTGCTCCTCACAAGCCCAGTGTCCCAGGAGAGCAGAGGTGCAGCGGGTCAGGTCCTGAGCGTGCTGCCTCCCCTTTCCCAGATATCCACGTCTGTCTGCCCAGCCAGTTCAAATGCACCAACACCAACCGCTGCATCCCCGGCATCTTCCGCTGCAACGGGCAGGACAACTGTGGTGATGGAGAGGATGAGAAGGATTGCCGTGAGTGTGGGGCTGGGAGCCACGGGGAGCGTGCGCGGTTGGGGTGAGGAGCTCAGTGCTGCATCAGATGCGTGTCTTTGGGTATTGGCTCCTCTGGGCAGAGGCTTTCTCCTTGCCTCTGCCCACTGTCGCCCTGCAGGCACTCCTGCTTCCTAGTGGAAATGAAATCCTTAAATCCCTCAGAGCGCAGGGTCAATATTTGCAGTGGATTTGCACTGAGCCTATTGCACAGCTGAGGGATTAAACGGGAACAGGGGCAGCTCAGGTTAGATATAAGGAAGAAGTTCTTTACTGAGAGGCACAGGTTGCCCAGAGGAGTGGTGAATGCTCCATCCCAGTGTTCAAGGCCAGGTTGGAGGGGCTTTAGGCAGCCTGGTCTAGTGTGACGCATCCTTACCCATGGCAGGGGGTTGGAACTGGATGAGCTTTAAGGTCTCTCCCAACCCAAGCCATCCCATGACTCTGATCTGCATCCCCTGCTCAGTGGGGTGGGTTTTGTGGGGCTGTGCCGCACTGCCTCTCCTGACTCAGCTTCTCCCCGCTGCAGCGGAGGTGACTTGTGCTCCCAACCAGTTCCAGTGCGCCATCACCAAGCGCTGCATCCCTCGTGTCTGGGTGTGCGACCGGGACAACGACTGTGTCGATGGCTCAGATGAACCTGCCAACTGCAGTAAGAAGCCTGTGCGGGGATGGGGGGATCCACACTGAAACCGGGAGCTCCCCAGTGCCTTTGTGTGCTGCGGGTCCCTGTGGTCAATGGGTGATGGTGGTGATGATTCTGCCTTGATCTGTGCCTTTCTATGACCTCTCCCTGCCTGAAACGGGGGGATCTTGCCCTCTGTGTTCCAAGCAGCGATGCACAAGGTGTTCATCAGCCCTGCCCATGCTAACCCCACTTGTGTCATCTTGTGTGTCCCCCCCCCCAGCACAAATGACGTGTGGCGTGGACGAGTTCCGCTGCAAGGACTCGGGCCGGTGCATCCCAGCGCGCTGGAAGTGCGATGGGGAGGACGACTGCGGGGATGGGTCCGATGAGCCCAAGGAGGAATGCGGTGAGCAGGGGCTGGGGAGGTGAGCCCAGAGGGCACCGTGTGGCAGGGAGCCCTATGGCAGGGCAGTGCTGATCCCGTCCCGTTCCATCCCAGATGAACGTACCTGCGAGCCCTACCAGTTCCGCTGCAAGAACAACCGCTGCGTGCCGGGTCGCTGGCAGTGTGACTATGACAACGACTGCGGGGACAACTCGGACGAGGAGAGCTGCAGTATGTGCTGCCTTCGAGCCTCTGCTATGCTGGGAGCTGGTGGAGAGTGGCTCAGATCCCCCCTTCCAGCCTCAATGCCTGCCAGTGCCCCCCAGCTCCAGAGAGGAGCATCAGTGGATGGTGCCAGGTCCAAATGGGACAGGTAGAAGGGAGGAGGTGACCCCGGCATCCACATGGGCCCTGCCACATCCTGGAGGGGCCAGGACAGAGCCAGATCCTCTCCCCACCATCAGCTCCCACCCGGGGCCTGCTGTCTCCCTGCAGCTCTCTAGGGTGCAGCTTTCTGTTTTCTGTTGGCTTCACATCGTGGGGTTGAGTTTGTGCCATTTCACTTCATCTTATGTTTTTCTCCATTTTCACACTGTCGTTACGGGGCACTCAGAGGTAGGTTCCTGCCGAAATCTTTCTAATCCCATGTACAGTCCCTCTAAAGCAAATGAAGACAATAAATCCTAGGTGAGGGCAGAGGGGTCGGGACCGGACAACCCAGCCGGATTTAGCGGGCATCAGCACCAGCTTCTCCCTCCACTGGAGCCACAGTCAGGGAGGGTCTGACCCTGCTGCCTCCACTGCCGGGGCCCATGCATGGCTCATATTCGGCTCCAAAATCCATCCCCTCCTTGACCCTTTCTGCTCCGGCTGGACATTCCCTGCCTCCGTTTTCCCCTATAGCCCTGTTGGCTTCTGCCCTGCGGCCAGAGGGGCCACCTGCCCCACATGTCCTACACCAGAGTGATAGGGAAGGGAAAGATCCCGGTGGGAGACTGCCCTCCTGCAGGCAGATTTGGCACTGGTTGTGTTGGTGTTGGCCCGTTGGGCTGTGAGGGCTCTGTCCCCATGCCATGCAAGGAGGGGACGATGTGCCAGCACTGCTAGACCTGGCCATGGGCAGCAGGGAGCTGTAGGGCTGCTGGAGAATGACCTGGGGGGACCACATGCAGCAGAGAAGCTGCCAGGAGCCGGTCTGTATGGCCATGGTACCCCCCAACAACCCCATTTCCCCGCAGGCAACTGGGATGGGAAGGGGCTGTGAGGTGGCATCAGCCGTGCCCCTCTCTGGCAGTTCCCCAGCTCTGCTTGCACCCCACTCTGTGCCACTGGACCTGTGTCTGTGTCAGCCTGTGCCCCCCTCGCAGCCTGCCTGCAGCTCCCACTGAGGGCTCACCCAGTGTTCTCTGCCCCCAGCACCCCGGCCCTGCTCTGAGAGCGAGTTCTCCTGTGCCAACGGCCGCTGCATCGCCGGCAGATGGAAGTGTGATGGGGACCACGACTGTGCGGATGGCTCCGATGAGGTACCTTCACCCTGTGTGCCGCTATGGGATGGGATGCTGCCCCGTGCGGGGCTGTCCTTGCTGACTGCTGCCTCTCGCCTTTCCCGTGCAGAAAGACTGCACCCCGCGCTGCGAGTTCGACCAGTTCCAGTGCAAGAACGGGCACTGCATCCCCATGCGCTGGCGCTGCGATGCTGATGCAGACTGCATGGACGGCACTGACGAGGAGAACTGCGGCACTGGGGGTAAGGGCAACGCTGTGAGTGTCCCTCGGGGCTGGTTGTCCTTGTCCCTCGTGTCTCCTGTGTCCCCAGTGTGGGTGGGAGCACTCTGGGCATGCGCAGGCACATATCCGAGCGCTGGAGAGCCCCCCAGCTATGCTGTAAATTGGAGCTGTGCTGTAAATTGGAGTGTAAATTGCAGAGCCAGGCTGGGGTTTTGGTAGCCGGGCAGCAGCATCTCACATGTCTCCTCCTGCCCCGTTGCTGTCGCAGTTCGCACATGTCCCCTGGATGAGTTCCAGTGCAACAACACGCTGTGCAAGCCCCTGGCCTGGAAGTGTGATGGGGAGGATGACTGCGGGGATAACTCGGATGAGAACCCCGAGGAGTGCTGTGAGTGATGCTGCGGTGCCTCTCCCCGTTCCCTGGCATGTGCTGCAGGGGCAGCAGTCTGAGGGGTGACAGTCCCAGAGCCACGGGTCCCCTTTGTGCCAAGGGATGGCTCCAGTTGGAGGTGCTGGGGCTGGCTATGGGGAGCGGGGCTGGGCCAGGAACTGGGCGATTGTCTCTGCTTCAGTCTCTTTGCTTTAGTCTCCGGAGCCCGCTCGCCCTCGTGGGACAAAGCCTCCCCGGAGGCAGAGGCCGAGCAGCAGCTCGTGACAAGCGTGACAGCCCGGCTATGGCGTCTCCTTTCACCGTCACCGTTTGTTTCTGTTTGCCGGTGCAGTGAAATTCCAGTGTCCCCCCAACAGACCGTTCCGCTGCAAGAACGACCGGGTATGTCTGTGGATCGGTCGACAGTGCGACGGCATCGACAACTGTGGAGACAACACGGATGAGAAGGACTGCGGTGAGTGGGGCTGCCTACGGGCACCGCTGCATGCCCAGCATCAGCCGGGCAGTGGGTTGCAGAGCCTGGTGTGTAGCCCAGAGGTTGGCATTCGCTTTGCCTCATTGCCAAAAGCGGGCGCCGGTGTCCTTGTCCCTTTCTGCACCGTTTGCACTCAAGGGGTGGGTGCCCATGGACATGGAGCATCACAGCCGCAACCCCTGCTCCCGCAGAGTCACCCACGGCCAAACCCAAGAGCTGCAGCCAGGACAAGAATGAGTTCCTATGCGAGAACAAGAAATGCATCAGTGCCAACCTCCGCTGCAACTTCTTTGATGACTGTGGGGATGGCTCCGATGAGGAATCCTGCTCCCATGGTGGGTGGGCATTGGGGTGGCAAAGGGGGGGACACTGGGGGAGCTGTGAAGGTGCTGATAGTGCATCCCCACTGCAGACCACAAGTCGTACAACTGCACGACCAACACCACCATGTGTGGGGATGAGGCCCAGTGCATCCAGTCACAGTCCACCACGTACTGCAAGTGTCGTAGAGGCTTCCAGAAGGTGCCAGACAAGAATTCCTGCCAAGGTACTTCCCGACACTGATGGATATGGTTTGGGGTCAGGCCATTGGGTTTATGGTTGGGTTTTGCCCCTAAAATGGGGCATCAGAAATGGTGTCCGTGGGGCTTGGAGAGAGATGGGGTCTCCCAAGTGCTGGGTAGCACTGACCAGCCCCTGAGGTGGGCACCCTCCTGTTCTCCTCCTGACTCCCATCTCCCATTACCCAGACGTCAACGAGTGCCTGCACTTTGGGACCTGCTCCCAGCTCTGCAACAACACCAAGGGCTCCCATGTCTGCAGCTGCGCCAAGAACTTCATGAAGACGGACAACATGTGCAAAGCAGAAGGTGAGGAGGGAATGGGGATCCCTCTTCCCTCCCTGCTCCTTCTCCCCATGCACCTCTGCCCACACCAACATCTCCTCTTCCTTCGCAGGCTCCGAGCACCAAATCCTCTACATCGCGGATGACAACAAGATCCGGAGCATGTACCCCTTCAACCCCAACTCTGCCTACGAGCCGGCCTTTCAGGGCGATGAGAACGTGCGCATCGATGCCATGGACATCTATGTCAAGGGCAACAAGATCTACTGGACCAACTGGCACACGGGCAGGATCTCATACCGGGAGCTGCCCGCCTCTTCCACCGCCTCCACCGCCTCCAACCGCAACCGGCGCCAGATCGATGGCGGTGTCACCCACCTCAATGTGAGCTCTGCCAGGGGGCACGGTGGGAGGCACCGAGAGCGGGCTGCTGGCATCCTCTGCCCTCACCTCTTCTCCCCTTTGTGCCCTTCACAGATCTCGGGGCTGAAGATGCCGCGGGGCATTGCCATTGACTGGGTCGCTGGGAACATTTACTGGACAGACTCGGGCCGCGATGTCATCGAGGTGGCACAGATGAAGGGCGAGAACCGCAAGACGCTCATCTCGGGCATGATCGATGAGCCCCATGCCATCGTGGTCGACCCACTTAGGGGGTGAGAGACTCGAGCCCTTTCTCCTTTGTCTCTGCCCAGTCCTCACTCTGGCTCCTCTTGCCAACAAGCCCATCCATGGTGGAAGCTCCCTGTGCCCAGTGTCCGCTCGAGCCAACTGGCTCCTTGGGTCATGACGGTGATGCTATGGGGAGAATAGGGAAGGATTTCCCTGCCCGTGGGGCCTTGCAATGTCCTCCTGCTCTTCCCCTCCTTGCTGCCGCACTGGGAATGACCTGCCTGTGTCCTTCGCAGGACTATGTACTGGTCAGACTGGGGCAATCACCCCAAGATCGAGACAGCGGCTATGGACGGGACGCTGCGCGAGACCCTGGTGCAGGACAACATCCAGTGGCCAACAGGTGAACAAAGACGGGTGCTGAGGGGGGCACAAGGGGTGGTGAAGACCTTGCAGGGGGGATGTACAACCCACCCGTGATGGGGAGGGTCAACCATGGAGCTCTGAGCCCCATGGCAGGAGCATGTAGGGGCCATGACTTGGTCAGGAGGGGCTCGGGGGGTGGGCTGGGGGCCTCAACCTCAGTGGGGGGTGTGTGTCCCCTCAGGCCTGGCTGTGGACTACCACAATGAGCGGCTGTACTGGGCTGATGCCAAGCTCTCCGTCATCGGCAGCATCCGGCTCAACGGCACCGACCCTGTGGTGGCCATTGACAACAAGAAGGGTAAATGGGAGGACCCCAACACCACCCCAAACGGGATCCAGAATCCCTCATCAGCCCTGTCACAAGGCAGCGAGCAGCTGAGTTTGCCCCCTCTTTGCTTCTGCAGGGCTGAGCCATCCTTTCAGTATCGACATCTTTGAGGACTACATCTATGGAGTCACCTACATCAACAACCGCATCTTCAAGATCCACAAGTTCGGGCACAAGGCTGTCACCAACCTGACGTCTGGCCTCAACCACGCAACCGATGTCGTGCTTTACCACCAGTATAAGCAACCAGAGGGTGGGTGCCGGGCCTGGGACCCCCACCCCTCTCTTGGGGTGGGAGGGAGGTGCCATCAAGTGGGGCTTGATCTCTGATGGAGATCGGGCAAGAGATTGGCCACACAAGCAGGGGGCATCTGGATGGGCAGGGCAGGAGGGGATGGTGGGGAGAAGGGTGGATTGAAGGGGAGGCAGCTGCAATGGCAACCCCAGGGCGTTGGGTTTGCACTATGGGAGATGCCCTGAAGCTGTTGGCTCACCCCGCATCGTCCCTTCCCTCCCGGCAGTGACCAACCCTTGTGACCGCAAGAAGTGCGAGTGGCTTTGCCTGCTCAGCCCCAGCGGCCCCGTCTGTACCTGCCCCAACGGCAAGCGCCTGGACAACGGCACCTGCGTGGTCATCCCCTCGCCCACCGTCTCCCCTGTTGGTAGGTGACGTGGAGCAAGGAGGAGGAAAGGGGGATGCTCCCAGCCGAGCGCGGTCCCGCTCACCTCCATCCCTCGCTCCTAGTGCCCACCACCGATACCTGCGACCTGGTGTGCCTGAACGGCGGTAGCTGCTTCCTCAACGCCCGCAGGCAGGCCAAGTGCCGCTGCCAACCGCGCTACAACGGTGACAAGTGCCAGATTGACCAGTGCTGGGACTACTGCCAGAACGGGGGCACGTGCGCCGCATCCCCATCGGGTGAGGGCCGAGCCTGGGGGTCGGGGCTGCTCCTGGGTGCGTAGGGAGCGATGCTGACGGCTCTTGGTTCTTCAGGGATGCCTACCTGCCGCTGCCCCACTGGCTTCACGGGGCCCCGGTGCAACCAGCAAGTGTGCACCGACTACTGCCTGCACAACGGTAGCTGCACCGTGAACCAGGGCAACCAGCCCAACTGCCGCTGCCTGCCCACCTTCATCGGGGACCGCTGCCAGTACCGTGAGTGCTGCCTGCCCAGGGCGCTGGTTCTGGGGGATGCTCTGGGGAGAGCTTGGGTTCCTCTGTTGGGGGATGTCTCTGGTGACCCGGGGTGGGACTGGGACCCCCAGAGGGAATGGCGTGGGGCTGACCCCACGTATCCCCTTGCAGGGCAATGCTTTGACTACTGCGAGAACGATGGGGTTTGCCAGATGACAGCCAGTGGTGCCAAGCAGTGCCGCTGCCCTCCGCAGTTCGAGGGCGCCCAGTGCCAGGACAACAAATGCTCCCGGTGCCAGGAGGGCAAGTGCAGCATCAATAAGCAGAGTGGAGAAGTCTCCTGCATGTAGGTACCGGGGACGTTGGATTCAAGGGAGGAAGAGGGGATGGTGGGTGCAAGAATCACTGTGTCCCTGTGGGTGAGAGATGCTGGGTCAGTAATTCAGTGTGGGAGACACGGGAGCTGCGGGCATCTCACCCGCTAAGCCCATCCTGATGTGCTGGGTTTGGGGGGGCCCAGGGCCGGCCGGGGGTACCGTGTGCCTGACCCCCTCTGCCCCACAGCTGCCCAGATGGGAAGATAGCCCCGAGCTGCCTGACCTGCGACAGCTACTGCCTGCACGGCGGAACCTGCTCCATCAGCGACAAGACACAGCTGCCCGAGTGCCTGTAAGCACTGCAGGGGATGGGGGGGTGGGATGGGGGGGTACGGGTGAGCAGAGGGAGACGTGACTGACAGACCCCCATCTGTGTGCCCCCCCCCGGCCCCCAGGTCTGTGCCCCACCTCTGCATGCTGTCCCCCATCCCTTGCTAACCCCGATGCTCTCCCCATGCTCTCAGGTGCCCGGTGGGGATGACGGGGACGCGCTGCGAGGACTTCATCGTCAGCGAGCAGCAGAGCAGCCGTACGTGTGGGGCAGTCCATGGGGCCTGGTGCCGAACCCGGGGTGGGGGGGGTGTCAGGGTATGTCTTTGCTGATGATGTGACTGTACCCGTGCCTCTCTTCCTGCAGGAACAGCCTCCATCATCATTCCCATCCTGCTGCTGCTCATCCTCCTCACCGTGGTGGCTTTTGTCTGGTACAAGTGGAGGATTAAAGGGTGAGTCCGGGGCTGCTGGGGGCCCAGCCAGCACAGAAACCCCCCTTGCAGGGCTTGAAATCCTCACTGAAGAGGGATAAACAAGCGGGGAGCACTGGTGAATGGGGGCCCTGTGCTGCTGGCACTGACCCTCTTGCTCCATCCCTCCCCAGCGCCAAGGGCTTCCAGCACCAGCGGATGACCAACGGTGCCATGAACGTGGAGATCGGGAACCCCAC
The DNA here is from genome assembly GCF_963264785.1 of Psittacula echo. Taxonomy (NCBI): domain Eukaryota; kingdom Metazoa; phylum Chordata; class Aves; order Psittaciformes; family Psittacidae; genus Psittacula; species Psittacula echo. The sequence goes on from NC_137762.1 coordinate 1,579,973, forward strand.
TTATAAAATGTACGAGGGGGAGCCCGACGATGACGTGGGGGAGCTTCTGGATGCGGACTTCGCCCTGGACCCTGACAAGGTGAGGGGCACGGGGCCGCCATGGCACAAGCGATGCTGCACTGGGCCAAGCGGCAGCGATGGGGACTGCGATACCCGTGCCCCCCCTCCCATCCTTTCCCCTCCCTGTTCTCTGCAGCCCACCAACTTCACCAACCCCGTCTATGCCACGCTGTACATGGGTGCCCACAACAGCCGTAACTCGCTGGCCAGCACGGATGAGAAGCGGGAGCTGCTGTCACGAGGCGCGGATGACGACCTGGCGGACCCCCTGGCATAGGGGCAGGATGGGGGGCACAGACACCCATTGCAGGAGGTGGGCGGGGGCCGGGGGGGGGGCCGAGAGCCACTGTATAAATGTACAAATGAAGGATTATTACTTTTCTATGTGAGCAGTATTATTACCTGTATATTCCCCCGTACCAGGCCCCCGGCGCCTCATTGCCAGATCCAGCTTTGGTTTCTTTTCAATCTCTTTACATTTGGACCCCCCCCCTTTCCCCTCCCCTCTCCCTCGCACCCATTGGTGGTGCCGCGCTCGGGGCTGGGGGGGGCCCAGGATGAAGCTCTGGGGTCGGGGTTGATGGGACACAAGGGGTGATGGTGATGTGGGGCACAGAGCAGGGGCCATCGCTCCCCTCCTCTCAGCCTCTGTCTCCCCCAGACCCTGCAGCTCCTCTATCTGGGGACCCTGTTTCTTTCCCCCCCCTCAAATCCGCTGCTTCCTGGGTCCCCCTTCTCCTGCAGCTTGGCCTCTGCAACCTGGCCCCCTTATCCCCTCTCCCCACCTTTTCCTCTATCACCCCCCAACCACCCGGCTCTGCCCGACTGTTACAGGGGGCAGGGATGGAGCCCCCGCTCTGGTGCAGGGCTGAGGGTCCCCGGCCCCTCACTCTGCTCTCGCCCCATCTCCAACATGCACATTTTTTAACAGGAAAACAAAAACCCAACAAATCCATGGAAACGACCTGGCTTTTATAGTAGAAATAAACAAGACGCATGTCGGGGGGGGGGTTGGTGGGGACGGGGGAGCGCGGGGGGGGGGCAACCCCATCCTTTTGTTGGGGGGAAATGTTTTAATAATAATTTTTGCTGGATTACTTTACAACTAAAACAGATATTGTTATAAATAAAATTTTTAAAAACGGAAGCAGGCTGATGGTTGTGGGCAGGGATTTTGGGGGGGACACGGCAATCTGGGGGGGGGGCATCGCTCTGCTCTCTGCCTTCACACCCTCAGAGCCCCGAGGGGCACCCTAGATGGACGCTGTGAGGGCGGAGGGTGGCAGCACGGGGGCTTCCATGCGGGGTCCCAGGGGAAAAGGAGGGGGGGCTCATCCTGCGTATGCGTGGTTGTGTCGTCCCCCCCCGGGATTCCCGGAGCGACCCCCGCCCCGATCCCCGGTCACCGATGCAGTACCCGGAGCTGCCACCAGATGGCACCGCCGCCCTCGAGAAGGGAGCTGGGGGGCTGCACTGGCGCCCCATGAGCGCGCCCCCACGCGGCGAGCAGGGGCATAGCCCCGTCCAGCTGAGCAGCGGCCGAGGGTCTCCGGTGTCCCCCTCCGGTCGCCCCCTCGAGTGTCCCCTCCACGGCTCCCACTCCTGTTCCCCTGCACGGCTGAGCCTCACCCCGGTGCTGCTGCCCCAGCACTGAGGGCAGAGGCAGGGAGTTTGGGGGGGCAGCAGCACCCGCACCCCCAGCAGAGGGCAGGGCCGGCTGCGGGCTCATGGAGCTGAGCTGGATGGGGCGAGCGCTGTGCTGGAGGCGTCGAACCGTGCCGTGTGCCAGGATCGCGGTGGTGGTGGTGGTGGTGAGGGCAGCCCAGGCCGTGGCGGGGCGATGCTCAGCACCCTCTTTGCCAGCACCCACCTTGCACCAGGCCCCCCCTTCTCTCCACGGGTGCGGATGTGGATGCTGCTTTTGAAAAGCCCCAAACTGCTCTGCAAAGGGATCCGGCGCGGCCTCAGATCTATTTCAATACCGGCTCTTTGTTCACTTATCGGTTTCTTATATCTCCCCTAGAGGTTTTTTTTCTCCCTTTCCCCCTTTCTCCCCCCCCCCCCTTTTTTTCTTCTTCTTTTTGCTTCAAACGTCTTTATTTTTTCGAATCTTCACCCATTTCCCCTCATCATCCCTCTGCCTTCCCATGTTTAGGCCCATGGGCTGTTAATGGGGTGGGAAGGGTCTATCCAGGATCCCAAGTCCTCTTGCAGACCCTGGTGAGACCCTTAAGGACACCAGGACCCCACCCCAGGCATCCCCAGTTGCGTTGGGTGCCAGGTCCAAGGGCACACGGGCTGTGCTGGGGTTCACTTGTGGCCATGGGACAAGCGGGGTGACCACCGGGATTATTGGAAGTGGGATACAGGAGCCCCTGACAGCCGGGAAGCGGGGCCTGGCACCGGCTCTCGTGCCAACCGGTAGCACTGGCATGGAGTCAGCAGTGAGCCCCCCCTGCACCCTGGCTATGGACCCTGGCATGGGGTGCATGGGGCGCTCAGTCCTGCTGTGGGGCTGGCTGGGGCCAGGCCATGCGAGGACTCGCATCTCCCAGCTCCTCTCCCTTTCCTTCCTCTCCCCTCTCCATTTCCCTCCCTTCCCCTTATTTCTCCTTTACCTTTATTCATTCTGTCTCCACACGTCCGTGCGGTTCTGCAATGCCCCCCCCCCCGCTTGCCCCCAGCCCTGCCGACACCGCAGGCCCTGCCGGCAGATGGATAATGATAGGAATAACAGTAATAATAGGAACACCAATAAAGTGCAAGTTCTGGGGAGGCATCCCGCTGCGGGGGGGGGATGAGAACACCTTGCACACCCTCCGAGGGCTGGAGGGATGAGCACACGTGTGTGTGCATGCAGTTTGCATGGCCAGCCTGGGATGCTGTGTGTATGTATATGTGTGTGTATGTATGTGTGTGTGTGTATGCGTGTATGTGTATGTGTGTATGTATATGTGTGTGTGTGTATGTGTGTGTGTGTATGTGTGTATGTGTGTGTTCACACTGGGAGGGCTGCAAGGCTGCACCCCAGACCCTTTCCTGGGGGATGCTCCCCCTTCTCTGCTGCAGTCTTTAAGGGGGGGACCCAGCAACAGGGGAGCCCCCTCCCCAGGTCAGGCAGGACCGACTGCCCCAGGGCAGATCCGGTGGGGTGCTGGCAACTCCTAAAAGTGGGGGGCAAGAGCAGGGGCATCACAGGGTGCTGGGGTCTCATGGGAGAGGGGAGGCAGCCCCGGCTTTATCCTGGGGTGCGGGGGGTTCCCAAAAGCAGAAGCCAGGACCGGCGCATCCAGGGATTTGGGGGTCTCCCAGAAGCAGGGATGGGGGGGTAGGACCAGCACATCCCGGGATGCGGTGGTCTCCCAGAAGTGGGGATGGGGGGGTAGGACCAGCACATCCCGGGATGCGGTGGTCTCCCAGAAGCGGGGATGGGGGGGGTAGGACCAGCACATCCCGGGATGCGGTGGTCTCCCAGAAGCGGGGATGGGGGGGGTAGGACCAGCACATCCCGGGATGCGGTGGTCTCCCAGAAGCGGGGATGGGGAGGGTAGGACCAGCACATCCCTGGATGCGGGGGTCTCCCAGAAGCGGGGATGGGGGGGTAGGACCAGCACATCCCGGGATGCGGGGGTCTCCCAGAAGCGGGGATGGGGCGGGTAGGACCAGCACATCCCTGGATGCGGGGGTCTCCCAGAAGCGGGGATGGGGGGGGTAGGACCAGCACATCCCTGGATGCGGGGGTCTCCCAGAAGCGGGGATGGGGGGGGTAGGACCAGCGTATCCCGGGGTCCGGCCCCTCCCGTCGCAGCCGCCCCGGGGGTGCAGCGCAGGGTCCCGGTGCCCCCCCCGCGGGGGCGGCGGGCCGGGATTGGCGGGGCTCGGCGGAGGCGCCGCCCGGCCCCAGCAAGTCTCCAACTTTCTTCCTGCCTCCCCCTGGCCGCCGCCTCCCGCCTCCGCCCGCCCTGCGCGCTCCGTCCAGCCCGGGAGCCCCGGGAGCCCCGCGATGCTCCGCCGCCGCCTGCCCCTGCTCGGGCCCTGGCTGCTGCTGCAGGTACCGGGGCACCGGGCGCGCACCCCCGACAAAGTTGCTGCTACCGAGGGGGGGACCGCGGCATCCCGGGTGCGATTACCGGGATGAGGGGGGGTCGTACCATAACGGGGGGTGTGGGGGGGGGTACGATCCGCGCTGTGAGCGGGCGGGACGTGGAGAGAGGATGCTGGGGAGACGTGCGGTTTGGGGGGGGGGGTCATACAATGCGCGGGGGCTCCGGCAGTCACGGAGATAGCGGAGAATTCGGGGGGGGGGTTGCAGGGAGGTGAATGGGGGAGTTACGGGGGGGGGGTCCCGCTCGCCCCAAGTTACAGAGGGCGCGGGGCTGACCCCCATGAGAGGGGGGGGTCCCGCCGTTAGTGCAGCACCAAGAGCCCCCCCCTCCACCCGGTGCGGAGCGCGGGAGGCGCCGTCTGGCAGGTGCGGGGGGGGGGGGACAACGAGACGCGCGAGACGGAGCGGGGGCGACCGCGCGTGGGCAAGTCGGAGGGGGGGGACACAGGGACGCCCCCCCCCCCGGTTGTGTCGGGGGGAGACCCCCCCCCCGCTGTGTCGGGGGATGGCGGGGGGGGGTCCCTGCACCCCGAACCGGGCTGGGGCAGCGGGTGGGGGGTACCCCGAGGTCGGGAGCGCTGGAAGCACCTGCAGAGGTGACGCCTCATTCCTGTCGTGACTCGGTGCGGGCTCAGCTCCGGCGCTGCCGTGGCCTTCGTCCTCCTTCGAGGGGGCCCCCTCCTAAAGCTCCGGCCGCCCCCTCGCCTTCGGGTGCCCCTCGGTAGTGGTCCCTGGTACTCGATGCTTCCCAAGGCCACTCACCCCCCCCCCCCCCATCTCTTCTTGGAGCCTGGGTCTGGGGGCTCCATTAATCCCTGTGGTGGTCATGAGCGGGGGGGTGGGATTCATGGCCCCCCCCCCCAGCCCAGCTGTGCCGGGGGGGCTGCGCTCGTCCCTCAGCACATCCGATTTCCTGACATTCCATTTTTACTTTCCGTGTTTCATGAATAAAATCAAACGAGTCAATTCCCTCTCGGGAATTGGATGCACATCAGGGACCCCCCCAACCCCCCCCAGCACAACCCTACCCCCCAGGCAAAGGCTCCTGCAACTTATCTCTCCAGCACTGGTTCCTCTCTGGGTGTCCATGGATGAATAGATGGGAGGGGGCTGCTGTGTGTGACCCCCCCCTCCTCCCCATGTCCGTCTAACGCAGAGTATCTGTCGGTGCTGGAGCTGCTTCAAGATGAATGGGTTTGTTTTGATGGAATCAGGGGCTGGGCGCTGCCCTGGTCGACCCCCCCCATCCAATCCTCACCTGCACAGGGGCAGCGATATAGGGGCTTGTAGTGGGGGCCAGCGTAGGAGCATGGGGAATGACCCCGGGAGATGCTGTTGGGGGGCAGCGAACCTGGACCCCTTCATGGGCCCGGTGGCGTGGGGCTGGGGAAGGGAAATGGGGCAGCTCCTGCCCCACTTGGGCTTGTTGGGGAGAAACTTTCCCAGCGGGGCCCCACCGGCTGTCCCCAACCCCAATCACTGCACCAGAGCACCCCGGTGGTGGGAGCAATGGGGCAAAGAGGCAGACATGGCTGCACAGCGGGTACCAGGGTGGGCTTTGAGAGCTCCTGCTGCTGTCTATGGGTGTGCACATCACCCCCCCTCCACCCCCCACCCCTCATGGCTGCTGCTGACCCCAGGATTTGCCTTCTCCTTCCCCACGCCTGAGCTTGGGTGGCAGCGATGCTGCCCGCGGGCGCTCGCCCTGCCTCAGCCTTCCTGTTGATGCTTTAGCTCGTTCTCTGCTCACAGAGTGTTAAACCTTGGGGGTCCCTCAGAGCTCTGCCTTTCCCCTGGGTTGAGCACCCCAGGGTGCACCCAGGAGAGAGCCACAGCAGGGTAGGGGCAGGCTGTAGCTGCAAGGTGCTTTTACTAGCTCAAAAGGGTGCTAATTTAGCAGAGAGGAAAGGCAATTCCTGGCCAGCAATCTCCTGGCCTTGCCGGGAGGCAGATGCCAGCTTGGCCCTGTGGTCCCTGCTGCCCAAGTGATGGACATGATGCTGAACGGGAGCCAGAGGGGTTTAGGGTACCAAGGCCCTGGAGCAGGCAGGAATGGGAGAGTGCAGCCAGGCTGCCCAGAAGCAGAGTGGGATGTGGTGGGGCTGGAGCTAGGACACTGGGTACCTTCCCTGTACCTCGGCACCAATGTGCCTTCCCATCACCGGCACCGTGCCTCGGTTTCCCTCCTTCAAGGCAGGGAGGTGAGATAACGGGTGTCTGCAGAGCACCTGGAGTGTTGCTGGCAGGTTTTCCTTCCTGGATTAACCATTTCCAGGGAAATTCTGCTTTGAAAGTGCCTGTGGCCATGCTGGCGGGATGCTGGTGGTGCGGGATGCGGGATGCTGGTGGTGCGGGATGCGGGATGCAGGTGGGGCGGGATGCGGGATGCAGGTGGGGCGGGATGCAGGTTGCGAGCCGCCAGGAAACTCACCCCACTTCATTCCCTTTCCCTTGCTGTCACCCAGGCACTGTCACACATCGACTGGGTTGTTGGCTGACAGATGGCTCTGCTCTTAAGCAGATGCTGCCAGCCCTTTCGGTGCAAGGACACCCCTAATTCACCCTCCCAGCTCCCATTAACAGGGTAGGATTGAACAGTTTCATGGCTCAGAGAATCCCATTTGTGGCCAGGGGTAGGTAAATGGGGTTTGGGTCTGGCCGGGCGCAGTGCTGCAGGGTGCAGGATGGATGGTGCCCGGGCTGGGGGAGCCGCATCCCCCTTCTCCCGGTTGCTGCGGCTCTCCGGAGCTGACCGTGGCTGCGGCGGGTGCTGTGTGCTCAGCATGGCTGAGCTAATCTATCGCCAAACAAACACACTCTGTTATTCCGAAAGAAGGTTTCCAGGCGACTCATTTCCCTTTTTTTAATAACTCTTCCCTGTGGTGCCCTTTGCACCCTGAGCTGGGAGATTCAATAAGGATGGAGCCTGGAGCGTGGCGCGGCTCAGCCTCCCACCGAGGGGGGAGCGCTGGCTGGGGACGGGGGGGGGCACCCAGGGGTGCCCCCCGGCCAGACCCGCTCCTGCTCCTGCACTGTGTTGTTCTGGCTGCAGTCCATCGCTGCTTTATTGCTTTCCTCTCCCCCCCTCTTGTTTTTAATTGCCAGTTCACAGCCAAGAGGTGTGGGGGGGGGGGGGGTGGCCTCAGCCTTGTCCCTCTGCACCAGCTACACCCCTGTCAGCCCCATTGCTCATCACACCTATGCCAATTAACACCCTCAGATTAATGACTTTTGCCCCCCACCCCTCCAATCACAGCTCCTCTTTCCTAAAGCCCCAATAGTGGGGTGATGCTGCATACAGAAGCCCTCATATTCCTCCCCCCGCGCCTGCCCTGGCCAAGCTCCAGCATCAATGAAGAGCTGCCTGGCTCAGGCTTCGCGCTCGGGCGCTGAAGGTAAATGGCCCAGGAAAGATGAAGCTTCCTCTCCAGCCGCTTGGATTGCTACTAAAGAAATAATCACGTCCCTTTGCCCGTGTTCCCCCCTCCCTGCCTTTTCTCTTTCCCTTCCCTGATCGCTGTTGCAAAAGGAAAAGTCATTGTGGGAGCAGGAGCCTGGCCTGCAGGAATGATCGGCTGCGAGAGCCCACGTGGCGCCATGCACTGGGGTTCATTTTCCCCTCCTCAAATAAAGCCCTGTCAGACCCCGTTGTGACCATCCAGCCACAGTGACGGCCTTGGGCCCTCTCATCCCTCCTCCTGTTCCCCCAGCACTGAAGCCTCCCTCCTGGGCTCCTTGGTGATGCTTTACACCAGCCCCGCCTGGAACCTGGGCAAAGTGGGACTGAATCTGGCCCTGAAGGCTCCCAGGGAGCTTAGCAGGGACCCCTTGCGCTGAGCTCCCAATGGGAGCCAGCACTCAGCTGCGATGCGACACATCCTGGTAGCTGCATCCCCCATGATGCCCTTGAGGGTCCCCTGCATCCTTAGGGTCTCTCAGAAGGCTTGGACCAGCCTCTTGCTGGGGGACACACACACACAGAGCAGTATCCCTGCCACTGCTCCCCCCTTTCTCCTCATGGGGAGAATAAATCTCAGCTGGCCCTGGGAATGTGGAGGGATGGGGGGGCATAGGAACAGTGTTTGCCCCTTTCCATTGTGACCTTGTGGCATCGGTGGAGGGGGGGGCCACGCAATGTGTGGTGCAGGGGGGGGAGGAGGAAGGGCTGGAAATGCAATTTATGATCCCGCCTGATACGATCTTATAAAATTTCCCGGGCACACTCGAAATTACATTTCCATAGCTCGGGAGAAGCGATCTCCGTGCGCGCCGATACCTGCCACTTTTATGGCCACATTTATTGCAATAATAAAGTGAAATGGGGAGGCGAAGGTGGGGGGGAGGCTGGAGGTAAGGGCTGCGGTCCCTTTGGTTTGGGGGGGGGGCTCGGAGGAAGGTGGGGCATCCTGCTGTGCTGTGGGGAAACTGAGGCCAAGGGATGAGGAGGGGGAACGCGGTGTCCTGGTTGGATCAGGAGCGACCTGAGGCGCATCCCTGCCAGCTCTGCCTCTGTTTCCCTGCATTCTATCCATGGAGCTGCTCCCCCTCACACAGTGCCAGGTCCCAGTGGCCAAGCCAAGCTCTGGATGGCATCAGGGACCCCTGGCATGGGGTGAGCAGGATTCAATCCCCCACGGAGCCCATCAGCAAGCGCATCCCCATCCCTCCATCCACCCCTGTGCCCCCTCATCTCTCATGCGCTCCCCCCTGTGCACCCCTCTCCCCCTTCCTGCTCCGTTTATCTCCTCATTTTCCCATTCCTTCTCTTTTCTTCCTTGAGTCCAATGAGTCACACAAGCCCTGAATCCTTTGCCTGGTGCTGTCTCCTCCTTCTATTATATTTTTTCCTTTGCTCTTAACAGCACTTTTCTCTATCACCCGTGGGGGGAGAGACCGGGGATGCTTTCCTGCTTCCCCCCCACCCCCATCAGCCACCTCCCAGCTCCTGTCTCACCGTGAAGCCCTTAAAAGTAATAAATAAATAAAACAACGGCTGAGAAAAGAAAAGGCAGGAAACGAGTGACAGGGAAAAGGAGCCAAAACGAAAGGAAGAAGAAAGGGGAGGGGTGGGGGGGGAGAAAAAAAGTCCTACTCGGGCTATGAAATATTTATTAGCCAGCGCGTGCCGAGCCCGTTAATAAAGGCCCAGCATTTGCATATTCTCTCCGTCTGCGAGGAGCGAGGTGTCTGTTCAGGGGGTGAAGGCAATCGCATCCGTGGGAAGCCAATTCCCCCTGGCTCCTGCCTCACCAGCCCTTGGGTGAGCCTTGCTTCGGGAGCAAGGACCCCGCTGCGTGTGCAGGTTGGGTGCTGGCAGCCCGTGATGGTGGGGTTGGCTTTGGGGATGCCAATGGGGTGCTGGGGTCCGTGGTGCTGGTGCTGACGGTTTGGGCTGTCTGGTCGCATTATGGGAGAGGCAGAGGAAGGACCAAGGAGGTCTTTGTGTGGTCACGCTGAGCTCAGCTCCTGGCAGGATTTGTCCGGCTGTGCAGCAGGGTGCCCGTGCATGGGTGCACCCCAATTTGCCCCATCTGTGACCCACTTGGTCAAAGCTGGGAGCCAGGGAAGGGCTTTCGAGTGTCTTTGAGCTGAGAGGCAGGGAGTTTTCTCCTCTTGTTCTTGCGAGGATGAGATGGGGGGCTCTGCCCTTCCTCCCTACCCCATCTTGCACCCCATTCCTGCACCTCCTGGTACCCTCATCCTGCCCTGCAGCCCCTGGCAGAGCAGCAGCATCCTGAGGAGGCTGGGTCTCACCTTGTGCTTCTGGTCCCTGGCTCCTCCCAGCCCCACCAGCATCCTGGACCTGGCCCAGATGTGCCCGGTGGCATCATTGCCCTGGCACCAAGATTGGCATCACCAGCACTTGCATTGCTCTTGCGTGTGCACCCAGGAGCGTGTTCAGCCCAGGGGTACCATCGCACTGAGGAGGGGCAGAGGCTCCCCTGCAGTGGCATGCAGACAGAGCCGCCTTGCTCCATGCATGCCCTGCCTAACCCTGTGTGCACGCACGTGGAGCCATTTGTGCACATTCAGCTGCACGCTGAGCACCCGCAGGCAGTTTGTTTGCGTTCACTTGCACACCCGCTGCAGGCGCTGGGTGATCTTGGTGTACACCCATGCGCTCTCACCCGTCACCATTGCACCCCTTCAGCACCCGTGTGCTCGGGGCCCTCCCGCAGAGCCCACCGCTGCACCGCATCACCCTGCCACCGCATTAGCACCCGCGCCGCGCCGGCGAGATAAATGGGAGCTGTCAGAGGCACCTTGTTTGCTGCTAACCTTTGGAAATGCCACGCCGCCCCGGGCTGCACCGCACCGGGGGGGGAGCGGGCCCATGGGGGTTGTCGCTCAGCACCTCCAATTAATCTCCTCGCGCTAACGAAGGCAGCGGGGTGACAGGGGACAGACCAGCTTGACCTATGGGGAGACCCCCAGCAGCAGCTCTGACAGCGACCCCCGCTGAGGTGTGGGGACACAGGGTGGAGGGGATGGGGTCTTGAAGTGCTGTTGTGGGTGCTCTGCTCCTGGCACAGGCAGGGGCTGTTTTGCCTTGAGGTTGTGGGCCTGTTGTCGGGGTGCTGGGAGCCCCTCACCGGTGCTGATGTGCTCCCCTCCCTCCACCAAGGTGACCGTGGGTCTCGGGGGAGCGGCTGACGGCGCTCGGCCCCACCGGCAAATGGGATGTGAGTGGCCATCACCGCCGGTCCTGACAAGCCAAATTGATGCCGGCACCGAGTCCCTCTGCAGCCACCCCCAGCCCTTCCTGCATCCTTGCTTGTGCACACGTGGAGTGCCACACGGCAGCCCTATGTGTGCACAGGGAAGTGCACAAGGGGCTTGAGACCCCCAAAACGATCGCTGTCATGGGGTGATGCATGGATGCAGCAGTCTGTGCATGTATGACAAACCCACAGGAACGGTGCATGGGGCAGAACCAGGCATGACCTAGGATAGATCCTGGTGCAGCCAGGAAGGGAGGGGGTCTCTGTGCACATCCATGCAAAGCCAGGAGCACCGGGACGCCCACGGACACTCCGAGAGGTCCCCGTGCACGTGCGCGTGCTGCACCCCGACCGCTTGCAAGCAGGAGCATTAATATTTAACGCGAGGTGTGAGTGGGACCTGCCCTGAATGCCAACAGCGCTGGCAGGGTGCAGGGGGTGACCTTGGCTCCCCTTAGCGCTGTCATGGAAGAGGCTTGACGTGACCCTGCTCTGTGTTGCCCTTTGCCCGTCCTCGCGGGGTGCGGGTGCTGAGGGTCTCCCGCACGCTCCCCATGCTGCCCATTGATCGATAGCCAGGGCTGCTTTGGTAGTTGCTGCCCTGCTCTGCAATTCCCTTTCATCCCTTGCTCCCCAGCAGCCCTGGTGTGTGTGTGGGGAGCTGCCAGCCAGGCCTCTCACCCAGAGGGGCTGGGGGCAGCTCTTTCCCAGCCCATGCCCAGTCTGTGCCCCACAGCCCATCCCGTCTCAACCTCCTGCCTGAGCCCATGGCCCTCAAGTGATGGAGGAAGCTGCCGTCAGCACCTCCCCATAGTACATACCCATCCCCTCCCCACAGCCTGTCCCTGCCCCTTCCCCATTCCTACTGCATCTCTGTCCCCATCAGTTCCTCATCACAGCCCCGTTCCTATTGCATCCCTGTCCCCATCGCTAGTGGGGGATCACGGATGAAAGAGAAAGGGAAACTGAGGCAAGGGGCCACGGCGGCTCCTGTAGCACTGCTGGGGGAACCGCTTGTCCTGGCTGTCAGCCCTGGCTGAGATGGGAAGCCCCATGAGGGATGCGGGGGGGCTCCTGGGCTGATGAATACCTGGGAGTGGGGTGGAGGGAGACCGCAGTCTCCCCGGCGCCACCGTCCCCCCCCCAAAACGCTGCTCTCCTGGATGGAGGGGGGATGCTGGGGGCAGCCCCTTCTTCCCCTCCCCTGGTTATCTGCATCTCCCGGTCCTGCCACGCTCGCTCCCTCTCTCGCTGGCTGGTGAGGGCACCCGGCTTTGAAGCTGCGTTGAAATATAGATAAGGGCAAAGGCAGCAGCCGCGCTCAAAGCGAGATTGGGGAGGGAGCCGGGGGACGCCAGGCCCGAGCGGGGGCTGCGGGAATGCTCAGCCTCTCACTGCAAGCACCCCCATAACCCCCTTCCCGGGGCCGGCTGAGACCCCCAGAGCCTCCTCCCCTGCTCACAGACCGGGCCCGAGCCCCGGTGGCGCGGGCGCGGGAAAGCAGAGGCTGGAGCAGATTTACGGGCTCAGCCCAGCACCGGCAGCGTTTATGGGGATAAGGCGATAGATCCTGGAGACAGCAGCGCAGCCTGGCCTGAGGGTCCAGCGTAGCACTGGAGAGGAACGGGGACAGCGCGGAGCCGGTGTCCGCGGCAGCCCTGCTCGGTGCTGCTCCATCCCTATTGCGCGCCCCGGTGAGAGCAGCCCCTGCCTGGTTTGAGAAGGGGTCCTGGGGGGCTCACTCCTCTCTGATGGGGCTCATGGGAAGCGGCGTGGAGCCATTCTGGGGGTGCTGCAGGGCGGCTGGTGCCAGGATGGGTCCCCAGCGCCTCCAGCCGCGCCTGCAGCCCCCGGGCTCGTGTTCAGCGCTGAGGAGTGCCTCGGTTCCATCACCCCCCCCCGGCTTCCTCTGCTCGCTCCTCTCCTCCCCACACCCCCCTTGGGATGCAGGTCGTCCTGAGCAAGAACTGCCAGAGCCCCGGAGCACCGGGCAGCTCGCGGGTGACAGTGATTGACGAGGCCGGGGCTGACGGAGCAGCATCCTGCGCACCAGAGCAGCTGGCAGGGCAGGCAGGGGCGCGCCGGGCACCGCGGTGCGGAGCCAGCAGCAGCCGAGCTGAGGGATGGGGAAGCGGGGGGGGGCATCTTCCCAAGGTGGGGATGTGGGACACGTCAGAGACGGGGTCTCAGGGTGAGAGAGGTGCTGCTGGCTCTGCTCACCTTGTGTCAGTCCCGGCAGCCAGACACGCAGAGCTGCAGCCACGGGGACCCTCAGGAGGGGGATGCTGCTGTCCCGTCCCCACTGATGCTGGGGCCTTTTTCTCGACTGGAGCTGCCCTGGGGTGCCAGTGCCCATCAGCACCTCCCTGATGGGGCTCATAGCTCACCCAGGTTGGAGGGACCAGGTCTCCATTGCAGCTCCCTGCCTTAATTCACCCCACCAGGAATGGGGCTGCTTCTTTCTGCCCTGGGGGACCCCTTGCCCCAGACTCCTGGCTCTGCTGGGCGAGGGGCTGTGCTGGTACAGGCACCTTGCAGCAGCTGGGTGGTTTTCTCTCTGCTGCCCATCATTTCTGCTTTTGCTGCCAATTCTGCTGAATGCAGAATGAGGGGTCCCCGCTCATTCCTTGCGTGCCCTCCTCCCCGGCACACACTGCACACAATGCACACAATGCACCCCATTCTCCAGCCGTGTCTGCCCGGTGCAATTATCCTGGAGGGCGGAGTGGCTGCCGTGCAGCCTGGCAGGGGTCTGGCGTTTCAGCTGCACATCAGAGGTGCTGCCTAATGCAATTAGGCTTTACTGGCAGGCAGCGCAGCGCTCTGTTGTCTCCCCATCTCCGGGCATGCTGCTGCCCTGCGTCTTAACAGACCTCACTTGTGGGGCAGGCAGTCACAGATTGGCTGGCATCCTGCTTCCTCTGGCACGGCAATGTGGCTGGTGCTGGAGAAGCAGCCCCAGCTCCTGGCATGGGGATGGGGAATGGCATGGGCAGGATGCAGCCATGCTTGCACCAGTGACACGGCACCAAGGGAGGATGTGGTGCCAGAGAAGTGTGTGGTGCTGGGGGTGCACGGCCACAGAAGGGGTGCAGGAGGGGTATGTGGGCAGGGGGATGCAGCAGGCACAGCTCCTGCAGTCTCTGCTCTCTCCCCAGGCGGTGTGTGCTGGGGGCCACATTGCCAAGACCCTGGGGTACCTGGAGCTGGGCACCTCCGGCCTCCTCAAGGATGTTCCCTATGGCACCCTGAAGCCTCCGGTGCTCGACCCTGGGCGGCTGATTCCAGCTGAGCCCCCCCGGGGCGCAGGGAGCCCCTGGGACTGGCAGAAGAACCAGACAACGGGGGAGCTGCTGAGCCCCCGCGCCCGACGCAAGCCCTCGCTCAAGTCCGGCCGCACCAAGAAGATCTTCGGATGGGGCGACTTCTACTTCAACATCAAGACGCTCAAGTTCAGCCTGTTGGTGACGGGCAAGATCGTTGACCACATCAACGGCACCTTCAGCGTCTATTTCCGACACAACTCCTCCAGCCTGGGCAACGTCTCGGTCAGCATCGTGCCCCCTTCCAAGGCGGTGGGGTTTGAGGTGCTGGTGCCGGCCCCACCGCCGCTTTCCCTCCCAGCCCCTCAGCAGAGCACCCTGCCCGAGGGGCGCCCGGCCAAAGCCCTCAATTGCCATGTAGAGTATGAGAAGACGAACCGGGCACGGAAGAACAAGCCCTGCCTGTACGACCCGTCTAAGGTGTGCTTCACCGAGCACACACAGAGCCACGCCGCCTGGCTCTGTGCTAAGCCCTTCAAAGTCATCTGCATCTTCATCTCCTTCCTCAGCATCGATTACAAGCTGGTCCAGAAAGTCTGCCCTGACTACAACTTCCAGCACGACAACCCCTACTTTGGCTGATGGCTGCGGGAAGGGGCGGTGGGCACCACAGATGGGGGCAGATGGGAACCGGGGGCTCCTGGACCCCATCCTGGCTGTACAGTGCCCCCCATTGCTGCCGCATCGACCTCCCCTTCCTCACTGCAGCAGCTCCCTGGGGCACAGGGCATGACCAGTGCAGGGGTGCTGGCCCTATTCCCCGCTGCGTGCCATGCTCCCATACACTGGGCTGGGGTCCCCAGGAGTGTGCGGATGACTTGGGGGGTACAGCCCCATGCAATGGCATCACGGGGCAGGCACAGTTGTAGCAGGGGGGGATTTGGGGTCACAGTGCTGGTGCTGGGCAGTTACCCTCTATGATGGGGGGGCTTCACTCCCTATGCAGCCATTGGAGACATACATGCATGGGCGTGTGGACACGTGTGTGCATGCCAGTCTGTGTGTGTGCAAGGGCCGTGCCCCCCCCTCACGGCCCCTCACAGGCTGCGGCAGGGTTGGGGGCACCAAACCAAGCCCCCAAATGGAGCCCCCCCCCAAATCTGTCCCCCCCCCCCCGGCTGCTGCCTTTCCCCCACCACCAGTGAAGAAGCACCATGGCTGGGGCCTGGGGGGCCAGGGCCCTTGCTGGGGGCTGCTGTTCCCCCCCCCCCCCCCGGCTTTGGGCAGGGACTTCCTCATATTTTTTTAATAAAATGGAAAAAAAAAAAAGCAGAAAATAAAGAAAAACATTGGGGAAAAAAAAAAAAAAAAGCAAAAGTGTTGGAGCGTGCTGAGCCCTCACCCCCGGGATGCGGGAAGAGGAAGGAGGGACAGGGGGAGGGCGTGGGTTAAAGGTGGTGTGCGTGGTCAGGGATAGGGTGCGGGGAGGAGGAATGAAGATACAGAAGGTCAGGAATGGGATACGGGGGTCAGGGATGGGGTGCGGGGGTCAGGGATGCGATGCGGAGATCAGGGATGGGATGCGGAGGTCAGGGATGGGATGCGGGGGTCAGGGATGGGATGCGGAGATCAAGGATGGGATGCGGGGGTCAGGGATGGGATGCGGAGATCAAGGATGGGATGCGGGGGTCAGGGATGGGATGCGGGGGTCAGGGATGGGATGCGGAGGTCAGGGATGGGATGCGGGGGTCAGGGATGCGATGCGGGGTTCACGGGTGCTGGTACCCCGGCCTCGGGGAAGCTCCCGTTTCCCGTCGGGCCCCGCGGCGCCGGCAGCCCCTTTGGCTCCGCCCCGGCAGCGCTCGCGGAGCCCGGTGGGACGGCACCGGGGACCGAGTGGGAGCGGGAGCGGGACCGGGAGCTGGACCCGGCCGGGATCCGCCTGGACCGCGGCCGCTATGTGGCCGCTCCGCCTGGGCAGGGTGAGTCTGGGACCGGGGGGGTGCCGGTGCCCTCGGGGGGGGCGTGCACGGTGCCGGGAGGGGGGGTACCGGTGGCCGGGGTACCCGGGTGCCCGCAGGGTATCGGTGCCTTGTGGAGTCCGGATGCGCAGGCAATGCCGGTGCCCGCAGGGAGCCGCGGTACCCGGGGTGTCCCGGTGCTCGCAAGCGGTCCCGGTGCACGGGGGGGGATTCGGGTACCCACGGGGAGGTCCAGGAGGGGGTCTCTCCCTGCACACCCGTTTCTCCCACCCCAGCGCCCCGTTGTGGGCACGGCGCCCATCCGGTGGGTGTCGGGGCAGCGGCGCCCGCTCCTGTCCCGTTCCCCCCCCCCAGGCTGGGCAGTGCCCCCCAGCCCGGCCCAGCTCGGCCCTCGTGGACTTTCTGTCCAGCACAAAGTCCCCGGGTCGGGGGCAGGCACCGACCCTGGCCTGTGCTCGGTGGCCGCGGGTGATGCAATGGGGCGGCAGCAGTTACATCACCCACGACCCTGCATCAGTAAGAGGTCCTCTTCGAGAGCCTGGCCTGGGGGGGGGACCCCAATGCACAGCTAGGGGGTCCCCGTGTTGTGACCGAGGGTCTGGCCATCCCACCCATGCATGCACATGAACATGCAGCCATGCACACGCGTGTGCAGTGCTCTGCACTCGTGGACGTTCTGGCTGCTTCGGCACCTTCCAAGATGCTTCTGCCCCTTTTGGGGGGGGGTCCCTATGTGCCCACCCCGGCTGGAGGCAGAACACTGGGGTCTTGCTGCAGGCACTGATCCAGGGGCACTTTAGGGGGTACAGAGGGGCCTGTGGGGGGTCACAAGGTGTCAGCTTTGCCTCTCCTGTGCAGGCCCTGCAGCGATGTGGTGCCTGGGGGGGTACCTGCAGCCAGCGGGCACAACACGGCACTGCCACGGCTGCTGCCACGGGGCACGTGCCCGTCTGGACGGGGCAGGAGAGCCTGGCCGAGAGCGACCCCGAGATGTGGGCCCTGGTGCAGAAGGAGAAGGATCGGCAGTGCCGGGGGCTGGAGCTCATCGCCTCTGAGGTGGGGTACGGGCTGCTTGGGGCAGGGCATGCTCACAGCACTGGGGGGGTCCTGCTCAGGTGGGAGCTTCGCTGCCCCATCTCTGACCCCTTTCTCCCCCCGCCAGAACTTCTGCAGCCGGGCGGCACTGGAAGCCCTGGGCTCCTGCCTCAACAACAAGTACTCAGAGGGGTACCCTGGCAAGAGGTAAAGAGGGGGAGCAGGTCCTGGGGGTTCAGGGGTCCTCCTGCAGCCAGGATGCAGCTGCAGGAAAGGTTAAGGGGAGCCCTGGGGCCATAGAGGATGCTTCCAAGGGGAGGCTGTCACCTATAGGGCAGGGGGTAGGACCCCATCACCACCACTCGCTGTCAGCACCTCCCTTGCCCAGGTACTACGGGGGAGCTGAGGTTGTGGACCAGATCGAGCTCCTGTGCGAGCAGCGGGCGCTGGAGGCGTTCGACCTGGATCCTGCCCGCTGGGGCGTCAACGTCCAGCCCTACTCGGGGTCTCCGGCCAACTTCGCAGCCTACGCAGCCCTGCTGCAGCCGCACGACCGCCTCATGGGGCTGGACCTGCCTGATGGGGGCCAGTACGTAGTGGGGCGGGCAGCCGGGAGCCTGCTGCCTGCAGGGAGTTGGGGGGGCCCTGCCTGATCCTGCACCTCTGCCTTCCCCTGCAGCCTCACGCACGGGTACATGTCAGACGTCAAGAGAATCTCAGCAACATCCATCTTCTTCGAGTCGATGCCCTACAAACTTCATGTGAGCTGAGGGGGGAAGGTGCTGGGGTGAAGGGGGCGATCTGCTGGTCAAGCCGTTCATCCTGGTGATGCCTCTGAGGTGGCCGAGCTGCTCTGCCATCCCCTGCCCTTCCCTCCCTCTCTGCCAACCGCATCCTGGTGCTTGGGAGCTGCCTGGGGTTAAGCTGGGGGCAGGAAGGGGCAGGGGCCTTGGCAAGCTGTCAGTCTGTCTGTCCCTTACAGCCAGCCACGGGGCTCATTGACTATGATCAGCTGGAGGTGACAGCTCGGCTCTTCCGTCCTCGCCTCATCATCGCCGGCACCACCGCGTACGCCCGCCTCATCGACTATGCTCGCATGAAGAAGGTACACGGTGGCATCGCATCCATCCAGGGTGATGCTGCAGTCAGTGGGCGACACGGACAACCCATGGCTCCGTGTGCCTGTGTGTGCAGGTGTGCGAGGAGGTGAAGGCGTACCTGCTGGCGGACATGGCTCACATCAGCGGGCTGGTGGCAGCCAAGGCCATCCCTTCGCCCTTCGAGCACGCGGACGTGGTCACCAGCACCACACACAAGACCCTGCGCGGCGCCAGGTGAGGCCGTGTCCTGCATCCGCCGGGAGGATGCTGCCTGTGGTGTGAGGCAGAGGCTGCGTTTCATGCTCTGGAGAGAGCAGGAGGGACCCGCGGGAGGGTGGCAGCGGTGTTGGTGCCTCCATGGGGTGGTGGCAGGAGGAGCGGTACCAGCTCTTAATCACCACCAGGTCAGGACTCATCTTCTACCGCAAGGGCGTGCGCTCGGTGGATAAGAAGACAGGCAAGGAGGTGCTCTACGACCTGGAGGACAGGATCAACTTTGCTGTCTTCCCCTCCCTACAAGGGGGACCCCACAACCACACCATCGCTGCTGTGGCCGTGGCCCTCAAACAGGTCCGTGCCGGGGTGGTGGGGCTGGGGATGACCTGGCCCCGCACTGATGTGATTCCCCCTCCCAGGCCAGCTCGCCAGCCTTCCACCAGTACTGCCAGCAAGTGCTGAAGAACGCCAAAGCCATGGCACAGGCACTGCTGCAGCGCGGGTACACCCTGGTGTCAGGTACTGCCTCCTTCCCTGCACCTTTGGGGACAAGGAGGGATGAGGCTGCAGCATCACTTGGCCTCATTGCCCCTGGGCAGCAGTGGGGAGCATGGGCGGGTTGGGGGGGCAAATAGGAGGTGTTCTAGGAGCAGGGATGAGGTTGGGATGTGGCAGTGAGGAGAGGGGTGGCTCTGTTGGTCACTCCTCACCCCTTTCCCTTGCTCCCCAGGCGGCACCGACAACCACTTGGTGCTGGTGGACCTGCGGCCCAAGGGCATCGACGGCGCGCGGGCTGAGCGTGTGCTGGAGCTCGTCTCCATCACTGCCAACAAGAACACGTGCCCGGGGGACAAGAGTGCGCTCACACCAGGAGGGCTGCGCCTGGGTGAGGGATGGGCCCTGCCTCCATCCATCCAGCTCCTTCCCTTAGGGGGGGATCCCCCCTTTGCTTCACCCACATGGGACTTTGGAGCCAGTTTCTGGCTCAGAGAGGGGCCAGGGTTGAGGGAGCCCCTTGTTGGGATTGGCCAGTGCGGACGGTGCCCGTGATGCTCTCTGTCCCCAGGTGCTCCTGCACTGACATCCCGCCACTTCCACGAGGAGGATTTCCAGAAGGTCGTGGCTTTCATCGACGAGGGCATCGCGCTGGCCCTGGACGTCAAGAGCAAAACCAGTGAGTGAGCAGCAGGGCTCCCATCTGCCCCCTTTCTGGGTGCCAGTTTGGGTGCAGGGGCCTGTGCCCGAGCTGCTGCCAGCCTCCCCCCTTGCTGCAATGTCCTCCCTGTCCTGCATCCCCAGGCAAGCTCCAGGAGTTCAAGATGTTCTTGCTGCAGGATGCGGAGACGCAGCAGCGCTTGGCTGCCCTGCGCCAGCGCGTGGAGACCTTTGCTCGTGCCTTCCCCATGCCTGGCTTCCGTGACCGCTGAGCTGGGGCTTCAAACCACCCTTTGCATTCCCCACTCCTCTTTCTCCCCCAGTAGCACCTCTGGGCGCTGCTTCCCTGGGGTGGGGAGCTGCGTTACCCTTCCCCATCCTACTCTCAGTGTTAGGGTACAGAGACACCCCCCTAGATCCTGATGGGAGAGACCAAGTCCTTGCTCCAACCTCTCTGGCCAAGCAAATCTTGCACTTTTCTAGGAGAAGGGGGTTGCTAATAAAGCAGGGCAGAGCTGGTTGCTGTGAAGGTGTTGTGGGTGCTGAGCTGGGGAGGAAGAGGTCAGTGATGGGGTGTTGTGGGGGACAGTGTCCTGTGTGGGACATGCACCCACTGCCTGCAGTTGTGCCTCTGTGTCCCCACCATGGTGCTTTGCTGAGGGCACGAGGGAGCTGGATTTACCCTGAGCCCTGGAGCATGACATCCGTGCTGGGGGGGGCCGTGGCCCAGGCCCTGGCACGTCCCCCTGTCACCTGCTTTGTATTTGCTGGCCAGCATTCAGCGCTGCCATAGCCAAACCAAACAGCGCCAGGCAGGTGCCCTGGCGCCATGGCTCAGAACCGGGGCTGTGCACACGTGCAGGACACACACATCCGTCCGCGTGCGTGTGAGCGTGTGTGACTCCCTCCATCCCATCCAGCCCTATTCCCTCTCTGGAGATCCCGGGTTGGGACCGGGATGGGCCCTGGAGCGTGGGAGAGAGGAAACAGCACCCAGGGGCCATGAACCACTGCTTCCAGTGGGATGTGAGCCCCCATCCCAGCCTTCAGAGGGGGGAGATGGATGTCTCCTGCGTTCATGGGTCTGAGAAACCGTACAGGATCTGTTTTTCCTGACCCATTCTGTGCCCCAAAGTTTATTACTGTGCTATGAGTTTAATGTGGGCAAGACAGGATGGTGACAGCAGCGTGCCAGGCACTGGTGAGCGCATCGCTCCTGCAGTGGTGTGGTTTATTGCAGGTTGGGGGCCCAGCCCCAGGGATTGGGGTTGCAGGGGAGGCAGCGAGTGTCGTGGAGCTGTGGGGCAGGAGAGGTTGATGGGGGCTGCGGCAGAGCTGCCCCAGCACATCCCAGTGGCAGCTCAGAAACTGGGCCGCTCCTTCTTGAGGCTCTTGTAGTCGGTGGAAACTGCCAGAAACTGGAGAAAGGAGGGATGGGATGGGGGAGGAATGTTCCTTCTGTCCCAAAGCTGATGTTGCCTCTCCCCCTTCTCCCCTGAGGGGGTCTTGCCTTAACCGCAGCCGTTTCCCACCCACCCCAGAGGCCCCCAGTTCACCCAGTGCTCACTTTATACTGGTCCGTGGGGCTCAGCTTATTCCAGGGTTCAGGATTATTCTTCCGATCCCAGCTGCAAGGTTATGATCACCTATAAGGGGAGGGGGAGACAGACCACCCCCCCCATCACCCCCATTTTACCCCATTAATGCCCCCAGCCCTCTTTCAAGCTCATCCTACTGATGCTGCTGTGATTGGGGTGAGGAGCGGATTGAGGAGGGGGGGGACCAGGCAGGCGCATCCCTGCCCAGGCTTGTGCCACGGCCATGGCCTGACTCACCAAACCACAGCCTGGCAAGCACCACGGCACCGGTGCTACGTGCAGGGGTGCACATCTGCCTGCCCCCCGCCGCCCCATCCCTCTGCCCCGCTGCCTGTGAGCCTGCAAAGGCGAGCGCTGGTGTCGCTCAGATGAAGCCATCCCAAGGAGGACACGTCCCGTTGTGGGAGGAGGCCAGCAGCGCTGTGGGATGGGTCCCTGGAGAGCATCCCCCCCCCCCCCCCATCCTCCTGCAATCCGCTGGTGTTGGCCAAGAACAGAGTTTTCCATCTGGGAAGATGTGTGTGCGTGCACGTGTGTGTGTGCGTGCGTGCACGCTGGGGGATGCGGGGGGGTGCGGTGTGTGAATGCAGCCCCCCCCCCCGAGCTGTTTAATAGCATTAATGTGCTGGGGAGAGGGATGCTGCTGTTGCCTTTATCCCCCCTCGCACACACACGCGCTTCCCCCATCAAAGACAAGGTGCCTGGATCTGCTAATTGCCGTGCTAAGTACCCTGGGCAGCTGGCGTCAAACGGAATCAATGAGCGTTTTACCGGGAGCAAACAAATATTAGAGAGGCATTAAGCCAGCGTGGAGCTGCGGGGACCGCGGGCCACTGAGCTACGGGGGGAGAGAAGCCGGCTGGGGTGCTGCAGCGTGCTGTCTGCCCTGTGCCAGCCCATCCACTGCCGCTCCTCAGCAATCCATCCTCACACCTTGCCTCCCGCTCCTTTCCCATTCAGCCTTGCACGCTTTTCATCTCTGTCCCTCCCTCCCTCTCTCCCTTGGTTCCTTCTCCAGCCATCCATCCCACTGGTTTCCCATCCCTCTGTCAATCCATCCTTCCCCACACGGTTCCCCCTGCTCTATCAGTCACATATTGCTTTTATCTCCCTAGCCATCCTGCCCCATAACCCCTCTGCATCTCTCTCCCAGCCAGAGCAGCAGGATGGAGGGGCCCTGGTCCCCCACTTCCCAAGTGCTTCCCTCCGGGCACTGCTGCACGCAGCTTTGCTCGCCATGGAGGGTGCCAGAGCCCATCCAGGAGCCTTGTGCACCCCCAGGGACACCCCGACCCATACCTGACATCCGGGCTGTACAGGGCCAGCCTCAGCAGGTACAGGACGGCACTGCCCATGCCGACACTGATGAAGCCAATGAGGGGAATGAGCTGCAGAGAGAGGAAAATGAAAAATGCCCCAATGAAATGAATATTTATCAGGCCGACTGGAGAGTGAAAGGGAGAGCTGACACACCGGGAGATTTACAGGGGAAATATGGCAGAGCAATCCTGTAGCTGGGCTGCGGTACACAGTGTAGCTGTCAGCTTGAGTGACTGAATTAAAAGAGGGAGAGAAAAATCGGCTCGTGTTGGAGAGGAATTGGATTTGGAATGAGAAATCGCTTCCCCTCTGCCTGCTGCTGCTGCCCAGTGCTGGTGCAGCCATGGTGTGATGGTGCCCTGGTCAGGGGCTGAGCCTCAGGATTCCTCCCAAAGGGACTTGGTCCTGCCCCCCCCAGCCCTGTATCTCTTCCCACCACCTCTGGATGAGGAGGGTTCAATCCATCTTCCCCTGTGCCTGTAGCAGGGATGGACTGGGCTCGCTGGTGCCAAGCATCACTCAGTGACCCCCCGGGACCTGCCCCAGCCCCATAGGGGGGTGACCCACGGGGTCCCTTCACCCTGCTCCGTGCACCCAGGGTTTTGCATCTCTTCTTTGCAGGGCAACAGCTCCATCTCCTCGTCTCCGCTTTCCCCCCACCTCTACTGGCGCTGCCAATCCCCAGTGCCCAGGGGGACGTGGCCTCAATCGGAGCCGAGCCGAGGCTGCTTTGACCTCCCCTAAATTGCAGCGGCCCCCGTGGTAGGGAAGACGGGCGGAGCGTAATGAACCTCCCGCCAAGCCGTGCCCCTGGGAGGGCGAAACGCAGCCGGCTCCTCGCCGTGCCCATTAGCACGGAGCGGGGATCGGGGCTGGCGTGCGCTGTGCGCGCTGCACCGCCGGTATCCCAACCCTGTTGTGTTTGCTGGAGCTCTGAGCAAGTGTCCCCACGTCCCCCCCCAGCCACCCGCTGCACCATGACTCAGGTTCCCATCTGGATGAGACACAGAATCCCAGACTGGTTCGGGTTGGAAGGGACCTTAAAGCTCATTCCCTGCCACGGGCAGGGACACCTTCCACCGGACCAGGTTGCTCCAAGCCCCATCCTTAGATTAGCCCCATCCTCTGTTCTCTGCCAAGCACCTTCTTTATGGGGAAGACCCCCGGGCAGTCAGATGCGTCTCCCTGCCCTGGCTGTGCTCCCCCATCCTCTCCCAGTGCCCATGCCCAAGCCAAGCCATGCTCGCAGCGGCTGCTGGAGCACTGGGCAGATGCCAGCGCCGGTTCGAGGGGTTAGAGGCATCAGCAGATAATGATCTTCCGTGCTGCGTGCGGCTGGGTGCCAAGAGGAGCTGGCAGTAGCCGCTACCCAAGCGCGCCGGCTAATCAAGGCGAACTCCACAGCGCCGGGAATCGCTGTGTCTGGTGGAGGAGAGTCGGGGCGATGGGTTCGTCTCACCATCTGCTGCTGACACCTTCTGGGTAATTAATGCCTGGGAAGAATTAAGGGTAGGGGAGCTGGGGGAGCCTCGCATTGCACAGGCAAAGGGGCTCTGGGGCTGCAGGTGCAGGCGGTGGGGCCTGATTTCCATCCCCCACACCCAAAGGTAAACAAGATGTATTGAGAGCTTGATCTTAAGCATCCAGAGAGCCAAAATGCTGCTTGTGTGCCTGCAGTGGTTGCCCTTTAAACCCAGTTGGGGGGACCTGCTCCCCAGGACCTCCGTCTCCCAGCCAGGCTTGACTGCATCCTAGCCACCACACAGCACTTCCAGAGTAGGGATCTGGCCCCATTCCGACCACCCCAGCCCCAAAAATAGCAGGAAGGAGGAAAGAAATGCATGAAGGTGCTGGGTGAGGTGGGGACCCTGTGTCTGGATGGGATACGGGCGAGCGTCCCTTCCTGTGGCAGCGCCGTGTGCCATAGGGAGCGGATGGTGGGATGCAGCCCCAGGCTGTGATGGTACCCGAAAAGCACCCACTGAGCCGTGCAGCCCCCGGCCATGCCAGACGGGGTTTTGCTCCTGTGCTTCACCATCACGGTGCTCCAGGGCATGCTGGGGACATTAATCACTGCCATGCAGGCAGGCAGCCGGGCGTGCTGCGCGGGGAGAATCTATTGCCAGGTGAAAGTGCTGATGTACCTGCCCGGTGCGAGCCGCAGCTCATCGCCTGTAATGGATGACACGTCCAAAACTGCCCCAGCAACCTCTGCCAGCAATAATCCTGCTTAACAGCACCGGGCACATGCCAGGCTCTTCATATACAGGCACCCAGGATCACCCTCCCCTTTACATACACCGGTTGGCGGCCTCTCTGTGCCCCCCCCCCCCCCCCAGCTCATACACCATCCTCTGCTTGACAGATGGGGAAACCTTGGCAGGAGCGAGCAGAAAAGCCCCAAATTACCCCATTTTGCATACAGAAACACACAGCAGCCCTGGTCTGTGCTTTCCCTCCATCCGCTTCCACCGAAGACATCAAAAGCACCCAGGAGCACCCGCTTTTCCTTGGAAGAACCCAGCACCAGGGTGCTCCTGCTCCAGCCCAGGCTCACTCCCAAGTGCCAGCAGCGCCCGGATGCTCAGCCATGGCTCATCCTTTCCACCCTGGCTGCTTTACCGCCCCAAACCCAACTGCCAACAGCTTACGTGACTTCCAGCCAGTGCTTGCTCCTTAACCCTCCCCAGGCCACCAGCCCCTGGCAGGTCCCCAGGCTGCTGTTGTCTCGGAGGGGCTGTAGTTTATAAGGGTTTGAGCATCTTTGTACATAAAGCAGGGGCTGGGGCCAGCTCTGAGCTGAAAGGATGGGAGCTGGTGCTTCAGACTGGGGCTGCTGAGGTGAGTGGGGAGGGGAATTGATTCCCCTCACTCCAAGATGCCCCCTTGAACAGCCACCACAGGGGGTGGACATGGAGCATCACCCCTCACTCAAGAGTGCTGGTTGGGGTAAGTGAACCTGTGGGTAAGAGTCGATGTGCCCAAAGCCCAGCCCTGCCCCCTTACAGTGCTGGATGGAGGGAATGGGGCAGGGTGGCCTCACCTCTCTTTAGTAAAGGGGAGCCGGGGACCCCTGGGACCACCCGGCTTACCTGGAGGATGCTGTGAGAGCCGGGAGGGCAGTGCTGAGGGGAAGGTGGCACGCAGGGACAGCCTGGGCAGGCGTGGGGAGCGGGACCGGGAGGCTTGGATGGGGTTTGGCAAGAGGGAGGAAAGGGGGGGGCTGGCAAAGGGTGCAAAGGGCAGGAATTGGCGGAGGAGGGAGAAGGATGTGATGAGAGAAGGGCAACGATGACCCCGGAGGGATGGGGGCTGTGGGGATCCCTGCAAGGAGGAGAGGGGCAGAGGGATGGGGAGGATGGGGGGTCCCTGTGGGGAGAGGGAGAGGGGTGACTCACTCCGGGGTGTCTCTTGACGTGCCGGGAGAACATGGCTCCGAGCAGGGGGCCCTTCATGGCGAGGGTGTGGGGCAGGTCCGGCCGCGACGGCGGGTCCTGGAGTGCGGTCCGAGGATGGAAGCTGGGCAGGAGACGGGAGGGAGGCGTCCGCAGCAGGGCGGGGAGGGACGGGGCGGGACGGGACGGGGATCCCAGCCCGGGGACAGCATTGGGGGCTGGAAGGGGAGAGGGAGGCTGAGAAGCGGGTCCTGAGCTCCTCCCTGCCCCTTCCAGCCGCTGCCGATAACCGGGTAATGACGAGCTTTGGAATGGGATGCCTGAGGTCCCCGCATGCTGCTGGAACCCAAACCGCATCCGTGCCTCAGTTTCCCTCTCGGTGTACAAGGGGCTGGCTCCTTCCCTCCACGGGCAAATCCTTCCCAGGTTGCTCCGCACCTCCCTGCCAAGGCGAAGGATGAGTCGTGTGATTTGTTATGACAACCTCGCTGATGTCTGCTGCCCCCCTCCAACCTCCCATTGATGACAAATGACACAACACCCCATTTACATTTAGCAATGCAAATCTCCCTGGCGGTACCAGATGCTGCCGTGCATATGGAAACCAGCTCTTCATATCCACTGGCTCAACAAAAGACAGGGGAGCTGGATGGAGCAGGGACTTGTCCTCCCTGACCATCATCGTGTGCATCTGCATGAGCAAAGCCTGGCCCCAGCCCTGGGCAGAGCATGGGGAAGTGGCATGCGATGCTCATGGCAGGGGATTGGAACTGGATGAGCTTAAGGTCCTTTCCAACCCAAACCATGCCATGATTCTATGATGGTGTCACACACACAATGGGCACAGGCCAGGCCCTCTCGCACGTCCCTTCCACTGAGGGCTCAGTCCCTCAGCAGATCAGGCTTTGCTCATGCAGATGCATACATGCACGCATGCACAGGCAGCCAACACACATGGCAACGCGGCAGCAGGCTCCTGCACATACATACATGCCCATACATATACATACATACATGCACGCACATACACATACATACATACACACACATACACATACATACACACACATGCACATACACATGAGCTCTGGCAATTCTTACCACTGACCTATTGTGGTTTTGGCTTGGAGCCTCCAGCCCATCAGTGCACCCTCCATGTCCCCCCCAGCTCCCTCCCCAGTGCAGCCCCATCAGCACCACTCAACCTCACCTCAATTCTTCCAGCAAAGCATAAAAGGACAAAGGGGAAGAATTGCTCTGGAGTGTATGGAAATAAATAAGCGAGGCCTGAATTGCAGCCAGCGGCGCCGTGTTGAGGCCTTTGTTGATATAATTAGAGTTTTGAGATGGGATTGATTAAGTGCCACTCCCCAAGACGGAGCACATCCTGCCCCTGGCATCCTTTGCTGCAGCATAGGGACAGCAGAGTGGTGTGTGTGGAGGGTCATGCCATATGTACACGTGTGTACGTGGTGGGATTCACATGCAGTGCCATGGAGCGCAGCACACAGGACATGGGGAGCCAGCTCCCATAGCAGCCAGGTCTGCTTTGGAGCATCCTGCATCTCTGCACCCTGCACCAATGCAAGCTCCTGGCTCCCCATGGGTAGGCCCGGGCTTCCCGTGGAGATGCAGAGGGATTCCCTGCCCACAGAGCCCAGCTGGCTCCATGCTCATCAATGAGTGTAATTAAGACCTGGTTTCATTCCATGCTTCCCTCTTCCATGGTGACGACAGCGCATGGCCCCTCTGCTC
Source organism: Psittacula echo (assembly GCF_963264785.1). NCBI lineage: Eukaryota > Metazoa > Chordata > Aves > Psittaciformes > Psittacidae > Psittacula > Psittacula echo. The sequence continues at coordinate 1,607,679 of NC_137762.1, forward strand.
AGGGCTCAGCCCTGCAGGGTGCTGGGGGTGCTGCTCTGCACCCCTCGATCCCCCCCCAGCAAACAGACTCTGCAGGAGCAGCTCCTCATTCATGGCTGCCCCTGCCTGGCACCCTGCAGTTCTGATGGGTCAGCACTTTTGGGCAAGAACAAGCCAAGATCCTTCCTATAGAGACAAGCACACACATGCGTGCACGCCTGCAGGCACGCAGCTACACGTATGTGTGCATCTGGGCAGCTCACGCACATGCGTGTGCATGGACGGACACCTACACGTGTACACCCAGCAACGGATGCGCATGGACACACAGGCATACGCACACCTTGGTACACTGACACGCGCTTGCACATGTACACACATGCGACCACGTGTGGCTGGGTGCACGCTCACACGTGTGCTGGTGCCCCCCCCCCCCAAGCAAAGGGCTGTGGGGAGCTGGAAAAATGAATGGGGGGGGGGGGCGCCCGGCACTGCCGTGGTTTTACAACGGCTCCAGAAATATTATTCAAGATGAAGGGGAATCAGGGCTGCTGCGAGCGAGCGCGGGGCCGTCGCGGGGAATTCATCATCCCGAATTGGGTGCCCCCCCCTTTATCCCCCCCCCGACGCCGCGGTGATGAAGTGCTTCATTAATGGGAGATGCTGCAGCTTGGGGCTGAACGTGCCTGCACCTAAGCGTGCATTTCCTTTGGCTCTCAGCCTCTCTATCCCCACAGAGGCCCTCCCCATCCCCAATCCCCCCCACAGCCCCTTCACCCTAAGCCCCACCGCTTTGGGATGAGCCACCCCAAACCCTCCCCTGATGCCGACACGAGGTCACCCCTCAGTGCTAATGGGGTCCCCTCGCTCAGGCTCTGCTGGTGCTGCTGGAGCTGTAAATCTCAGCGGCTCTTGGCAGGGCGCGATGGAAACCGGCATCAAAAATTCATAGCAAGTAAAGCAAACAAACAATAAACAAACAGCCCATAATTAAATGCTGAATGAACGGGATCTATTTCATCGCCCTACAGAGCCGCGCTGCGGGACGAGCCCCCTGCACGAGCGGCTCCAATGGAGGGCATCACATACAGGCGCTATTGTGTTGTGATGCCTTGCACAGCCAAAGGTCGGGTTCTGCTTGCCCCTTGCTCTGAGCTGGTGTGTGATGCCGTGCCCATCCCATGATGTCATGGATCTCTAGTGACATCACACTGCTCCTGCCCCGGCTGTGATGAGGCTCTGAGCACGCCAGCACCCAAGTGCTGGCCCTGGCACCATCCATCACGGGTGCACACTTCATTTGTAACTGGCACCTTCATTTAAAGCGCTATTATCACCCTAATTCCTGCCATTAATCAAAGGGCTCTGTGCGATGAGCACCAGGAGAGCCCATCCCAGACCCACAAACACTGCAGGATGGGGGGAAGGTGACACCATCCGAGCACCCCAGGACTCTGACACCCCCCTGTAACGCTGCCAAAAGGCAGCAGAGGTGACCCCCATCCCTGTGCCCATCAGCTCGGGGGGGGCAGCATCCAACGTGAGGAAGGGACTGCCTTTCCCCATGGCAGCATCCTGGAGGGGGTATTGTGTCCGCGTCCATCACCCTATGGCCTCAGTGGGCTGGGGTCCCTGGCTGCAGGTTTTTGGGAGGTGGTGGGAGGTGTTTCCTGGACCCGACCCCACAATTAAGCACCCGCTCGGGCCCTGCCCTCGGTATTGATTTGAGTCTTTCATAATTTGCTGAAGAAAAGCCCGAGCCCGGAGCTGTGATTTCCAGAGCCCGGTTTATAAATAACCGGGGTCACCAGCTGCCAATTGCTGTAATGCTGCCTTGATACAATTTAATAAACATAATAGCCTCTTCCTTCATTGTGACAGAGACACTGGTGGGGCCTGCGCCGCGCCGAGCGGGGAGCATGGCTCTGACACGCACACGGCCCCGACACGCACACGGCTCAGACACGCTATGGGCCTGGGATGCGCGCACGTGGCTGAGGCACGCGTGGACGTGTGCGAGACGGAGACGCGCGAGCACACGCCTGATGTGCGTGTCCACGGGGGTGATGCACGCAAAGTGCATGGCTGCAACACGCGAGAACACGGCTCGGACACGCGTGCACACGGCTCGGACACGCGAGAACACGGCTCGGACACGCGTGCACACGGATGCGGCATGACCGTGCGCTCGACACGCGCGTGCCCGCGGCTGGTCGCGCTCGTGCACCCACGCTCCCGCTTCCTGTGAACGCGCTCCCGAGGTCCCCGTCCCGCGTGGGGCCCGCCCGCACCGGGGCCTCCGGCCGTGCTCTGGCGCCCTCTCGTGGCCGCGGATCGCGACCCGCACCGGGGTCGGGACCGGGCGTCACCGCCGCCGCTACCGGACACGGTGCGGGGCACAGGGACAGGGCCGAGGGCACGGCCCCGCTGGTCCCACTCAGGATGCTCCAGGGAGCCCCGCACCGGGAGCCTCAGCCCAACCTCCCTGGAGGCCCTCGGACCCTGGTACCGCGGCTCCAGACCCGGAGCGGGACCTCCACAGTGAGGAGCATCCTCAGCACCACGAGCGGGTCAGGGTCCCGTCTGCCCTGCCCTGCAAAGTCCCCAGCAGCCGCCTCCCTCTCCAGCTCCCCTTGTCTCACCCCCAGACCCGCTGAGTGATGCCAGAGACTCCAAAATCAATTCCCATCCCCGCCAGGACACGGCGAGAAGGCAACAAATCACAGCTGCTGCTCCGCAGCCCCAGCGCCTCATTTTTCTTACTGAACTCCATAATAAGAAATCAATGGCAGATGCCGCACTCCTGATGCATCTCCCCTGGGAGAAACGAGTCCTCACCCTCCCTACCCAAACCCCTGCTGGGTACCCCCACACTGCAGGGCAGCTCCCTCCTTGCCTACAAAGCACCCCCCAAAGGCTTCCCCTATTCTGGGGGCCAGATTGACCCCAACCCACAGCAGGTTCTCTCCATCCCGCTGCAGCCTCCTAAGGTGGGCTTAGGAGCCCAACCGTGCCACTGGATCGCTGTGAGGGAGCCTCATGGAGGTTCCTCGCCCCATAGCCCAAAAGGATGGGAAGGACCCCAGTGTCCTGCAGGCAGAGATCTGGGGGGGGGCCTTGCTGTCACGCGGCAGCTCCAGCAGCTGCAGAAGGGCCTGGGCTTGGGGAGAGCTGCTCCAATTAGCTGTAATCGCGCTTCCCCGCAGCGCCTGACACCGAAAAACCTACATCATTACCAGCAGCGACAGGGAAGGCAGGCCCATGCGCTCGTGCTTAATTGAGTGTTTACAGCCCTGCGAATGGGGGGGGGCAAGAACAGCTCTATAGGAAAGCAATACACAACCCCCCCAGACAGAGAAGAGATTGGGGTGATGGGAGGCAGCGCAGCCCCGTCCCCAGGCCCCCCAGCAGCCCTTGAGCTCATGGCTCACTTGCAAATGCAGCTGCAAGAGCTGGGGTCTTGCTCCTGCCAGAGCCGGGCTGAGATCCCATGGGGGGGTCACTGCATGCGGAGGTGGGGATGGAATGTGGGGACAGGTTGTGGGGCTGGGTCACACCAGGGAGGGGGAGCCGTGAAGGAGTGACAGGGACCAGACCCCATCCTGCAGCCAAGCCCCAATGGACAAAGCTCCTGTTTTCTCCTCGTTAATCTTTCATAGCGTGATCATCATTCTGCTTCACCGCATCCTTATGGACCCCATAACAATGAGCCATGGGGCCAGGCCAGGCCAGGCTGCCCCAGCGCTGGGAGACAGCCGGGGCCAGAGGTCTGCAAAGGGGCACAGCCCGGGGTGTCCCCCAGTGCCAGAGTGCGAACATGCTCCTGTGTGTGCTCATGCAATGGGGACCACACATCACACATGCACTGACACGCATGGAGATACCCTGTGCGTGGATGACAAGCACATACGTGTGCACATGGCCTCGCAGCATCTCCCATCTGGAGGTGCTGGAGCTGGTGGTATCCCTGCCCTTCGCCCTCTTCCCACCCAGAAACAACCAGTGGGATGGGGCAAGTGGGTCTGAAAGGGGCACTTTTCCATATCCCCAAACTGGGAACACTGGGCGGGTTCTGGGAATGTGAGGCACCAACGTCCAGGAGGAGCTCTTGGGCAGAACCTGGGTGCTGAGCCCTATATGAGGCTGTGCCTTGGCTCACCCCAAAACAGGGCTTGAGAGGAAGAGGAGGGGGGGTTCTTAAGCCCTGCCCTCCCGGCCGCCTGCCACTTTCTGCTGTGCCCAACTTGAATCGCTAATTCCAATGAACCCAGGCTGGATTAATTTTCATTTCCCCATGCAAATCAGTGCTAATTAGGATGGATTTAGTTCACATCGCAGGGGCTGTGGGGACAGACGCTGCGCACAGCCCTCGATCCCCAGCCAGGCTTTGGGGTGTTTCATCCACACTTAACGATTGGGGAAGGCAGACCCCGCAGTCTGGAGGTCAGGAAGCAGGGAAGGGGCGGCAGGTTAGAGCAGGGATTGCTCTGGAATGCCGGGAATGACACAGCACAGCATCTCGCCCCCCCCAGCCCCTCGCCAGGACATCCAAACCTGCCCATCCTACGCCTATCCCTAAGTGTTATCGATGCTCTGATGAACGCCGATGTGGGATGCTCCTGGACCATAAGGAGCAAAGCTGATGGGGCAAACACGGGTGCTGGGGAGCGCAGGGGGATGTCGCCACCCAGGCAATGAGGAACCCCCCCAACCCCCCGGCTCTTTCAGCTTTGTCTGAGCCTCCTCCTTTGCCAGCTTTTTAACTCATTAGCACTGCCCGCAGGCTCCTGTTTACGCAGCTTGGTCTGGAGCCCAAGAGGACTCAGAGCAAAGCCAATGCAAGCCGCAAACGGGACCCCCAGGCACAGATAAACCCCACAGCCCCAGGGCCCCCCAACTCCTCTGCACCCCCAAGCACTCCTAAACAACGCTGTTCTCCCTCTGCGGCACCAGGGAGGTCGGGGCAGCCCGGAGCAGGAGGGGGGCACTGCCTTTGCTTGGCTGGGTGAGTGGGGGGCTCAAGTAGGAGGGGGGAGCCCTTATGCTGATCCCCGCATGGGAGAAAGGCATAAACAGCCCCGGTGCGGTTCCCTCTCCCTGCAGCCCGCATGTGGGGCCAGCGGTGGGGCAGGATGCTGGCCCCAGAAGCTCGCACACAGCCGCATGGGGGCGAGAGCAAGAGCCCAGGGGCAGAAGGAAGAAGGGGGCTGAGCCTGGGGGCTGCAGAGGACACGGTGCTGTGTGGGACCACGCAGGCAGTGAGGCCAGAGACAGTGACAAACAGCCAGAGGCGCTGCCTGCCTCCTGCCCTCATTAAATCCCCCCTAACGAGCTCAGCACTGAGCCCTGGGGCCCAGCTGGACTCAGAGCTGGTCATTACTGCTGACAAGGACCTGTCAAAGGGGGAGATGCGGTGAGTTCCATCCCGCCCCCCCCCATGCATAGCACAATGTGGGGGGGACACACACCTTAGGACTGGGGTCACCTGCCCCCCAAACCTTGGCCATGCTGCTGCTTGGGGATGGGGTGGACTCAAGGCACAGAGTGGGGGGGTGCTGGGGATGAAGGGGAGGAAGGACAGGGTCTCGAGGGGACAGTGATGGTGCTGATCCAGGGTGGAAGTGAGCTCTGGACACCCTCGATTTCCCCCTCCAAGATCCTCTCCCAGGACCCGCCTGGAGCAGGAGAGATGGAGGAGGATGAGGAGCAGGAGCACATTTCCCCCCCCTCCGCTTCCCACTTGAGTCCCCCGGCAGAGCTGCTCCTTCCCGGGAGCATCCTGGCACAGATAAGGAGCCCCGGTGATCCCCAGGGCACGTTTAATCTGGGACAGGACAGTTATTGGATAAATACCATGAATATGTAAATTGCATTTATGCTGATTTACGGCGGGGGGGGGCAGGTGGGGAGTGCAGAGATGGGTTAGTTTAGTTTAATGCATTTATTTCCCTGCCTGGAGATGGAGAACAATCTCGGAGCGCTGCATCTGCCAAGACAGAGGAGGTGATTTAGGCAGAGCCGTGCAGATGGGAGCACCCCAGGGCTGGGATGTGAGCTTGGGGGGGGGGGGGGAAGCAGCACCCCAACACTTCCACCTCCCACTGCACCCCCTGGGGTTCACCATCCTTACAGGCACCCCAGAAAGGGTGTGCAGGAGGTGGATGCTCCCATCCCCTCCATGCCAGCGCTGCTCTCCCGGGATGATGTATGGATCCAGCACAAGATCCGCGGTATTCCAATTAATTTCTGGGCCTTGCAAAGGCTCCTGACCTTTCACGAGAAGCAGCGAGGAATGGAGGTGATTAATCTGGTAGGTCAGGGTGGCTCCTCCGCTCTGACATTCCCTGTGTGCTACATGGGGTGGGTGCCAGACCCTTTTGCATCCAGGGGCTGCTGAGCCGCCGCAATCACAGCCCCTTTCTGCACACAGCTGGGGCACGGCCAGATGTGGACACCAGGAATGGGAAGAAACAGGAGCGAGACCAAATCCTGCCCCTGGGCACGTGGTCCCTCCCGACCTGTCACCATGCAAAGGACTCACTCCTGCTTGTGCCCCCCACTTGCCAGAAGCATCTGGGATGGAGCTGGGAGGGGGGATCACCCCTTAACTGATGAACCCAATGAGATCCTGCACCTAATGAAGACCATCCCTCCCCACCCCAAAGCAGCCCCTCCTTCACCCTGAGAGGTCCCTGGGGCAGGGCCGGGGCGGGGTGGGGGCCAATTATCCAGATGACTGTAATTAAGTTGTTCTCGGCTGTTCAATGAGCTGGAGCCCGCCCCGACTTCCTTGGGCGGTTCCCCCCCCCTTTCTTCTCACATGCAGCAAATCAGCTTCAACTCCCGCTCCTTCTCCCCCCCCCCCCCCCCCCCCCCAGGGCTCTGCAAACAAATAAATAGACACTCCTGATAAAATTAACCGTATGAGGAGCCGCAAATGAGGCGGAAAATCGTAACGGTTCCGCATTTAAGAGCTGTCTGACAGGAGGCCGGGAGGGAGGGAACAGTCCTGGGCGTTGCGTGCTGGCCCCCCACCCTCCCTTTAGCCCTCCCATTGCCATCGGTCCTGCACATCTGGCAGCAGCTGCTCCAGACCCACGGTGCGGACCGGGTCCCCCCCATAGCCAGCAGCGACACCCCCGAGGTTGGGCCCGAGGAGGGGGCCCGTTCTGCCTTTAACACCCCCCTGCAGTGGCAGCGTTGACACGGGGGGGGTCGAGGGGCCGGTCCCTGCTATGGGGGGACCGCTGGACTGAGCGCCACCCGCCAGGTGGCGCCGCGTCTTCCCGCCACCTTATTTGCATACGGCGCGGGAGCCCACGCTGCAGCAGTGCCCCCTCGCGGTGCGGCGGGGATGGTGCCGGGACCGGGGTACCGGGCGCACGGCGATCCCGCTTGCAGCGGTCGGGATGGGGAGAACGGGCTGCCTGTCGCCATGGCGACGGGAGGCGCGATGTACCGGCCCCCCTGTCGCCGTGGTTACCGTCGGCGTCACGGCTCCGGGACGTCACGGGCGCCGCCGCCGCCCCCTCCGGGGCAGCTGTTCCTGGCTCGGTGCTCGCCCTGCGCGGTCCAAGGCCTCGTCCCGGTCCCGGCACCTGTCGCCCCGCAGCCCCTATTCGGGCCCCACCGGGCCCGGCGCCAGCGCTCGGGAACGGGGGATGCGGCCCCGGGGGGACGCACGGGGGGTCCCGGCACCCAGGAACGGAAACCGAGGCAAGCGCGGGGAGGAGCAGACGTGTATTGACAACACAGGGGTACACAGCCCAGAGCCCCCCCCGGCACCCACCGCCTCAGGAAGGAGGCCCCCTCCTTGCACCCAATGTCTCTAATGGACTAGAGCTTCCCCTCACAGCCCCCTGCAGTCCGCTGGTCCCCACGGAGCGATGGGGCTGCCTCCCGTCCCCATTCCCATCCCGCTCCAGCAGCTCCCTGTGCGCAGGGTCCGTCCAGAGGGGGGGCCCTGGGTGCTGTCCCGCTCAGATCTCCTGCAGGAAGTCCACGGGGAACAGCCCCACTTTGCGGCCGGTGTAGACTTTGACGTAACCGTTTACCTCCTCCCCCTTCTGCACCACGATCTGGGGGCAAAGGGGGTGATGGTGACACCCCATACAGCTCCCCCCAAGGGTGTGAGCAGCAAGGACCAAAGGGCTCCTGTCTCACCTGATCCTTCTTGAGTGTGATCTGCCCAATCTCCCTGTTGCCCACGAAGGAGCGCGTCACCTTGTGCACCCGCTCGCCCGCCCGCACCCGGATGATGAAGTTTGGAGGGAAATATCCAACTTTCTCCCCGATCTTCCCCTGGAAGGAGGCAGTGGCTGGGTGCAAGGTGTGGGTTGGAGCCAACCTGTGTGACCCCCTCAACAATCAGCCTGCACGGTGTGGGGGGGCTAGGGACACAGCCATGCGATGTGCTTTAAGCGCTGCGTCTTTCCCCTCTCTGCCTGTAGCACCCCAGCCTTACCCTCCACCACTCCTCATTGGAGTCATCGACCACCGTGATCTTCTCCCCAGGCCTGCGAAGGGAAGGATGGGTTCAGCATGAGGGGGTGTAGGGACCCCCTCCCTGGCCAATTGTTGCTCCCCTCCTCACCCCTGTGCTCTCTATGGGGCTGGTTACTTACGGGAAATCCAGGTCATCTTTCTCCAGGGCTTTAAAGCGATAAATAGCCACGAAGTAGTGAGACTGGGGGAAGCCACCACGTGTCCCTGGCTGTAGCTTCTTGCTCTATGGGAGGAGGAAAAGGGGGTTGGTGCCCCAGAGTTGCTGAAAGCCCTGGAGAGATCCCTGCAGCCTCTCCCCATGCTCCATAGCATGAGGGTGACGGGTACCTTGTCGTCTGTTGGGCTCTTCTCAGCCTTCTTGTTCCCTTCAGAGGTGCCTGGAAATGGGAGGATGAGGGGTTACATCTCTCCTGGTGCTGCCTCCCAGCCTGGGGCCATCCCAAGGATCTCCAGGTCATCAACAAGGGGAAGCCCCTGAACTGAAGATCCCCACTTCCTATAGGGCAAAACCCACCCCAGTGAGCCTCCCCATGAGGGTCCCTCCCTGCCCGGTGCTCATGGCTCAGCCCCCCGATGCCACAGCACTCACCGGCCTCCGTTTTGCCTCCTTGTGGCTTCGTGGCCTCTGGTTCCTCATCCATCATAGCAGCCAAAGGCTGCAAGGCAGAGAGCCGTCAGGGGGTGTGGGGCGGGCAGGGAGGGGGGTTGGCCATGGGGTGCTCACTCACGTTCTTCTTGTCATCCTGCCCCTTCTTGCGCTCCTTGTTGGCCATGATGACGCCCGTCCGCAAGGTCTCGAACACGGGGTCGCTCCTGTCGGCTGCTGCGGTGGCACAAGAGATGGTGAGAGGGGTTCGGCTGCCGCACACGGGGAGATGGGGGGCACCCAGCACCCAACTTACAGAGCTGGTCCTTGATGCAGAGCTGGTCACTGTAGAGGGGTGAGCTGTATGCCCGGCGGAAGCCAGGGGGCTGCAAGGGTGGGGGTTAGAGCATCAATCCCTGTCCATACACCAGCTGAGGGGATGGAGGGCATGGGGACACAGACGGGAGCACCCCCGGAGCCAAGAAGCACCAGCCCATGGCAGTGCGAGGGGGAGCACTCACGATCTTGCCGAAGCAGCGCTGCATCTCCACGTAGGTCTGGCAGTGGTGGTGGATGTTGGTTTTGCAGTTCTTGCACCTCAGGCCAAACTTGTTGTTGACTGACAGTGTACGGGGTGGGGGGGTGGAAACGAGAGGCAATGTGACACTGCAGCTGCAGGGACGGCTGGGCTGGAGCCCTCGCCAGCCTTGGCCCCCAGCCCCAGCACCCCTCAGCACTCACGGACAATCATGCGGGCACAAACGTCACAGAACTTGGGCTTTTTGAAGTAATGATCTTTGAACTTGTGGGGTTTGTCATTGACGAGTTTCGGGGGCTCGGGAGGCGGCTCGGGCTCCTCTTCTTCCTCCTCTTCCTCATCCTCATAGATGTAGAAGATGGGTCCCCCGGAGGGGCTGACCAGCTCCCCATTGGGCTGCGGCTCTGGTGGTGCCTCCTCCTTGGGTTTTTGCTGGAAAAGCTGCTTCAGCTTCTGTAGCTGCTGGGCAGGAGAGGATGGATGCACAGGGCAGGCGTGGGGGGTGAGCCCGGCAGGCAGAGAACCCAGTGCCTGGCTGCCAGTCCCTTTGCTCTGACCTAGAGATTCCTTCATCCCCAGTGAGAAGAGACCCCGGGTATCCTGAGGCAGAAACTGTGAGGACGGGGACCCTTCTCCCATTAAAAGAGAAACTGTGACTCCTGAGCATGATGTGGATATGGGAAGAGCCAAGCTGGGAAACGACACCCAGTTTCCTGCTGGATCAGGAGCCCACTGGGCATCCCTGGTCCCACAAAGCCTTCTGGGGCCAAGGCACAGACGATGCTCGGAAGGTGCCTTCCCCACCCACCCAAGCTGCCCTGTGGGTACCCACTTACCCGGCTTTTGGGTTTCCCACCTGAAGCAGGTGAAGCTGGTGGCTCCGGCACTTCCTTCTCTGTCATGCTACGGGGAAAAGGAGACACATCAAATTGGCTGGGGCTATTCTCATTGCAGGGCAGGAACAGCCCAGACCTTGCTGGGTGAGAAGCATCTTCAGAGCCACTGCCTCCCTCTGCCCCAGCATCATCACCCTCAGCAAGGGCCCATCCTGCGCAGGCTGGAGACTGGGCTGCTGCTTGCCCTATGGATGCGAGCCAGACCCTGGGCTACCTGCACGTGTCCAGACATCTCCACCTCATGATTAAACCGCAAACGGTGCTACTCTGGGCTCCCCAGGACCAGCAAACGCCTATGGTGCTGCCTGGCATCACCACACAGCCCTGTTTTCTTCTCCCTGTGCTACCACGAGGGCAGGATTTGCTACTGCATCCCCCAAACAGGCCCAGTCCTGCCTTTGGCTCAACCATCCCCATGGTCCCTCTACCCAGACATCACTATTCTTAGTGATAACCAACACAAGCCCCCCCCATGCCCCCAAGGAAACCAGCCATCAGGGAAGAGCAATGGGCACCAAGGAGCCCTGGGACAAGGGGATGCTGCAGAGGCAGAGCCCTGGGGTCTGTTATCAATAAAGAAGGGGGCAAAAGGGGGGGGGGTGTCAGTGGCCACGACGAGGGGTCATTGCAGAGGGAATCACACTTACACTGTGCTTGCAGCTTTTGCCCTGTGATGAAGAGCCCCTCGATGGGCGGCCGATGATGGGGCCTCGGCAGGCACGGAGCCCCCAGCCCTCGGTGCCGGTGCAGGGAGGGGGCAGCCGCCCCAGTGCTGTGCGGTGCAGGAGTGACAGGGCAGAGGGGAGCCGACAGCTGAGCGCGGCCGGAGGCTGACGCCGGGAAATTGGAGCCCATGCGTGAGCCGGAGGGGAGCGGGGCCAGAGGAGGCACTGGCTATTTGCGTTAGTGGGTTGCTGGGCGTGCCAGAGGCCACCCACCCCCTGGCAGCAGCCCCGGGGCACGCCAAGGGCTCCAGCCTTCAGCTCCTGTTTGCTCTGGTGCTGGAGGCCCCTGCAGCCGGGAGGGGAAAAGGGGAAGAGTGTTCCTTAGCACCAACCGCGGGGCTGGACCCACCGCCCCGTCCAGGCAGCTCTTACCTCTCCATCCATGCCTGCTTCTCTGCTGGAAGCACCCGGGGTGCTGCAAGAGGCTCCATTGCTGCACGCAGTGCTGGGGTGAGGGTGGTGGCGCTTGCAGGGCAGGAGGATGCAGCGATGCCTGCACCTACCAGCTCAGGGGCTGCTTCCCTGTCATCAGGAGAAAGATGTTGCATCCTGGCAGGGGATGCCCTGTGCCCCCCTTCCTGCACTGCACGGGGCTGTGAGTATCGTACAGGGAGGACCAGTGCCTGGTCAAAGTGCTGGCTGCAGCATCCTCCTGCCTCCCAAAGAGGCAGCCCCTAGCACTGGTACTGGCAGAGAATGGGAAAGCAGCGTTAAAGCGATGGACAAGTTTTCCTTTTGTTCGTTTTTTATTTAAAAACAACCCCCCCAAATAAAATAAAACAAAAAAAATACCACCCCTCCCCCCCCAAATAATAATCAGATTAAATAAAATGTGCAGTGAACATACCAATTCAACACCTGTATGTGCGGTTCAACACAGTGCTTAACAAAACAACATACACAGGGGAAGGTGGGCGGGCAGGGGCATCACTCCAAAAATAATAATAATAATAATTAATAATAATAATAATTAAAAAAAATCAATTTTTCGTCTCTTAATTCTGTCCATATAAATATATCCATGAAGGAGGGCAAGAGGCAGGAAGGGCAGAAAGGAAAAAGAGAAGGCAGAGGGAAGTGCCTGCAAGTCCAGTGTGCTCTGTGTGCCTGTGCGCGAGCCCTACTGCGAGCTGGCACGCTCCAGCACCCGCAAGTCATAGTTCTTTTTGGCCACACGCAGCTTGAAGCGGCTGAGGGAGTTGTTGAGGCGGAGGGAGGCGTTTTGGGCAGCCAGCGGGCTGGGGAACACGGCCACGATGGTGTATAAGGCAGCGAGGTCACTGTGCCTGCCGTTCTCCGGAGTCCCGGTGGTGTCCCCGCCGCCTCCATCTCCGCGGCGCCCCTGAGTCTCTTTGAGCCACTGGATTTTGGCACCGGCCATGGCGAGCTGAGTGAAGAGCTTGTCGGCCTCTGTCCGCGTGATGCCCTCGGGCAGGTCCGTCACCTCCAGCACTCGGCCCAGCACTGCAGTGGGAAGACAGCACGGGGTGGTTGTGGGGGCTCCCCACCCTGCCACCGCTACTGTACTAAGCTGCCCCCACCTTCCTGCTTCCTGCATCCTGACCCTTTTGATGCCCACATCCTGGTCCCCGCATGCTTCAAGAGGAGGCTGCTGTAATTCATCTGCTCCAGCCCTCCTTGCTTCCTCTGCTTGGGCATGGCTTTCCAGCCAGGGTGCTCTGCCCCAGCTTCCCACCCTAACCCTTGGGTACCAGGACTGGGAGCCAACCCACCTCTCCTGCCCTCTATCCCTGGAAGGGAGAAAGACACCCACGGAGCAGTGGTGTGGATCCTGAGTGTGACACTGCTCTGAGTGCTCAGCCCATAGACAGATCCACTTGTGTCATGCCCACCTCTTTGCCTCCACTCTGTGGTACCCAAACACCCTCTGCTGCCTCTTGGCTCCAGCCTTGGCTTTTGGGCTTAGCAGAGCGCTGGCTGAATGGATTCTTTGCTAATATTAACGTGGCATGTAATGAACATGCCAGCCGCAGGGAGAGGGACAGCTCTTAAAGGGCTCCCTGCAACCAGCTGCTGGTGGTGCTGGTGACGTGGAGGTGACACAGGGGACAAGCCTGAAGCCCCCATAGAACCAGTGAAGACTGCATCCCCCCCTGTGCTGGTGGCGGCAGAGATGGCATCTGGAGTCTCTGCCAGTGCCAGCTATGCCGTGCAGTGGGGACTGCTCAGTGGGTACAGGGTGAACTGCTTGACGAGGGTCACTTGCCTACATCGCTTGTCCCAAGGTCAGTGGATGCTGACTTGAGGGCTTGTCTCTTGCTCCGGTTTCCATGTTTCATTCCAGTCTGCCCCTTAAAGAATAAAGCCAGCAGAGTGTCACCTGAGGAGACACTGTGGCCTTACAGAGCATCCTGGGGAGGCCAAACTCGATCAGGCCATCACTGCGAAGGGGGATGAAGACACCAGGATGAAGCTTGCACCCTCGGCACCTTCGAGGTGACACCATGCTTGGGTGAGAGGAGATCAAGGCACAGCCATGCTCCCAGGACACTCAAAGGACCTGGGGCTGACACTGCTTCTGGGTGAAGCTGGGAGCAGCACCAGGCTCTAGGGAAATCCATGGACAATAGCAGCTCTATTGGATGGATGGCATGGGGTAGGCAATACCTAACCGAGGGGTGCCCAAACACAGGGCAGGGAAAGGGGTGGTCTTGTTCTGCTCCCAGGCCCATCAAAGGGTGGCTGGGTGCAGCTTTGGCCTGGTTTTACCTGGTGTGCATTGTAGTTGGGTTGGTTGTGGAGCAGCGGCGGCGGACAGATAGACAGGTTATACTGCAGCGGCTGGCCCAGCAATGAGTAGCGCCCATCACCTGCAAAAGGGAAGCAAATGTCTGGGGGGGTCTAAAGGAACCGCAGGAAAGCCCCAGCTCTGTCCTGTCCCCTTACCTTGTGCTGGGCCCATGGGCCGGGGGAACTGTGTGAGGACAGGGAGGGGGCTCAGCCCCGTGCAGACACTGTTGAGGTTGGTGACAGGCGACGGTGTCGGGGATTGTGTTGGGGACGTGATGGGGCTGTTCAGTTGGGTGCTGGCCTGGGGAAGGGAGAGTGTTAGAGAGCGCCTGTGACGGGTCCCTCTCCTGCCTCACCACCATGGGGTGATCCCACCCCCATCTCCCAGCCCATCCAGATGGCACGGATGCTGGGGTCCTCTGTCCCGCCAGGCTGCTCCCGAAACAGGAGCTGCCTTCCTCCCAGTCCTCTCAATACCTGAGCACTGGTGTCTGGGTTGTACAGGTCTCCTGGCTTCTGCCCCCGCTGGTCCAGGCTGTAGTACTTACAGTGGCTCCACTGCACCACAGGGGGATTCTGGGGGGCCTGGGGGCCATTGGGAACATTCAGCTGCATCACAACCACGCCAGGGCCTGACGGAGACACCCCTGAGGAGAGATGACAGCACCGCTATTGCCCAGGCTCTGCGCGCTGCTTCTCCTGCTCACTGCAGAACAAGAGGCACGCAGCCTGTGAGCACAGGCTGGCACCCTACAGCTCCTGTATCCTGGTTCCAGCTCTTGCACCAACCCACCAGGCCCCAGCCAGCCTGGGCTGCAACGCTGGAACCCCAATTCCTCTCATCCACTGCTCCCTGGCCCCTTGCGCTGTCCTGGTGACACTGAGCCACGCTGCCGGCAGACGGGGTCCGCAGGCCACAGCAGCTCCCTTTGCCTGCTCCTACCCTGCCCACATGGCAAGGAGATGCCAGGCCAGCATCAGCTGCTGTGCCGTGACCTGGAAATTCCCAGTGGGCTGTGGGATGGGTAGGACTAAGGAAACCCATTGCACAGAAGCTGTTAGACTTCACAGAACCACAGCCTGGTTTGTGTCGGAAGGGACATTAAAGCTCATCCAGCTCCAGCCCCTGCCATGGGCAGGGACACCTTCCACTAGAGCAGCTTGCTCCAAGCCCCTGTGTCCAACCTGGCCTTGAACACTGCCAGGGATGGGGCAGCCACAGCTTCTCTGGGCACCCTGTGCCAGCGCCTCAGCACCCTCACAGGGAAGAGCTTCTGCCTAAGAGCTCATCTCAGTCTCCCCTCTGGCAGGTTAAAGCCATTCCCCTTGGCCTGTCCCTATAGGACAGCTCTGTTCACTGCAGCCCCTACAAAACCTGATCCACTCTGGGCAGAATCAGTGCCAGTGCTGACCAGTGACCACTCTTACCTGAATACTGCTGCTGCATCTGTGGCGGGCTGCAGGGTGATGGGGACTGTGGCATCTGATACTGTTCAGAGCCAGGAGGCTGAAGGAACCCCACCGAAGGGCTGTGAAGCAGAGAGTGTTCTGGTGAGGTGCTGGGAGCTAAGACTGGGCAAGCTCAAGAAGTCACCAGCATCTGTGGTACCCAGCCACCTCCCTGAGCTGCAGGAGCAGGATGCTGTGCCCTTTCCCTGGGCAGCAGGATCCCTTTCTCCCCAGGGCAGGTCAGAGATACAGAAGCTTTACCTGGTGCCATTCTGCTGGGCAGTTGGGATGACGCTGTAGTAGATGGGCACCCCCCCAGTCTGAATGCCCCCCTGAACAGACTGGCTGGCTGGTACAAGCACTGGCTGCTGGAAGGGCTGCTGGACCACACTCTGGGACTCACTGGCCATGGGAACCTGCGCAGGGAGGAAAGCAGCAGCACTATGTAACGACAGGTAACATGGAGCAGGAGCAGGGAGAACTGGCCCCAAAGAGACACCAAGGAAACCCATACAAGGTAGAAGAGATGCTGGATGGGTGGCTACTGCAGCCCACAGCAACCTTGCCCAGGCAAAGGCAGCACCTCCCAGTTCTTCTGCAAACACAGTGGCAAAGGGACTGACTGGGACTCAGTCCTCAAGGCACGTGGGACATCCTCAAGGCATGTCCCACACAGATTCAGACGCAGACAAGCATCTTCTCAAGGTAAGTCTCCACTTTTGGCTCCACCATGCAGGCACAGGAAGAGGGTGCTTCCCCCATAGCCCCCTTCCCAAGAGCCCCTCATTGGACAGCAACTGAAGCCTACCTGGTACGAAGGCAGTGGAGTGTACTGGACCATCAGACCTTGCATCTGGCTCCCCATATTGCTCCTCTGGCTGCTGAGGAGGCCAGGGGGCTGCGCCTGCTGCACTCCCATCATACTCTGCATCTGGCCACCCATGCTGTTCCTCTGGCTGTTGAGGAGCCCAGGGGGCTGTGCCTGCTGCACTCCCATTACACCGTGGTACGTTTGCTGCTGGTTGGACATCATTGGCTGTAAACCTATCAGAACAGGGTTTAAATGGAAGAGCTTCCCAGCTGGCCACAGCTTGAGACTTGGCAGATGAGGTGCTCAAACCCTGCTTTGCCCCATCTCTTGCTAAAAAGTGGGAAAAGGGTTTCCCTTACGGCAGGTGTGAAAGAAAAGACCTTAAGGAAACTCCTGGCTTTAAATCCACCTTGGGGCACCTCAGGGTATGCTACACACCAAGAGGGAGGGAAAGGACTAGAAGAGCCTTTGCAGCCAGGCCAACTTTCAGCTTCCCTTTGCACAGCCTGGCCCTAGGCAGTGCACGGGAGATCTTGAAGAGCCAACAAGAGTTGCAGATAAGGAAACCATGCCCCTTGACCCCCATTTCCCCCCTGCTTACCAGGCTGCTGGGACTGCTGAGGGAGCTGCTGAGTGCGCTGGGAGCTGTAGGCCACTGGGTGACTGAGAGATCGGTATTGCTGGCTGGAGTTCGGGTACTGCCCGGGAGGGTAGTAAGAAACCTGAATCTATCAGAGCCAAGAAAACATGGTGGTGAGAACACAAGAGGGATGGGACCAAGAAGGCTGCTTCCCCAGCACCAGTTTTCCCTCTCACTTTCTGCTGAATGAAACCAACCGAGTGATAGCTCCTCAGGTAATCAGCCCCTTCCTGCTCCTCCCAGCCTCACATCCAAGCCTTTCCCAGCCCAGTAGGTACAACTCATCACAAGCACAGGCAACAACCTTAGAGGTTATAATGCCCTGCAGGACCCCAAAGAAAGCTTAGAGGTGTCAGCCCTGAACTGGTCACCAAACCTATGAGCCAGAAATGGCCAAGAGGGGTCCCCAGGTAAATGCCCCACAAGGACAAAGAGGCAGAGATCATCCTGCTGTGTGCTGACCCATCACAAATAAGCAGCAGAAGAAGCAGAGACCCACTCTCAAGGAGCTGCTCCTCTGCAGCCCCTCGCCTCATAGAGGTGCACATCCCCTTTGGGCTTGCAGGTGCTCTTACTTGCTGGGGAGGCTGAATGTAGCCCTGGGGCTGCAGCACCTGCTGTGTGGGGGCCGTGTGCCCTGAGGCGGAGTAGTTGGAGGTGGGAATGGGCTGCCCAGGGGTTGCCATGATGAATCCTGTCTGCTGAGGATGCTGGGAGATGAGGGATGACTGGAACATCGCCGAGGAAGGATCCGGTGCTTCCGCAGAGCCCTGTCGGCTGAGGCTGATCTGCCCAAAGGGGTTGCTGAGTTCATCGGCCTGCATTGGGGAGAAGTGGGAAGGATGGAGGACAGCACGTAGGACAGCAGCATGGAGGACATAGCTCTGCAGACCCCTTCTTCCTACTCTTGTGTGGAGGAGCTCACCCAAGAAAGGTCCCCAGAAATGAGCCACACACCAAGAGCACTCTGGGGGATGGGGGGGCAGAGGCAGGCGTGCTGCTTGCAGGGCTGCATGCTCAGCAGGCACTGGTGACATGCAGGGCCCCCCACACGCAGGGGGGTCCCAGCCCAGGGTGTGCCATTCCCAAAAGAGACAACATGGGCTGACTGGGACCACAGGGCAGCCACAGTCCTCGGACCCCAGTGCTGGGCACAAGCATCACTTCTGGTGGAGCTTTGGCACTTGGTCATGCCCAGGCTCTTTCCATGCTCAGCAATGCCTGGCCCTGGTGGGTCTCACAGCCTCAGGCATCCCACTGCCTTGACTCCATGGCGGCACAGAGCCTCCATGAATCCCAAACCGACCGGGCGCAGTGTCCGCAATGCACCTGGTTAGCAAAAGCTCACACACCACAAAACACAGCACATGGGTACAACAGAGAGAGTGCAGAAGAGGAAATGGGGTTTATACCAAGTTGTACTGCTGGGGTGGAGAGACTGGCAAGAGGACTTGGGGGCAGGAGCTTGGAGAATACTGAACAGGCTGCAGCGCTGGGACCGGCTATGACCAGCAGAGAAGGGAGGAGAGTGGGAAAAGGGGGGGAAGGAAGGACAGAAGGAAGGAGAGAAAGAAGGAACAACAAGGTTAGTCAAGTGAGCCAACTGCAAACACAGAGGGGGGCATTGCAGAGGGTTGGGAAGCAAGGAGAGCAGACCAGGGGAGCAGTCATCCCTCTGTGAGGATCACATCCCCACCCCTCGCTTTGTGGAGCTGCAAAGGCTGATGCCTGTTGATGATGACACCTAACTCAAGCACCACATGCTATGCTTTGGGCCCTGAACTTGCAGGTGCACCAGGGGGACGGTGTGTTTTCACATCTCCCACCAACACTCAAACACAGGAAGGTTTGTTCCTGCGCTATCAGAACAGCCAAACAGGAAAAGATACAAAGGAAAACCTCAACAGGATGCAGTGACCCTGTACGAGCTCCAGAAGCTTGCTGGGTGTTCAAACCTCAGACGAGCCTCAGGAACAAGACAAAGTACGCAGGAACCAGGGCTCCATGCTCAGGATTAGCCCTGCAGGTTGTGGAATGTCACTTGGGTTTAACTCAGGGAGGGTCTGGAGAATACCAGACTCAGGTACAGCTCCAGGGCTGCCTCTTCCCAGGACATGAGGTGACCACTGGGGAAGCTCAAACCCAGCTACTGTTTGTGACAGCCCTTCACCAGGATGGCAACTGGTTGCAGAACATGACCCCACCACTCAGCAAAAGACTATAGATCCCTTGCCAGGAGAGCTGCTGGCCTGAGCAGATATAGAAGAGGCTGGCAAGCTGCCACACAGCATCATCCACAGCCACAGCAAGGCCCCGTAGCATGGAGGAACCGTCACTCCCTAACAGGCAGCAAGCGTGAAGATACCCAAACCCCACTGGGCAAGTGTGAATCCAGAGCACCCTGGCTCTGTTTCTACCTCCCCGCCGGGTGCCCAAGGAGCTTACGGAGTCCCTGGATCCTGGGCAGCAACTCACCTGGGATATCATGTGGTTGCTCATGGCTGGCTGCTGCTGGGCTGCAGGTGGAAGTCCCTGGGGCTGTGGTGGTGGCTGCTGGGGTGGCTGTGGTTGAGGCTGTTGGGCTGTGCAGGGTAGGAGGCCACGGCTGGGCTGTGAAGAGGGGGATTGGCTGCATGCTTCAGGGGCACCTAGTACCAGACCTTGAACAGAGAAAGGCATGGCAGGGTTGGTACCTGAGAGAGAAAAACATGGGTTTGTTGATGGGGGGTATCTCCTGCACTGCAGCCAGGTTGCAGTCTCTGCTGTCCACGTGGTGGCTTCCACAGGGGACAGGGTGAGCAGGCTGTAGGCTAAGTCAGTCTGCCTCTCTTCACAGCAAACCAAGGTGCTGACACCCTCAGCACACCGCGTTATGGCCCCTCATCATGTCTGTACAGCTCCACAGTGGGTCACAGCACCTCCTCCCACTGCCCCACACAGGGAATGTGACCAGGATGCAATCACTGTTCCACACTACAGCCATGACTTGTATAGCTGCTATTCCCAAGAGCGTGCTCTCTTCCCTGACCCCAACTTAGCACCCACATTCCACACTGGGACACAGCAGTCCCCACCCATAGATCTCAGGTAGTTGTTATATGCCACAGGCTTTCCACTGGGCAAAGGAACTTGATGTTAACAGCAGCCCCTGCCTGATGCAGGGCTCTCCACCTCAGCACGAGGCAGAGATTAACAGCATGGGATGCTATCAGATACACTCCTGTCAGCTCAGGACCATAAACCAGTCAGTGGAGAGAAGCTGAGCTGCTCCCAGCCACAGCTCAGTTTTGTGGCTCAGGCACTAACTACATTGTCACGACCTGTTCAAGTGCTTGCCCTGAACAGAGAACCCTATTTGATGGCCTCACAGATCCAGCACACGCACATCTTTTGAGTACGAGCCTAGGAGATGGAAAGCTGGAAGCAACTCCTTCCCATGGGAGGAAAAAATGGTTTGGAAGGAGTGCAATAGATGCTGCAGGGCACCCAGCTGGGAAATGCTCTCCTCACTGTTTCAGTCTCACTTCCAGAAAAAAAAGGGCTGTGAAACTATTGCTTGATGCCCAGTAGCTGCTATTTAATGAATTCTGCCTCTGATCTACTGCATTGCAACAGCTCATCTTCAGGCATTCTGCTAAGGATGTCTGTATCAGCAGCCTCATGGTGCAAAGAGGGAAATAGCTTCTGACAGTTGCCCAAGGGCTAAATGCTGAGATGGGAAAAGAGCCCCATAGTCCTCAGCACTTCCTCCCCCACAGAATAAATGAGGATATCAAAGGTGGGGCCTGGTGTTTCCCTCTCGCTCCCAAGTGAAAATCCCTGGATGTTGCTCACTGATATTGCACAGCGAAGGTAACCAATGTGGCTCCTCATTTAGCACTGCACCATTAAAATCATCGACTCACAGACTGGTTTGTGTTGGAAGGGACCTTAGAGCTCATCCAGTTCCAGCCCCTTGCCACTACATTCTCAGGAGTATAGTGACTCATTTGGAGTGAACGTTGTAGGCAGATACCACTAAATGCAGTCATCTGATGAGATAGACTGGGTCTGATGAGACAGACTAATTGGTGACACACTTTCCCTAGCCCTCCTTTGTTGGAAAGCAAGGAAAAGGGCCAGATGGTTCACCCTAACTAGAGGCTCCTTAGGCCTGTGAGGGATTCTGAAGAGCGGAACTTGTAGCACAGCAGGGGAGAGAAAACAACAGCTCCAGGGTATGAGACTAACCAATATCCTTTATCTTGGGGAACTGCGCTGAAGAGAAGGAAGATCTAACAGGGAGTAATGAAAAAGCAGGTGATGCAACAGGTGCATCCCTGTCCAGGTACTGAATGCATTCAGATGAAGGACTTGGGGGTGTTGGTTGATGAGAAAACGAACATGAGCCGGCTGCAGTGTGCGCTCGCAGCCCAGAAAGCAACCGTATCCTGGGCTGCATCAAGAGGAGCGTGAGCAGCAGGTCATGGAGGTGATCCTGCCCCTCTACTCTGCTCTCGGGAGACCTCCCTTGGAGCACTGTGTGCGGTTGTGGTGTCCTCAACATAAAAAGGACATGGAACTGTTGGAACAAGTCCAGAGGAGGCCATGAGGATGAGCAGGGGACTGGAGCACCTCCCGTATGGAGACAGGCTGAGAGAGTTGGGGCTGTTCTCTCCCGCATGGAGACCTCATAGCAGCCTTCCAGTATCTGAAGGGGGCCTACAAGGATGCTGGGGATGGACTCTTCCTCAGGGACTGTAGTGACAGGACAAGGGGGAACGGGTTCAAACTGAAACAGGGAAAGTTTAGATTGGATCTAAGGAGGAAGTTCTTTACTGTGAGGGTGGTGAGGCACTGGAATGGGTTGCCCAGGGATGCTGTGAATGCTCCATCCCTGGCAGTGTTCAAGGCCAGGTTGGATGAGGCCTTGGGTGGCCTGGTTTAGTGGGAGGTGTCCCTGCCCATGGCAGGGGGGTTGGAACTGGATGATCTTAAGGTCCTTTCCAACCCGAACTATTCTATGATTCTATGTCAACCACGTCCCATGCCCGAAGCATCACGAGCCCCAGTTCCCCAGCCCAAAGCCTATGAACAGTACAGTACCTGCCCGGGACGTCCTGCTGGCAGTGCTGCCTTTGCTGCTCCCGATGCTGTCCCCCCGTGTCAGGATGGAGATGCCACTGAAGCTGCTGGCTTTGGTAACGGGTGGTCGCAGGTTGCGGATGGAGCCATCGGAGTCTGTGCTGCTCCACGGCCGAGGTTCCAGTGACTTTATCTCGCTCTCGGTGCTGCTCTGGCGGCTGCCCGAGGCTCGGCTCAAACTGTCCCGGTTGCCCCTGCAGAGAGGGAAGGAATTGGACCGCACGTCCCAGAGCAGGGGGCAGCAGCAGGACCTGCAGCAGTGCTGCCGCACTGCGGGGGGAGCCCCAGCAGCAGCTGGCTGGGACACAGCCCATGGGCACTTTGCATAGGGATCCGACAGCAAACACATGCCCCCGGGACACAGCTTCCTTGGGCATGCACCAAGAAGAGCCAGGCGCTGCTGATGGCCCTTGGTGTGTGTTGAGAGCTGGCTCTCGGCCCTTTTCCCTAGCCAGATCCCCACCTGGAAGAGATGCCAGCAGGGTCAGAGCATGATCCCTTATCTCGCAACAGGGAGCTTTTAACAGAGGCCTTGAGACGAGGCTGATTGAGTCCACTTTCCACACCAGCCCTCGTGAGTCTTTCTGCTCAGCTGGAACACCTCCGTGCTGGGATGCTGCTACACCCAGAGCTGTGCTCCCACTTGACCGCCCTCCCTTAGCCCCAGATCTGGCTACTTTACAGGACTTTAGAAAGTACCAGCACCGCATCCTCACCAGTGAGCCTGGCTTCCAGCTAAGGATCACAAGCACAGGAATGGGTTCCCAGGTCTTTGCCAAGGAGGAAAGGAGAAGGCAACAGTGAAGCAGATGCTCCCACAGTGCTGCAGGCTGAGCCCAGCAGCAGCCCCACACAGGTGTGGAGGGGAAAAGACAGGCTTGGAAGAAACTTCTGAAGTGATGTCCTAGGCTGCTGGGAGCATGGGAGAGCCAAAGCAAACACATCCCTCGGGAAACCTGGATAATGGTTATATCCCTAAGGAGGTAAAGGAATTGGGACTATGCAGACTCCTGCTTTTCCTACTCCTGCTACTCCAGGCATGCTACCACACTCTCGCTTTCCAACAGCACTGCCCCAGCATCTTCAGCCATGCCTTTCTCTCCCTCTGCTTTACTACAGCCTGTTTCCAAGCGTGTCCACCAGCAGAGAGCTCTCTGCAATCACATCTGGGCTTCAGCAAGTGGAGGATGTATTGCTCCATATGCCCAGCCCAAGACTACTCTGAATGCTGGGTTTTGAGGGTGGAAAGTCTCTGGAGTTCACACTGACATCACCTCCAGCTCCTGAAGAGCTTGTCTGTGTCTGTCCAGAGCTCAAAATGGTCCAAAGGCCACACATCCTCCCTCTCTCCGCTATGCAAACCACAAAACAAAGACAGCAGGTTAACCAAGCTCTTCAGGGACAAGTCAGAAAAGCTCCTAGAGCAGTCCTGGCTCCTAAAGCTGCAATCCCATCAGCAATCATCACTGTTCTATGATTCTATGAACACCACTGTCACGTGCGGACTCCAGGACAGAGTCCCTGGAACTGTGCTGAGGACATTTGACTTTCCACAACAGCATCCCTCAAAAGAGCTGGAGCCATGCGACAGACCGAGAGGAGCAAAGCTGTTCCTACACTCACATCACAGAACGGTCTGGGGTTGAAAGGGACCTTAAAGCTCATCCAGTTCCAATCCCCTGCCATGGTCCAAAAGCCCCTCTCCAGGTTTCTTGTTGCCTCTTTAGGCACTTGGGAACTGCTCTAAGGTCTCCCCAGAGCTCATCAGAAGAGGGGAATCCCCTCCCTGAGCTGCTGCTCACGCTCTGGGGGTGCAGCCCAGCACATGGGGGGGTTCTGGGCTCAGGTGCACACTGAAACCGGGTCATGGGGAGCTTCTCTTCCCCCAACACCCCCAAGTCCTTCTCCGTAGGGCTGCTCCAGCCAGTCTCCCTCAGCCTGTGGCTGCGCTTGGGGTTGCCTCCTGTCATACACAGAGATGCTTCACTTCTAGAGCTTTGTCTATGAACATGCAGCAGGCATGAAGGCTTTGATTTTCATGCTGCTCTTCATCCTTCTCCTTTCAGCAGCCTCCTGCAGCAAGGTGACTTGTCACTAACTCCATCCTTCCAGCCCTTTCATCCACAGGAAAACTACTTCATAAGAAAATGCTGCTCAAACATGTTCCCAGTGCCCTCTGCAGCGTACTCTGCTTGAAATGAAAGCCTGAGACACTCCATTGCCACCACTAAGTAATCCAGCCTTTATAATCGGGGATTAGGAACAACCCCACCTATCTGGATGCTGATCCCTGTAAGGGCAGGGGGGTTCTTGGGAGAGAAGAGGCAGAATGGTTTGAAACTGCTGAAATCCTCTGGCTTCCCCACTCTTCTCTGCCATTTCCCCCTTCTCCCCCCCCCTCCGATTTCATCGATGGCTCAGCAAAAAACAGAACTCAAGAAATGGACGTTGCAAAAGAAGACAAGGTCAGAAACTGCAATAGCAGCCACGCATGGGGCAAACTTCCTCAGCAGGACAAGGTCCAGAGTAAGTCAAAGAGAGACACCTAAAAATCTGCCTCTGTTTGTGAGAGCTAGGAGAAAAGGCTTCTTTGGAGATTCTGTCAGTTAACGTCAGAAAAAAGCATCATTATAGAGTCATGCAGTCCTCTGTAGAGAAAGCCAGAGCTACAGATAGTGTCTGCTGAACAGTACTGACCTGCTGTCGGTGAGGTATCCGTTCTGGCCAGCCTGGAAGCACGGGAAATGCATGGAGATGGGAAGGAAAGAAAGGAAAGACTTAGTAACATTGGAAGCGACAAAGCAATTTCAAAGCAAAGTGGAGCAAAGCACTAACAGTATGGGACTTGAACACAGGTTGTGTTGTGCACCAGTTACTCAGGAGTCTTGCTGCACACCAGGCCCACTCGGCTCTCCATCCAGGCCCATTAGGAACCTTTCCTGGTACCTATGACCCTGAGATGTCTCAAGAGTTCGCAAATCTGAGTCCTCAGCTCCCTCCTTCATTGCCTTAAGGCAGCTTTGACAGTAGCTTTGTCAATGGAACAACCAAGGCCAGACATACAAGGGTCCTTATTTGCTAAATGCAGTTATCAGAGCCATGTCAAAAAGGCAGAGGGCTCAAAGCCAGCTCAGGCCACCCTGCAAGAGTCGCCTCTGCCTCTAGAAGTCAGATGCAAAGCGCTGGCTCAGCCCATGAACACAGAGCAAGGGTAAGTACATGCCCACCCCATGGTGTGCTAACACAGGGCAGCACGTGCTCTAGTCCAGCACTACAGGCAGAGCTGCTTGCTAACCTGTCTGGATGGCTTTGGGCCCGTGCATGGAAGACAAGTCCCTGATCACAACCGGCTGGAGAGTCACTGGCTGAAGCCTGGTGACCCAACGCAGCTCAGCACAGTGGCTACCTTAACAGCCTCCTTGGGCAGGCACATGGCAATTCCCATTGGGATGAATGAAAGGCGTCTTCCCCAAGGTGCTCAAAAGCAGCAGGCAAGGAGCTGGACTTTGAACGTGATCCACGGCAGATGGGCACTTGGAATCGGCCCTGATTCCATCACTTGGCACAGCATGGAGAGCTGCCTCCAGCTGGCAGACAATACTCAACAGACCAGAGCACAGCAGCCTCTCTGAGCCAGATGTGAGCAAGGAACACAGCTCCAACTTAGAGGAGTTCCATGTAGGGAGCAGAGATTTCAAGGAAGCAATAACCAAGCTGGACACGCCACAAGAACGACAACAAACGTACTGCCCAATTCATCCTGTAAAGGCACAGAGCCCTGCCCGATACTCCAAGGCCAGCACTGCTTGGTCAGGAGGTCGAAGTTGCAGCTCCTTTCAGATTCATCCATTGATTTGCTAGTCATCCCAGAAATGCCACTGCAAAAGTTTATCATCTTGCTGGGCAGCAAGGAGCAAACCTGCCCCCTCTGTCAGTCCCCACACGTGTAGTAGGCAATTTAGGGAAGGAGCAGACTGGGGAGTGGAGGTGTAGCTCCTCTACCTCAAGGTCTTAGACATCTTTGGTAGGAGTTGGAATTCAACCCTAGGAAGACCACTAGGAAATTGGTAGAAAAGGCACTGACAAGATCTGACCTCTCAGTATAGTCAAGGCCACCTTCTGCCACAACGTTCCAGGAGGGTACCTGGCAAGTGAGTCATCCAAGCTTACCTCTCGTGCAAATATCCGCTCCCTGACCCGCTGATACTCTTCCTCTCGCTCTTCTATAGATTTGCTCCTTCTCCCATCCTGCAAGGGGAGTCTGATCTGAAGGGACAAACACATCTCAGCGGGTCAGCAGTTGCCAATGGGAGCAGGGGGCTCAGTCAGCTGCTGGCATTTTCATGCAGCAGTGTAAGTGGATGTGGATTACGGAGTGCGTGCATGATGCCTGGATGCAATGACACAGCCTCTGCCTTTGAACCTACCTTCCGAACACCTATGTCTAGGGATGAACATCCGGGAGGTCTTAGTGCACTCTGAAACAAGGACAACTACTCTGCCTGATTCGGAAAGGACAGATCAGGAATATCACCACGTGCTTCTGGAAGACTGTTCCCAGGGGTCAAAAGCTAAAGGTCGCTCTTTGGAGCATATGCCAACACAGCAAACTCCTGCTCAGACATGAATTCTGTGCTTCATGGGTAGCTGCATCACCTGCAGAGTGCCACCATGGGGAAACCAGAAACTGATCCTGATTGCAATGACCAGCTCCCCAGCCTGACGACTTAAGTTCAGCAACATGACCCAAAGGCAAGGGATAGTGGTATTCTGGGGCGATGTAAAGATAGGAGCTACAAGAGCAAAGAGCCTGAGATCCCTGGTGAAGAGGTCTCCTGTCTCTTGCCTCTCCTGCCCCAGTTTTGACGTTCAAGAGTCTGTCTGACACAGGCTGGCAACGCAGCCACAGATGAACAAGCTAGCTCTGCATTACGGGTCTGGTGCCACCTGAGACAGCCCGAGGGCAGCCAGAGATTCAGGAGGGTTTTGAGCTTGGATGACTGGCAAAAAGTGTTTCATTTGGCCGATGGTTTCCTTCCAGCAGCACTCTGAGTCCTGTAGACTTCGCAGCTGGACTCGCTGCAAGCCCCAGGAAGGGGTGGGAGAGATGCTTGGCAACGCAGCTCTGGGGCATTTCCAAGGGAACCTTAGCAAAAGGCTTCACCTTAAAGCCTGGCCCAGCCACCAGACGATATTCAGGGTACAGGAAAGTACCCCCCATAGAATCCACACAAATTCTTCATGCATTTCCACAGTATTTTGTCAGGTTTTCAGGATATAGCTAGATGCGGCTGCTTGGGTGGGGTGGAAGCTTCTATTAAAGAAGGTTACTGCAGGAAACCCAAGAGAAATTGAGAGCTGTTCTCAGCTTAGAGAAGTCACACTTGACTTCCACAAAGTAAGGAGACACTGCATTACCACCCCTTACCTGATTATCATCTCGGTCCATGCTGGTATCATCTCGTTTTAGGATGAACCTCTGCGGGAACTCTGCATTCTTCTCATCTTTGATGTGCTCAGAGAACCTCTGCTCAGGGCTGCCAAGGAAGAACCAGCCCTTGTTAGAAGGGGAAACACAAGGCAAAGAACTGTCTGTCTAAACTCGCTGCTTTGCAGGGATTAAGGAGGTGTGCAAAGGTGTTTATTGTGTTAAACCTCTCCTTTGTGAGGGCAACAAGAGCTCCTGCCTCTTCTCTGAGAACTAGAGAGCTACGAAGGGCTTGCAAATAGGACTGGAAGTGAGGGATTCTCCTCTTCTTGAGAGGAGACCTGCCCTTCTTATGGAGGCAAAAACACATGGTGTGGGATCCATCCTGCTCTGGACCAGGGCTTTGCATCTAGGGGTCAGGCAGCCCCATGTAGGAAAGGGGATTCCAGCCCAGTTGTTCTCCCCCCCTCCTTCCCCCTTACATTCGTGTGTTACTGGTCTTGTTGATAATGACTGCCTTCCCAGTTTGGTCCACATTATGGTCCATGCCAAAGTAGGCAGCTACCCGGTGCAGCAGCATCCTATGGTACGAGGTCATCTGAGGGAACTTCTTGAACTGATTGCTGAGAAGAGGAGAGAAAGCATTAGAATTTAGAAGGCTTTAAACCAGACAATGATCATCTGACACCAAAAGAGAGATCAAGGCTGGAGTTGCCTTAACCAGGTCCCACATCACACCATGGCACATACCCCAAGCAGTTAGTCACGAACCAAGTGCTTGTGTATGGACAAATGGAGGTGGAGGATGAAGGCCAGGTTGGACAGGGATTGAAGCAACCTAGTGGAAGGTATCCTTGCCCATGACAGGGGGTTGGAACTGGATGGGCTTTAAGGTCCCTTCCAACCCAAACCTTTCTGTGACTCTATGAGGATGCACAAAAGAACAGGCCTCTTCCCAGCGTGCCCAAAAGACCCTCCATACTCTTTTGCATGACACAAACATGATGATCACTTACTTGTTATCACTAATAAACTCCAGAATCTCCTGTTCTAACTTTAGTAGCATCATTCTATCCCTGTCAAGAAAACAAAAAGGAAAAGACCACCTTTAAAGAGTGAAATTCTCCTTTCTCTGTGTGATAGCCCTTCCCTGTGATAAACTCACAAATATCTGGAGCAAGCAACCCTGTTAACCAGGCTTCACCCACCCTCCACAGGAATGAACTAAGAAACTCCACATTTATTCATATACAGTAAATGAATTGCCAGATATTTGGCAGTTTAAAGTTGCTTTACTCCATGGTGGGCTTTGGGTAATATTGACTCTCTGCTCTGCTGGACGCTCCACTGGTAGAGACTCCAGCTTTGCTATTCCTATGCCAGCATTTGGCTTGATTCTATTTATTACTGACACAGCAGTGGTTTCTTTTGAGGTCTGGATTTGACAATCAGTTATAGAAAGGGTTTTCAAGTAATCAAGCTTCCTTCCTGCTTGCATTCAAACAAACACTCTCTCTCCATCATACACCATTACATGTTTTGCTTGACTGCGGTATATCAAATCACAGTTGTCCTTTTTGTTTCTACACTGCCCCAGCTCCAGTAACACCCTCTGAAAGGTAAAACACATTCACAGGTACTTTCCATAGCTGCTGTAACGCCCCCTCCTCCCAAGACACAGACATATCCACACATGCACACAAACTCCATGGGTTTAAGAGTCAGTCAAAGTGTTCAAGGCCAGGCTGGACAGAGTCTTGGGTGACATGGCCTAGTGTGAGGCATCCCAGGCCATGGCAGGGGGGTTGGAACTGGATGATCTTAAGGTCCTTTCCAACCCAAACCATTCTATGATTCGTTGGTCACCAGGTACTCCCTCCCTTCCTTCCGTTAGCAAGCGGTTTTAATGAGAAGGCACCTACCGTGGGTTTTTTTTCAGTGTATTTACTAAAAACTCATGCAGGTCTATCCCAGTGGAGTCTGTATATTCCTGGCTGGAATCTGAAAACAACACAACAACAAGAGCAGAACAAGTGAACAAAACACTGCAACAGAACAGAGCGAACGGAAGAGGTGCGCGTCTTCCTGTCCCCGCAGGGAACTGAGCCTCATCCTCTGCACTGAGTATCCATGACAGGAAGAGAGGAAGGAAAGCCACCTTCTTCAGGTTGGGACCTGTGTTCACCTGGGCTCCAGCCCAGTTTCTAGCACAGGCTCTGAACACAACCAAGTGTCAAGTGTCTCCATCTGTGCAATCAGGACCATGTCCCCTTTCTGCCACAGGCTGCAGGAGCATTGGTACAAGGGACACGGGAGGAGGATACCAGAGAGAGGGAGATGAGATTGGGCCATGGAAGGAAACCGTGTCCCTACACCCAACCACTTGGAGAGTACTCAGGATATTCCATGCTATTATAGCATATTCTGTACAAGCAATTTCTGCACCTTTGATACTGGGTGCAGAAGAACCCTGTTCTTTCCCTCTCCCCACACCCTTTGTCATTTAAAAGCAATCACAGCAAAAGCAGCAAGCAAAACTGAACCTGCCCCAGTGCGGAGCTGCTGTCTGTACAAGGACTTCGGCTGCAATTTGCTCACCAGATGAAATGTGTATCTTTTAGCCATTTCTATGCCCCAAAATCATACACGCAGGATTGTACAGCAGAATCTGAGCTGACCTTCTTGCAACCTCACAGCTTGCCACGTGTGGCAACTGAAACTGGAAGCAAAAGTGGGTGTTCTTGGGTTTGCAATCTGCACTGTTAAAAAGCCACCAGATCACTAGGAATGCTGCAGGAAGCCTGCAAGCCTGCTGGGGCACGTGCCAATCTAAAGAAATCCTTCCCCTCACTCTGCAGGCTCTGCTCCAGGAAGGATGTCATAGAAATGGTACAGCCACCATCGACCACCTCACCTCGAGATAGCATTTTCCTAGGTGCCTTTTCTTTATTCTTGTCTTTTTCTTCTTTCTCAGCCCCATCTTTCGTGGACTTTTCCTCTTCCTTGTCAGAAGGGCAGCTAACGTGCAACTGAATGATATCCTGCAACAAAAAACCCCAGGCTGGTCTGAGTCACTTGAACGTCCCCTGGAGCTGGGACAGCCAGCACTGAAAGGCAGGGGATTCAGGTCATGGATGTGAGCCATTTCACAAGCAGCCCCATTCTAAGAGCAGCCAAAGCAGTCTCTCTCCCCACCCTCCTTCCAATGAGAAGCCTTGGCAGGCACTGAGGGGACTCTCAAGAGCATTTGTCGCTGTTGTCACTTGTCTGGATCACCTCAGAATCTAAATCACACGCTCCCCTATTTGAAGCTGATAAGATGCTATTACATCTTTGAGTCGCTAAATCACTTCCCTGACTGCTGCCCACCTCCAAGCTTCAGCTTCTTCACTGCCCACAGTGACCATAGATGAGGATCACCTCTTTTGCTCTGTGAGCTGGCTGCTTTCAGCCTGAGCATCAGGGAAAGGGCTTGGATCAAATCTTCCTTCCCATGGCCAAAAGCCCAGGGCTTTTGTGAAGGCCAAAGTACCATTCCATTCTGGGGGCATAAGCTTGCACAGTGTGAGTAGTTGTGGGTGTCCAGGGGGTTGATGCAGATGATTCCAGACATAACCCATTCCTTCAAAAGTAGTCTCTTGGGGAAAATTCCTGGCTCTCAGAGGACAGAACATCACCTCCAGCAAAGCAAGGATATTCTGGCTTTCCCTACTGCACAGCTTGCCTCATTCTAGGCCTACCTGTGACTCCAGTAGCCCATCTACAAAGGGGCTAGACGATTCTTCACATACAGCCAAACTCCTGACCAGTTTAAGCTTTGAATTAGACTGGAAAAGGAAAAGAAAGAGGACAGTTAAGACATCTCAGGCAAAATGCACCCACTTAAGGTCATCATGATGCTGCACTACCGAGCCACTCACACAGTCAGCCAGGTTGGACACAGCCTTGGGCGACATGGTCTAGTGTGAGGTGTCTTTGCCCATGGCAGGGGGTTGGAACTGGATGATCTTAAGGTCCTTTCCAACTCAAACCATTCTATAATTCTATGATATCAACCAGTCACATGAGATCCCAGGGAGGAGCAATAATAAGGAGAAAGGCTTGAGGTGCACAGACATGTTCTGCCTTACATATGGCAGTTGTACCTAACTCTGTCTTTTAACTGGAGGGTGTAACGTGCCCTGTCCCTCCAGTGACACCTCCGAATTTCACTTCTGGTGTGTTGGGCTCTGGGGAAGGGAAAGGAGTGGCCGTAAATAGCAGCAAACAGTTCCTTCATGTGCTAAAAAGGAGCACTCCTGCTCCAGTGCATGGCAAGTGACTGTCCTGAGCCATCATGTGCTGCGTTGTTGCATCTGCAGACAGGAGAGACTTGAGGGTACCAGCCTGGGATCACAACTCAGTGCAGGGTGGCCACAATGAAGAATGGGACATCAGAAGAGGTCGTACCTTGGCTCTTTTCCTGGCATGTCCATGGCTTGAAGTTCGCCTCTATGGAGAAAAGAAAGAGAAGGCAAGAAGCTGAATGTGGGAGACTCCCCCAAGGGACCACCCCCTCGTCTGCACTTACCTGAGACTCCTGGCGCATGCTGACCTCCTCCCCGCCGTCCTTCTCCACCTCCTCCTTGCTGGGTGACCTGGATATGTATTTGGTTTTGTTCACAGATTCCTCAACCACCTTTTTCTCCGACTCCTTCATTATTTCCAGAGACTCCTGGGCTGTGTTGCTGTTGGACATCTTCAGAGCCCTACGAGGCAGCAACGGGCACCTGCCAAAAGAGACGGCCAAAAGGGGAGAAGGGAGTCAGGTGCTGGAGAGAGTTTTTAGCTGTAACACAGACTCTTGTCCATACAGGTTGTAACTTCCTTTTAACTCAGCTCGCTTACAAAGACCCCAAACCAAGCACCCTAATGACAGCACAACCCCTTGGATGAGTGGCTCAAGGGGACCTTGCAGGAGCAACACAACTCTCACCAAGTCTCTGGAGACACTACCTGGGCAGAACAGAGCCTCTGAGATACACAGAGGTCCCCAGTGCAGCCATTGAGCCCAATAACTTCTTTGATATGAAAATGATTCTCCTTTCCAGGAAAGGAAGAAGTGATGTAGCTCAAGGGTTCAGAGTAAAGGTGCTGCATGGGGGGAGTTGTACCCTGCTCCAATGCCTCCGACAGCAACTAGGTCAGAAAAGGGAGCACTTGCTTGTTTTACTCACCAGCCCCCCTATAACAAGTTTTTAGCCCCAAGCCAAGCACCTCAGAGTATGGCAAAGGGATCTTTTCTCATCATACTACAATGGAACTTTGGCATCATAAGGGGAAGATCATCAGCTTTCCCTCTCCTCTTCCAGAAAAGACAACTCAGAGCCACTGAATTGACATTTGTCGGCAGCCCCCTCACAATACAGCTTCTATCCCCACCAGCAGCCCTGCAGGATGTTTCCCTGCACATATAATTCAATGAAGTATGTGCATTGCTAGTGCTTCTCAATAGCGATGCTTTCGAGAGGAGGTTTCCTTTTGGTATGAATGAATCAGCCCTGCTCCCCCAGGACAGCCGTGGGATGCAGCAAGGGGGTGGCAGACAAGAGCTGCTGTGACAGACAGCGGCTTGCAGAGAACGTGGAAGTTCAGAGGACTCAGTGGGGTGGGTGGGACTGAGCTGAGCCCTGGCAGGGCCATGACAGAGATGATGCGTTCAGCTCTGGGGCAACACCACAAGGATGCGGAGCTGATGGAGTGAGTCCAGAGGAAGTCACAAAGATGCTCCTAGAACTGGGCTGGTTCAGCCGGGAGATGAGAAGGCTCCTTAAGGGGAGACCTTAGAGCAGCTCCAGTGCCTAAAGGGGTTACAGGAAACCTGGAGAGGGGCTTGGGACAAGGGCCTGTAGGGACAGGCCAAGGGGAATGGCTTTAATCTGCCACAGGGGAGATTGAGATGAGCTCTCAGGCAGAAGCTCTTCCCTGGGAGGGTGGTGGGACACTCTCCAGGTTTCTTGTAGTCCCTTTAGGCACTGGAAGCTGCTCTAAGGTCTCCCCAAAGCACAGAAGAGGGGTGAGCTGCTGCTCACGCTCTGGGGATGCAGCCCCGCACAAGGGGGGGTTTTGGGCTCAGGTGCACACTGAAGCCGGGTCATAGGGAGCTTCTCATCGACCAACAGCCCCGAGTCCTTCTCCTCAGGTCTGCTCTCAATCCATTCTCTGACCAGCCTGTATTTGTACTTGGGATTGCTCCGACTCAGGGGCTGGACCTTTCACTTGGCCTTGTAGAACTGCATGAGGTTTGCAGGGGCCCACCCCTCCAGGCTGTCCAGGTCTCTCTGGATGGCATCCCTTCCCTCCAATGTATCAGCTGTACTACACAGCTCTGGGTTACCATCAAACTTGCTGAGGGTGCAATTTTCAGACGCAGCCCAGGTCAATGTTAATGGAATGGAGTTTTCACTACAGAGAAGGCTGCAGAGCCTCACTGCCAAGAAGAAATCCTGACACAGCCATAACAATAGAAGCTTTCTTCAGGCTGGTTATAACATAGAAGGAAAGCATACTTAGAAACAAAGTACATCCAACTGCACACTAAAGCAGAGTTAAAGTGCTCTGAGGGCTCAGAAATCAACAGCCTGAGGCTGGTGATTCACTGGGGGCAGGACAGTCCCCACCACATTGCTCGGGTGGACAATCATATCAATTCTGAGCCCTGGGAGCAGATGCAGGCAGGATGAGCTGGCCCAGCCCAAGGGAGGTTTGCTGGTGCAACTGATAATTCACCCCAATAAGCTGTGGCCTTCAGTGTTTCCCTTCACCCCTCTGTGTAAGGCTTCAGTATCAGCATCATCTATCACCAAGTGATGCTCGCACCAACAATTTGCTCATTGGCTCCGGAGGCAGCCAATGAGAATCGCAGCTCCATGGCAACAAGGCTCTGTCGCTAGGAGCAACCGGATGAGTTTGGGGGTGATTTAGAGTCCCCCCTCCCCATTCCCCTTCCTGAGCACAGCGTCTGCTGTAGGAAAAGGTTTTCACAGGAAGAAGTGGAGGCGGCTGCAAATGCAAGGCATTAAAGGCTCCTCGGTTCTCCTGCGCCAGGCAGCACAGTGCTCCCTGCCTGCACAGAGGCTTTTGTCCTCCCCTCTTCTGCCAGGGCACTGCAGCTGGTAGGGTTTTGCTGTATTAAAGCACAGATGTAACAGGAGGCTGTGCTTCACGGCTTTGCTAATACAAGCAACGAGGGCCCCCACAGATCCTGAAACACCTCCCTCCATTCGGGGTCCAGTCTGCTCTGCAGAATGGAAGCTGCCTGCACAGACACTGCTGACAGGGGCATCCCACAACAGGTCTGAAGCCTCGGCTTGAAAGCAAACAGGTAAAGAGCCTTTTGAGTACGCTCCGCTCCATCAAATCACAGACTGGTTTGTACTGGAAGGGACCTTAAAGCTGCCCACAGGCAGGGACCCCTTCCACTGGAGCAGCTTGCTCCAAGCCCCTGTGTCCAACCTGGCCTTGAACACTGCCAGGGATGGGGCAGCCACAGCTTCTCTGGGCACCCTGGGCCAGCGCCTCAGCACCCTCACAGGGAAGAGCTTCTGCCTAAGAGCTCATCTCAGTCTCCCCTCGGGCAGGTTAAAGCCATTCCCCTTGGCCTGTCCCTACAGGCCCTTGTCCCAAGCCACTCTCCAGGCTCCTTGTAGCCCCTTTGGGTTGTGGGAGCTGCTCTAAGGTCTCCCTGGAGCCTTCTCTTCTCCAGGCTGAACAAGCTCAGCTCTCCCAGCCTAGCTCCAGAGCAGAGGTTCTGTCGGGGAACACAGCACCCTATCAGGGGCAACAGTCTAACCTAGAACTAGCACCTGGAGCAGCGAGAAAGCCCCAACACCACACCCGGGCACACTCAGGAACTGCAACTATCTCAGCCAATGGATCAACCTGTCTTGAATTCTCCTCATTGTTTTATTCCCAGTTGAAGAGAGGGATTTAATTCCTCACTCCCATACAATTCCTACAAAACCTAGCAAAAAAAAAACCAACCCCAAACAAACAGGAAAAACCAACCAAATCCAACCCAAAGCCCAGGAGGCCACTTGTATCTGACTGCACAGTGCATAGGCTCCCAGTGCTTAGTCACTGCCTTATATCTTAATCTCCACCCCCACATTACGTCAGAGGTGAAATGATGATGCAGATGGAAAGGTTTGACTTCAGGTGGAAATAACCTTACAGGAACAAGGAGACAGGAAATGCAAGTGAGATGCAAAGCCCCCTCAAGGTCAATTCTGGAGCGTATCAGGAGGTCTCCAGCACATCCCACCCAAACAACTCCAAGGAGGGAAAAGATAACACCAGTTAAATAGGAACATAGGAACCGGAGCCTGGAGAGAGGTGTAATCCTGGAGCGCTTCTTCATTCTAAATACCTCTAGAAGGCTGTTCACCAGTACAGGTGCATCTGAATTATCACAACAGTCACAGCAGGACAAGTAATTTCTTGCCCCTCCAGATGTTCTCTCTCAAGACAGGTCTTTGCTTCCTGCCCCAAAGGCCACTCTGTTCTTTTTATGCAACTTAAACTGCTGCCTTTCACAGCAGTAGGTGAATATCAGGAGCAAAGGAGGAATCTTCCACTTGTAACCGAGCCCTGAGCCTTCAGATTGCGAGCAAATATTGAACCAAAGAAGGATTCCCTATACCAGTTAGGAGGGTATCCTAGCTCGGAAGCATCCTTACCACAAGGACCAACGCAAGGGGAGAAATGGCCTGTCAGTGAAGCGACACAGATCCTGTTCCTCTGCCAGGAATACAGAGGTGGCAACGTCCATAGCATCACGCAGTCAGCTGCCATCACTGAGTCAGCTCTACCAGGGGCTCACAGCCAAAGGAGAACAGCAAAATGACAAAGGGAAAGCGTGTTGGGTTTTCCCCCCCTATACCAGGAAACACTGGGATAGCAGTGGCAGGAAGAGCCACCATAAGCGGGAAGCTTCAATGCGGTGTTGACCAATGTGCTCAGAGAATCCAGCTTGACTGCCTGCATAGTCAGGTCCTTGCTTTTGACTCCTGGAGCAGCCTATACGCTATGCAAGACCAGAGCTCCCACCTCATTGCTGCTGCGAATAAGTTGATGACACAGAAAGAAGGCCATCACTGGATTCAGGCATGCTGGAGATCTCCTGGGGAAGATAACGCAGTTCAGCACCAAAGCCAGAGGCTGCAAAGATCCCCAGATCCCACTGCAAGCCTCCTCCCCATCCCGATTTGGCTTCTTGCTCCACTTTTGAGGCATGCTTCCTTTTATATACGCATCGAGAGGAGAAAATGGTGCATGGAGGGAGGTATCACATGAAAATGCAAGTGAGCAACCACGACAAATGGTTAGAAATCAGCTTAAAATAATGCATCCGTTATTGCCTGTTATGGAACCATGCACTGGATCAGCTTTTAAGTTCAAGCGACCCAACAAGAAAAGGAGACTGGAGGAAAAGGAGATGGAATTCTGTTTGCAGCACTCAGCATCAACACTGGAGCCTCACTGCTCCACACCACCTCTTTGCTAGGCAGTTTACTTGCATTTCCAGATCCCCAGTTGGAAGCACCAGACTCGAATAAGCAAGCCAGGGCATTCTTTGCTGCTTTACAGCACTTCTGGGTACAAAAGAATCTCTGAAGTACTTGGAACCGGATGAGTACACTTTGCTCACACCTATTCTGTAGGCATGAAGAAAGAGATGCTGAGAGTTTCTGCTCCAGTTATTAGATGTCCACAGCTTTACGTGCCTCCTAGAAAGGCTGCCCAGAAAGGACAACACTGGGAGAAAGGAACCTACTGCACAGCCACTACGGGAGGGTTTCCAGGAGGAGGAGGTCAAATGATACTGAAGAAAGTGGGTTTAAACAGCCTCAGGCTCCCAAGTTCCTTTTACTTGAGGTTCACAGCCATAGAAGCCATTGTCAGCCTTTCTAAGTCAAAGGGGTATTATCTATTTGATGTTAAAACCAGGCAAACAAAGCAGTGATGCTGTTCTCTCTCCCTTTTATTTTGGGAGCTGCAATGAACCCTTTCCTCCTTGTTGGGAACTGAAACCAAACCACAAACCAGCTGAGAGTGAAAACACGACAGAATGACAGAAGCCATAGACACAAACGGCTCTCCAGGAGGAAGGGCTCATGTCCAGTCCCAACACAGCACTTGTGGACAGCTCCTCTGAGGCTCCCCTGGCAGAAAAGACAAATCCAAGATGAGAATCTCCCCATCAGAGAGTTCCCTTCTCCATTTCCCCTGGTTTTCCTTTCCCCATCACGAGCTATTCCTGTCTTCATCCTGAAGAGCAGGGAACTGCTCCGGTGACGTCAAAGCAGTTTCCCAGCAACAATTAAGGAGGGCTGTCCACCACAGGGGTTTCCTGAAAAGCTAGCAAGGAATGATCCACCTCCTCTTCACTGTCTCAGGATGCAATAGGACAGCATTGAGCAGGAACTTCTGTTAACCCTTCCACGGCCCAAAGGAAAACCCTGACACATCCTAACTTTTCCAGGGTACCCCCAAGCAGAATTCCTTCCGCCTGAACCCATCCACAGTGAAATTCCATGTCAGGTAGGAAAATCCTGCAAGAGATGGAGGCGGTAACCAGGCTCCAGCAGAATGCCTGGCATTAGAAAGAGCTCTTCTTGTGATGGACACAAGCTCAAGAGGAGCGATCAGTGTGCAGCTGCAGCACAAAAGCCGACAGGATGCTGGGGAACATCAACACAGGCATCACCAATAGAGATAAAGATGTCACTGTCCCACTCAGTGCCTGCTGGGCCATACCTGGAATGCTGTGTTCATCCCTGATACGTGAAGAGAGATGTGGACAGGCTGGTGAGGGGCTGCAGAAAGGCCACAATGATAATGAGAGGACTGGGCAGCCGTGTGAGGAAAGGTTGAGAGAGCTGGGGCCGTTCAGGTAGAAGAAGTCCCAAGGGAGACTTTGTCACCATGGTCCAGGATGGCTACAAAGAAGACAGCGGCTTTTGACAAGGAGTCACATGGAAGAGGGGAGCTGGGCACAAGATGGGGAGATTCTGTCTGGATATAAGGAAAATCTTTCCCAATGAGAAAAATCAGCCATTGGAATCATCTCCCCAGGAAAGTGGTGACTCCCCAGGGTTGTGCACTGTCAAGATCTGGCAGGACAGGGTGCTGGGACATCCAGTCTAGGTCCTGCTTTGCCTAGGAAGGTTGGACCGGATGACCCTTGAGGTCCTTCCAATCTGGAATGACAGGATTCCCTCATTCAAAAAGCAGGGCTGCTATCCATATCCCCCTGTTTTCAAGGCTGATGCTCCTGCTTCTCACCATGCTGATGCTGAGCCACTTGACACACTCCAGGGCAAAGGGGTACAGAGCAAATAGAAGACACTGAGGCTGTTTTCCAGGTGGGATCCAGAGTCGGAGCTGATCATTACACAAAGCAGGGAATGATGATGATGATTTAAAGGAAAAAAGAAAAACATCAACATAATCTTTTGGCTCCCTGCTGCAAAAGTTGGACTTGACAGAGAAGAAGGAGTGTGAAGAGCAGGTGAAGTGTAAGGTGTTCCCCTTCCCACTATCCCCACAGCCTTCACCATTCACTGCAGTGGCTGCTCCTGCTGCTTGCAGATCCTCAAGCCACAAGCGATGCTTCCAGTTTAATGCTTCTTTAAACTGGAAGCATCCTCTTTAAACTGAAAGCATCCTCTTTAAACTGGAAGCATCATCTGAGGCTTGAGGATCTGCAAGCCATGACATTTTAAAGACATGAAGGGAAAGGAAACGGGTCCAACACACCTGAACAAATATCCTGCAGTGGGTAACAGCAAGCCCAAGAAAAGCAGCTCCTAAATCTCAAATGAAGGGAACATCATTTCCAGTACCCTGAGGTTTTTTTAGGCAAGACCAGGTGATGAACCTGTGTGAGAAGGCAATAAAGGCAACCTCAGCTCCTCGCTCAACTAAACCCAGTTCAGTAATAGGTTTAAAATGACTAAACCATGGGGTTAACATATATAGGTGAATACAAATATACTCCTACAGAACATCAAATTGCATAAGCTAACCTGAAAACGTCCTGTGGCACATAGCCAACGAACTAGCCAACGTTTCTCACCCGCTAGCCAGCTTCAAGCAAGTAAATCCTCTCCTGTATAACCCAGCAGAAGAGCAGGAAGCATTTTGTCTTGGCAAAAGAGAAACTACCCAGGAGCAAGCTGCATAAATGCCGAGCTACGACACAAGGAGAACCCATGAGACCGTCACGGGGAACTCCTTCATGACATGGGAGAGCGCAGTGTGCTTGCTGGGGATTCCCCCGTCAGCGGTGCATCCCCTGCATCACAAAAGGAGGAAGGAGAAAGCTCATCTCACGCTCTGCACTCTCGCAGAGCCACATATGCATTTTTGCACAGCCCCATTTTAAAGGAACCCCAGCAAAACAGCAGAAATCCTGCCACTTACTTACCCGAGATGAACGATGTCGGCTCCCCAGCCCTGAAACACTTGCATTTAGAGCTGTGCTGTATTTCCCATAGTGTGGGTACGGGGAAGAGGGGAAGGAGAAGTCTCCAGTCAATCTCTCTCAAGCCCAAAATAACTGAAGACTTAGTCTAAAAATAAACTCACCGCGGTGGCTTTGCACTCTCAGCAGGTCATCTGTCCCCTGATTCCAACGGAGCCCTCATTGCCACAACCAGCTCAAGAGGAACTTTGCCAGGATAACATCTCTCCTTAGAACGGCTCCTAACCCTGACTATAACGCTAGCGATCGTCGCTGCTGCTACAGCAAGCTAATTGCTCTGACAAGCAGCTCTGAAGCAAAGCAGAGCCCAGCTGTTGAGAGGGATGTCAAAGAGAGCTCTGCCAATAGCCACATGCACACACCCCCCTTCCTGCTCTCATTCAAATACTTCAATGGAGCTGCCTCCGCACAGCCCTGAGAAGGCTTTAAAGATGCAGCATCCCTCCCCTGCCAGGGACAGGGGCAACGCGGATGGAAGGGCAGGAGCAAAGAAGAGAAGCCCCAGCCACCATCAGCATCTTCCTGAAGAATTCAAGTGCGGGGACCGTGCTCTGCAGAACACCCTACGCATGCCGAGGTAGGTCACGGGCAGCCTTGCTTCACTCCCATCGCTGCTGCCACCGTGCTGCCACGGGGGCAGTTTGTTAATGGCTTCATTGCAATGCAGCTGGGTTTTTTTCCTTAGTGACTGATTAAGAA
Organism: Psittacula echo; assembly: GCF_963264785.1. NCBI lineage: Eukaryota > Metazoa > Chordata > Aves > Psittaciformes > Psittacidae > Psittacula > Psittacula echo. The sequence goes on from NC_137762.1 coordinate 1,648,336, forward strand.
ACAAGAAATGCAAATGGCCCTGGAGAGGTTTGAAACCTCTCAGCCCCCTTCAATTCTCCCCCAGGAAGAGGTTTTCCATCCCAGACCTGGTGACCAGGCTCACAGGCTGCGACCAAGTCTCCTCTCCATATATTAAAGCTTACTCGTGAGCACTTAAGGCAGAGGCAGACTCCACAATGGATCTCAAGCACATCCTGTCCCTCGCCAGGCTCGGATACGCCTTCTTGTTGGATTACAGGAATCTTCTGGCTATGGCTCTAAACACTGGTCAAGAGCAGGCAGGAATCATGCTGAGGGCGCTGGGGGGGGCTAGCCTGGAGAACAGGAGGCTCAGGGGGCACCTTATTGCTCTCTACAACTGCCTGAAAGGAGGTTGTAGTGAGGTGGGGGTCTCTTCTCCCAAGGAAGAAGTGATGGGACAAGAGGAAACGGCCTCAAGCTGCACCAGGGCAGGTTTAGATGGAGAGGAGGAACAATTCCTTCCCCAGAGGGTGCTCAGGCATTGGAACAGGCTGCCCAGGGCAGGGCTGCAGTCACCGTCCCTGCGAATGTTCACAAATGGTGTAGATAAGCCCCTCAGTGCCATGGGTTAGTGGTGGCCTTGGCAGGGCTGGGGAATGGTCGGACTGAATGAGCTCAAAGGTCTTTTCCAACCTGGCTGATTCTATGATTCTTCTGCACCAATGGCTCCCACTGGGCAAGGAGCTCACCCTAGGAAGACACAGCCAGAGCCGAAGAGCATCTGCCTGGGGACCAGCACTGACTTCAAACACGAGCAGCTCAGTCAGAGCTCTTGAGGAGGCTGCTTGATCAGGTTGAGCTCTGCCAGCAGAGCAAGAGGGAGCAGGGCTCCTGTGTAAAGCCAAAAGTTCATGACAATGAGAAGGCAGGCTCAGCCTCGGGCTCAAGGAGATGAAGAGGCTCGAGTGGGACAGTTGAGATGCACAGCATTAACTGACAGCATCCATGGCAAATCGCATGGTGCTGTGCTGATAAAGCCTCTTCAGGACTTGCCTTTACCACTTCTGTGGAGTTAACGCAGCTTCTTCTATATGATTCCCAGCCAAAGCAACAGCTCAATAAAGCTTTTGAAAAGCAAGGAGGCAGACAACAGCAACCTGATACATCTCAGCTCTGTGAGATTCTCTGTGAGGTTCCAGTTTGTAAAGCAGCCTTGCTTTGCAAAGGACTTCAGTTTAAATGTATGCATGAGCTTCTGCCTTAACCTGCTTCAGAGCCTTCTGAACCAAGCCCAAGCAGAAAGCAGGTGAATGTCCCTCCTCTTCCCGCTGGATGTGCTGGGATCCCGGCTCCACAAACAGCTCCTTGCTTCTGCCCACAGCAACACCCACATCTGAAGAGGGGGTCCCATGGCTACACAACCAGAGAGAAGAGAACAACAGAGGGGCAAGACAGAAGGGGCAATAAGACAGAAGTCACTTGCAATGCTCTACCAGTGGAGGGCCACAATTAACTGACACCCACATGGGCTGAATGTGAAGGCTTCATGGATGTTGTATGAGACTTCTCCATTGGAAGGTGTACGGAAAACAGATCCAAAGGATTCAAGCTCCTTTTATGCCTCCTGGTACTGGCCATTTCAAGGTTTTTCCTCCCAGTTCTGCCCAAGGAAAGTGAGCCACGACCTCCACGGGCTGCTCAGCAAGAAGCCAGCCTGGACATTCGTGTCCCCCTGCAGAAAGCATGTGCTCAGAGTGACTCCCTGTGGCAGCTTGAACCCAGCCAAGCTGCAGGACGCAGAGGTGAGTTTACCAACCTGGCATGAGGGTTTCCCCCTCTTTCTAACTCACCTGGTTGGGGTTTCTTTATTCCTGGGCCCCTGGAGTTTTAGACCTGGAGTTCTGAGCCCTAAAGAAGCTCCAGCAAATGACCAAGCAATAGGAATGGACTGATGCGTTCAGGTGCAGGAGCGCACTCCAGCATGCCATGCCCAAGCTGGGGATCTTTGCTCCACATGGATAGAGCCTTAAAATCTCTTTATTTTGCTAAGGAACATCTGTGGTCTGCTGCATTTCCACTCAGGGTCGTTAAGAACAGTTGCTGGCAACCTCTGCTCTGGAGCCCTGCAGTGACAAGATTAGTACTGTAAAGGGAGGGAACTTTGGCTGTTGTTCTTCCCTTCTACCTGTTTCCAGAGATGCCCTGCTGGCAGAGGCATGCTAAGCAAGAGCAACCGACCAGGTTAGGACCCTCTGTGGAAACCCCACTGTCAGTTCTTAACAGCCACATTAAAGCAGAAGGAAAAGCAGCTCCATAACCTAAGCCTAGAAACCTCATCTCGAGCACTGAAGATGCCTGGCAGATGGCATTCCGAGTGGGAAAGCTGTCCACTCCGAGGACACAAGCACCTGCCCTACACAGCACAGATGCAGCTTCCTGTGAGCTTGTCCAGCTCATTCAAAGCCCACTGCTTTGAGTCCTCAGCACTTCACCTTCCTGAAGCATGTGAGAGGATTTACTAAGCGGCATCTTTCTCCTTAGATGGGGAGAGAGTCAATGTTAGGTGGGAGGAGAAGGAGGAGGTGAAGGAAGAGTGAGTCAGTCCCACCAGCAGGCTGGACCAAGCCTACAGGGAGGGCTCCTGCCTTTCACACCCGAGAGCCATTTGCACACGTAGGTGCATGTGAAAACTAGGTCAGGGAAAGCAGGACACAAAAGGGATGCGGCAGCTCCAGGTATTGTCTGGGCTCCCAGCTCGCGAGGGAACTGCCTCTGCTTAATGTAGTAAGAGTGCAGAGCAAACAAAGGGACAAGCAGCAAGACACATCCCCTCCCTCCCTGGCAGACAATGAGCCTTGGCTCTGATTTGCCTGGCCCAGCTTCTACTGAAAGGAGACACATCCCTTTGGTAGTGGATATAACCCCATCAGTAGGTGGACACCAAAGTGGTGGCATGGCACTGGTGCAAACTGCACCAACAGCCAAGGACGGGGCTCTCTCATGTGATGGATAACCTGCGTCAGACACTTAGAAAGGGAGAAGAGCACTACCAAGAGACTTAAATGCACCCAGACCAGAAAACTCCCTTTCCCCTTTGAAAAGGGGAAAAGAGCCTGGGACAGAGCCTCTGTTGCAGGCACATCTCGCTTCTGCCAGCTTCAGCTACTGCAGCACCATGGGGATGAGGGAGAGAACTCAATCAGATGGAGAACTGCATCACGGACTGTTCTTTGGGTTGGACCTGACCTTGCTCATTGCATCCAGCAGCAGGCTGCAATCCCTCATTCATTACTCAAGTGAGAGGTAGAAACACGCTCTCCAGACAGCACCCGCTTCCACCGACATTGAGCAGGCAGACTGCAGGGGAGATGTGACTCATCTTCACGGATCTGCCAGGTATACCCCAAGCTTCTCGGGGATCAGCTTGGACAGGGAATGCGCTTAAGCAGCCATCATAACACAACCACCACGCATGGTAAGTCAAAGATCTTCTGTAAGTCCTCCAGGCTTGGTTTTGTAGGAGCACGTATGCAGCAGAAGGGTTGTGTCTGGAGTCAAGCAGGAAGGATGAGAACTGCTAGGAGCTACTGACTCTAACATGGAGCTGTTGCTCCATCAACGTCTCAACCTAGAGTGAGTACCCATTGAAATGCTGAAAGCAGGAGACCAGCAGAATCCTCACAGCTAGGGCTGAAGGAAGGATGTTCTGGTCTTCCTCATCCTTTTCCATGGGGCACACAAATGGAAGAGGGGACAAGAAAGTGACAGCAGGAGAAAAGAGAAAGGAAGGGGAATTAAGTTGAGTGAGTGGCTGGAAAAACCCAGGGATGAAACATCTTGCCCACCTGCTCCTTGGAAAGGCTGTGCTGCCATTCCTGATGGATAAAGGCCTGGATGTAAAAACGAAGCACCACACAAGGAGCTTTGAGTTAAGCTCACCCATAGCCACAGTCTCCGATGCTGTCTTCTCTACACACACACCATGGAGTCTTCTTTTGAGGCTGAAAAGAAGAATTTATCTTTCCTCTTTTAAAAAGGGACCTTCCACTCAAGCCTGCCTGAGCTGAGGATGCATTATCATGGCAACCGTCCCCTCCCTGTCTGTCCCAGCAAGAAGAGCATTAAACACACCAAGGTCTGAACAATCCTGCATCAGCCCAGGCTGCAACCAAGCCCCATGGTCCCCTCCGGCCCTTCTCCAAGCCGCGGCCAGCGCGATTTGACACAAACCAAATCTGTCAATGGCTCAAGACAGACACGTGGGCAGTAATGAGCGGTGGGAGAAAACACAGCATACTCCATTCAGCTCCAAACACTGCTAAATAATTCAGGAAGAGAAATGCCGCAATATAGAGCACAGCATGGTTTAAAAATAGAACATGTGCCGGTGCCAGAGGAACGGAGGGGAAGGAGTGAAAAGCAGAGAGAGATGGCATGAACTAAAGCATGTGTGGCAACACACGGGGCAGCCCATGGATGCTGCAGCCTCCCAGCTCAATGCATTGATGCCAGCAGCTGTTTATCTGCTTGCCCTTTAAATTGGGAATCCAAAAGACTTGTTATTCTTGTTATTATGATGAATGTGGCAACAGAAACCAGGGCTACCCTCTCTGGATCAGAGCCCTGCAGCAAGGCACAGACCCAAAACCAGGGCAGCAGCACACGCGGCAGCACCACAGGCACTGGCTCCCAGTGGCCAGGGTCAGGGACAGCCACTACCTGTGTGTCCTGCTCATGGGAAGCTCAAACGACGGGGCTCTGAGATGATGCTTTGTCCAATGTTTTCTGCTGGGGGTGATGGTGAAATGAGTGGCCACTGTTTCTAATGGGAAAGTTAGAGCCTTTTTCTCTACTCAGCTGTTCTCTTGTAAATCCAGCTACCTTAATTTCATAGAATCATAGAATGGTTTGGGTTGGAAAGCACCTTAAAGCTCATCCAGCTCCAACCCCTTCCACTAGACCAGGTTGCTCCAAGCCCCGTCCAACCTGGCCTTGAACACTGCCAGGGATGGGGCACTGATGGTGAAGAAACCAGGCTCCCTAGTTCTCCTGCTGACTGAACAGCCCACGTATTCACCTAATGATGCTGGTACAGGGCTCAGCATCAAGGTTTTGCCTGGGGGTTTCACCTGCATCTATTGGTGTCAATGAGGTACACTGCTTCTGAAAACCCCACGTCCCTGTTTAAATACACAAGCATCTCTCTGCATTCGCCCCATCCTTTGGATCTTCATTTCTGTCTGCGCTCTCCCCAAGGTCAAGTCACAATAGAAGGACTGGTCTCCTCATTTGGGTCTGGTCATGAAGCAGGCAGGACAGGATTCTATTTCCTAATAGATGGCATGCCTAAAGCCTCCTAAAGAGGTCAGCTTTTGGGATACAGCAAGCACCTTCTCTAATAAGGTGGCTCTCGTGTCTGAAGTCAGCTCAGGAGAACTGAGTTTCTCAAAGAAAAGGATGTCAAAGGAATATATAAAGATTTTCAAACTTCATTAAAAAAAAATACACAAGTGAGCTGCTCTGAGGAGTAGGCTGCATCTGCCCACATACAGTAATCATCCCCGAAATTCACTGGGAGGCAGCAGTGACTCAGCCTGCAGTACACAAAGACAGCTTGTGCTCCCAATACATAATGAAACTGGGCTTCAGACAGCATCCCTACTCCGCATGCGCCCCACTGACAACACACATGGAGGGGAATCCCAGCGCTGACAGGCAGGCAGGGAAGCAGCAGCCCATCCTCCTGCTGCTGCCCACATTCAGACACAAGCATCTTTGCAGCGGCATGCCTCACCTTTGCTGCCATGCAGGAAGGAGGCTGTGATGTCTTGAGCTGGGTTCACTGGGGCTTAGAAATCAAGAGAAGGGTCCAAAAAAGATGGAGGAGAGTGTGACAGATTTGAAGGCAGAGGGAAAGGAACTCTGGTCCTCGACTACATCCCACCATCTTTTCAAATGTCACCTCCAGCTCTTATGGAGAAACGAGAGAGAAATCTACGCATGGTTTGGTTCAATTGCTCCGTTGTATGAGTGGATTAATCACACTTCCAGTAAAAACCTTAAGGTATAAATTACTGCAGTTCACCTCCTGCCCAGCAGTCACAAGAAACATGGGGCTCTGCTGCATATTGGACTGTTTGCTCCCATACTTGTGCTGTCACAGCACTTACAAATAGGTTTCTCAGAGATGCTTTCTGTGCTGGCCTCAATGACTCCTTCACTCTGGCATCCTCAGTCTTTATCTTGGAACAACCAGGAGCTTCTATCAGAACTAACTGATACAGAAGGCCACTCCTCAAATGAAAACTGTCCCATGGAATTAGGACTTTAGCAGCACAACACATTTGAGGTAGAAACTATTCTACAGCAGCGAGTCAGGCAAGTGAATGACTCCAGGGTTCTCATCCTGACTCTGCTTTGCCTTTTGATGCTATCTCAGCCAAATCATTTCATATCATACAATAGAATGGCTTGGGTTGGAAAGGACCTTAAAGCTCACCCAGTTCCAAACCCCTGCCATGGGCAGGGACCCCTTCCACTGGAGCAGGGTGCTCCAAGCCCCTGTGTCCAACCTGGCCTTGAACACTGCCAGGGATGGGGCAGCCACAGCTTCTCTGGGCACCCTGTGCCAGCGCCTCAGCACCCTCACACGGAAGAGCTTCTGCCTAAGAGCTCAGCTCAGTCTCCCCTCTGGCAGGTTAAAGCCATTCCCCTTGGCCTGTCCCTACATCCCTTATCCAAAGTCCCTCTCCAGGCTTCTTGTAGCCCCTTTAGGCACTGGAGCTGCTCTAAGGCCTCCCCCCTTACAGATAAGGAAGGGATGGCAGGAAGGTCCAAGCTCTTGTGGTGGTATTCAGAAGGAAGACACTGCACCAAGCCATCCATTTGATGCATCAAGTGAAACTGAGCTGCTGGGAACAGGCACACACTGTTACACTTCTGTGTTGAACCTGGATTTAATAAAGTCAGTTGGGCAACAGCCACAAGAGCTTATCAGAGGCCACCTCTCCCTACTGCTTGGGTAGTATCTGCCCCGAGTCTAACTAAAGCCTCCAGAGATCTCTGTTGCCACCGCTCTACTTGGGCTACGTTTATAGAACCAGCTGAAAAGCACGCAGTGCCTTTAGATATCAGCACTTCCCTGTTGCCAGGCAGCGGGATTCTGAGTGATCTAAAGCAGTTATCCAGAAAGCAAACCCAAACTGGATCTACACTAGCTCATCGATGGATGTAGGCATTAAGGCACAAATCACAAGCCCCTCCAGGAGGTGGTACTGTACTTCTGCACAGTAGGCAAGTCAAATGTGTTCTGAATGCTTGAACGCTGCTGAATATAGAGGGAAGTCTCTCAGCTGAAGTGCACCCTTCCCTTGTCACAGAGCCAGCAGCATTTATCAGCATCACCACTTGTTTCTCTGACCTCTCCAAGCCTTTAAGATCCACTTCTACCACCTCCAGCTGCAGGCACTTCCAACATCATAGAATCATGGATTGGGTTGGCTTGGAAAGCACCTTCAAGCTCATCGAGTTCCAGCCTTCTGCCATGGCTCACATTAGACTATGTCGCCCAAGGCTCTGTCCAGCCTGGCCCTGAACACTGCCAGGGATGGAGCATTTACCACTTCTCTGGGCAACCTGTGCCAGTTCCTTACCGCAAAGGAAGATTCAGACCAGGGTAAAAGGTAAATCCACTTGGCCTACAGGGCTCATTGTCCTTGTGATGCGGGTTTCAGTCTGCGGGGGCCTTTGGATCAGGCCACAAAGCTAAGTCTGTGAAGAACTGAAGGCAAGCAATGCATGCAGAGCAAGTACCAGAGGCACAGAACATTGGCAAGAGCACTTGAGTACGAGTTTATCTTCAGCCAAATAAAATAGCTTTAGCCCTTGGAAAAGCCTTCAGCACTCAGGTGCCAAGCTGCATTTCCTGCCTCTTGCTGCACCACTACATTGGACTTCCTGCTTCAAATCCCTCTGAAAACAGCAGCTTGCTGAGCAACACCAAAACCTGCTGCACTTGAGGAGGGACTGAAAGGCAGCTCCAAAAGCTGCTCCCAAAGCTTTGGCACATAGCCTGCAGTGTGGCCTCTTTGGCAGCCACCTCCTCCTTCAAAATAATCAAGTTCTTAAAATGAGCACTGATCTAGCTGAAGTTTAACAGTGCAATGAGATTAAGTATGCCGCATCCACGCATGCTTACACTCGCAAACATCAGTGCTGGGACTCACTAGATGAGATTTAAGGTCCCTTCCCACCCAAACGATCCCATAATTCTCTGATTCTTCACACTTTAAACACAACCCTGCCCATTTTGGCATGAAAGCCCTTTCTGTTTGTCTACCTGATTCTAGGTAGGAATCATGTGATGACAAAACTACTCCCAGTTAAGATTTCTCCAAGACACCGATTGTTTTTGTCATCTGTCAGCATCTACCATATGAAGGATGATGAGAAATAGCAGTTAAAATAGGTCTGAACTCTAGAAGCCACTGGGGGAAATCCAGGCTGCACTGTAACCAGAGAAAGCTTTGATTCACGTTACGTTTATAAGTGGGGTGGTGGAGGTGAAGACAACACCTGAAGAAAGGCTCAATAGTGGGGTTGTTCCTCCTGGATAACAAAAGACCTAATTGTGGCCTTTCAATAATTACAGGGGGCTTGTTAGAAAGATGGAGAAAGACACTTTACCATGATCTGCAGTGATCATGGATTTACATCATCACGTACAAGGGTTTTAAACTGAAAGAGAACAGGTTTAGATTTGATAGAAGATTTTGTTTTACAATGAGGGTGCTGAGGTGCTGGCATAGGGTGCCCAGAGAAGCTGTGGCTGCCCCATCCCTGGCAGTGTTCAAGGCCAGGTTGGACACAGGGGCTTGGAGCAAGCTGCTCCAGTGGAAGGTGTCCTTGCCCTGCAGGTTTGATCCTAGGAAGGCCTTAAGCAAACAAAGCTCCTACAACTCACCCAAAGAGGAGGACAATGCTACAAACTGGTGTCTGATATAGTGAAATCATCCCAGGTTTTACCTTGCAGATAGTTCAAAGCATCCCTTAGGAAGGGTCAGCAAAACCTGCAATGCTTGATTACTGTGGGGTCAATTGGCTCTGTATCCCACTCACCTCTAGGGCACCAGTCCCCACTTCCAAGCAGGAGAGAGATAAGAGCCCAGATCAGATCCAAGTGATGTTTCTCCTTCACAGCTGGCAGGAGTTGATTTGGGAGTCTTAATCCAGGCTCCTCAGAAGCTACATGGCTGTCTCCAGCAACGCATCATCACTGCAAGCAACCTGTGGAGATACATCCTCACTTGTGCAACCCCTGGGGTATGGAGTAATGGTTTACTACCCAATGAAGCTGCCATCAAACGTCACACTCTGCCATCTGGGTGGACAGAGCAGAAGAAAATCAGCCTAAAGCCTTTCCTCATCATCTAGTTCGTGCCATTAAAACAATTCTATTTGTGAATACACATACACTGGAATAAGTTTACAAAGTTTACCATGCAGCCACAACCTGCCCTTGCATTTTGAAGACACAAGAATGAACAGGGGGAAATCTTTACCAACGTATGTTAAAAGCTCCATGAAAACACAAAGAGTGGATGGAGGAGTGAAACCATCCATTGAAAAACAAAACCAATCCACCCCCCCAAAAAAGAAAATCACCTGTGAACACTGAGCTGCCATTTAATCCGGAAGGAAGATTATGGCAAGCAATACCTGGTATGATTCAACCAAGACTTTCCAGCACAAATTCAAGGAGGAAGGACACAGAGGTTATGTCAGTCAGCCTTAATAGGCTACAGGGAGCAAAGAGGCTAGAAACAAAGAATGGAGCATGAAGAATCAGAACTATTTGAAGTAACCACAGGGAACCAGGTCCCAGTTATCAAAGGGAGATGGAGAACAGGTCAAGGCAGGAAATGAGATGAGATTCTCAACAAGCACCAGTGACAGAAACCCAGACAGAGACCAGCGTGCTGCCACCAGGAGAAGGAGCACCCAGACAGAAGTTTAGGACAAGCAAGGGCACTGGTTTGATCTGTTCATCTGCTTTCTGCCAAGCAAACCAGGTCCCACAACATCCTCCCATCGCTGCCCATGCAGCTGGGGGAAAGCAACTCTTGCACACAGCAGCGATTTGGGATACCTGTGGCATAGAGCGCACCCTCAGCCCTAACACCGCACCAAAGAGCTTCTTCCCCCTTCTTCATTGCTAGAACATAACTCTTCAGCCTATCCTTTGTTTGGTGATAAACAGGCACCAAAGTCTGGCAACATTTCCAGCTCCCCAAGCAGGTTATCTCCCTTTATCAAGTCTTCTTTCAGCACTCCTCAACCCTTTGGCTTCCTTAACACTTTTCCAGCTCTGACTTTGCTCCAAACCCACAGACAGACACTAACATACGCCTGCACTGAGCAACACACGCAGGGTTAACAGCAGCTCTGCATTATCCATCTGAACCCTCTTCAGCAGAGTGGTTCAGATTCTAATGGACCACTTTGCATGCAGTGAGGCCACAAAAGCAGCAGCAGCCATAATACACTCCAGGTTTCTTTGTACTCACAATTACAGTGGCATCTTTGAGCTCTAAGTGAAATAAAGCCTGTCCTGTTGTCAAGTTGGAAGCTTGGCACTTCTGCCAGAAGCTTGCTTAGCTCTCCCTGCTGTGAAACCCATCCCCTTACCGCTCCCACAGCACACCTAGCTGCGCTACCAGCACATATCCCTAGAAACACACCTTGCTTTGCCAGACATCTTCTGCCAACACTGATGCATTGCTCAAATACACAAAGAAAGGCAGAGCTAAAGCGGCTGAGCTCAGCTTTTAAGTGTGCAGGAGAAAAGCATTTCCAAGTCTCTGTGTTAAGATACCTACAAGCAACAGTTCCCTCACATTAGACAGATGCACTGAGCAGGGTGCGAGCTGGTAAATAAGCTTCCAGGAATAGGAATCAATTCACCCCTTCTGATAAATCAAAGCCCTGCTCTGGGGCACAATTAGCCCATGGGAAAGCACTGCAGGCGCACCTCAGGCACAAAACCACATCAGGGAGGCGGGATGCTCACCCAGGTCATGCTTTAGCTGAGATTCACAACTGAGAACCAATGTGGGAGCACTGCAAACTCCCCGAGAGGACACAAGTCACAGCGTCCGTAAGTGAACAGCAATGATACTGCTCCCCACGCACCTTGTGAGGGTTTAAATGTGCTAACATGGAGTAACGCGCACCAAAGCGACCCTTCCACGCCTGTATCCCGCTCGTGGCGTGCACAGAGCCCCTGCACTCCGGACCGCGCTCGGGCCCGGGAACAACTCACTCTCAGCCTTTCCACTCCCTCTCCACGCCGCAGAGCCCCAGAAGCCAGAACCGTTGCCAGCAGCGCGTCCCAAAGCGAGGACCCCGGGAGGCCGCCCTCCCTTCCGCAGCCACCGCCACGGATCCCCGCGCACCGGCAGTGCGAGGCCTCTCCTCCCGCCGCTTGCTCCTCTTCCTCAGCCGCCTGCCAGGGCAGCTGCCCGCTCCAGCACCCCACGGCCCAGCACCGGGCCGTGTGCGCTCCGCAACCGGGCGGCCCTCTGCGAACCTCCCCGCACCGGCACCGCGCCGAGCCCACTCCCTCTAGCGCGGCCCACGGCGGCGGGAGCCCCCGGAGACGCGCCAGAGCCAGGAGGCTCGGCCCGGAGCTGCCCGGGGCACCTCGCTCCCAGCCAGGAGCGGGCGGAGGGGTCCCGGTGCGGCGGGCCCGGGACCCGGCCCTGACCCCAGGCCCGGGGGCACCCGAAGCCCCTCTCCCCACCTCCCCCCCGGCGCGCACTTACCGGGCCGGGCCCTGCGCCGCGGGGCCGCCGCCGCCGGGCCGGGCCGGGCCAGGCCTGGGCCAGGGCGGGGCCGGGGGGGAGGAGAAGGGGAGGGGGAGGGGGGTGGGAGCGGGGGAAACCGGACAGAGGCGTTTGGGGGTTAAAAAAAAAAAAAAAAAAAAAAAAAAAAGGAAAAAAAAAAAAAGGGGAAAAAACGGCGGCCCCTCCCCCCGCGCGCCCCGTGCGTGCTGCGTCACCGCCCGTGCGTGCTGCGTCACCGCCCCGCGCCCGCCCCGCCGCCCGTTGTCGTAGCAACCGGCTGGACGCGGTAGCGCCGCCTGGCGCGGTGGAGGCTGCGGCGGCGGCAGCGGAGCCTCCACCGTGCGGCGTTCGCGGGTGACCGGTCGCTCCCCCGTGCCCCAGGGCACCCCCCGCAGCACCGCGACCCCTCCGCCCGCCCGCCCGCTCCTCGATGGGACGGGGGGGGCACCCCACGGGGGCAAAGCCCCAGCCCCGGGACCGAGCCGCCCGAGCACCACCTACCCGGGGCGGGCTGCCCCGTGCCCGGGAGAGGCTCCCGCGGGACCAAGGGGGCGTTCATCTCGCCGGGATCAGCCCATATCTGCGGGCAAGGCAGGAGGAGGAGGCGTGCGCTGCTCCTGCGCCCCGCAATCCCGGCCCCGCTCTGCCCCTGTGCCCCGCTCTCTCGGCCCCGCTTTGACTTTGCCTCCTCGCACCGCTGGAGAACGCCGCTGGCGGGGACCCGCACGCGGTCCCTCCCGCAGTGCCGGAGATGACAGCAGCGGTGGCTCTCCCGCTCCTGCTTCTCTTGGGGATGGTGGCTCCCCTGGGAGCCCGGTGCCCGGCTTGTGGGCTGGCTGCCCTGGCCCCCACCGCCCAGCGCCACATCCTCATGGCACGGGCAAAGCAGAGCATCCTCGCCAAGCTCCGCTTGCCAGGCAGACCCAACATCACCCAGCCCGTGTCCAGGGGGGCCCTGCTGACCGCGCTCGGCAGGATGCATGTGCAGCGCACGGATCCCGTCTCCCCTGGGATGCCCCGTGAGAGCAGCGTCCCTCCCCTGCATCCCGGGGTGGGTCTGCAGGAATACGAGATCTTGAGCTTTGCCGAGTCAGGTCTGTACAGACCCTGCGCCTCAGGGGCACGGTGGGGTGGTTCCTGAGCACGGAGGGGAGGCAGCTCTCGCCTGCGGGAAGGTGGTGAGCGCTTTTCTCCTCCGCACAGGCTCTGCACAGGGGCACCACGCTCCTGCAAGCAATGCCAGGCCAGCGGGCAGGCTGCTGCTGGAAGGACTGGTAACGGGAGGCTCCAGGTCCAGAACCTTTGCACCCAGGTCCTGAGCTTACCCCCACCAGCCACCCCTTGCCATGGGCAGGGGAAGCATCACTGAGGCTCCAGGGTCCCCTCAGTTACGTATGGGACGTGTGGGGTGGGGAGGTTGGTGCAGGAGCTCTACCATCTGAATTTGTTGTCTCTTTCTGTCAAACCCTTCCCATTTGAGCAAAAGGTGGCTGTGTTCTTCCAAACCTGATTTTAAGCTAAGATGCCCCGTCAGCTTGCAGCGGTTTCACTCAGGTCTCCAAAGCCCATCTGCTCCCCATGCTGAGCTGTATCTCCATTCCCTACCCAAAGTGGTGGGCTGCCACGTTTCACTACCGAATTGGTCCTCAGAGGAGAGACAAGGGGGATGTCAGGCCAGAGGAGGTGGAACCAAGCCGGGTTGCTGCATTCAGCACCGGGAGGATGCTGCTCCTTTAGCAAAAGAGGGAGGCATAGGGAGGAGGAGCAGCAGCAAGCACAGGGAAGCAGGGCTGCGGCTGGGCTTCCTCCCTTCACCTCTTCATTGGGTTCTGTGCACAGGGTCCTCCACCTCCCGCAGTGTCCACCTGCATTTCCGCTTCACCCGGGAGCTGGCTGGGAATGCTGAGATCCTGCAGGCCACCCTCTACCTGTTCTGGGCAGATCCCGGCCCCGGGATGCACCCGGTCACCATCAGATTCCTGCAGCCAGACCCGACAGGGCTCAACGTGACCGTGGTCCATGAGGCACGGCTGGAGGTGCAGCGTCCTGGCTGGGCCACGCTGGACGTGGGTCAAGCTGTCCAGAGCCTCTTTGGCCGAGGGAGTCAGAGACTCACTGTGGAGTTGGAGGCAGCAGAGGATTGGGGTTCTTCCCTCCTGCCTGGCCACCGTGATTCCCACTGGCCATTTGTGGCAGCCCAAGCCCGGGCCAGGACCCCTCACCGGGTGCAGCGGCGCGGCATTGATTGCAGCAGGGACTCTAAGATGTGCTGCCGCCAGGAATTCTTTGTGGACTTCAAGGAGATCGGCTGGGAGGACTGGATCATCCAGCCGGAGGGTTATCACATGAACTACTGCGCAGGGCTCTGTCCCCTGCACATGGCGGGCATCCCTGGCCTTGCTGCCTCCTTCCACACCGCTGTCCTCAACCTCATCAAAGCCAACAACGCGGATGCAGCCGTGGACTCTTGCTGCGTCCCCACGCAGCGTCGTCCTCTCTCTCTGCTCTACTATGACCGGGACAGCAACATCGTCAAGACCGACATCCCTGACATGATCGTTGATGCCTGTGGTTGTACCTGACCCACAGCCTGGGGAGGCAGGAGGGCAGGATCTGTGCTCTGCAGGGCTCTCCTCCTCCTGGCCCCTTTCTGGCAGCCCAAGACCTGGTGAGCTGCTGAGATGGGAACCCTGCCAAAGTGTTTTCTCCTCCTGAGGTTGAAGCATTAAGGGTGATGCTGAATCTGCAAGTCCTCTCCTCCCTCACCTCCCACACTGCTCGTTTCCCCCTGCAGATTTGTCCATGGATTCCTCTCTGCCCTTGAGCCATCTGAGACTGGCTCTTGATGGAAACCGGCCTCTTCTACCTGCAAGGCTCTGCAGAGCAGCTCAGGACAGCACTGCTTGCCCTGCCGCTGGTCCCAGACCAAGGCCATTGGCGCAGCCCTCAGTGCTGCAGCACGAACATGTGCTGGGGAGGTAGAAGCTGAAAAGGTGCTGGGGGATGGCCAGGCCAAAGGGGTGAGTCCATCCGTGGAGTCCCACTGCTCAGCATCACTGGTAGCATCCTGGCTACCTGGTACTCAATAAAAGACTCCCAGCCGTAGCGTGTGCACATGTATGTGCGTGCCCTGTTGCTAGCCAGCACATCTTTCACCTCTCCCCAAGGTGCCAGGGGCTGGATGTGCCCTAGGGCAGATTCCTTGCTTGGGCAAAATCTTCCATTCTACCAGAACTGTCTGGGTTTGGTCATTCTTGTCCTAAGTCAGGACCAAATGGAGCAGCTTTTCCCCCTTTTAAAGAGGATAGCGACTGCCGGGCAGGACAACCAGAGCCACCCAGGACCCTCACCTTTACCAACAGCACATGACCAGCTCCCTCGAGCAGAGCAGGCTCTGGCCCACAGCCCAGAGCAGCCACCCCCTTCGCTGCCCCTTGCCAGCCTGGCTGTGGGACATGTCAATGCCGTGAGAGCTGGGGGCAAAGGGCGGCTCTGACACATCGGCCCATTGTGTAATCTGGTGTTAGGGTTTCTCCATGGCTTCCCATGTGTCCCCTCCATGTGTGAGGGCTGAAAAAGCAGGGAGAGGGGGCTGGTGGTGGGAGAGAGAGGTTCATGAGGGCATGGAGCTGGGTAACTGCAGTGCTAGGGGCCGCCAATCACCCCAGCACAGAGACTGGAGACAGAACTGAACCAGGTAAGAAGAGGGTTGGCAGATGGAAGAGGGCAGAGTCAGACCTCCTCCATCTGGCTTGAAGGACAGCTTGGCATCTTGTGTCCTGCTCCAGGATCAGGCCGAGCTGGTCGGAGCCATGAGCAGCTCTGATCGGAGCGGAGCCAGGATGCACATTGACAAGAGGAACAACTTGAGCAGGGATGGAGCAACTGCTAGCAGGGAACGGGGGGTACCCACTGAGGCAGGCGCTCACGCTGAGCCCTGTGCTGGAGCGGGGATCCGCATCTCTCCATCAGCAGGCACCATCCCGAGATCCAGGCTTCCAGGCCTCCAACACCCGGACCTGGAGGGTTCCTGCTGACCCAGCTGCTGTGCAGGCAGCGTGGAGGGCTCGGTGATCGATACCGTCTGGGACACAAGGCCACTTGCGCAAACCCAAAGAGGGTTTGGTCTTTAGTGATTTTCCTTTTTTCCCCCCTTTTTTTCCCAATACTTCTTTCCTCTATCTGTATTTATTGAACAAACAGCTTTCCTGGGGCTGGTGCTGAGCTCCCCAGCCTGCAGCAAGCATGGGCATAAAGGGGCCGAATGAAGGGGCAGAGGAGCTGTTAGCTGGGCCCCGTGACCCTACAGGTGCCTCAGTGCAGGGAAGCACAAGCCTGAGACCCTGAGCTGAATCGTAGAATGGTTTGGGTTGGAAAGGACCTCAAGATCATCCAGGTCCAACCCCCTGCCATAGGCAGGGACATCTCACAGAAGCCCTCTTCTCCATGCATGCAGCTTGTCCTGCTCCCATGGAAAACAGGGGCAAGCGTGGCTGAGGTTCAGGAATCTCAAGGAGACTTCCACTGGGGAGCACCACAGAGCAAGGAGGGCACAGCCGAGGAAGGGGCAATCCCTCTGGAGCCAGGCACAGCCCATGGTCCTCAGCACAAAGCGGATGCTCCCACCACTGGTGGCCCAGCAGGAGCTATGTTTTATATCCCTAACAAAGCTGCACATGGAAAAGCCTTCTCTGTGTAGCTCAGCACAGCCTGGGCTTACTGTGCAAGTCTCCTCCTTCATCAACAAGAGTAACCTCAGTGTAAGCATGAAGGCAGAGAACCAAGTCAGGCTCCTTAGGGAGCAGAACAGGAGCCCTGAGAGCAGCAGGGTGGAACTTCCCACTGGGCATCCACTCTTCCATCACTGGTGGGAGGAGAGGGGATGAGGGTGGTGCTCACATTATGGTGTCCCCTCTCCACCATACTTCTTCTGCGGTCCCCTGTGTGCTCAGGGAGCTTTGGAGGTGAGGGTCTCATGCCCAGCCGCCATGACATACTGCTGTACTGGTCCCACTGGGACTAGTAAGACTGGTGGGGATCCCGCCTGCAGCCCCCCAGCCTGGCCTGGTTGCAGGCAGCATCGACCTAGCACCGGGGTTGCGCCCTTGGCCCGTGCCAGATCTAACAGAGAGGGCACCGCAAGGTCCCATCCCTGCAGCCTCCGTGCCGGGAGGGGATGGAAATGTGCCACTGCTGCCGGCGGCACCTGCAAGGAGCCTCTGCCAGTATCAACAGACCCTGAAGCAAAGGTCCGAGTGCGCTGCGCCAGGGCGTCCCTTGGCAGGGCCCGGCTCTCCGGGAGGGGTGGGAATTCCTGAAACCCCCGCCGTTGCCTTGAAAACCATTAATGTTTAATTTCCAGTCCCATGGGCGCTTTCCAGCCTGCGGCCCCGGCTCATCCACGCTGCGCATCCCCTGCCCGCCTGGTGCCAGGAGCCTCTGCCCAGGTGCCGGCCCCTCCGGGAGGATCTCGTCGCCCCCGGTCCCATCCCGAAGGGCCCCTCCCGGAGCACGTTCACCCCCGCTTACAGCCCCGGGGTCCCTGGGTGCGGCGTTGCCTCTGGCCGCCGGGTGGCGCCCGCGGGCCGGGGGCTGCAGCACCGCGCCGGACCGCGCCGCTCCTTCGCTCCGCTCCCCCCGGCCGGTGCAGCGGGCACCAAGGGAAGCGGGGCCGCCGACCTGCCCGCCCTGGCCGTGAGCCCTGGCCTCATTCCCTTCCCACGGCCGGACCCCGGCCTGCCCAGCCCAGCGGCCCCAGCACTCCACCGGCCCTGCCCCGGCTTCCCTCTCTGTGCTGGCCCCTCGGTGCCTAAACCCGTGCAGCCCCGACGGCTGCTGCCCTGACCCCCAGCCTGGTGCTGCCCCACGGGCCGGTGAGGAGGAAGCTTTTCCGTGCCTGTGCCCGGGACAGCGTCAGGGTTTGGCTCTTTCTTGGCCGGCATCAGTGGCGGAGCCGCATGGGAATGGGCACCGAGGCAGAAGCCGTACTCAGATGCTGGTGCATGAGCTCTTAGTGGGGACAGGGTGTTCCTGCTTAATCCACCTCTAGGGCAGGTTGTCAGGTGCCACGTTTGCCTCACCGGACACGAGGTCGGCAGCCCATAAACCATGTGTGCAGCAAGTGCTGGGCCTGGGGGGGACCCGAGGGGGTATTTTGGTCAGGTTGGTCACTGGGCTTCACTTTCTGGGAACCGTTTAATCAACAACACACTTATGCAATGGGTGCAAGAACCACTCACAGCTCCGTGCTGACCCCTGGCCTACATCCCATGGGCCAGAGTGCGCAGGGGGGGGACACATACAGCTGCAGTGCGAGGGGGCAGCGGCTCAGATGCTCTTGCTAAGCTGGAGGTGGAATGGGGGTTTGTGGTGGCAGCATTGGGGTGCTGGCCAGTGCAGAGGGATCTGGAAGGTTCAGAGGGATGAATCCCTTTGGGGAGACCCTGCTCCGCAGCCTGGAAAGGGCGATGGGCTAGGGAGTAATTCACCCTTTTAGCCACAGCTCTTTGCCTCCTGTTTTGTGCTGTGGATATGTCAGAGAAGGAATTCAGCACAGCATCGTGCCTCAGTTCCCCTTCCCTGCATGTGCAATGAAGCTGTGCAATGGCTGCTGCGAGGTGGTGGTGACACAGAGGTTTTAATGCCCCTGGACCAATGCCACTCAGCAGTGCAGCCTGGGACTCCCCCTGGCTTGCTGCACGTGGAGAGAGTACCAAGGAGGGGACCTGGTTCCCTCCATGGGTGGAAGTTAAATTATCCATAGGGAATGTACCCTAAGAGCCAGAAAGGAGCCACTCCACTTCCAGTACAGGAACATGGAATAAAAGGCATAGGAGTCAATGTGCAAAGAATCTCTGCAAACAGAGCACGTATCCAAACACTTGGGATGGGACTGACGGTGCGTTTGCAAGGAAGCGTGCAGATGTGCACGCACCGCGAAACATCTGTGCGAGCAGATGTGTGCCCTGCAAGCGGGTACCATGCCCTGTGCACCGGCGGCTGCTCAGCCCTGCTGCTGCCTGCGTGCTGCCTGCAGTCAGGGCTCCCAGGCCCTATGGGAGCTCTGCTTCCAGGCCAAGCTGTGCCCACTCTTTCCTCCTTGTTGACATTCCTGGGCTATTCTGGGAGCTGCCAGCAGGCCCGGCCAGCTGAGAACTTTGGCCCTTGCACTACGGTTGCATCATCTCCAGTGGGTGCTTTTTCCCAGACAGCCCACTGTTTACCTGTCACCTCTGCGCTTGGCCAGGAGCTCTGTGTGGTCAAGACCTTGGAGTCAGTGCTGCATGGCACAGTGGGCACAGGACATGCCTGCAGGGCTGGCTGGGCTTCAGGTTCCCACTGCACTCTGAGTTCCCAGCTCTGGCACAGGAGAACTGGGCTCTCCCACACTCTCAGCAACGTGGCGCCTTATAGCATCTTTAGACTTCGTGCCTCAGCCCTGGCTCAGGCTTGTGCAGAGCATCTGGGGCTGAGATGCAGAGAACATCTTGAGGCTGATGTGGGCATCTTCAGGCCAACTCATGAGCCCTGAGGAGACACAAATGTCCATTATAACTTGTGGGGAGCAGGGGGTGTAGCAGACACCCTCCTGGCCTGCCCTGCTCTGTCCTGGGATGAGGTTGGACCAGGCAGCCCAAAGGGCAGGCTCAGACTCCCAAACTCATCACATGGCAGGAGTAACAAAGCCCACAGATAGGAACAGTCCCCAGGGAGCTGCGGGGGGACTGCCCCAATCCCTGCCTTGTCCTCCATCAGCAAGTTAGGGACTGGCCCTGCTGAGAGGCCAAGGGGGTGCAAGTGCAATGCATGGGCTGTGGGTTCCAGGGGCAGCAGGCAAGGCTGGGATCTATCCCGCGGGATGCTCCACCGCTCGTGCTCCTCCACCCGGCCAGGATCTGCCCCAGCCCTTGTTTCCTGCAGGTTTTGGGTCTGGCAGGGATGCTCCGAGAGCAGAGCCCCCTGCACACGCATGGGCACACACCTCGGCCGGTACCACTGTTTGCACACACCCAGTTGAAGCCCCTCATATGCAGCTTCCCCTGTGTGCCCCCCCCTCGTGTCCAGCCCCGCGATACCCCCTCTGGTGTGGTGCGGAACAGCTCCCGATGTGCGCACACATCGGGGGGGGTGGTCCCCGGGGCAGCGGGGCCGTTCACCGCCCGCCTCCGCTGCGGGGGAATGGGGGGTGCGGGCGGGGGGGGCTAATCCCAGTAATCCCCCGCCCCGGCCGCGGCCCGACGGGACGGGACAGGCAGCAGAGCCGGCCAATGGCGGGGGGGCGCCGGGCCCGCCCCCGGCCGCAGGTGCCCAAAGCGGGCGGGCCGCGCCGCGCCACTCCCGGTGCCGGCCCGGTCCGTGCCGTCGGTGCGGATGGCGACGCGCGGCGCGGGCCCGTGGCTGCTGCTGCTGCTGCTGTCGGCGGTGCTGTGCGCGGCGGCGGCGGAGCCGCGCTGCCCCTCGTGTGCGGCGGGAGCGGAGCGGCAGCTGCTGGAGGAAGCGGCCAAGCGGCAGCTGCTGGAGAAGCTGCGGCTCCGTGAGCGGCCGCGGCTCGTTCACGCCGTGCCCCGCGCCGCGGTGGCCCGCGCTCTGCGGCGGCTGCAGGCGGGCAGCACCCGACGGGGCCCCGACGTCGACGACGACGGCGGCGAGGAGCAGGGCTACGAGATCATCAGCTTCGCGCAGCCAGGTGGGCGCCATCCCCGCGGCCCCCGACGGGGCTGGGGTGCGCTGGGCTGTGCCCGGTGCCGAACCGGGTGGGGGGGGCCCGCGAGGGATGCGCAGCCCCAGAGGCCGGGGCCCCGGGCACCCACCCCTCGCAGTCCGGGTGCCTGGGGCCACGCGGGCGGTGATTAAGTCCTTAATTAATGCGCCTGGGGTGCGCCGTGACCTCCCCGCGCTGCGGATGCACAGGAGGGCTCAGCCGCGAGGAGGAGGAGGAGGAGGAGGAACGGCTCCTCTTGCTCCTGCGTTAGCCAGGTGGGACCGCACACCGGAGCTGCTGCGATGCCGGTGCCCTCCCTTGAGGGATGGGTGCAACCCGAGGTGCTTGAGACCCTCCGAAGATGGACTTGGGAGCTGCAAGGACCAGCTCGGGGGTGGTGGGGCTGGAAATGCTCTGCAGTGTGCAGCAGCGCTGTGGGTGACCCTGCTTGAGGGTGTCTGGGCAAGGTGACCACCGTGTTCCCTTCTAGCTTTGCCCATTCTGTGGTTCTGGGAAAGTGGAAGGGCTGGATGCCCCCTCTATGCCCATTCTGCCAAGCAGGATGAGACAGTCCCCCATTCCAACACCACCCTCCTCTGGCTAGCATCCCCAAGGAAAGCAGGGGGAAAGACTGCAAGCCCCATTGAGGGAGGGAAGTTTGTAGGGCTTTCCTGTAAAGAACCTGAAAGAGATTGGCTTTGATGTGCAGGGTGACGGTGCAGCCTCACCTTCCCTGCATCCCGCGGCATTCACCTCCTTCTTCCTTTCTGCCCTCAGAGATCACGTCTCCCTCTCGCTTGGGGCTGCAGTTCCAGTTCAGCCGCACACAAGACCAGGATGTCCACATCCTGCAGGCTCAGCTCTGGCTCTACCTCCGAGTCGCACGGGAGCCGGTAGCCAGCCTCACCCTGCGGATCTTCCTGACTGGTGGGGAAGGGGATTTGGTGGGGGGCAACCGCACGCTGCTCAGTGAGAAGCACCTGAGCGCGCGGGGCAGCGGCTGGCATGCCTTCACCCTCATGCCTGCCCTGCAGAGCTTCTTTGGGGGAGAGCAGAGGACCCTGCGGCTGGAACTGGAAAGCCGCGGGGATGGGGGTGATACGGCAATAGTCAATGCCAGCTGGTTCCACCAGCCCTTCTTGGTGGCCAAAGCAAAGGTGAGAGAGCCAGGTCACCACGTGGCCAAGCGCAGCCTCCGCTGCAGCCAGAACTCCAACCTCTGCTGCCGCAAGGACTACTATGTGGACTTCCGAGACATCGGTTGGAATGACTGGATCATTAAGCCTGAGGGCTACCAGATAAACTACTGCGTGGGCCAGTGCCCCTTACACGTGGCCGGCAGCCCTGGGATGGCCTCTTCTTTCCATACAGCTGTCTTCAACCTCGTCAAAGCCAACAATGTCCAGGCATCGGGGCACTCTTGCTGTGTGCCCACCCGGCGCCGGCCGCTCTCTGTCCTCTACTTCGACCGCAACAGCAACATCGTCAAGACTGACATCCCTGACATGATCGTTGATGCCTGTGGCTGTAGTTAGGGTTGAGGGAGCTGTGCTGGGTACCCCCCTTCTCCAGGACTGTCTCTTTTGGTGGGGGGGAAGATGGAAAGCTCCCTTGAGCTCAGGCTGTGGAGCAATGGACTCCTTTGGAAAGGCTGGGAGGGAGGGAGAAGGTCTCATCAGAGGGGGTCTCCGGGGAGAACCTGGAGTCACATAGGGCAGGGCAGAGCAAAGGATGCATCAGGCTGCTGAGCCTGAGCTGGGGGTGGTTGGTGGATCTGAGCATCCCTGCTCTGACTGGCAGCACCCCTTGGTCCCAAGCTGACCCCATATTCCGGTCTGTGGGGTGAGGGACCCCATCTTTGCTCACATTCATAGTGGCTGGTGACACTTTGGGACTCAGCCTCCTTGAGAGCAGAGTGGAAAGTGGGAATGGGTCTCTTTCCTCCAAGGGCAAAACTGGAGGATGAGAGGCAGTCCCACTCTCTCCCCTACTGCAACAAAGCTTCCTGCATCATTACACTGGGGCCTGGTGTTTGGGATGGGTGGAATCGGGCACAAATAACGGCCCTGGAAGAAGAGGATGGAGGGTGTGACTTTGTCAAGGACCCCCAAATGGCAGTGACTGGACACGGTGGAGGATGACCTTGCCTCCTGACCAGGTCCTGTGTATTTCCCTATCCCTTTCCCTGGCGTTAGTGCTTTCCTTCCCTGCTGCCCACCCTCCCGGTCAGGTCTCTTCCAGCCTAGTGCCACACAGTGAGGTCTGACTCAGGATCTGCCTTTAAGACCATACTAAAGGTACAGATTTGTACTTGTACCTCTAGTTTTACACCTATCACTGTTTCTATGGTAGAGGTTTCTGCAGCTGTTGGGACTCTCTGGTGCTCCATCCTATCTACCCACCTCTCTGCCCTGGCCTTCCCGATACTAATGCGTGAATGCATCCACATGGTCTGTGCGCTTAATTTATTTCAATACCTCGGTGCAGCTTCCCAAATGAATGGGTGGAAATGCAACATCCGGGCTCCGACTCCTTTCTCCGGGCACCACTTGTGTGAATGGGGTGGGGGAAATGGTCCTGCTTGGCTGGAAGGTCCAACTCCTGGCTCTGGGGCTGGGTTGGATGGGAGATGGGGGGATAGGATGGGCTGGGATCTGGGTACCACCTCACTGAGTCTGTAACATGAGCATCAAAGAAGTGTTTCCCAGCAGAGCAGATACTGCCCAACCTGAAAGCGCTGTTCCCTACCAGCATTGATCCTGAACCGAGCTCGCTGTTATTGACCAGCTCGAGTGACCTCAAATGACAAACCACAGCCTCCCCCCCAAATCCTGTGTCCCCACTGCAAACAGAAGAGGTTGTACCTACCCATACCTCACTGACCTCCCCCATCCCCTCACACATGCTTCCCTAAACACCACCCAATGACCCCGGTCTCTGCTCCATGGAAGCCAGTGGTAGAGTCTGCCAGTGCCCAACCTCGTGGGTGATGGGGAGTCACTTGGAGTGGGATGCTGCTGGAGTGGGAGGCAATGCCCCCTGCTCATCCCTCTGAGATCCCAGGTCCTTGTTGCGTAAGGGCTCGCTCAAAGCTCAGTTTGGGGCTGTTTCATCTGGGGACAAACCCACTCGCTTTCCCAGCTTGGCCCTGTGCTGTGCCCTGCAAGCGGACAAAGGGCAGCTTTCATCAGCCGGCCCCAGTGGGCACCCCCCCAGGCTGTGGGGGCAGCATGGCCATCACCCACCCTCCCCAAAGTATCTCCATCTATAGGGAAAAGGTGCTGGCAGGATGCCTCAGCCTTCCAGGTGCTCCCACAGCCCTTGGTGCTGGCTGTGTCCTGCTATGGATGCGCTGAGAGCTGCAGGTGTGGATTTTGGGTGAGTGCACGGGGACATGCGTTGTGTCTTTACAATCCCTGCTCTCCCCTCCATAGCATCACTCCAGTGTCACTGTGGGGCCGGGCAGGCAGGGAGGCATCCCATAAAGACACCAGATACCTTATTTTCCTTTGCCAGCAACACAGCATCCTCCCCTCCACAGTGAATTTATGTTCCTATATGTGTGCACGAGGGGAGGTTGTTCACATGCGTGTGCGTGATGTGCTGACTCACCGACACACTGACACGCTGACCCACCAGCCCAGAGCTGAGATGCTGAGCTGGTTGTGGTGCTGCCATTAAGTCCTTAATCTGGGTGATTATCTGGCCCTGCTCTGAGCCGCTTTAACTTTCCTAAACAGGAGGCCAAGATTAGTGGTGGGGTGGGGGACGTGGCAGTTGGAGGTGGGGAGCCGCTGGTAGGGAGCTACCCAAGTGTTGTTTGAACCCCAGGGCTCAAAGCTGGTGGCAAAACAGACCTGGGCCTGCCTGGCCATGCAGATGG
Organism: Psittacula echo; assembly: GCF_963264785.1. NCBI lineage: Eukaryota > Metazoa > Chordata > Aves > Psittaciformes > Psittacidae > Psittacula > Psittacula echo. The sequence goes on from NC_137762.1 coordinate 1,672,724, forward strand.
AAGAGGTGGATGGCCCTGGGGCAAGCCCGCAGACCCCAGGAGGGTGGCAGGGCTGGCCCCACAGCATCCCCAGTGCCCAGTGGGCCTTTCCTGGCGGCTTAGCAGGGGTCACACTCAGCTCAACAGTAAATCTGCTGAGCTGCTTATGCCTATTACAAAACGGAGATGCAGGCAATGCCTTTCACCTGCACCCAGCACCTTGGCACTCTCCCAGGGCTGATGGATGGGACTGCATCCATCGGAGCATCCTGGGGCCACCTGTAGCTGTTCTCCCCTTGTGCCAGTGGATGGAGGGGTGTCTCTTGAAACTTCCCCACGTTGTCCTTCTGCTCTGGAGGTCCCATGCAGCCAACGGAGACAGCGTTTCCTAGAGATGCACTATGGGACATGCTGTGAAGCTACTCCTGTGGCGCACCGGCCTCCTGCAGTGCGTGGTGACACACGGGGTTATGGGGAGGACAGGCTAATGCAAGGCGTAGCGCCCACAGCAGGGGTAATCCTGCTAAGAGGCTCTGAGGACAGGCTGGGTGCGTGGTACAGCTCCCCTCACCTTCGAGGGTCACACGACACAGGCAGTGTCGTCCCGGGGAGCAGGATGAAGCCGGTAGGAGCAGCTGAGCACTGGGGTAGGGTGAGAACAGCCATGTCCCCACATGAAGCATATCCGTGATCATCGGGGGAGCTGAGCACGCACAAGATAGGGCAGGAGCTCCCTCCCAGCAGGCTCTGTGCCCGCAGGAGCCCTTGGGAAGAGGCAGAGCAAGGAAGGAGCAGGGTCCACAGGCGAGGACGGGGGGGAACGGCCCCGCCGCACCCCGGGGCCAAGTCAGCTCCCACGGGTGCTGCGGCGGGGATGCGGCTCCGCCGGTCGCCACCAGGAGGCGCTGCCCTGCTCCGCCGCGCCCAGCCCGCTCCCGGCCCCCGTTCCTGCTCGTGCTCCCGCAGCCCGAGCGTGAGGGCTTGGCCGGGGTCCCAGGGGTGACCGGGGCCCGGCACACGCTGCGGGGCCGATCCAGGCCGGCTGCGGCACCAGGGCTGCCCCGGTGCCCCGTGGAGGGGATGGGCGGCCCGGCGGCCGTTCTCTCCCTGCCATGAGGGTCCTGCCCCGCGGTGCCACGGCCAGGGGATGGTGCGTGTCCCACCCCCCGCTGCCGGCAGTGTCCCACAGCCATGGGTGCCTCAGTGCTCCCTGAGGCACCAGCTCCCGTTGTCCATGCCAGGGGTCTCCCAAGGGATACAGGCTCTGGCTGGGTGGTGGGTCCAGCACTGGGGAGGGTGGTCTCCACTCAGTGATGCTGCAGTGCTGGGGCAGGCTCTGTCAGGGTCTCCAGCGGTACCCAGGCTACTGGAGGCGCTGGGCCTGCACTGCCTGGCTGCGGGGTCCCAGATCTGTGCCCATTGCCCCCGGACCCTTTGGCCTCTCCTTGTTGCAGTGAAGGCCCAGGGCGACTGCCAGACCCTGGCCCTGTCAACTGGTGGCTGCACACCCTGCCTGTACACACGTGCTGTGCTTGCGCTCTGTGCATTGCCCTGTGCACGTGGGGTGTACGTGTGCCTGTTTGCACGTGCACAACCTCTTCGGCGTGTTCTTGCACACGGCTGTACACGGATGCACCACGTGCGAACCCGGTGTACCCGTGCACAGGTGCACGTGTGTGCGCCCACCCCTGTGCACATGCTGGTGCGCACACGAAGGCACACGGCGGGTGCCTGCGGTCGGGCCTCGGGGTGCCGTGCACCCGTGCACGGACATGGGTGCACACGCGTGGGGGTGCGGGCGTGCGGGGCGACCGGGGTGCGTGGGCCCCCGCGCGTGTGCAGGCCCGCTGCGGGCGCGCGTGTCCCGCGTGCGCGCTTGCGGGAGGATCCAGCCCGGGTTTTCGGGGTGGCTGGAGCCGGCGGCGCTCCTCGGCCGGGGTCTCCGTCCCGAGCGCTGCCGGCGCCGCCGCCGCCCGAGTTGGCGGAGCGGGACCCGCAGCCCGGTTGTGCCGGGACGCGCCCCCCCCTGCGGGGGCTCCGGTAACTTTCCCCGGGAGCCCGGGGCGGGCCGGGAAGTGCGGGGGGCGCCGTCCCGTCCCGTCCCGTCCCGCCCGCCCGCCCACCGGGGTCCCCCTGGATGCGCCGCTTCTCGCCCGGATCAAGCCGCAGCCGCAGCCGGGGGAAGGGAAGCGAGCGCGGAGCCGCGGGTCCCGCCGCGTCGCTCTCGGAGCCGCCCGGAGGTAGGAGCCGTCGGCGGGTCGGGGCCGCGGGTGGGGAGCTCCCCGCGGGAGCCCGGGTGGCTCCAGAGGCTCCGCCGCGCCGCGCCGGGCCCCGTCCCGCTCCCGCGTCCCGTCGGCGCTGGGACCGTGAGAGCCGGGGGGAACCTCAACCAGGGCCGGGCAGAGCGCCCCGGGCCCCCCCGCGCTCCTCGTCACGTCCCCGCGCGTTCAGTCCCGCACCCTCCCGCTCCCGCCTCGCTTCGTGCACCGGGTGGGTGCAGCGCCGGCCCGGGGACCCCTCGCAGCACGGGAGGGAGCGGGGCGCTCCCAGCGCTGCGGGTGGGGAGCGCTGGACCGGGAGTCCCGACCGGGTGGAAGTTGCAGCCTTGGCCCGAGTGACGCAGCAGCTACGGGACTGTCCCCACGAGGGAGAGCGGTGCCACCCGCGCTGCCGGTGCAGCCTCCGGCCGTCCATGGGCAACTCGTGATGTACCCGGGGTCCTGCTGGGCCCTTCGTGGGCCTCTGCACCCGCCTGCGTTGGCCGCACCTCCCCACAAACAGCACCCGCTGCTCCCGGGACCTTGGGAGGGCTCTGAGGAGGGGAGGATTTGGCGCTGGGACGAGGGGATCCCCCTGCTCTCCTGACAGCCCGGCCAGGCCACGTGGGCCGGGAGAGTCCGTGCACCCCAAGGAGCCTCCCAGAAACCAGGACAAGGTGCCCCAGTCCCTGCTGTTTCCCAGCCCTCATCCCATAGGCCCTGGGGCTGCTTCTTCCCTGCCCATGTGGGCTGCAGCGGAGGCTGCCTTAGAAGTGTCCCACGCCTGGGAAAACCCGGAACCATAGAAGAGCCCAGGCTGGAAAGGACCTTGAAAGGTCCAACCCTTCATGGAATAGGGAGCTGAGTTTAAGAAACCTCCTGGGTTTGGGGGGAAGGCAGAGCTGCTTTTGCGCTTTGCCTGTGGAGCACCTCGAGTCCTTGCCTATGACAGTTCTGAGCGTCCCCAGCGTGCTTGCACAAGGACTGCTGCTGGCTTTAGTACTCAGAGAGATGGGGCTGGGGCAGGTGAGTTGGGTGAGGAACCCCTGAGCGGGGCATTGTGAGACCTGGTCAGCCCTGTCTGCAGCTGAGCGTGAGCTAACTGAGCCTATGCGGCCACTTCGGGTCTGACCAGAGCAAGGCACCCCCAGACCACACCAAGCCCTCAGCGAGTACAGGAAGGTTAAAGGCAGAGGAATGTGGCAGAGGAATGGCTTTGGCATTTGTGATGCTGTGTTTGGGGTCTGGGATACCAGTGGCTGCTCCAGCCACATCCCAGTGCTGGAAGGGACGTGGAGGCCCAGAGGATGCTGCTGGATACCCGGATACTGGAGTTTCCCCCCAGCCTGCTCTGTGGCCTGCATGTGGCAAACCTGAGCTGGTGGATACAGTGTCCCGAGGGTGGGCACTGGGATTTGGTGCAGGGAAAGGGAAGAGGAAGCACCCCGATGAAGTTTCACCTTTAGTAATTCAGACCTAGGAATACTTCCCAGTGTGGCTGCATCTGCTGTGTCCAGCTGAGGCAGAAGCTGCCTCTGTGGTGAACAGGGGATGGCAAAGGCATCTGCAGTCCCTTCCATGCTGTTGTGGGTGTTCAAAGCTGGTTGACTGATGTATATGGCTCTGCTTAGTGCGAGCTGGCTTGGTCCTCACCCTCCCTTCAGCCTTTTGCCAGCACAGTGAAGGTCACTGTTACTCAGCAAGGGTCTTTGAGGGCAAGGGGAATCTGCTGGAAATTGAGACCCTGCAGCAGATCCACACCAAAAGTCCATGTGCTTGGTAGGACCAAGATAGTGGAGCAAACTCAGTGCTGCATTCCCCTCCCAGTGCCAGATCTGGCTGAGCAGTCAGAACCTCCCTGGAGCAGAGAGGTTTCCAATGGGGAGTGAGTCAGCGCCGGTACCTTGTGCTGTTGTGTTGGGGCAGCCTGAGGAGAGGTGGATGCTGAGCTCGGGCTTGGGGAGGGAAGATTGGTGCTTCCAGGATGTGTGACACAGTGCAGCTCAGGAAATGAACATGTTTGCATGCACATGAATATCATAGAGCCATAGATAGGTTTGGGTTGGAAGGGACCTTAGAGCTCCTTCGGCTCCAACCCCTGCCACGGGCATGGACCCCTTCCACTAGAGCAGCTTGCTCCAAGCCCCATCCAACCTGGCCTTGATGGGATGGAGCATCCAAACCTCCTCTGTTCAGCCCATTCCAGTGTCCCAGCACCCTCACAAAGAAGAACTTCTGCCTAAGAGCTCATCTCAGTCTCTCCTCTGGCAGGTTGAAGCCATTCCCCTTGTCCTGTCCCTCCGTCCCTTGTCCAAAGCCCCTCTCCAGCTTTGTTTTTGGCTTGTCAGCTTTCACAGAAGGATTTGTGGCATTGTCTTTCCTTCCTCCTACAGGCCACTGGGCCTGATCTTGTCCATCTGACATAGCAAAAGAGGGAAACCTTCAGTTTATGGAAGTTGGTCAGAAGGGAGAGCAATCCTCCTATACCCAGAGCATCCTCTATGGACGTGTGTACAGAGGGGCCTGTTTGCGTGCTTCCATACATACCTGTGTGCACAGTTGTCTGCCTGGTTGGTGTCTTGCCTCCATAGCACTGGAGTCTCTCTGTGTGCCTCAGTTTCTCTTTATGGCTTTTGCTGGTGTTTGGCAAAATCCCAGCGATTTGATAAATGGAAAAGGTCCATGGGGTGGGTCCTGGGGGAGACGGGGGGGATTCTTCTCCAGGGATCCTCACAGCTCACAGCCCAATCCTTCCGGCACATCAAACCCCTTCAGAAGCTGCGCAGTAACAGGGTGAACAGCTGATAAAATAGCTGCCTCCGAGTGGGAACAAGCAGCAAAAACAGAGTCAGATTTCAGCCCTGCTGCATCCAGCTTTGAGGCTGAGGCTGGGGGGATGCTTCCAGATGTGGTGCGATCCCACCAGCCAGGGGGAGCAAAGCCCTGCTTGGTGCCCCCCATAGTGGCAGAGATGGGGCTCTATGCATGGACATCACAGGTCTCCAGCCAAGGAACAGGAGAGCAGGCGGTTGAGCACCCACCTCTATTAGTGACAGATACCTGCAGAGCCTAAAGAGTCCCATCAGGCACAGGATTGCTGAGGACATTGGGGACCAGCCCCACCACCACCTCTGGGCAGACAGAGGTGGCTCCTGCCCCAAAGGAGGAGCAATTTATGCTTCCTACATCCTCCCGTGCTGTGCTCCCCTCGCTCTGCCCTTGGCACATCAAGAGATAGGCAGTTCCACAGATGAGAAGGGGTTGCTGTTGTATATCCAATCCTTTAACGCTGCTGAAGTCTCTGCCAGCTCCTGCGCATCCTCCTCTCCCCATCCTGGGAGGGATCCTGCAGGATGGAGTTGTTGGGGTGGGAAGAGGCTCTGTGGACCCCACTGAGGGCAGTGAGAGGGCAGATGAGACTGCAGCGCCTGCCGTGCTCTCCCGTGGGATAGCAGGAACTCCTGCATCACAGCCCCTGTTCCGGGGGTGCCCCTCCACGGGACCGGGTTGGGGATGATGCCTTGATGGCATGGGAAGGAGCAGGGCCTGGCAGGGGCTCCCGCAGCCATGACTCAGAGCCGGGCTTTTATGGGTCCCACATGTTCCATTCTGCTGCTTCCCTCCAGCACTGGGAAGCGAAGGGGAAACATAAAAATTCCTTCGAGCAGCTGCTGCCGTGTGTGCACCCCCCTTACCCTCACCCCAAAACCTTACCCCAATGGAGGTGGGGGCCAGGGAAATGGCTTTATGGGAGCAACTGGCAGAGGTTACTGTGAGCGCGCTGGCAGCCAAAGCAAATACCATGCAAGCCCATGACAATCGCCTGCCTGCCCTGGGACCACCTATCAAGCACCACCGCTCCTGCCCGGCTTGCCACGGCTTCCTGAGCAGCTCAGCTTGTGGTTGAGGGCCGGCAGGCCCTGCTTTATGGGGGAAACAGGCACAGGGAGCACGGAGCTCCCACTCCGCAGCCCTGGGAGCCACTGCACCCCTGCGTTCCCCTCTTCCCCAAGCACACGTGTGTTAGCGTGTGTTAACGTGTCTAAAGGCATGTCAGTGCCTGGTCATGAGTGGGTGTGGATGCATGTGGGAGCGAGGGGCTGGATGGCTTGGCCCCCTGCAGAGATGAGGTGCATGGGTGGTGGTGTATGGTGGCTTGCATAAGGCTGGGATGCTGGAGGGATGGGTGTGCTGGGGAGGGACCGCTGGTCCCTACTGGAAGTGGTGTGGAGGGCAGAGAGGAATAATGGTGTGGGGCGGAGAATGAAGGTGGCAGCAGGGGCTGGAGAAGGGAGGGGGAGCAGAGGATGCCCTGCATCTCTTCTGGCATGGATGGATCTGCCCCTTTCCCTCCACACATGAAGTTGGTTCTTCCCTGCCTCGTCTTTTCCAGGCAAGGGACCACCTTGGAACGAGCTTGGCAGCTCACACCAGCATGGGTTCATGACCCTGGATCGTCCCCTTTCAGACCCCCTGAACCTGAAGCAATGTGCTTTGTGGCAGCTGCAGTCCTGGGCAGATTAGCTGCCCCATGCAGAGGAGCTTGGGCTTGCCCTAAAGCCTGGCCTAACAGTGGGGTCAGACGCATAGCGAGGCGGCTGGGCGGGAGGTCTGCGCATCACTGCTGCTGGAGGCAGAGATGAGAAAGCTCGTGGGGTTCAGGGGATGCAGCTTCCCAGCACAGACCGCCCTGCCCCGGCTCCAACCCGCTCCCAGGGCAGGGAAAGGGGCTTTTTCCAAGGGGGAATTTCACCATCTCTGCCTGTCAGTGCCTTCCCCTGGGTGCTGGCTGAGGCTGCACCGTGGGCAGGAGACACCGTAGCTTGGACCCTGCCAGACCCTCCCTGCCCTGGGATGTGTCCCCTTGGTCCTGGATGGCCACATGGGCTCCCCAGCAGCTCTCTTCCAGCTGCGTTGCTGCAGCCTGTGCCGTGTTCTGTTCTGTGCATGCAGAGCTGCTGTCTGAACCACTGCCCCGGTGCAGGAGGGCAGATCCTGAGCCAGATCAATGTTTTCCCTAAGGCCTTAGAGGGTTAAACCAATTGGGCATGTGGCTGACCTGGGGTCACGAGACGGTGGAGATCAGGGCTCGGTGCTTTGCCTATCATGGGGCTAGAGCCCACCTCTCCTTAGGGGGTGAAAAGGATGTGCAGTGGGGGCTTCTTAGGGTGCCCCCCTTCCCCAGCCCCTGCCGTGCTGCTGGGTCCTGCTCTCTGCCTCTCTGCTTCATCAGTGAGTGAGGTTCGGGGTGACTGGGCCTGCAAACACGTTGTAGCTCCCCACATGCACATAGGAACATCCCACTCGTATGTAGACAAGCACACATGCAAACACATACATGTGTGTACATACACAGAAGCATGCCCCCCCAGCCATGCACACAAACACAAGCCCCTCTCCGTGCATGCAGACACATATGGCCAAGCTCGTGCTTACGGAAACCCAGATGCCCCCACGCATGCACACACAGAGCCCTCCTCCAGGCCCCCCATGCTGGGGGCTGTGCTGGGCGGGTTGATGGATTGTGCCACACACAGCTCAGCGCTGCTGGTCTATGGGCTGGGATCGTGGCTGGGATGGAGGCCGCATGGGCTAATCCAACCCTGACATCACATTCCTCCACAGTGGGACTCCAGCATGGTTAACCCTACCGGGGCTGGGCCCGGGGCAGGAGGCGATGGGTTCAATGCGGAGGAGCAGACAGGGACCCCTGCCTCTCCTATGTGCTGGGCTGGGTGGCAGCCACCCCCCTGTGCCACACAGCCCCCACTGCTGCGGGCTGCCTGGACCAGGGGCTGTTCGGGAGCCAGGAGCATCCCTGGTGCGAGGTGGGAGCTGGGCTGTGGGTCTGCCCCGGTGCAGCGTGTGCTGGGTGCACGCACGCCCAGGTCCCCCAGGGGTGCGTGGTTCCCCTGTGGGTGTCTGATCCTTCCTACCACCTCTGCCTCACCACCCATCAGCGCCGCCATCCCATGGTACAAGCCCGCTCACATCTCCTTCCCCCTCTCTGCCTCGTTCCCTTTCTCCCCTTCCCTGCTCCCCAGTGTCCTCAGGAAACTGGAGCCAGATGACACATTTTAGATGTGTTTGCAGGAAATAAAAGGCAAGGAGCTGGGGTGGGAGGAAGGAGGAGTCGGGGGGGGGGGGGGGGGGATGGCCAGTCCTGACCCCCTCCTGCGCCGGCCTTTAGGGTCTGGAGCCAGCCCTCGCTCCGACTGCAGCCGGCGCTGGCTGCGCTCCTTGTTTTCTTGGCAGAGGGGAGGAGGAATGCGCTTCAGTTTGAGTTTCTTGGCAGGAGGAGGCCGAGGGAAGATTCCCTCCATCCCGGCTGCGCCCGGCTCTCGCATTCATGCCCATAGGCTGCGACTTGGGTGGGCCGCGGCGCTGTGCGGCGGGCGGGGGAGGCAGCGCCGCGGTGGGCGAGCCGCGGGCCCGCTCCCATTGGCTCCCCGCGCCGCCGGCCCCCTCCTGCTTCCCCTGCTAAAGGGGCGCGATGGGGTCCGGGGAGCCCCTGTGGATGCTTTGCATTGAGGGGAGCTGCTGGGACCTGGGGGGGGCTTTGATGCTTTCTGCCCCCCCATCCCCTGTGGACCCTTTACACTGGGGGAGTAGACTGGACTTGGGGGGGTCTTGATGCTTTCTGCCCCCCCCACCATGCCCTGTGGACCCTTAGCACTGGGGTGGGCTGCTGGGACTTGGGGGCCTTGATGCTTTCTGGCCCCCCAACGTGCCCTGTGGACCCTTTGCATTGGTAGGAGTAGATGGGACTTGGGGGGGCCTTGATTCTTTCTGCCTTGCGTCGCCACCCCACCATGCTGGTGCTGAGCAAGGGAAATGTGTGGCACCTGGGAGAGCTGGGTCACTGCCATCCTGCCCCCCTGCACCCACTGCCTCCAGACTGCCCTTGCAGGCTGGGTCTCCCTGCCAAACTCCTCCCTTCTGCCTGGGCTCAGGAGGAGAAGCTGCCTTGGCACAGTGGGACCCTGACCATCCCGCTTGGACCCGGGTGGGCAGGGACTAAGGGTAGGCAGGGGTTTGTGTGGTGGTCACTCTGCAGGGGTGTACACATGGGCTCACGTGTGCAGTATAGCACGTGCCAGGCCTGGCATAGCATGAAACGAAGCTAACAGTTAGCAAGGGAGAAAGGACATCACAAAGGTGATGGGTGAATTAACCCTGCTCCTGGAAGCAGGAGATGCCCCACGCATGGTGCCCATCTGCCTGGAGCTCAGGTCCCAGTCCAGGAGCTGGAGGCTGCTGGGACCAGTTGAGCCCACAGCAGAGCCCCCCATCACACTGGTGCTGCAGCCCCGTCCTCTTTGGGCTGGGATGGGCACACACAGTCCCTGGTACCAAACTGCAGCTCTCACTTGAGTGAGGAGCTGATGATGGGCCCAGACTGCGGGAGCTCGGGTGATGGTTCTCGGGCAGGGGAGACAATGGGGCTTTGGCTTTGCTGGTCTCCAACCCCCCCCATCATCTCCCAGCTGCTCTCTGGATAGGTGCAAATGCATGTTCATGCATCCCTGTGCATACTCGTGTATGGCTGCATGCAGAGACTCCACAACAGGACAGAGTTCTGTGAGGGGCTTGGTTAGATTTGGGGGGGGGGGGGGGGGGGCAGATGGGAGCCTTCCCCTGCAGCTACTCCCCAGGCTTTGCATCAAGGCCCAGGTTCAGTGGGCAGGTGAGAGGCTCCTCCTCTGCTCCCCCCTCCCTGTAGTCCCATTCCTCTTCCCCTTGCCTGTCCCCAGCACCACATCACCTTCCCGGGTCCCTCCCTCCCTCTTTGCCTGCCCTGCTGCCCCCCCTGCCCCATTCTTCCTGGCTGACACTCGCACAAAGCCCCGAGACGAGCTTTCAAAGGGGCAACTCATGCGGAAGAATTGCAGCCCCCCTCGCCCCCTCGTGCTCCGAACGCAGCCCAGCACCGTTCCCAGCAGGGTGAGGGGCTCCCACTGCCCCAGACCCCTTGTTCGGGGTCTCTCAAAGGGAGGAGGCTGAGGGGACAGGAGACCTTGTTCCCAGTGCCACCCACTCGGTGCTTGTTCCTCCTTCCAGAGCTTCCATCCTTCATGCAAGCCCTCAGGGATCTTGGGGCAGGGCAGTGACCATGGGTGGGGATGGGGATGGAGATGTAGGCTGGGACCCGAAGGTGCGGCCGTTGGTTGGAGATCAGTGGAAGAGACCCAGGCAGAGGACAGGAACCTGCAGGCAGGGATGCGATAGTGCCCTGCGGGCAGGGCTGCGATTGAGGGTGGGACAGGGCAGGGGTTTGACCTGCAGGCAGGGTGGGGACCAAGAGGCAAGGCAGGGCTGGGTGGGACGTGCTGATGCTGCAGGGACCCATTGAGGAGGGCAGAGCGCTCCGCCAGCGTGGGCCCTTTGACCGAGGATGGTTCTAAGCATCCACGCTTGGCAGTTAGGGCTCGCAGGTTTTACACCTGTGTGTGTGCTGGAGTGCGGGTGTCCGGGTGCACGTGTGCGTGTTCCATCCCTCCTGCAACGGACACTGCTGTTGCAGTACAGCACCAAGCATGAGGGCACCTTGCGAAGTCAGTATCCGGGGACCTGTGTGATGGGTGACCCTGCAGCAGCGTCACTGCTTGTGCCAAGCTATCAGAGGCAGCCTTGAGCTGGGCAATGGTTTAGTCTGTACCGTGGTCCTTGTGCTGAGGGTGTGTTAAGTGCCCTGTGCTCATGCCATGAGATGCCTGGGGACTTGGGGACAGACATACTTGCTTTGGAGAGGGTGGTGGATACGGGTGGCTGTGGTGATACAGAACCACCATAGCTTGTACCTCCTGTCCTCACCCAGCCCACCAGAGGCATGCAGCTCTCTGCGTGGTTTATGTCTCTGCAACGTCAGCAGAGGAGGAGAGGGATGCGGTGGGGGCTGCGCCCTCGCCCCACAGACATCTCCTCTTGCACCATCCCCTTCTTCCTTCCAGGAACACCCAGCAAAGTGTGGGGAATGCCCCTCAGCTCCAGGGACAAAGCGGGAGCCCTTAGGGCAGGGGGAGGCACCCTGATGGGAGGGGAGCACCAGGATGTCTGCATGCGGGAGGGAGCAGGGGAAAGTAAACGCCAGGGGCCACTATGGCAGTGCGGGGGTCCCCAGAGCGGAGTCAGATGGTCCCTTGCCCGGTTCCTCTGCCTGGGCCCCTCGATGATCGCGTCTGTGCCCCAAGATGCTGGTGACGCCGTTTCCCTGCTGTCACCGACCCTCCCTCCCCACCTTGGCAGTGCCCCCTTGGCAATGGGGCAGGGTCTGGGGGGGTGCACAGAGGGCAAGGGCAGGGCCACGCTGGGGGCTTTCAGGGCGCGGGTACGGACGCGGGGCGCGGGGCTGCGGCGCCCCCTGGCGGGAGCGGGGCGCGCATCCCACCCGCATCCCCCCTGCTTTAGGCGCCCGCCGGCTCCAGCCCCGCAGCGAGGACCCGATGCGCTCCTGAGCCCGGGCACGCTCCGCCGAGAGATGTTCAACCCCGTCAGCCCCCCGGGCAGCGGCTACGCCGAGCGCTGCTGCCTGCGCCCGCCCCATGGAATAGCTCCAGGGGCCCCGGGACCACCAGGTCGGTTGCATCCCTCCTCATCCTGAGCACCTGAGCACGGTACAAGGAGCATCCCGCTTCAGATTCAGTGCCTAGGTTCAGGGGTGCTCAAGGGACTTCCTTCCCCCTTGTGCCACCCACCCTTATGCTCTTCCCATCTTTCTCCTCATCCCTGCTAGGACTCGATTTCCCCTTATGCCATCAGTCAAACCTTACGGGTGGTCACCGTGGTTATGGGTTGGTGCCAGGAGCCGAGCACCTGGGCAGTGGTGATGGTAAGTGTGTTGGGAGGACACTGGGTTCTACATCTCCAAATTGGTCAGGCATCTGGACTAGACGATCATCGTAGTCCCTTCTATTTGAAATACCCCATTCCATTCTAAACCAGAAGCTAACTGGCACAGCCATGGTACTCCTTCAGGCTCCAGTGCACCAGGATTGTGTCCTTGGGGGTTTCTTCAGCCTCCTAGGACCCATACTGAGAGGAGAACCCCCCCTCTTTGCTGCCATCCCAGGCTCACGGTTCTCAACGCCCCGTGCTGCAGGCAAGCTGGGCAAGAAGCGGGCCCTGTCCATCTCCCCCCTGTCGGACTCCAGCATTGACCTGCAGACAGTCATCCGCACCTCACCCAACTCCCTCGTCGCCTTCATCAACTCCCGCTGTGCCTCTGCCAGTGGCTCCTATGGCCACCTCTCCATCAGCACCATCAGGTGGGCACCATGCGTGCAGCCGGTCAGGCTGGGAGCCTGAATGCCAGTTCTCAGCTTGGGGAATGGCTGTGGGGGGTGAGGGCCAGGGAAGGTGGGATGGGAGCGGGATGGTGGGTTAGGGAACCTGGGATCCCTGCGCTCTGATGGTGCCATCTGCTCATCCCTCTCGCTCTTTGCAGCCCATCGCTGGGGTACCAGAGTCCACCGGCTCAGCAGAAGGGCCAAGGCCACCTTTACAGCCACACCGCAGCACCACCACCACCATGCAGCTCCCATGAACCCCTGTCCACCCGCCCAGGGCTCCTGCATCACACCCCAGCTCGTGGGACCCTCAAACAGTGCCAGGTAAGGGGCGCTTGCGCCCGTGTCAGCGGTGCTCCAGTGAGCGTCTCGGTGCTGACTGCATTCCCCCTGCCCTGGCAGCAGCTAAAGTTGGAGTGGAGCCTGAGCAGCCCCTTGGCTGTCAAATACCCAGAGGAGAGATCCGAGGGCGACATCTCCAGTCCAGCTTCCACAGGCACCCAGGTACTGCCCAAGCCTTGATATCGCACCCCCATCCCCCTGGCACCACTCTCAGTAACAGGAGCATGTACCTCGGGGTACTGTGCTCCCCCAGGACCCCTTGCTGGGGATGCTGGATGCTCGGGAAGATCTGGAGAAGGAGGATGGGAAACCAGACTCTGAGGCTGTGTACGAAACCAATTGCTACTGGGATGGCTGTGCCAAGGAGTTTGACACGCAGGAGCAGCTCGTGCATGTGAGTTAGGTCCTGCCTGGGTACACACAGGCCTGGAAGATGCCCTGAGGCTTCTGGGTGTCATCCCCCCTTTGTCCATCCACAGCTCCTACTCTCCTATATTGAGCTGCTCCCCTCCCTATGTGAAGAACTCAGCACACCTGCACCATGTTGGAAGTTGCCCCTAGGAAGGGAGGGATTTGCATCCTTCACTTCTTGTGGGCAAATTCCCTGTGACCCTCCCATACCATGTCCCTGAGGGGTACATCTTGTCCAGCCTTCCTTATGCCTGTGGCAGCTCTCATGGACCACTGATGCATCCGGACTCCCTCCTTTGCTCTTTGTCTCCCTGCAGACATTACAATCATCCTATATAGTTGTAATATAGGTTGGAACTGGATGATCTGAAGGTCCTTTCCAACCCTACTGTTCTATGTTTCTATATCCCCTTCACCACACCCCAGACCACCTTGACCCCCGTGTCTTCTCTCAGTCCTCCCAGAATAGCCCCAAACCACCTCCTGTATCCACTGGTAGATATCATCCAGCCACCCTGGTTTCGCCCATCCCCTGATGTCTCCGGCCACCACCCCAGTCCCTCTCTGTCCGTTCTCTCATAGTATTCTATTGGCACCTCTATCTGCCTGACTCTTTGGTTGCCACCAGTGATGCCCCTCTCTCCTCAGCACATCAACAACGAACACATCCATGGGGAGAAGAAGGAGTTCGTGTGCCACTGGGCAGCGTGTTCCCGGGAGCAGAGACCCTTCAAGGCTCAGTACATGTTGGTGGTGCACATGCGGCGGCACACGGGCGAGAAACCCCACAAGTGCACGGTGAGCTGGCAAGGGCCCTTGCAAAGCCTCGGCTAAGCTGGGCCTTGCGCTTGGCACAGCTCAGGGCACGGTGGGACTTATGGCATTGATGGGGAAAACGGCTTGGGATGGGGAAGATCAGGTGGGACATGAGCACGGTCGTGCATGAGGTTGGGTATAAGGAAGGAGGTCTTCCCTGTGAGGGTGGTGAGGCACTGGACTGGGTTGCCCAAGGAAGTTGTGGGTGCTCCATCCCTGGCAGTGTTCAAGGCCAGGATGGACAGAGCCTTGAGAGACCTGGTTCAGTGTGAGGTGTCCCTGGGGGTTGGAACTGGATGAGCTTAAGGTCTTTCCAACCCAAACCATTCCATGACTCTATGGTGGAGTGGAGCTCTTGTGTGGCAGGCCAGAGCCTGTGTAATCAGTGCCACAGCAGAAATGCACCTAAGGTAAAGGGGTACAGAGCAGGCTGGCTACAGCACAGCTGGGCAGAGCATGGTGAGGGTCACGACATGGCCATAAGGGGGACACGGGCAGATGTGTAGTGCTTTGGGTGGGAGGTGCGATGGCATCGCTGGCAGATGTGCTGTGCAGGGCGATGCGGCACAGGCTCTGTGCGAGGTGCATGGCACCTCTCACCCTCCTCGCCCGCACAGTTCGAGGGCTGTAACAAAGCCTACTCACGCCTGGAGAACCTCAAGACCCACCTGCGCTCACACACGGGGGAAAAACCCTACGTGTGCGAACACGAGGGCTGCAACAAGGCCTTCTCCAACGCTTCCGACCGGGCCAAGCACCAGAACCGCACTCATTCCAATGAGGTACTGACCTGGGCTTTCTGCACCCCTTTGGGCTCGCCGTGTGCCTCCTTAGTAGTCCTGTGCTCTGAAAACTCCCTGTGTCCCTTGCATGTTGTAATAGATGGCCCCTGTTCCTTCCCTCCATCACCTGCATTCCCACCAGGGTCCCTTTAATCCCTCCTGAGGAGCACTCCTTGTGTTCTCCATCAGCTCCCTGTGACCTCCTCCAAGTCCCTGCTGTAGCATCCAGCATCCCCCATCCAAAGGGGACTCAGCCTCTTGGATCCCTTTAACCCCTCCTGAGGAGCACTCCTTGTGTTCTCCATCAGCTCCCTGTGACCTCCTCCAAGTCCCTGCTGTAGCATCCAGCATCCCCCATCCAAAGGGGACTCAGCCTCTTGGATCCCTTTAACCCCTCCTGAGGAGCACTCCTTGTGTTCTCCATCAGCTCCCTGTGACCTCCTCCAAGTCCCTGCTGTAGCATCCAGCATCCCCCATCTAAAGGGGACTCAGCCTCTTGGATCCCTCCCTACCCTCGATTCTTGGGCTTGTTTGAGACAGTTGGAGGGGTATTTGTTTCATGCCCAGGGGTCTCCGGTCAGAGCTAACACCTTCCTTCCCCTCTGCCCTGACAGAAGCCCTACGTGTGCAAGATTCCGGGCTGCACCAAGCGCTACACAGACCCCAGCTCGCTGCGCAAGCACGTGAAGACGGTGCACGGCCCCGATGCCCACGTCACCAAGAAGCACCGAGGGGATGCGGTGCCGGGCCGGGCACTGCCCACCCCCAGCGGCCCCCCAGACATGAAGCAGGAGAAAGACACCAATGGCCCCGCTGAAGCCCCAAAGGATGACGGCAAACTCTTGGTGCCTGACTTGGCCTTGGTAAGGAGCTGGGGTGTCTGCATGGGAGCGGAGTCATCTCCTCCCGTCTCGCGGGGTGCGTTGGGTGTAGTGGGTGTCTGACCCCCCTTCTCCTTGCTTGATGTCTTTGGGTACCCCCAGAAGCCCCAGCCCAGCCCTGGCGGGCAGTCATCGTGCAGCAGCGGCCATTCCCCACTCGGCAGCACCACCAACAACGACAGTGGGGTGGAGATGGCCGGCAACGCTGGTGGCAGCTACGAGGACCTGTCCACACTGGAGGATGTGCCCGGCGAGCCCATGGGCACCTCGGGGCTCATGGCCCTCCACAAGCTGGAGAACCTTCGCATTGACAAACTGAAGCAGATGAGGAAGCCATCAGCTCCCAAGGGCCTGAATTTGCCATCTATCCCCGGAGCCGGTGAGACTGTGGCTCCCTTCCACTCGGATACGGGGCCAGTCCCTTGTCAAGAGAAGCCTGGTTTCAGGCAGAGAGGTTTCCACACCTTCCTTTCACTAATGGTGGACCTCCCATCTATGGACTCGATCTTAGAGGTCTTTTCCAACCTCACTGATGCTAAATGATCTTCTGCCCCCTCTTTATTGCCACCCCTGAATCTGCCTCCTGTCCTAGCCAGGCACTAACCATGGAAGAGGCCACATCCTGCTCCTGGAGGTGGCTTCATGGGAACGTGCCCCGTGTCCCAACTCCTCCTTTTCTTTCCAGGGGAGATGCCAGGGATGCCCAGGCCGCCGTTGGCCGCCTCGCACCGGCGCATCGCGGCGCTGTCAGCAGCAGGGATGGGCACGGCCCTGAGCGAGCGCCGCAGCAGCGCCACCAGCACCGTGAGCTCAGCCTACACCGTGAGCCGGCGCTCGTCCCTGGTGTCCCCGTACCTGGCTGGCCCATACCCGGCTGGCGAGGCCGGGGCCGTGCCCGGCGCGACAGCCTCAGCCGATGGCTACGACCCCATCTCTCCGGATGGCTCCCGACGCTCCAGCGACGCCAGCCACTGCGGGGGGCTGCCGGGTGTGGGCAGCCTTACCCCAGCCCAGCGCTATCGGCTCAAGGCCAAATACGCCGCAGCCACAGGCGGTCCCCCCCCAACCCCGCTGCCCGGCGTGGAGCGGGTGGGCACGGGCGCGCACAACAGCTTCGGTGGGGACTGCGCCGGGCCGGCGGAGCCCCGCTTCCTCGCCAATGGGTTGCTGCGGAGGCACAGCTCCAACGCCCCCCCTGGCTACGCAGGCGGTGCTCCCCATCCCTTGGTGCCTCGGAGCGGTGTGCGCCGGGCCAGCGACCCTTCGCGGAGCGTGGCCACGGCTCACGCTGTGCCCAGGGTGCATCGCTTTAAGAGCGTGGGTAACGTCAATGTGCCGGGAGCGGGCAGAGCCGCTCTGCAGCCCTTGGGGGGCTCCGATGCCAACCTGCAGCGCCCAGGCTTCTCCCCGCGCCCGCCCAGCATCAGTGAGAGCGTCTTCCTGGAGAGCGTGAGCAGGGAGGGCCCAGGCACAGAGCCTGGCTTGGGAGGGATGGAGCAGTACTTGGACTACCCCGAGGAGAGCTTCCCGTGCCGTAGGACGGGTGCCGAGCTCCCGTGTGAAGGCCTCTATGGCAGCACCCAGCGGCCCGCGGCGTGTCTGCAGCTGAACCCAGGAGGGCACAGGGACGTGGAGGAGGGCTTACTTCAGCCTGAGTTCTCCCTCCCGCAGTGCCAGGTGAACCAGCACTTCACCACGATGCACGCTGGCACCGGGGCCGTGCCAGCGCCGTGGGATGAGCATCCCCAAAGCAATCTGGAGATGAGGTCGGGGCAGCCCGGTGTCAGTGCCGTGTCTGGGTCCCCCTTTCACCATGAAAGCACCGAGTACCAACTGCCCAGTGCTTGCGGGCAGCAACCCAGGCTTGTGAGCTCGTGCCAGGACAATGGGTATCCAGGGGGGCACCGGCTTAACCGACTGCAGATCAAATCAGAGCAGCGTTACCCAGCCCCTACCCCGGCGCTTGCTCCCTGCCAGAACCCCAGACTTGCTGGGCACGTGCAGCCTCCGGCATCATTTGGCCAAGCCATGAACGCAGGGCACGGAGGTTTCCAGCCTGAGGAGCAGGCGCCCATCAGTTACATGGGCATGTTGAGCCCAAGCGGGAGAAGAGACCAGACCCCCACCGTGCACAGCAAGGAGGGGATGGTCCGGAGCTACGTGCAGGCCCAGCAGGCTCTGATGTGGGGAGCCCAAGCAGCGCCCAAGGGCACTGAGCCCGGGCAGTGCCAAACCATGCAGGCACCGCTGTACCTTAACCCCAAGTGCTCCGGTTACCAACCCAAAGCAGAGAACCCGCAGGGTCTGCCAGAGACCCAGCATCTCCTGCATGCCCCATGCTTCAACCCTGAGGTGGGGCCGCATCCGCCCGGGGGCCCTAAACCCCAAGGGCACCCGAACAGCCTGAACTATGCAGGGAGCCTGCCCCAGCCAAGCCATTCCTATGAGGCGATGGAAGCCAGCTCCCGGCGCGCGCATCGCCTGCTCCCTGCCCGCCCCACGCTTGAGGGGCCCAATAATGCCCTGCATTATTACCCAGCCCAGGGCACACACATGGGCAAAGGTGGGCATAAGCTGCTGGGCCAAGAGGGAGCAAGCTGTGGGGGTCCTGGGCATTATGTGGGGAGCATGGAAGAGCTCAAAGGCAGCTCGTGTCACTACTTGGATTCAGGGGAGCAAGTGGCCAACAGCCTGGACTCCTTGGACCTGGAGAACACGCACCTTGACTTTGCTGCCATCGTGGAAGAACCGGAGCTGCCCACACTGCTGCCGGGGCCCCCCAGCCCTGCCGGGGCTCTGCTGCCTGCAGCCGGGGGTGCCAACATGGCTGTGGGGGACATGAGCTCCATGCTGAGCACTCTGGCAGGGGAAAGCCATTTCCTCAACTCCCTGTCTTAAGCAGGAGGTACCGGGCATCAGGTGGGCACATCTGCAAGCCAGGGGATGGGGGGGGCCCCAAACATGTTTGGGCCCTTCTGAAACGTGGATGTGTGGGGAGGGGGACATTGCTGAGGCCCAGACACAGCCACGGCCCCGGTCGGGTGCTTCAGGTCGCATCTTGCACTGGGGAGGGAATGGTTTCACTGAGCGCTTCCATTTCCAGTGCCTGGAAATGCTGGGCCTCCCTTGGCCCTTTGGAAACGGTGGCCCTGTGCAGTCTTAATGTCGAAACCAAAGAGTTCCACCCTTCCCAGCCGCATGGGCAGGCGCCATCCCTGAGTTCCCATTGTCCACTCCTTAAATCCCAGTCTTTGCCAGGACTGGGGTCACTCCTTGCTTGGCAAGCCCAGCCCTCTGCCCTCTACCTGCTCAAGGAGGGAGAAGGGGAGGCAGCTCCCCAGCACAGGGATGGTGGCAGGGAGCTGGGGGTGCCTGTGTTGCTCTGTACATAGTGTGCATATGTGTGTGTCTCCTGCAGCATCCCTCAGCCCTTTGACAGGGGCAGCAGTGTCTCCCCTCCCCATTAAACCCTTTCTCAGGGGAGCGTGAGCCGTGTGCTTCTTTATCCCCTGCAGATGGGCTCCGAGCTTGGACCCCTGTGCCAGGAGCTCTATGGCCCCCCTCTCCCTCTAACCCTCACCTTGGGACCAAGATCTGCTCCTGCCCTGCCTTTGGGCTGGGGATCCAAACACACAGGGATGCCCATTGAAGGGGTTGCAGGGAGGAACCTCCTGGGGGTCCAGCAACAGTGATTCCAATGGAGGCCCTGTCTCAGTGCCTATGGGGCTACATTTGGATCTGAACCTTTTCCTTCATCTTGGCTGCTGTGGGCTTTGGTTTTTGTCATGGGGCCACCCCCTTGGCACTGCAGCAAGTGCCGGGGACTCGTTGCAGGGTCCCCAGGGCCATTTGGGTCTGCTCTGAGGCTTTTCTGGGGTCTCTGGGTGGGTTTTGATGGTTCTGAGCCCCATCCCTCCTGCAGGAGCACTGTGGAAATGTCCTCTTGGTGACGGTAAGGCTACATAAGTCAAACCCATAAGGGAATAAACCAGCTAAAGGAAGGCAGACAGCACACCAGAACCTGAACCTCCATCTGCATAGTGCCTCTCTGGACCTATAGGTGGCAAAGTGAGGGCGGATTGCCATGCCGGTGGCACTGTGCCAGCAGTGGCAGGGGATGCAGGTCTGGAGCACAGCTGGAACCGCCAGCTATGGTCGTCAGCTCAGCAGCATCTTGACCACAAACATGCCTCTGTGCTTGGGGAGCAGGGCCCGAACAGCCGCACATTTGTCCTATCACCAGAGGCAAAGGCCTGCAATGGTTTTTGGTGCCGAGGCAGCGACTGTTGGAGCCGGGATACGGGAAAGGGGCACGGAAGCATCAGCCCCGTCCCCACAGTAAAGGAGCTGCTGCCTCCGGAGGGTGTGAACGGCGCTGGGGAGCCTCCGCGGTACCGAGCAAGCGAGCGGGTGGTGCCATCCTGTGGTCAAACCTCGGTACTGCAGGTGGTGGTTTGGTCCCCTGCACTCGTCCTCTTCTTATGTCCTGCTCCCTCTCCCTCTTTTGTCCATCGCTGGTTCTTCTTTTCCCAGCTCCTTGGCCTCATACGCATCCATCTCTTTCTTTTGCTGTTTTGTTTTGTCTCACTCTGCTCCCTGTCACTGTTTTCTCTCAGTCCGTGTCTGTCCTGCAGCCCGGGGCTTCTCTGTCCTTACTCCAGCCTGTATTTTCCTCTCGTTGCTCATGGTTTCCTGCGTTTCCATCCTCCTTCCTGCCCTTATTCTTGTTGTTCAGCCCTGCCTCTCCTCCCTACTTCTGCTGCCGCTCTCTGCTGCTTCTTTCTTCCCCTCTGTCAGGTTCCCTGTCCCCATCTTTCTCTTCTCACCCCCTTACCTTCCCCATGCTACACCCCCATGGTTGCCAGCTGCCGCTCATCTCCTCCCTTTGTTCTTTGACCTGCTCCTCATTTTTAGCAGCCTTTGCCACTGCTCCTTGCTCCAGGAAGCAGCCAATTGCCCATTCCCTGCTGGAGCGACCAGAGTGGCTCCATGACCACTGAGGGGTCTCAGGGAGCGGCCCAGAGCTCCGGAGCACGCTCCATCATGTCACTTGTTACACGTGTGGCTAAATCCTGCTTCTTGTCTCCTTTGGCCTCAGGGCTGCGTTTGCAGTCCTTGTGCACCGGATGAGGGGCTGTGAAAGGGCCCAGGAAGGAGGTCTCCATCCTGCTCCAGCGCTTCCGGCTCCTGCAGGATGAGGATGACACCGTTGGGATGGAGGAGGAGGAGCTCATGGGTGCTCCTGCTGCATCCCGATGTCACCCCATCCCACCACCGCCTCCTCATCGCTTAAGGGAGAGGGATCCGATGCGAATAGCGCAGAGGTTTGGGAGGGAATGGCAGGAGGTTGGGATCATGTGCCTGCGGCTGGAGAAGAGCCGCCTAGAGCAGATCCAGGAGGACCATTCCCACAGCCTCATCCTCCAGAGCTTCAAGATGCTGCACAAATGGAGCTGGTGCCACAAGGCTGAGGCCACGGCCCCCTGGCTCTGCATCTTCCTGCACCCCACCAGCATGGACCCTGATGTGTTCAACCTGCTCCAGGACTGATGAATGAGTCCCCCCTTTGCTTTCCTGGAGGGGGTCACCCCCAAAATGGATCAGTAAATGGTTTTATTCCACCCATCCCAATAGGTTTTAGAGTGTCTTTAACTCGAATTGGAGGTGGGATGGAGAAGGGGGGATGTGGAGCTCTGCTCCTGTTCCTCATGGATGGGGGGGTCTGTGGAGGGGATCACAGGTCCCATCCCAACCTCTCGATCTCATCCAGGAAGAAGTCCAGGTCCGCCCTGGTGACCGCAGGGCTGGTGACGATCTGGCGGAAGAAGTTGACTCGGGTGCCGTGGGGCTGGTACCCCACCATCATTGAGCCCTTCCTCATCATCCTCTCTTTGATGGTGGGGGCCACCTGTGGAGGGGGACACACACACAGAGGGGTTGGGAGGGGAGGGGGTTTGGGATCACCCCCCCGAGGATCCCGGTGGATCCAGCTCCCACCTTGCCCAGGCTGGACCAGTAGTCGGGGCAGCTCTCACGGCCCCGCAGGCTGGGGGGCACAAACCAGAAGCAGAGATTGATGAATTCTGGCTGCAGGGGGGGAAGAGGAAAAGAGAAGAGATCACACAGAGCCCTGGGGGGGGATGACATTCCCCCCCCCAAGGCCCATTTGGGGACCCCCATGCTTGGGACAGGTTCCTTCTGCTCCCAACACTCGGTGATGCTGTAGAGGGCACATTAAAAACCACTCCTGGGGCTACAACACTGATATTGGGGAGGGGGCACATTAAAACCCACCCCAGGGCAATGGATAGGTCATGTTAAATAGGGAATGGTTTAAAACCACCCCCTTGGCTATGGCTGGAGGGTGTTAAATGGGGGGGGGACACATTAAACCCATCCCAGGGCCCTGGCATGGTGGTGTATGGGGGGTCATATGAACACACCTCCCCACAAGGCCATGGCAGGGTGATGTTATGTGGGGCTACACACATTTAACTCCCCTTGCTGTGGCTCCGTACCTCCATCACCAGCTTGAAGCCATCCCTCCTCTTCACCTCCTCTGCCAGGTACCTGGGATGAAGCAGAGCAGGAAGTCAAAGGAGCAGAGGGGTCTTGGGCTGTGTCCTCCCATTCCTACCCCTATTCCCAGCCCCAGGCACCCACCGGGAGCAGGCAAAGGCTCGCTCCACACGCTGGGCCAGGCCCTGGGTGCCTGTGGCTTTCCAGAGCAGCCAGAGCTTGAGGCAGTCCACGCGCCGGCCGCACTGCAGGCTCTTGTCCCCGGTGTCGTAGGACATGTCATAGAACTTATCCCGTTGGAAGAGGTACGTGGCTCCGGAGCCATGGCAGCGCTGCAGGAGACCCTGGGGGGGGGCACAGGGGTCACCCCAAAAGTAGTGGCTAGGGGGCATCTGGGGGCAACACCCCAATTTTGTGGGATGGGGTATGGGATAGGACATGGGATAGGGCACAGGACAGTGCAGGGGATGGGGCAGCAGGATGTGGGAATGGGGCAGGGAACAGGGCAGAGGACAGGGCATGGGATGAGGAAGGGGATGGGGTAGAAGATGGAACATCAGGATTTGGAGATGGGATGTAGAATGGGGTAGGGGATGCGACATGGAATGGGGCAGTAGGATGTGAGGATGGGGCAGCAGGATATGGGGATGGGACATGGGATGGGGCATCAGTATGGGGTGTCAAGATGAAGCATCAGGATGGGGCAGGAGACATTGGGATGGGACAACAGGATGCGGCAGGGGATGGGGCAGGGGACAGTGGAGGAAAAGGAGGAGAAGGGGTGGTGGCACGCACAGAGGTGTCACGGAGCAGGAAGGCCGAGCACTGCAGCCCCACTGTCAGCATCTTGTGCGGGTTCCAGGTCACCGAGTGGGCCCTGTGGGAAGAGGGGGTCCCCCCAGTTTGGATCCTGGGATTGTGGGGTGCTGGGAGCCGGGAGTGGCACTGACCTCTCAATGCCAGCCAGGAGGTGCCGGTGCTTGCTGGAGAGCAGAGCGCTGCCGCCCCACGCTGCCTGTGGGCAGGGACACAGATAGGGATCAGCAGTGGGAACAGGGGGATTCCAAAGGGATTTGTGTGTGTGTCCCCTCCCAGTGCTCACATCCACATGGAGCCAGAGGCCGTGGCGCTCGCACACGTCTGCGATGGCGCCCAGAGGGTCGAAGGCGCCCAGCACCGTGGTGCCGCATGTGGCGCACACTAGGAATGGCTCCGCGCCCTGCGGGACAACAGGATGGGACACAGGATGGAACATGGGATGGGGCACGGGATGGGGCAGGGGATGAGGCAGGGGACGGCAGGATGGGGCACTGAGATGGGGCAGGGTATTAGGATGGGATGCGGACATCAGGATGGGATGGGGACATCAGGATGGGATACGGGACAGGATAGGGGATGTTGACACAGGACAGGGAACATCAGGACAGAACAGGACATCAGGATGAAACAAGGGTTCGTCAGGATAGGGCAGGGTATGGCAGGGTGGGACAGGAATGTTGGGATGGGACAGGGGTGTCAGGATGGGGTGGTGGATTTTGAGGTCGGGCAGGAGATGTTGGAACAGCACAGGGGACATCAGGATGGGACAGGGGACGTTGGGATGGAGCAGGGGAACACCCCAGGCCGCCACTCCTTCACCTCGGCTTTGGCCTTCTGGATCTCCTTCTCCAGCTCCTCAGGGATCATCTTCCCCCTGCGGGATCGGAACAGACCCATGGTGGGAGCAGAGCTGGGGCAGTGGAGCCGCAGATCCACCGGGATCAGCCCGGCTCCCACCTCTCGTCGGTGGCCACCAGGCGCACGTTGTCAGTGCCGATGCCCAGGAACGCGGCTCCCTTCTGGATGGAGTAATGGCTCTGAGCAGGGAGAGGGGGGGTCAAATCCCTGCGGATGGTGGGGACCCCCCTCAATGGGGCATCCCTTGATGGGGATGATATCTGCCTACCCCCCCGCGGTGGTGATGTGGCCCCCCCAAATGGAGACAATGGAACACCCCTCAATGGGGATGCTCCATAGGCCCCCCCCCCGGGG
Organism: Psittacula echo; assembly: GCF_963264785.1. NCBI lineage: Eukaryota > Metazoa > Chordata > Aves > Psittaciformes > Psittacidae > Psittacula > Psittacula echo. Next base: position 1,697,029 of record NC_137762.1, read on the forward strand.
ATGGTGGGATCCCTCCATGGGGACAATGGGGTGTCCTTCATGTGGACGATGGGAAACCCCCCAGATGGGGACAATCGGAATGATGGAGACCCCCCCGGTGGAGATGTGGGTCGTCCCCCCCCACGACAGGACGGTCATGCCGCGGGTGCCCGCACATCACAGGAGGTGAAGAGCGCCAGGCGCGGCAGCGCTGCCATTCCAAGGCTCCGGCATTCCGGGAAGCGCTGGAACCGTGCCACATTCATGGCATACATGTTGCAGATGGAGCCTCCTGCCAGGGGATGGGGACAGTGGTGTCACCACGGGGGGGGGGCACCGGGACACCCCCCTATATGGTGCTGGTGCTGGTACCAGGAGCGAAGATGCCATCACCACTGCTCCAGCCCACGAGCTCCCGGAGCTTGGCCAGGACCACCCCCTCCATCAGCACGAACACGGGCGCCACCTCGAACGTGTACCTGGGGGGGGCAAACACACACGCACCCCCTCTTGGGGACACTCCCGGTGAGGGGAACCCCCCCATAGGGATGATAGAGGGTACCCTCCAGATGGGGAATCCCGATGGGGATGTGGAGCCCTGCCTATGGGGATGTGGGAACCCCATAGGGAAAGTGGGGACCCCCCAATGGGGATGTGAGGAACCCCCCCATGGAAATGATGGATACTTCCCCCCCGATGGGGATGATGGAGATAATGGGGATCCCTCCATGGGGATGATAAGGACACCCCCCCCAATAAGGATGATGAGGACCCCCCCAAGGGGATTTGGGGACCCCCCCACGAGGACAATGGGGACCTCCCAATGACGATGTGGTGCCCCCCCCGCACTGGCTGGTGTTGAGCGCCTCGGTGAGCAGCCGCCCGGCCAGTGCATGTGGGTCCAGCCCCGAGAACAGCTGATTGAAGAACCGGGGGTGACCTGTGGGGGGGAGGGGGGGCAACGTGACAGAAGGGACCCCAGGACCCCCCCGGGACCCCCCCCTTCCCCATGGACCCGCCCACTGACCCATAGACGCCCCGTGTGACTCATGGAGCTGCGGGGAGTGGCAGAGCTGAACCTGGAGCCATGGAGCTTGAACTGGGGCCAGATAGGGCTGCACTGGGAGCATCTAAGGAGACGTGGGGCTGAACTGGGAGCAGCTGAGGCTGAACTGGGGGCAGTTAAGGCTGAACCTGGATCCGTGTGCACCCATGGAGCTGAGAGTGCCGAGGCTGCACTGGGAGCACTGGGGCGCCACTGGGACCAAACAAGGCTGCACTGGGAACACTGGGGCTGAACTGGGTGTACTGGGAGCCCTGGGTTTGTACTGGAACCAGTCAAGGCTGCACTGGGAACACTTGAGTTCACGCTGGGAGCAGTCAAAGCTGCACTGAGCTCACACTGGGAGCATTGATTTCACACTGGGAGCACTGGGGCCGCACTGGAAGTATGGTTTTCCCGCTGTTTTCCCACCGTTTTCCCCCAGTTTTCCCGCCGTTTTCCCGCTGTTTCCCCACCGTTTCCCCGCTGTTTTCCCCCTGCTTTCCCGCTGTTTCTCCCCCGGTTCCAGGGCACACACCGGTTTTGACGCTGTACCGCACCACATCCCGGCAGCGCTGCAGCAGCCGCTCCGGGGGCTCCCCGCGGCTCCGCAGCTCCAGGTCCAGCAGGTCCCGCAGCTCCGGCGGCTCCCGCCACTCGCACACCTGCGGGACACCACAATTTCCGAGCCCGGGAAGGCCGCGGGGCCCGGCCCGGCGCCTCCCCCCTTTCCCCCCCCCCCGGGCTCCCACCCACCTTCTCGGTCACATCCGTCCCTTTCCGCACGGCGTCCTCCAGCAGCACCCGCAGGGCTTCCCGCAGGAATTCCTCGCCCGCCGCCGGGTCCCAGCCGGGATGCTCCAGCCCGGCCATGGCACCGGCCCCGGCCTCTTCAGCCATGTGTGCTGGACCGTCACCACACCCCCCCGGCCCGAGCCCCGCGGTCACGGCAGCGGGATGGGATGGTGGCTCTGGGATAGTCCCTGGGGACACGGCCTCGCACAGGGACAAGGGACAAAGTCCAGGGACAGCGAGAAGCGGCTCTTAAAGGCGAATCCAAGGAATGGGGGGGGTGAAGGGGGGGTCCCCCAAGTGGTGCCACCCCCCGTCCCCATGGCAGGGCCGCCATAGGGCCTGTCCCCAGTGTCCCCAAGGGGGAGCCCTGATGCCACAGGGAGGGGCAGGATGAGGGGGGTAATAAGAGGGGGGTGCAATGGAGTGAGAGTCGCCATGAGGCGGTCAAAGCGGGGTAACACTCCCCCCCCAAAGGCAGGCGGGGCCTACTTCGGGGGGGGGCCAATAGCGGCGGGGCACCTCACCCCGGGGGCAATAACGTGCATGAGGCAGCCCAGGAGTGACGGGGCGGGCGGCAGGGTCCAGCCGCGGCCCCAGCGCCACCGCCCGGCCCCGCTTCGTGCTGCAGCCCCAGGCTCTGCCCAGCGACCGAACCGGACCAGGCCGCGCTGCCACTCCGTCACTACGGCAACCGCCCGGCGCCAAGATGGCGCCGCAGAGAGCGGCACCATGGCGCGACTTCGCGCATGCGTACGTCGCGCCGGAAGCGCTGTGAATGGCGGGTGGAAGGAGGGGGGGTGTCGTTTCCAGTTCCGGGTCGGCGGCGGCGGCCGAGGACGGGGGGGGGGGCGGCGGCGGGGCCGGTTCTGGACCCGTCGCGGCGGCGGAGCGGAGCCGGAGCGGGGCCGGAGCGGGGAGGAGCGGGGCAGGAGAGGCCGCGGCAGGTACGGACCGAGCCCCCCCCCGCCCCGCGGCCTATGTGGGGGTTGCGGGGCCCTCCCGCGCGCGCCGCCGCCGCCTCGGCCCCGCCCCCACCGGCTGCACCGGGACGGGAGGGGGCGGGGGAGAAAGAGGGGGGGGATGTGGGGGGAGGGTGTCACCTTTGCCCCCGCTGTGACCCCCCTTTCCCCACATGTGATTCTTGCTCTCCCTCCCCCCCATATTGACCCTTCCCCTCCCCCCCACGTCACCTTCCTCCCCCCGGGACCCCCTCACTCTGTTGGACCCCCCCACACACACTCCCTTAGGGTCACCCCCACCCCATCTTGGGACCCCCCAGCTCCGGTCCCCTCACACCCCCTCAGTGTCACCCCCACACGGCGCCCCCCCCACCCCTGTTTCACACCCCCAGGCCCTCCCCATTTCCCCTCCCCCTTCTCTTTCCCACCACCCAGACTCTCCCTGTGGGGCACCCACTTGATGCTCAGCACCCCCACAGACTGCACCATTTAAACGGGGGGGGTCCCCCCTATAACCTCCCCAAACCCTCCTATACCTCCCCATAACCCCCCAAACTCCTCCTAATCCCTCACAATCCCCCTTATAACCCCCAAAGCCCCTTCAACCCCCCCCGTACTGCCCCTATAACCTCCCCTAATGCCCCAAACCCCCATAACCCCCCACAACCCTCTCCTTAATCCCCCCATAGCCACCCATAACCCATCAAAGCCCTCCCTAACCCACCCATAACCCCCCTGTAACCTTCCATAGCTGATGTAGCCCCTGGAGCCTCCCTCTAACCCCTACACAGTCCCCCATAACCCCCACAACCCTATTATAGCCCCCCAAGCCACCACTCTATAACCCCCCAATCCCCCCTTTTAATAACTCAGAACTCCCCCAGCCCCCCATAGCCTCCCAAACCCCCTCCCTACACACTTCATAGCCCTCTAAACCCTTCCCAACCCCCCCATAGCCTCCCAAATACCTTCCTTAACCCCTCCAGAGCTCCCTTATAACCTGTACTCTAACCCCCCCCATAACCTCCCTATAACTCCCCATACCCCCCCCCCAATGCCCCCCTAACCCCGTTTCCTCCCTCCCCGCAGGCGAAGACCCGCACTGGTGTCAGCAGCAGCGCCGGGACCCAGCTCCCACCCCGGCCTTGCGTGTGTGTGGGGTGATGCCCTTGAGGGCTGTGGGGGTGACAACACCCCCGATGTCCCCTCCTGTCTAGTAGGAAGCTGCTGCCCCCCCACCCTACCCCCCCCCCCCCCCGCCCCGTACGTGATTGCTGCTGGGGGGGGCCGAGGAAGACGCTCGTCACCGCGCCGGCGGCACCGGGGCCGAGATGTCGGCGCAGTGGCGGGTACTGGATGAGCCCGGCACAAACATCCCTAAAACACCTTAACTGAGGCCACCCCTCGGAGGGTTAAAAAGGTCCTTCCCGGGGCCACCGTAAGGCTAAAGAATTGTCACAGTCCCTCTGTCGAGGACAGACAGACAGACAGACACACAGCCCCAAGATGGCTCAGGTAATGAGCCCCAAATCTACAACCCCCTCCCAAAACCCACCCACCCCCTTCCCAATCCGTTCCCCCCACACCAAGCTCCCAAGGAGGTATGGCCATGGGGGGTTCCCCCCCCCCCCCCCCCAATCCCCCCTGTCCCACAGCCCCGCGCCATCATCATCATCATCACCCATCACTCACCCGCGCCCCCCCACCCCGGGTTCTATTCCCGGAGCCGGCGGCGCTCTCCCGTTGTTCCAGGGATCGTCGGAGCTCTCCCGGTAGCCGTTAGCTCCCCGCCAAGGGGGGTGTGGGGTGGGGGGGGCAGGGGGGGGCCCCGAGCCTCCCTCTTCCCCCCCTTATCCCCCCCCCTTCCCATTTCAGCGCCCGGTCGTGTGCGGCCCCCCGGCAAAGGGTTTGGTTTGTGGTGCTGGGACCTTTGGGGTGGGGGGTTTGGGGGTGCTGGGGGGGTTTTGGGGGGGTCTGCAGCAGAGCTGCTCTCTCCCCCTCTCCAGGCGAGCCTCCTGGCCTGTGAGGGCCTGTCCGGAGTGTGCCTCGTGCCCACCGTGGCCAGCAAGAAGATGATGCCGAAGCCCAGCTCCAAGCAAGGGGAGAGCAGGGAGCGGGGGGGGAGCCCCGACGTGCTGGTATGGACACCCCCCAGCTGCCTTCAGCCTCTGACCTGCCTTCTTCCTCCCTTAACCTCCCTTCTTCCCCCCTCAAGCCACTTTCTTTCTCTCTCAACCCACTTTCTTCCTCACCGAACCTGCCTTTTCCCCCCTTTCATTCCCCTTTTCCCCCCTTTCATTCCCCTTTTCCCCCCTTTCATTCCCCTTTTCCCCCCTTTCATTCCCCTTTTCCCCCCTTTCACTCCCCTTTTTCCCCCTTTCACTCCCCTTTTCCCCCCTTTCATTCCCCTTTTCCCCCCTTTCATTCCCCTTTTCCCCCTTTTCATTCCCCTTTTCCCCCTTTTCATTCACTTGTCCTCCTTTTCCTTCTCCTTTCCCCCCTTTCGTTCCCGTTTTCCCCCTTTTCATTCACTTTTCCCCCCTTTCATTCCCCTTTTCCCCCCTTTCATTCCCCTTTTCCCCCCTTTCATTCCCCTTTTCCCCCCTTTCATTCCCCTTTTCCCCCTTTTCATTCACTTTTCCCCCTTCTCATTCACTTTTCCCCCCTTTCATTCCGCTTTCCTCCCTTTCATTCACTTTTCTCCCTTTTCATTCGCTTTTCTCCCTTTTCATTCGCTTTTCTCCCTTTTCATTCACTTTTCTCCCTTTTCATTCGCTTTTCTCCCTTTTCATTCACTTTTTCCCCTTTTCATTCACTTTTTCCCCTTTTCATTCACTTTTTCCCCTTTCATTCACCTTTTTCCCCTTTCATTCACCTTTTTCCTCCCTTAATTCACTGTTTTCCCTCCCTTAATTCAGTTTCCCCCTTTCCACTCCCTTTTTCCTCTTCTGAGTTGATTTTCCCCCCTGTTTAATGCGATGTCCCGCTTATTCCCCCCCCATCCGGTGCCATTCCCATTCCAGGCGCTGCGGCAGGATCCGGACAAGCCACGCAGTCGGAAGGACGAGGACGCACCCGAGGCCACGCACATCAAGAAGTCCAGTAAAAAGGCAGGTCGGGGCTTGGGGGGGGCACTTTGGGGTCCCGTCCCACTTTGGTCCCTGGGGTGTCACTTTGGGCTGTGGGGAGTCACCATGGGCTCTGGGGGTGTCACTTTGGGGTCTGGGGGTGTCACTTTGTGCCCTTGCGCTGTCACTTTGGATCTGTGGAGTGTCCCTTTGCCTGGGGGTGTCATTTTGGGGATATCCTTACGCCCAGGGGGGTCACTTTGGGGTTTGGCCTCTGCAGCATCACTTGGGGGTCCAGGGGGTCACTTTGGGCTGTCCCTGCGTGCAGGGGTTCACTGTCCCTGGGGGGTGTCATTTTGGGGTGTCTCTGTGCCTGGGGGGGGTCATTTTGTGGGTATCCTTGTGCCCAGGGGGGTCACTTTGGGGTTTGGCCTCTGCAGCATCACTTTGGGGTCCAGGGGGTCACTTTGGGCTGTCCCTGTGCCCAGGGGGTGTCACTTCAGGGGTATCCTTATGCCCAGGGCTGTCCCGTTGGGGTTTGGCCTCTGTGGCATCACTTTGGGTTCCAGGGTGTCACTTTGGGCTGTCCCTGTGTGCGGGGGTTCACTTTGCCCAAGGAGGGGGGGTCACTTTGGGATATCCCTGTGCCCGGGGGGGGGGGGGGGTCAATTTGAGGCCCGCAGGGGGTAACTGTGGGTGCCCCGCAGCGCCGCAAGCGTGTGTCCGGCGCCGAGGGACCCGGCAGCGCGCCGCGGAGAGGACCGCGCCTCGGCAGCCAGGTTTGCGGCCGCGCAGCACGAGAGCAGCAGGAGCAGGAGGAGGAGGAAGGATTCCCGAGCTCCGGCAGGCGCAGGACGGCCGGGGGGGGCGGTTCTGGGTTGGGGGGGGCAGCGGTTGCCCCCCCCCCTTGTGTGCTGACATGAGCTTGGGGGGGGGGGGCTCTGCCCGTAGGTGCTGGTCATGGAGCAGAACGGTCCCTTCCAGGCCCAGAGCCCGAAGAACTTCATCTGTGAGCACTGCCTGGGCGCCTTCCGCAGCAGCTACCACCTCAAGAGGCACATCCTCATCCACACCGGTACTTGAGGACCCCCACGCACCCCAATAGTGCAAGGAGGGGGGGAGTTACACCCCTAATTTGTGGGTGTTCCCCCCCCCCTTTTGTGGGGTGATTGCAGGGGAGAAGCCCTTTGAGTGCGACGTGTGCGACATGCGCTTCATCCAGAAGTACCACTTGGAGCGGCACAAGCGTGTGCACAGCGGGGAGAAGCCGTACCAGTGCGAGCGCTGCATGCAGGTATCCCGCTGCTCTGGCTGGGATGGGCTGCCCCAGCACTCAGAAGCATTCCCTTATGGAATTCCAACCCCTTTCCAGAGCTTCTCCAGGACAGACCGGCTGCTGCGGCACAAGCGCATGTGCCAAGGCTGCCAAACCAAGAGCCCCGACGCGCAGCTCCTGCTTTAAGAGGCCAACCAGGAATGCCAACCGGGAATGCCGAACGGGAATGCCGACGGCAGCTCCAGGGGTGGTTGGTTTTCCTTCCTCCCCCTCCTTCTTCATCATCCTCATCCTCTGCCTCCATCTCTCCTGCGTTTCATCCCTGGACGCTCGCCCGGACTCTTGGAGCCAACAGCATTTGGAAAAGGAGCTGGAAAAGCCCATTCCCAATGGGAAGAGCACAGGATGCCGCCTGCAGACCTCCCTCCCTCTCCCTACACCCCCTTTTTATCAGCCCCCCCCTCTCAGGAAAGACTCGGAAGCCCCAAAGCAGCAGAATGGGGGTGTCCCCCCCCCTGCCAAGGGCTTCCCTGGCTCAGGTTGGAGCAGGAGCTGATCCCAGCGCCTCCACTTTGGATAGCTTTGGGAGCAGCAAGAGGAATTCTTGTCATTGGAAAGGGGGGGGGGTCCCCCTATGAGCTTTGCCCCCCCCCCCGGCGCCTTCATCTCATGTTTTGGGGCGCTTTTGGGGTGTTTTGGGGGTTTTCTCCTTTCACACGGTTTGGGGCTGGTGCCTTCGCTCGTCGCTAGAGCTGGGGGGGCCTCAAAGGAGGCCATTTGCAGCCTCCCCCATGCTGGGGGGGGGACCCCCAAGAGCCTTGTTGGGGGGGCAAGAAAAGGCCATGAAGTGCCCCCCCCTTCACCTCCCAGCCCCATTTTGGGGGTCCCCCACCTCCCGTGCCCCCCACCCAAAGCACAGTGGCCCTGGACGTGGCCCTGTCAGCTGGGGGAGCACCAGTGATGCCACATAGGAGCCCCTCCCACGGGGCCCCCCCATTTTGGGACCCTCCTGCATCAGTTTGGGGGGGCCAGGATGGGGGTTGTGGGGGTCAGATCTTGCCTCTGAGTAGGAAAGGGGGGGGGGGGGCGATGATGCTGAGGACCCCCACACACACGTGGGGGGGGGGCACCGGCCCCCCTGCCACCACCCCCCCCCCCCCGGGGTTTGATTTTGGGGTGGTTTTGTTGGGTTTTGGGGTTTCTTACACTTGTTTTGTTATTGGGGGGGGGGGCTGTAGTTTTTATTACACTGTCCCCAGCTCGTGTGTCCCCCCTCGTGTTTCCCCCCACCCCCTCAGTGCCCCCCCCCCCCCTCGGTCCCCGTGTCCTGCCCCTCCCCCCCCCCCCCGGCCTTTAGGGTTTATTTAAATAAAAACTCGTCGGGTTTTTTTCTCTTTTTTCTAATTCTCGGCTCCATTGGTTCATTGGGGGGGGGGGGGGGGGCACCCTCACTCCCACCCATGGGTGCTTATGGACATCCCCCATGGACTCCCCAGCACCATCTATAGAGGTCTATGGACCCTCTCCCATGAACCCATAGGGGCCCATGGACCCCCCCCATCCCATAGGTGACCATGGGTGCCCCATTCCCCCCCCCCCCCCAGGCCCGTACCCCCCATGAAGGAGGTGATGAGGACATGGGGGGGACGGGGGGGGGTGTGGTTTATTGAGGGGCTTCAGCACAAGAAGGGGGGGGGGGTCCCTGTGGTTGTGGTCCCTGATAGTGGGGGTGTCCAGGGATGGGGGGGTCCCCCCGCTGTCTCCTCACTCCGGCCGGTTGCTGGTGTCACTTTGGGGGCTCCTGTAGGGAGGGCACCGGGGCGGGGGGGGTGTCACAGAGGGTATTCCCGATGGCATTCCCGACGCTATTCCCGCCCCAGAGAAGGGCTATGGAACCCCCCCTCCATCATCCATAGGGGCCCATGGGGGCAAGACCCCCCCCATAACTCCCCTATAGGGTCCCATGGGTGCCAGCCCCCTCCCAGGGAGTGGGTCCCACACTCCATGGTCAGCCCCATAGACACCCCCCCCCCCCGGTACCGGCACTCCGGGCTCCCGCCGTGGCGCGGGGGGTTTCGCGCCCGCTGGGGGGCGCCGCGGCACGGGCAGCGCGCGCCCAGCTCCAGCTGCAGCGCCCCCTGGAGGCCCGGCACGCGCAGCGTCACGCGGCTGCGCGGGAGCGGGCACGAGGCGGCGCGGGCCCGGACCGTGAACATCACCTGGGGGCGGGGGGGACACGACACGACACGACATGACATGGGATATCGCGATATGGGATATGGAACATGTGGATATGGGGACATACGGACACATGATCCCCCATACCTGTCCCAATGTCCCCACATCCTCCAGTCCTTCCCCATATCCCCCCCCATCCTGATGTCCCCGTGTCCCATATCCCCGTGTCCCCCAGGCCTCCATATCCCCATGTCCCATATCCTCACATCCCCATGTTCCCAGTTCCTATGTCTCATACCCCATGTCCCCCCATATCCCATATCCCAATACATCCCACCCATGCCCCCATATCCCAATACATCCCCCCATGTCCCCATATCCCATATCCCAATACATCCCACCCATTCCCCCATATCCCAATACATCCCCCCATGTCCCCATATCCCATATATCCCAATACATCTCCCCCATGTCCCCATATCCCAATACATCCCCCCATATCCCATATATCCCAATACATCCCCCATGTCCCCATATCCCATATATCCCAATACATCTCCCCCATGTCCCCATATCCCAATACATCCCCCCATGTCCCCATATCCCATATATCCCAATACATCTCCCCCATGTCCCCATATCCCAATACATCCCCCCATATCCCATATATCCCAATACATCCCCCCATGTCCCCATATCCCATATCCCAATACATCCCACCCATTCCCCCATATCCCAATACATCCCCCCATGTCCCCATATCCCATATATCCCAATACATCTCCCCCATGTCCCCATATCCCAATACATCCCCCCATATCCCATATATCCCAATACATCCCCCATGTCCCCATATCCCATATATCCCAATACATCTCCCCCATGTCCCCATATCCCAATACATCCCCCCATGTCCCCATATCCCATATATCCCAATACATCCCCCCATGTCCCACCTCCTGGTTGACGCGGACGCCGGTGCAGAGGCCGCCGTGGGGCCGGGGGGATCCGGGGCCACCCCCGCAGTGGGACTCGAAGCTGAGGCTGATGTTGGGGGGCAGCGGCGAGTGCTTGAGCTCCACGGTGGACGCGAGGGCCTGGTGGGGGGGGGGAGGAGAGGCAGCCGGGGGTGTCAGCACCCCCCAACGCCCCCCAGGGTGCCCCCGGCCCCCCCTCACCTCGTAGGCATCCGCCAGCAGCCGCAGGACGTTGCTGGAGTCACCGCGGAGCTCCCGCACCACGGCCCGGGGCAGCTCCCGGCTGAGCTCCTGCGGGCACGGCTCGGACCCGCTCACGCACAACGGGACCCAGCATCCCCCCCCCCCCCCCCGGTACCCCAAACACAGCCCCGAGTACCCCGAAACACCCAAAAACAGCCCCGGGGCACCCAAAAACAGCCCCAGGGGTACCCAAAAACCCAGAAACACCCCAAAACAGCCTCGGGGGTACCCAAAACACCCAGAGACACCCAAAAACAGCTCCGGGGCACCCAAAAACAGCTTCAGGGGCACTCAAAACATCCAGAAACACCCAAAAAACAGCCTCGGGGCACCCAAAAACAGCATCAGGGGCACCCAAAACACCCCCGGGGCACCCAAAACACTCTTGGGACACCCCAGAAACAGCCACGGAGCACCCAAAACCAGCCCCAGGGGTACCCAAAACAGCCAGAGACACCCAAAACCCCCTGAATCACACTGGGACCCCTACAGCATCCCCATGGATACCCCAGAAGAGCCCAATAACAGCCCTGAGCACCCCAAAACACCCAGAGACACCCAAACACAGCCCCGGGAACCCCAAACACAGCTCCCGGTACCCCAAAACACTCAGAGACACCCAAAACAGCCCCGGGGCACCCAGAACACCCTGAATCACACTGCAACCCCCAAAGCATCCCCATGGATACCCCAGAAGAGCCCAATAACAGCCCCAGGCACCCCCAATAACCCAGGGACCACCAACACCCAAACCAGCCCCATGGACACCCCAAAACACCCCGAATCCCCCCCCATGTCTCCCCCAAACCCTCCCTTTCCCCCTTCCAACCTCATAGAGCGGCACCACGGGCCGGGTGACAGCGAAGATGAGCTGGATGTCGGCGGCCTCCAGCACCTGAGCCAGCAGCCCCACGGAGGGGTAGTCCTGGGGGGGGGGTGTCTGTGTGTGAACGGGGGCGCTGGTGCTGGGTTGGCCCCCCATGACCCTCCCCATCCTGCCCGCACATGGCGGTGCTGAGCCGTGTAGCGGCCGCTGGCGTCGAGGTGGCAGCGGGTGTCACTGGGGCGGGTGATGCCCCCGAGCTTCCCGTCCCCTGCTGAGTGCCAGGCGTCGTCGGAGCAGAAGAGCAGCACCCGCGTGGCCGAGCCCCAGCCCAGGCGGTCCTGGGGGACAGGGGGATAGGAAGGGACAATGGGGGGTATGGGGACATAAAGGGCATAGGGAGCACAGGGGGCATAGGGGGCATGGGGGACATGGTGGGGGACGAGGTGCACCAGGGGCACAAGGAGCTCAAGGGGCATGAGGGGCAGGGGGGGCACAAGGCGCATGAGGGGTATGGAGGACATGAGGGGACATGAGGGGCACGGGGGGCACAAGGGGTATGATGGGTATGGGGGGAAATGGGGGCATGGAGGGCACAAGGCGCATGAGGGGTATGGGGGACATGAGGGGACATGAGGGGCATGGGGGGCACAAGGGGTATGATGGGTATGGGAGGACATGAGGGGCATGGAGGGCACAAAGCGCATGAGGGGTATGGGGGACATGAGGAGACATGAGGGGCATGGAGACCTCAAGGCGCATGATGGGTATGGGGGGACATGAGGGGCATGGAGAGCACAAAGGGTATGATGGGTATGGGGGACATGAGGGGACATGAGGGGCATGGGGGGCACAAGGGGTATGGGGGGACATAGGGACATGAGGTGAAAGAGGCTCTTTGTGGGGTCCATGCTTGCCCGCATCCTGTCCCTGTCCCTCACCCCGCACACGGCCGCCTGCAGCACGGCGTCGAAGCCGCTCTCGGGCGCATCCAGGTTCGCGGCGCTGCGCAGCCCCGCCACGCGCTCGGCGAAGGCCCCGGCGCGGCCGCTCAGCGCCAGCTCGTGCCGGAACGCGGCCGCGGGCTCACACGGTTCCCTCCTGCGCGGGCAGGGCCAGGGCCGCGGCCCCACGCTGCTGAACGGCAGCACCGGCTTCTCCACGAAGGAGCCCAGGCCTGGAACAGGGACACGGCTCAGCCCCGGAACACCACAGGAGTCCCATCAGCATTCATCTCCCATCAACCATCAGCTATCAGCCATCATCCATCCATCATCCATCATCCATCCATCCATCATCATCCAATCCATCCATTATCCATCAGCTATCAGCCATCATCCATCCATCCATCATCATCCAATCCATCCATCATCCATCATCCATCCATCCATCATCATCCAATCCATCCATCATCCATCATCCATCATCCATCCATCCATCATCATCCAATCATTCCATCATCCATCCATCTATCATCATCCAATCCATCCATCATCCATCCATCATCATCATTCCATCTATCTATCCATCCTCATTCCATCTATCCATCCTTCCATCCATCCATCTGTCCATCCATCCATCTGTCCATCCATCCATCATCATTCCATCATCCATCGATCCATCATCCATCCATCCACTTACCCATTTATCCATCCATCCATCCATCTATCCATCCATCCATCCATCCATCCATCCATCCATCCATCCATCCATCCATCATCATCCATCATCCATCATCCATCCATCCATCCATCATCCATCGCCCATCATCATCATCCATCCATCCCCACCCTTCAGTCATCATCCAGTCATCATCCGTCCATCACCCATGGATGTGTCGTGTCCCCCCCCCACGGGTGTTGTCCCCCCCCACCCCATGGGTGTCCCCGCACCGATGCGGACGGAGGAGCTGAAGTTGTGCAGGGTGTCCATCAGGTCACTGCCCAGCATACGGATGGTCTCCAGGTCATCCCGCATGGAGTAGGACAGGTCCATCAGGTAGTAGAGGTCCACGGGATGTCCCTCAGGGCGGCGGAACCGGACCTGGAAGCTCTGCTCCTCTCCTGGGGGGAGGAAAAGCGGGTTCACGGGGAAAAGGGGACACTCTGGCCAGACACCAGTGTCCCTTGTGTCCCACCAGCATTGGCTGCTCTGGAGCCATCCCTCAGCCACCCTCTTCTCCATCCGTCCGTCTATCCACCTTCTCCATCCCTCCATCCACCTTCTCCATCCCTCCATCCACCTTCTCCAGCTCTCACCATCTCTCCATCCATCCTCATCTTCATCTCCATGCCCCCATACATCTCCACTTCCCCACCCTCTATCCCTCTTCATCCATCCATCTTTCCATGCTCCATCTCAGTCACCATCCCTCCATCTTCACCATCTCTTCATCCATCCCTCATCTCCTTTTCTATCATCTATCCAACCATCTTCACCATCCATCCTCCATCCATCCATCCATCCATCCATCCATCCATCCTCCATCCATCCATCCATCATCCATCCACCCATCCATCCTCCATCCATCCTTCCATCCATCCATCCATCCATCCATCCATCCATCCATCATCCATCCATCCATCCATCCATCCATCCATCCATCCATCATCCATCATCCATCCACCCATCCATCCTCCATCCATCCATCCATCCATCATCCATCCACCCATCCATCCTCCATCCATCCATCATCCATCATCCATCCACCCATCCATTCTCCATCCATCATCCATCCATCATCCATCCACCCATCCATCCTCCATCCATCCATCCTTCCTTCCATCCATCCATCCATCCATCCATCCATCCATCCATCCATCCATCCATCATCCATCATCCATCCACCCATCCATCCTCCATCCATCCATCATCCATCCACCCATCCATCCTCCATCCATCCATCATCCATCATCCATCCACCCATCCATCCTCCATCCATCATCCATCCATCATCCATCCACCCATCCATCCTCCATCCATCCATCCTTCCTTCCATCCATCCACCCATCCATCCTCCATCCATCCATCCATCCATCATCCATCCACCCATCCATCCTCCATCCATCATCCATCCACCCATCCATCCATCCATCCATCCATCCATCCCAGCCCCATCCCAGCCCCTTGCCGCACTCACCGGGCAGGAGCCACATCTGGACACGCTGTGGGCGCAGCGGGACATGGTCCCCCCCCGGGAGCAGCTCCAGGTCCTGCAGCACCCTGAGGCTGCCGCGGGGCAGCACCACGGCCCCGGGGGGGCACCCGGCGCCTTCCAGCACCTCCGGGGGGGCGCAGCGGGGCAGAAACCCCTGCGGGGGTCACGTTCAGCACCAGCACCCCCGTTACCCCCCATGTCCCCCCCTCCCTGCACCCGCTGTGGGTGCCCCCACCCTCCCCTGCTGTTTGTCACTGAGGTTTGGTTGCTTCCTGGTGACAAACCACAGCCACCGGGGCGGGGGGGGGGGGGGCACGTAAAGGTGGGGGCACCAAACAGCACACGGGGGGGGATCAGGGACATTGGGACCCCCCAGGACACTGGGGACCCCATGGGGATCCCTCGGGATGCCCGTATCTCGCGGGGACATCCATAGGGCACACAGGCCCCCCCCCCGGCGACCCCGCAGCACCCCAAAGTCACCCCGCGACCAGCGCGGACACGGGTGACCCCCCCCGAAGGGCACCGCGACCCCCAATAGGGCAGGGAACCCCCAAAGCCGGACCCGGAGGGGGAGGGTGGGGATGGGGGGGTCAGGTCGTGGGTCAGAGGGATCAGGGGGTTCAATAGGGGGGTCAGAGGGGTTCGGGGGGGGACCAGGGGGGTCAATGGGTGTCAATGGGGTCCCAGGGGGTACCCCCCCCCGCCCCGCTCACCGGCTGCTCGCACCAGGCGCAGCGCGGGTGCATCCGGACGCACTCCTCGCAGGACGTGAGGAGCTCGCAGCGCTCTGGGGACACCGCGGGGGGGGGTCAATCGGGGGGGGGGGGGGGGCACATGGGACCCCCCCCCATCCCAGTGAGCCCCCCCCAGCCCCTCACCTGCCCCGGCCCTCCCCGGGGTCACCAACAGCAGCGGCAGCAGCAGGAGCCCCCCCGCGCGCCCCATGGCCACGGTGATGGGAGCCGGTGGGGGGGGGAAGGCGGGGCCGCATCCGGCGGGGGGGGGGGAGTGGGATGGGAGGGGCACCCATGGGTGGCGATTGGGGCACCCATGGGTGGGGGACAGGATACCGGGGGGTTGTCCCGGGGGGGGAGCGTCCATCACCCCGCAGTGCCCCCCCCCGTTATCCTTGAGGGGTACCCCAAGAGGGGGGCCCCCAGATTGACCTCCTCCGTTATCCGTGCTTGGGGGTGCCCCCCCTCCTCCCCAAGTGCCTCCATCACCAGAGGGGTGCCCCCTCCATCACTAACGGGGGGATCCCCAACTGTTTCCATGGGGGGGGACACCCAAACCACACCAGGGCCCCCCCTGACCCATCCACATCACACCAGGACCCCCCCCAACCAAACCAGGAGCCCCTTCCCCCACCACACCGGGGCCCCCCCAAATTTCCATCTCTTTATTTTGCAAAAATAGAAAAGTCCCGGGGCCCCCCCGAGGAGGGGGGGTGGGGGCTGTAAACATGGCGGGGGGAGGGGCAGCTCGCACAATGGGGGGGGGGGGGCACATGGCGGGGAGAGGGGGGGGGTGGGCAGCAGCGGGGGGACCCCCCCCGGGGCCGGGGGCACCCCCGGTGTAAACGCAAAGGAATAAATAATGGGTGAAAAGTGCTGCCCCGGGGAGGGGGGGCAAAGGGGGGGGGGGCACAAAGTGACCTCTCCCCCCCCCGTAGTGTAACAGACCCCCCACAAGGGCTGTGCACCCCCAAATTGGGGGGGGCAGGGAGCACCCCCCGTTGGTAACAGATATTGGGGGGGCAGTTTGGTCCTGGGGGGGTGTGGGGTGGGACCCCCCCCAAAGCTGCCCTAAGGGGGGGGGCACCCAGTAGGGTCCCCCCATGGCATTGGGGTAACTGTGACTATGGCTTGGGGCCCCCCCCAGCAATACTGGGGGGGGGTTGAGGGGGGGCTCACTTTGTGCCCCCCCATCTTTGGTCTCTGTAGTGTTCTGTGCTGGGGGGGGAGGAGTGTAGAGCACAGGGAGGGGGTTTGGGGGCATCCCCCCCAAAAGCAAAACCCACAAGCGACCCCCCCATATAAAACAATAACCAGCAAATTAATTGCCCCCCCTGAATTGGGGGGTCCCACCTGCACCTGAGGGGGGGAAAATGGGGGTGCCCCCCCCAGTCCACCCTGTCTCCAATAAATAAAGGCCCCAGTGTTGGGGTCCCCCCTGGGGTGACGATGGGGGGTGGTGGTGCAGTGGGGTGGGGAGGCACCCCAGGGGTGTCAGGTATTAATGTGGGGAGGGGGGTTCTGTCCATTGTTGCCCCCCCTTAAATCCCCTCTCAAATACAAGGTGGGGGGGGGGGGGCAGCGGGGCTGGGGGGGGGGCTTTGGCGTGAAGCTGAGGTTGGGGTGGGGGGGCCCCCCCGGGCCCCCCAGCTTAAGGCAATAGCTGTGCCGCGGGGTCCCCCCCGCGCGGCTCCATCAGTCTCTGGAGCCCCCCCACATTTGGGGGGGGCACAGTTGGGGTTCCCCCCCCCGGAGCAAAGGGGGGGGCCCTGGAAGGCTGTTGTGCATGTCCAACCCTTGGAGAGGGGGGACACACAATTGCCCCCCCGCACCGGAGTGGGCTGGGGGGGGGCCTATGGGGAGGAAGGGGGGGGCCCAGGGGGGCTGTCCTGGGCCGGGGGGGGATCCGGAGGGGGCTGCCCCCCCTCTTCCGCTTCCTCCTGGAACATCTCAGGGTTCTCCAGCATCTCCCGGATCAGGGGGGGCATCGGCCCCGGGATCTCCATCTTCAGCGTGATGGCTCGCTCCGCGCCTGCGGGACCCCCTCCGTCAGCACCAGGGACCCTCCCATGAGCAGGGACCCCCCCTGCAAGCTCCAGACCCCCTGATCCCCTCTTAGCACCCCTCAATGTGAGTTCCACCCAATGCCTCCCTGTGTGCCCCAGCATCACCCCTCGAGCACCCCCCATGCACAAGCCCCTCCAAGTACCCCCCCCTCCCACATGTACAAGCCCCCCTGAGCATCCCATTTCCCCTACACGCTCCCTGGTGAGCTTCCTCCCTATAGAGCTCCCCATCCCATGCACAAGCCCCTGTGAGCATCACTCCCCCCTAAAGAGCTTCTTCCATAGAGCTCCCCATCCCATGCACAAGCCCCTGTGAGCATCACTCCCCCCTAAAGAGCTTCTCCCCATAGAGCTCCCCATCCCATGCACAAGCCCCTGTGAGCATCACTCCCCCCCTAAAGAGCTTCTCCCTATAGAGCTCCCCGTCCCACACACAAGCCCCCCCGTGCCCCCCCCCCGCGCACCCTTGGTGCTGATGCCGCGCAGGTCCGTGATCTTCATGAGCATCCTCGGGAACATGTGGGGCTGCCGCGGCCGCCGCCGCCGCGCGTACACCTTGAGGGCCTCCAGCAGCGGCTCCTGCAGCCGCTCCACCTGCTCCGGCTCCTCCAGGTCCTGCCGGTCTGCGGGGGGGGGGACACGACACCGGGCTCAGCACCTCCAGAGACACCCCCCCCACCGTGTCCCTGCTGCCACCTACAGGGGTCCCCGAGTCACCGCATCCCAGCGACCGCCTGAGCCAGATGTGGCCTGTCCCCATGTCCCTTCATCCCCATCAAGCTGACACCTCCCGACCCAGAGATCCCCTTGTCCCTATTGCCCCATTATCTAGGTGTTCCCATGTCCTCATGTCCCTCTACCTCATGTCCCTACATCAGTATGGCCCTGCTATCTCCCAACCCAAAGGTCCCCATGTCCCTGCTACTGCCTGGCAGTTGTGCCCTGTCTCCATGTCCCTCCATCCCCATGCCCCTGCTACCTCCTACCCTGAGGTCCCAATGTCCCTGTGCTCCTCAGAAGTTCCCACGTCCCCCCATGTCCAGCTGGGTCTGGATATCCCGCGTCCCCATGTCCCTACATCCCCACTACCTTCTGATCCAGAGGTCCCCATGTCCCTGCTGTGTCCTGGCCTGGAGGTCCCTGTGTCACCTTGTCCCACTTCCTCCTGGTCCAGAGGTCCCTATGTCCTTGCTGCTGCATCATCCAGAGGTCCCATTTCCCCACATCCCTGCTACCTCCTGATCCAGAGATCCCCATGTCCCTGTGTCCCCACGTTCCTGCTACCCCCTGACCTGGAGGTCCCCATGTCCCTGCTTCCTGCCGGCCCACAGGTCCCCGTGTCCCCACAGCCCTGGGCTGGATGTCCCCATGTCCCCATCACCTCCGCAGATGAGGCAGATGGCACTGAGCAGCCCAGTCTCGGTGTCATCCATCTGCAGGGGCAGGAGCTGCCCGGCGAAGGCGAACACCAGGTCCGTGAGGGGCCCGAACCCGGCGTTGTGCATCTGCGTGCGGTTCAGCGTCAGCCCATCCGAGAAGGTCATCGTGTCCTGCTCCGGGGTGTAGCGCGTGCAGATCCGCAGCATCTGTGGGGGGGGGCATGGAGTCACATCACCCAGAGACCCTTTCCACCGGAGCAGGGGGCTCCAAGCCCCTGTGTCCAACCTGGCCTTGAACACTGCCAGGGATGGGGCAGCCACAGCTTCTCTGGGCACCCTGTGCCAGCGCCTCAGCACCCTCACAGGGAAGAGCTTCTGCCTAAGAGCTCATCTCAGTCTCCCCTCTGGCAGGTTAAAGCCATTCCCCTTGGCCTGTCCCTACAGGCCCTTGTCCAAAGCCCCTCTCCAGGTTTCTTGTAGCCCCTTTAGGCACTGGAGCTGCTCTTAAGTCTCCCCTTAAGGAGCCCTCGCAGCATCTCCGTGGCCTCCTCTGGCCTCGCTCCAGCAGCTCCACGTCCCTCTTGTGTTGATGCCCCAGAGCTGGATCAGGGCTGCAGCGGGGGTCTCACAGAGAGCAGCAAAGGGGCAGGACCCCCTCCCTGAGCTGCTGCTCTGGGGGTGCAGCCCAGCACAGGGGGAGGGTTCTGGGCTCAACACTGGTCATGGGCAGCTCCTCACCCAACAGCCCCAAGTTCTCCTCCTCTGTTCTGAATCACTTCTCCATCCCACCTGTGTCTGGGACTGCCCCAACCCAGGGGCAGAACCTTGCCCTTCGCCCTGTTGAGCTCCATGTGGTTTCTCAGTGTATCCAGATCCCTCTGGATCCCGTCCCTCTCCTCTGGTCCATCAACACAGCTCAGTGCCATCACCGCCTGGCTGAGGGCGCGTGCATCCCACTGTGTTGCTGATACGATGGACATGCCCCCCCCCCCCCCCAAACCCCTCTCTAGGCCCCCCCAGCCCCTCACCAGGATGTCCAGGCACGCTGCCTTGAGCAGGGTGATCTGATCGGCCATGCTGAGCGCCGTGAAGCCGGGCAGGCGCTTGGCGAACTCCACGATCTTGATGATGCACTTGGTGGCCAACTCACTGAACTTGTCCCACAGCCCTGGGTCCAGCTGCACCCGGCGCTCGGCGCTCGCATCCTTGGGGGCGAAACACACATGGGGATGTAGTTATGGGTCTGCTGGTGGGGTGCCCCCCCCCCGGACCCTCCCTTTGGTGCTCACCATGGTGTACTTGCCCAGCTGGCACAGCGAGGGGAAGGTCTCCTGATGGGCTTTGCTGACCTTCTGCACCAGCTCCTCCAGCTCGGGGCTCAGCTCATAGCTCTCAACCGTGGCCTCCTCCTTCATCTCCTTCTTCTTCTTGTTCCTGTCATTGCGAACGGCTGTGGGGAGAAGTGGGGGGGGTCAAGGGGGAGGTTTGGGGGTGCCCCCCACCCCTTCCCCATGCAGTGCTTCCTGCCCCCCCTCCCCTTCGCACCGGCACAGGATGTGCCAGCAGGATATCCACATATAGCACAATGCAGCTGGAAGGGATCCCAAAGCCCCCCCCCCAAGGTGGGGGGCACCCTACACACCCCCCCCCAAAGGTGGGGCACCCCAAACCCCCCCAAACTGGGGACCACCCCATTGCAAGGGGCCAGCTCCATGGGGGAGACGCTGGATATTGATGCTTTGGGCTGGGGGGGGACGGGACATGGGACATATTGGGGTGTGTGTCCCCCCCCAAGGACCCCCCCATCAGGCCCTGGGCCGCACCTTCCTTGGACATGCCGACCTCGAAGCACTTCTGGAGGCGGCAGAACTGGCACCGGTTGCGGGTCACCTTGTTGATCTGGCAGTTCTTGTCCCGGTGGCACGTGTACACCATGTTCTTCTGGATGCTGCGGCGGAAGAAGCCCTGGGCGGGGGGCAAAGGGAGCGTGAAAGGGGGGACTGGAAGCACCTCTTGGGGAGCCCCAAGTCACCCCCCAACTGGGATCCTCAGTTGCAGCTCCCCAACAGCCCCACTGATGGCTCCACAGTGTCCGTGGGCTGCTCACCTGTATCACGGGGGGGGGGTCCCCCCTGGGGCATCCCCAACATCCCCAGGGGGTTACCCAGTGCCCACTGACCAGGCTCCCCATGCCCAGGGGTCTTCCCAGTACTCAGGGGTTCCCCAGTATCTCCAAGGGGTCTCCAGTGCCCCCATAGGGTCCCTAACACCCTGAGGGCTCCCCAATCCCACCATGGGTCCCAGGGAATCCCCGCTCCCCCCATGGGTCTGGGGGGGGGGTCCAGTGCCAGGGTCTCCCCGTTCCCCCCATGGGTTCCCAGCACCCAGGACTGTTCCCCACTCCCCCCATGGGGGCTCCCCACTCCCCCCATGGGTCCTGGATGGGTTCCCCAGCACTGGGTGCTCCCCTCTCCTCCTATGTGTTTGGGGGGGTCCCCACTCCCCCATAGCATCCCCATTCCCCCCCCTGTACCCCACCTTGCAGCCCTCGCAGGAGCTGACCCCATAGTGGTACCCCGAGGACTTGTCGCTGCAGACGAAGCAGGGCTTGTAGACGCGGGGCGGGGGGGGCGGCGAGGGCGAGCTGGGCACCATCTCCTCCCCACTGCGGCTTGGGGTCTCCACGGCTGGGGGGGGGACGACACACGGGGGGGGGGATCAGGAGCACCCTGAAACCCCCCCTGGGTGCTCCAAACTGGTGCTAAACCCCCCTGAGAGTGGGAGATGCTGCCAAGGGGTGGGGAAACTGAGGCACGATGGGGGGGACGGAGGGGGGCACCCATGGGGGGGGGAATGGGGGGGTACCCAAGGAGCTGCATCCATCCCGGGGGGGGACACAGGGGGGTGAGGGATAGAGGGGGACGAGAGCAAAGTGGGGGGTCGCAGTCCAGCCCCCCCTCACCCCCCATTCCTTCCCAAGGGCCTCCCAACCCAGGTTATAGAGGATGTGGGGGGCTGGGACACCCCCAAAACCAGGTTTTGTGGGAACTGGAATTCCAACCTGGGGGCATTTGGGGCCTGAGCCCTCCCCCAGAAGCAGGTTTTGGGGGGATTTGATGTGCTGGGACCCCCCCAAACCCAGGCTTTGAGGAATTTGGGGGTCTGGGACCCACTAAAACCAAGTTTCAGAGGATCTGGGATGCTGGGACCCCCCAAAATCCAAGTTTTGGGGTATTCGAGGGGCCAGGGCCCCTCCAAACCCTGTTTTGGGGGGGGTTTGGGCTATGGAACTCCCCAGTCCCAGTTTTTCGGGGTCCAGAACTGGAGTTGGGGGCATTTGAGGGCCAAGACCCCCCCAAGCCCTAAGTTTTGGGGATTTGGGGTCCTGGGACCTCCCCCAACCCAGTTTTGGTGCTCCCCAAATCCCTTCCCATGGTTTGGGGGGGGGGGGGGGGGGTAACATCAATGTCCCCACTGTGGCGGGGGGGGGGGTACACACACAGCGTGGCCCCCCCGGCCCCGCAGCCTGCAGAAGGAGGGGGTTGGGACGGGGGGGCGGGGTTTCTCGCCAGTGTTTTTCTATGAAACCCAACAAAAAAAGCCAAAATTGCTGAAATTGAGGAAATTCCGGCCCCCGCCCGCCCGCGCGCTCCAGAACACGCCTGCGGGGGGGGGGGGGGGGGGGCGCACACACACGCAAACACATACATGACACACGCCAAGCACACGCCGCGGCGGGCACCCCCACCTTGCACACGCGTGTGCACACACAAATACACCAGGAACCCCCCAAAATCAACAGCCCCCCCCCCTTATTCCTGCCTTCCCCCCCACCCCCCGGCAATGGAACCACAACCACGCACCACACCCTGTGACACCCCCTCGTACGACTCTTGTGCAATGGGGGGGGGGGGGCACACAACGACACAGTGGGGGTGCCCCCCCCTTGCTTTGGGACCCATATGGGGTGAACCCCAAGTTGGGGGGGGTTTGGTTCCCCCCCCCCCCCAACCCTAGGGTGCTGTTGGGGCCCCATAGAAGGTGCCGGGGGTGGTTAAAGGGAGGTAAGGGGGGGGGCAGTAGGTTAACACCCCCCCCCCCCGTGCCTCAGTTTCCCCTCAAAGCCAAGGTTGGATTTGGGGGGGGTTTGACCCCAAATGAGGCACTCAGCCAACAACATCGCCCCAAAACCACTCGGGGGGGGGACGTACCCATGGGGGGGGCACACAACGCAATGGGGACCCCCCCAAACCCTCCTTAGGTTTGGCTTCCAATCACTGCTTCCCCTCCAGCTCTACCGGTGCCTAATTTGGGGGGGGGGGGGCGGTGTGTGTTTAAAGGGAATCCCCCTCCAACCGACGGCTGTGCCCCCCCCTCCAATGGCCGGATGAAGGGGGGGACCCCAGCACCCCCTTGGCCCCCCCTGGGGGGAGCCGGGCCGGTTTTGGGGCGGCCCCGCAGGGGTTAAATGCCACATTGGCAACGCTGGGCGGGTGCGGCAGCCCCGCACTGGAACCAGTCGGGCCGGGGCGCTGGGAGTGGGGGGGGGAACGGGACGGGGGGGGCCGCTCCCTCGGGGTAGGGGGGGGGGAACGGACCACAATGGGGGCCATTTGGGGGGGTTCCGCCTCCCCCAACTGTTTCCACCCAGATTGGGGGGGGGGAAGCGGCTGCGAGGGGGTTGTCTGCCCCCCCCCGGCCCCCCGCCCCTATGGGGCGTTCAGCCCCACATCTGCCCCCCCCACGGGTGCAGCCCCAAAATGGGGTCCAACCACGCCACCCAAATTGGGGGTGCCTCTAAATGGGCTCCCCCCCCACTTCCAAACCGCCCCCCCCACGGCTGCCCCCCCCCAATAGGGTTCCGGATCCCACCCCCTCCCCACACCGAGGTCTCCCAAGACGCGGTGTCCGGGTGCGAGTGACCGAGGGGGGTCCCCCCAAAACGGGGGTGACCCCGGGTGTGGGACCCCCCCCATCACCCCCAAACCTCCCCGCATCGCTTCCCGCCGCCTCCGCGCCCCCCCGGACCCCCCCGTACCGCGGCGGGCGGGCGGCGGCCAGGCAAAGGGCGGCAGGGCCCCGCAGCGCGGCCCGTACCCCGCCTTGCGCAGCGCGCAGGCCCCGCGGTTCGTCACGTCGTGCAGCCGCCGCGGCCCCGCCAGCGCCTCCAGGCAGTCGAACATGGCGGCGGGCACCGAGCCACCGGCCCCGGGAATCAACGGCAGCGGCCGCGGACACGGAGCCGGCCCCGAACCCGGACCCCGCGGGTGCGGCTCCGGCCCCGGCCCAGCGACCGGCACGGGGCGGGGCTTGTGGAGGGGCGGGGCTCTAGGGAGGGGCGGGGCCTGGCGGGCACACGCGGTGTCACGCTCAGGGTGTCACATCGTGTCATGCGCTGTCACACACGGCCCATGTCACACCACGTCACACGCACTGAACAGTGTCGTGTCACACACACAGTGTCACGTCACACACACATCATGTCACACATGGTGTCACACATGGACAGTGTCACACATGCATAGTGTTGTATATGGACAGTGTCACACACAGTGTCACGTATCGACAGTGTCACACATGGACACTGTCACACACACATAGTGTCCCACACACATAGTGTCCCACACATATAGTGTCACACATGGACAGTGTCATACGTGGACAGTGTCATAAATGCATAGTGTCACACAGTGGTCATACATGGACAGAATCATAGTATCACACATGGACAATGTCACATAGACAGTGTCACACATGCACAGTGTTACACATGAACAGTGCCACATACAGCGTCACACGTGCACAGTGTCATACATGGACAGTACCACACACAGCGTCACACGTGCACAGTGTCATACATGGACAGTACCACACACAGTGTCACACGTGCACAGTGTCATACATGGACAGCACTGCACACAATGTCACACATGCACAGTGTTATACACACACAGCTGCATGTGTTTGATCGCACACGCGTGTGCCCAGCCCTACCGCACCCCACGGTGTGTCCCCATGTGCGCAGGCGTGCGCAGGCGTGTGCAGGCGTGTGCAGCGTGTGAGGCCCATGCCAGCAACACCCGCCCGGCTGCATTCCTGCCCCTCCTACCCCCGGGGGGGGGCCCTGCACGGGGAGGGGCCTGCCCTGCACGGTGTTACCTGGTATTGAATGGTCTTACATGGTCTTGCATGGTGTTGCATGTCACTGCATGACATTGCACCACGGGGGTGCACGCCCTTGCATTACACAGAGTTGCACAGCCTTGCACACGTGACATTACGTGGTGTCACACGCAGGATGGTGCTGGCACTGACATGGAACAGGCATGGATGGACACGGAACGGACATGGAACAGACACAGAATGAATGTGCAACAGACATGGAATGGACATGGAATGGGTGCAGAACAGGCACGAGATGGACATGGTGTGGACCTGGAACAGACATGGAATGGACATGGAACAAATATGGGATGGTCATGGGATGGACATGGAATCAACATAGAGCAAACACAGAATGAACACGGAATGGACATGGAAAAAATATGGGATGGACATGGAACAGACAAGGAACAGACACAGAATGGACACAGAATGGACAAGGAACAGACACAGAACAGTAGCGGAATGGACATGCAATGGACATGGTTCAGACATGGCACTGGCATGGCATGGATATGGCATGTACATAGCACCAAAACAGCACAGACACAGCGCAGACATGACATAAACATGGCATGAACACCGCAAGGACATGACATAGACATGGCTCAGACACACCACCAGCCAGGGGCTGGGATGGAGCCTATGGCGTGTCCATGGTGACACGCTTACACACACACACCAGTCCCCATTGACGCACTGCAGATGCCACGTATGTCACCCCTGCACCCACATGCAGCTGGCTGAGATACACGTGTGTGCTACTCGCATTGTGCCCTATACACACACACATGAACACGCATGTACACACATGTGCACACATGTACACACAACCCCTGGGGCACCCCAAAGCCCCCCCTAAAGCCCGCTGACCCCCCACTGTCACCCCCCTCTTATCCCTCCCCTCTTTGTCCCCGATGTCCTCCATGTCCCCCCATGACCCCGCACCCATGGGTGCTGCCACGTGACCTGCCCCCCCCCCCCAGGCTCAGCGGCTTTGGGCCGTTAATCCCTCGCGGTGGGGGGGGGGGGTCACGCGGGGGGGGGACGGTGCCACCATGGGGCTGGGCTGGCCGGGCCCCCGGCCCCACCGCTGCGGGGGGCCCCCCCCTGCCTGCTGCTGCCCTCCCTCGTGTCCTCCTCCCTGCTGCCCGCTCTGCTGCCCCCCCCCGTGCCACCCCCCCTGCTGCTGCCCCCCTCCCTGTCACCACCCCCTGTGCCACCCCCCCCAAACCTGCCCCCAGTGTTACCCCCCGCCCTGTCACACCCCCCCCACCTGCCCCCAGTGTCACCCCCCACTCTGCTGTCCCCCTCCCTGTCACCTCACTCCGTGCTGCCCCCCTCCCTGTCATCCCCCACCCTGCTGCCCCCCTCCCTGTCACCCTCCTCCGTGCTGCCCCCCACCCCCGTGCTGCCCCCCCTCCTGTCGCCCCCGGCTGAGCATCAAGTGAGGGGGGCCCCCCTGCAGCTGCGGTGAGTATGGGGGGAACACCCCCCCGACATGGGGAAACTGAGGCACGGGGAGGGCTGGGCCCCCCCAAACCGCGGGTATTTGCACTGGGGGGGGAACACGAGCGGGGCATTTGCACTACAGGAGTACGAAGGGGGGTATTTGAATTGGGAGGGCACAAGGAGGGGTATTTGCACCGGGGGGGGCAGAAGTGGGGTGTTTTCATGGGGCGGTCACAAGTGGGAGTATTGGTACGGGGGGGACACAAGGGGCGACCCTGCCGAGCCCACCCGAGTCCTTCCGAGATCAGACGAATACTGTCGAACCCAGCCGAATCCTGCCGAGTTCTGCCGAACAGAGGCCCTGCCCAGTCCAGCCGAGTCTTGCCGAGCGTAGCCGAAAACTGCCGAACCCAGCCGAGCACCCCCGAGTTCTGCCGAGCCCAGCGGAACAGACCCGAGCCTCTCCGAGTTCAGCCGAGCTCTGCCGAGCTCAGCCGAGTCTTGTCGAGCGCAGCCGAGCCCAGTGGAGCGGACCCGAGCCTCTCCGAACCTCGCCGAACCTTGCCGAGTGCTCTCCGGCGCTACCTAGCGGCGCCCCGACAAAACGAACGCTGCCGGGACCCGAGTTTTGCCGAGCGGTTCCGAAGGGTCCGGAGCGCTGCGGCGGGCGGACGGACGCGGGCCCTGGCCCTCGGAACCCACAGAACCCCATGGAGGGTCCTATAGGTACCACTGACCCATAGACACCCCACAGACCCCCACTGGAGGTTCCTATAGGTATCACTGACCCATAGACACCCCACAGACACCCCCCAAGGGGCCCTATAGGCACCTCAGCCCTGGAAGAGCCAATGGGGGCAGCCTGATGTTCCCTGCTTGTAAAGGCTTCTATAGATTTGTATATAAAGATATGGATGTATATAACGATAACACATAAATGTTGTTTAAGCTGCATTTAAGCAAGGGATTGCCCACGCCCCCATGGGCAGGAGGTTTTACAGCAGAGCAAAACGAAAAGCTCCTGGTTAAAGGAAGGAAAGGGTTGGGAGGGGGAAGGCTTTCGGGACGCGGAAGCTGGATTCCTGCTGTTCTGTATCCGCAGGATGAGGAGCAGAGGGCGCCAGGAGCTCAGGAATGCAGGTGAACGGCGCCTGCCTCAACGGGGCCCTTCTGCAGCTTGGTTTTGCCGTGAGAGAAGCAAGAAGGAATCCACAGGGATCCCCAGGGATCCCTTGCACAGTGGCGAGAACCCATCCTCTGAAATGCCTCAAGCAAGGAAAGGGGGGGATGGCAGAAAGATGGGGAAAACCGAATAAAAGCGTCTCCCTTCTCCAGCATGGAATTCCTGGGGTCTGAGGTCTCTGACTGTGGCTGTACTTATGGCTCCCAAATTCCTGTCATGGGAATGGGAAACAGCACGATCCTTTCCTCTATTCCAGCATCCTTCCTGTATCCCACATTTCAGGAGCTCGGGCTGCTCCCACCTGGATGAAGCCAAATTACTCTTTTCCCCTGTTCCACAGCAGAATGTTACCCTGGAAAACACAGGGAAAAGCATTCCTTGCTGCAGAAATCCCTCCTCCTGCAGCTGTGGGGTGGGAAGCCCAGAATTCCATACTTCAGGAAACAAATCCCACACCTGCATCCGAGCATTGGACCAAGGTGCTGCAGTTGGGATTGCTCTCCATGGAGAGAACCAGCCCTCCTAAGCTGATGGAGAGAGGTTGGAGTTGTCACATCCCAGTGGTGGCTTTCCTTTAGGTCAGGTGAATTGCTGTCCGGAGGCATTTCTCTTCCCCGTTGACTTACCATTGAGAAAGCTACACCAGTAGTACACCAGTAGTACATCACTCTACATCACTACATCAGTAGTACATCTGTAGTACATCACTACATCAGAGTACATCACTCTACATCAGTAGTACATCAGTAGCGCATCACTCTCCATCAGTAACACATCACTCTCCATCAATACATCAGTAGTACCTCAGTAGTACATCGCTCTACACCAGTAGTACACCAGGTTGCTTTCCAGAGCTCCACAATGTGCCCTTTGAGCACAAGCCTTGCCCACAAAATTAGCTCATCCCCACTTACTGGTGTTTGCATCCTGTGCCACTTAAACCCAGTCTAAGAGAGAACAGGATCCTCACCCAGGATGCTCTTTGGCGCTTAGGTCTCCAACACATGGGCTGTGCCGATAGGATGAGGTTGAACAAGGCGGAGTGCCACGTCCTGCACTTGGGACACAACAACCCCATGCAATGCTCCAGGCTTGGGGAAGAGTGACTGGACTCTGCTCATGGGAAAGGGCCTGGGTTGATGGAGCTGAACATGAGCAGCTTGTGCCCAAGCAGCCAAGGAGCTGGTGCAGGGCCTGGAGCACAAATGTGATGGGGAATGGCTGAGGGACCTGGGGGGGTTCAGTCTGGAGAAGAGGTTGGTCTTTTCCAACCTGGCTGAGGCCAAGATTCTACTTCTCATGCATGACGCTTGTGCTGGAGCTGGGGGCATCTGATTGTTCCTTGGCCATAAGCAAGGAAGGGGCAGCCTGGTCTCCTTTAATGGTTTAATGAGGTCTCCTTTAATGGTCTCCATTAGAACTTGGGGCCATAATAGCAGGGTCTTGGTTCTATGTCCCATGTTAAGGGGATGAAGCATCATCTGAGCCCTTCCTTCCAAGGAAACCTCGCACCAGCAGTTTTGCACCAGTTTATTAGCAATGTCCCAAGAAAATACAAAACCCTATTTACAAGGAGCTCACCCGACACAAGGAGCAGGGGACACGGAGCCCAGAGGGGGCAGAGCGCAGGTAAAGGACATCCACAGGAGGAAGAGAAGCAGCCCTGCACCTCCCCTGCGTGGATGGGCGATGAACCCAGAGGAACGTGCCCATAAGCTACATCCCACCCCTAATCCCGTGTTACTCATCCTCATGAGGACTTCCACCTCCCTGAGCATGTTACTCACTGCTCAGCCCAGGGGCTTTTGGAGGAAGTGGCTTGGATGGAGGCAAGAGAAGAGGGCACAGGACGCATGCATGGAGGGGCAGGAGCCATCCCCATTGGAGTGGCCTGAGATGGAGCAGGTTCCATGCAAGCTTTTGCCACACCAGAGCACAAAGCCAGGATGAAGCAGCAGCGAAATCCCTCCACAGCAGAAGGAGAGAGCCAGAGATCCAGAGATCAGCTCCGTGTTCTCCTCCCCAGGGCCAGGCTGAGGGGTCCCAGTACAGAGATGGGGGCTGCAGGGCTCTGGGCTGGGTTGTCCTCCAGAGGAGGAGGTTTGGGACTATGTCAGAGGCAGAACTCATCACATCGCTCCATTCTCCCTCCTCAAAAGCTGGAAAGTGGAAATACCCAAAGGCTTTTTGCTGTGAGCACAAGGTGGCCACAATCTGCTATTCCAGAGGTGCCTGCGTGGGTCTGAGCCAGAAAATTCCTGCTCTAAACTCCTATTCCATCAACTTTTAGGTGCTTCCCATGCTGTCCCCTCTCCCAATTCTGCCTGCTCAGCAATTCAATCTGTGTCTTTCTCTGCAGAAATCAGTGCATCATGAAGTCAATGCAATGCAATGCAAAATCAGTGCAATGCAATTCAAAATCAGTGCAAAGCAATGCCAAATCAGTGCAATGCCATTCAAAATCAATGAAATGCAATGCAAAAATCAGTGCAATGCAATTCAAAATCAGTGCAATGCAATGCAAAATCAGTGCTATGACATCCAAAATCAATGAAATGCAATGAAAAATCAGTGCAATGCAATGCAAAATCAGTGCAACGTCAAATCAGTGCAATGCAATGCAAAATCAGTGCAATGACATCCAAAATCAATGAAATGCAATGAAAAATCAGTGCAATGCAATGCAAAATCAGTGCAACGCTAAATCAGTGCAATGCAATGCCAAATCAGTGCGGTGCAATCCAAAATCAGTGCAATGCCAAATCAGTGCAATGCAAAAACCAATACAATACAATGCAAAATCAGGGCAATGCAACGCAAAGGAGTCTCCTTTCTCCCTAAAACCACTTGGGATTTGGGTTCCTTGTCGCTTTGAGGAGGAAGCTACAGGTGCAGGTGTCTCCTGCACCCCTCTATGAGCACGGCCAGGGGGGTGAAGCAGTTCCCTCCGTGCAGTAACTTTCCCGTGCCCAGAGCACGTGTGGCCGCAGGATCCAACATGTGAAGGGGAAAAGCCGGGGCACAGGAACGTGCGGGATGGAGCGTTGGGGCTCAGCCCGTCCCCAGCGCGCTGGAGGCAGCTCCGTGACGCATTTGCCATCCCCGGGGCGATGGGAGATAGGGCTCCTATCAGCAGCAGGGATCGCGTCTCGAATGAGAGCAAAAGGCTTCTTATCTGCAGGGTTAGACATTAGCCAGCTGAGCCCCCAAAGAGGGGAATGCGAGCAAGGGCAAGGTGGAAAGTTACCACCAGTGCCCTCACTGACATCCCTGCCTGGGATAGGAGAACTGGGAAAGGGCCAGAGCAGGAGGAAGGGGCTAACAGTGGGGTTTGGTTTGGGGCAGCAGCAATTCACCTCGGTCTGGGGGTTGTAACCATTTAAATGCATTGATCTCACACAACCAAGGTGGTTTGGGAAGGATCGGATCCTTATGGTGGGTGGCAGGATGTGACCTCTCGTTGCCCACGTTAAGATTTGCAGGCTCTGAACATCAGCCTCTTGTATCTCTGTCAGTAATCCTCCCATGGGATCACACCTCTCCCAGGTTCCTCAGGGAGAACTGACCTCCCTGTTCCCTTGGGTGGGAGGCAAATCCACACCACTGAACATCCTGTTATCCCACCCTGGGAAGGAAGGAAGGAAAGAACATTCCCCGCCCCACAGCAAAGGACACACAAGAATTCCTTCTTTGGGGACACGAGGGATGTCCCCAAAGAGACCGCACGTCCTAAACAGCAGGTTCCCTTGTGCCTGGAGGACTGCTTGCTGGGGCATCCATAGGTGATCCCATGCTCTGCATTCCTAAAAGCAGGCATTATCAGGAATCTCTCTCTCCCAATGGATGCAGGAGAGAAAGGATTCCCCGAGCCTTTCCCCTTCCTTCAGCTGCTTTTCCTAGCAAAATTCCCTACTCCTTAATGTTCTATTCCCTTTGCAGAGCTGCTCTGCAGCCCAAGAGGTGCAGGACTCAGACAGGCGACTCCAACAGCCTCTATGGAGAAGAAGATCATGGTCTCACGCCTCTGGTCTGGTTTGAGCTCAGGAGGATGAAGGGAGCAGAAGACACAGAACACTTAAGCCCTGCTTTGCTTTCTGGCTCACAAAGACCTAACAGCGTATGTACAAGCTGCAGGGGCATCCAGGGGCTTTGCTCAGCTGGATGGATGGAGCTGGGGCCAGAAAGGGTGGATTTGGTTTCGTTTGGTTGGATTTAACCCTCTGCTTGGAACCTCTTTCAAACGCTCGCGTCTTGGCAGCCGAGCTGCTGCTTCGCTGCACTCACTCCTGGCTGGAGCCAAAGAACTGGAGGAAGAAGGAGAAGATGTAGATGATGTCCAGGTAGATGTTGAGGGCTCCGAAGATGTATTCCTCGGGGCTGAGCGAGTACCGGCGGTTCCCCATCAGCATCTGGGTGTCGAATGCCAGGAACTGGGAGAAGAGCGGGGGAAAGGCAGCGCAGTTATAAGGAGGTTTGGCACAGGGAGGAGAGAGCACAGAGGACTTCCCCCAGTTGCTTCAGTGCACCCAGGGCAAAACGCAGCCACCTTTTATGGGCTGTAGCTGTAGCTTAAAGGCTCCAAATAAGGCACTGAACAAGCTGCAACTTTCCCCTTCCTTCATTTCTTAACACTCAACGCCAGAGCCCAATTGTCACTCCAGGCCTTTTCCTTCATGCTTCATCCATCCCAAATGTGTCCCAGGATCCGCTTTGGGATTGTTCTCCCTGTTCCTACGACCTGTTATTCCCAACATCCTCACTTCAGAAGCTGCCACACAACAAGGTGGCCTGGACCCAACATAGCACCACCAGGACAATAAGAGCAGGAAACCCCAGATCCCAAGGGGATTTAACACCAACTACCACTTGGCACATTGAAACCAGCACAGTGGGAACACGGGATCAAAGCTGGGAATCAAAGCCTTGCACCTCATGGCATCGCTTCAAGCCCAGCATCTTCTCCCATCTCCCCTTCACTCTGCAGCAAACACCTTGACAGAGCTCTCCAGGGCTGGCACCTTCGCCATGGCCTGGGGTCAAGTGGCACCTCTGCCCTCCCCAGCCATAAATCCCAGCTGATCTCTCCAGATACCATCAGGCTGGGCTGAAGGTTCCTTGTCAGGTCCTGACTGAAGTTTATGGGGTAATTAGATGATGTCGAGCCCACCTGTACTTTATGGAGCAGTCCTGAGCCATGAATCACGGCAGGAACAGCCGAGCTCCCTTGCAATGACTTTTATAGCTCATAAATGCAATTGCTCAACTGCTCTCATTCACCACGTGCCCAGTGGGCACCGCCTTGAAGCCCAAGGCAGCCTCCTCCTGACCCCCCCACCTCCGGGTAACACCGAGCATCTTCCCAGACACCTCCCATCGCTGGGTGCAAGCACGGCACTGCTGGGACTTGCTCCGGGAAGGCACCCGCAGGAGGGACCAACAGGGAGCAATGAGGGGCAATGGAGCCTCTTCACCGTCCCTTGAAGGAGCTGCCTGGCTTCAGGGCTTTCCCTGCCTGCAATGAACCTTAAACCCAAACCATGGCCTCCCGCTGGCTTCCTGCTGGTCCAACTCATCCCCAGTCCTTGGCTTGCTCCAAGGTGACTTTTGCTTCCTCCGAACCCCGCATCCCGGCTCCCATTGCCCTGCTGCAGCTTGGTCCTGTCTTTTCCCTCTCCTTTTTACCCTGGATCGATGGTGTTTTCTGCTGTTCACACCTTGCATTGCGCATAGAGCATGGGCTT
This sequence comes from Psittacula echo, assembly GCF_963264785.1. Classification (NCBI taxonomy): domain Eukaryota; kingdom Metazoa; phylum Chordata; class Aves; order Psittaciformes; family Psittacidae; genus Psittacula; species Psittacula echo. The sequence continues at coordinate 1,730,246 of NC_137762.1, forward strand.
GCCCATGACAGCACGCTCTGCACCGGCGCTGTCACGTACACCAACACCTCGGGATGGGGCTGAGGTCACTGCAATTACTCCTGAGCTCTGCAATCCCAACACTTCACTCTTCCCCTTCCAGGCTAAAAGCATGCGATCCTGCTGCCTTCCCTGCCCGCGCATTCCCAGGAGCAGCACCCGCTTACCATAGTGAAGATAATGGCACCGAGCAGAGCGTAGATCGCGTGGAGCCAAGGGACCTAAAGGCAAGGAATCCATCAGTCAGTGCCTGGGGGGAAACTGCTCCATGAGGACGTGCGCAGGAGAGGGCTGAGTTCTAAGGGAGGGAAAGGGCTCTGATAGCCCGGGATGGACTCGCATCACTTGCACAGTTCCTACGGTGGATGCTCCCCTGGCAAAGCACACGTCACCATGCCTCAGTTTCCCCTCTCACTACGGCCTTGGTGCCCATTTGGGTTTCTGAAGAGCCTCTTTCACCACCTGTCCCTATGGAAAACTCTTGGCATTACCCTGATGGAAACACCTTTAGCGGCAGCTCCACAAGGTGTTTGTTACCCTGACAAGGCTGATCCCACCGGAAGCAACACGGAACCCTTCCAAAAGCCAGACCCAACTTCAAGGTGTCCAAGTGCTGGAGCCCCAGCAAAGTCACTGGGATGAGGAGCAACGCTCCCGCTGCGGCACAGCAGCGCTGATGGAGGAGGCGCCCGCATGGAGCTGATTCAACCCCGGCTCGCACCCTGCTCCTCAGAGACAAGCTCATTACAAGCCTGCCCCGAGCTACGCTTATCTTGACACTGCAAGATAAAGAGCAGTTGTCTCAACAGCTTAATGGCAGCGGCTCGGCGCTGGGAGCTGCTTCACCCGCACGTTTGCACAGGGGGAGCGGTGCATCCCCAGCCAAGACAACCAGAACCCAAGCTGCCCAACCTGGAGCCCCAAGTCCATCAGCAGAGCAACCGCAGGGCAAGCACCAGGGAGTGTCTGTGCAGGTCTGGTCCTTAAAGCGTGACTCAGGTGCCCAGGAAAGCCAAGCGAGATGGCAGGGATTTGGAGGTGATTTGTGATGGAAGCTGGGTGCCTCCAGCTGGGGGTGATTGATGGTGGCTGCACAGCCCCGCACACCTTCCCTCTTTCATCACCATCTCCGGGTGACAGCTCACACAATGGGACACTCCTGGATGGAGACCAGACACCCCGTCCTGTCACGGCAAAGCCTCTACCAGGTGTGGTCACAACCAGCTCCCAGTGCAATGCAATGGGGTCACAAGCACAGCCGATGCCAGCAGTGACCGGCGAGGCCATAGGAAGGGGATGGACCCATGTGAGAGCAGTGGGAAGAGCATCAAGGTGGTCACTCTTCACCAGGACTCATCATCACCCTCAGAGATCCATGAGCCTCAGGAGCTGGTGTGGTGTGAACACAGCCAGGTCTGGACAGACAGACAGACACCTCATGGCACTTGTGCTGCCCTGAATGTGGAGCAAGAGACCCCCATGGGGCAGGACAATGCTTTAACATGCTCATTACACTGGTGTTACTGGAGGGGAAACTGAGGCACTGGGCTGGGATATGCCATGGGGTCACTACCCAGCTCCAGGACAGAAGCCCCAGCCCAGTGCTGTCCTACAACCCGCCATCCGACTGTACAACCACCGCCTGTTCCTTCTGCACTGGGACCCCCCTCTCCATCCAGGCCCTGCTTTAGGCAGCTCAGCTCCAGCCTCACACCAGGATGGTGGGGATGGAGGGCACAGCTGGTTACTCACGTATTGGTAGGGCAGTATCACAGCCAGGATAATGCCACCGAAGAAGAGGACCATGAGCATCACGAAAAGCACCCCCTGGTAGGAGGTGAAGTCAAACTGTGGGGTTGAAGAGCAGCACGTTAGAGGGGCAGAGCGATGAAATGGGGCAGTTGAGGGGACCCAACCTGCCCCCCAGGGCCATAGGGGGGGACCTCCAGCAGCAAACCCATCCCGCTTCACCTGCACCTACAGCCCAGCACCAGCCTGGAGCAGAGAAGCTGCGTGGAGAGCTCAGAGCAGCTTCCAGTGTCTGAAGGGGGCTACAAGGATGCTGGAGAGGGACCTGCATCAGGGACTGGAGCGATGGGACAAGGGGGGATGTGTTGGATGGGTTGGAACTGGATGCTCTTGAGGTCCCTTCAACCCAAACCGTGCTGTGATTCTATGGCACACAGAGCCAAACACTTTCCATACCCCTTTTACTGCCACGGGCAAGGGCTCAGCACTCATCATTTACCTCAGCCCCAGAAGCCCATCATACACCTTTGTGCCTTCTGTACCCCACAGCCTAACCCCCTCATTCCAGCCCCATCTATACCCTGCCACATCCCTCACCCCTCATACTCAACCTCCACTTTCCACCCCAGCATCCCTCCGGTTGCTCCTGTATCCGGGACCCTGCAGACCCCAGCACTGCCTGACCCTGTGTGAGCTGCTGCTCCCAGCGGGGCTGAGCAGCACAGTCTCACCTTGGTCTGGAAGCTGAAGATCACAACAGACAGACACACCAGGGCTGTGATCCCCAGGCACAGGAGGACGGACTTGGTGTTATAGTAACTGCCAAATCAACAGGGACATGGGCAAAGAGGGGTTACAACAGCAGCTCGGCAGAGATGTGCAGGGCAAGTGAATCCCAGGGGCACAAATAGCACTGAAATAGTCAATGTCCCCCTTTAATGTGCAAAGGGAAGAGTAGGGAACACCACAAAGAGAGCAGCTGGGTTTTCCTCCTGCTTTAAATAAGGAGGGTGGGCAGGAGGCACATCTGGAGCTCAGGAGCAGCAGAGATGGGGACGTGCTGTAAACAGCTCCCCGTGCACGGACAGATGGAGAAGGGGGAGGATTCAAATGGGGAGGGAATGAAAATAGAATGGCAAATATCACTGCAGCACAATGGGAAAGCTGCAACCACCGTTAGGCTATGGATGTGCTCGGAAAAGGAGGGATGTGAACGAGGAGAGGCTGTTGGAGCTGGTTTGAGTGCCTGAGCACTGGTTTGGGTGCTCAGCCCTAGGAAAAGGCAGTCTCCATCACCCTTTCGGTGTGATTCGCGAGCAGCATCACCGGCACTTTCCCCCCCTCGCTAGTGAAGCTGCTGCTCTCTTTGTCCCAGCACGGATCCATCCCCAGCCACTGGCTCAGCTGCTGCATCACCGGGGCCCCACGTGAGCCAGGGCTGAGCCTGGCCCTGTTGTAACAGGAACAACGCAGGCACAAGGGAGCAAGGGTACAGAAACCCTGAATGTGCTGGAAAAGGTCTCCGTGTCCCACTGCAGCCCCATGTGCTCGAGTGGGAAAGGGGAGACCACAGGGAATGTGGTGGCCTACAGCCCATCCATGCAGGGTCTGCCTTGTCCCTGGCTCTCCAGTGCTCTCCTGCAGGGTTTAGCATACCCAGAGCTATGTGTGCCTCAGCTGTGACAGGGAAGGGGATGATGCCACCACAGGTCTTGGCTTTAAGATCATTTCCAATAGGGAAGCTCAGGCTTTGGAAGAGCTCCAGGCAGCAGCGACCCGTCTATTTCAGGCATAGGGGAGGCTTTTCTGCAGGGCACAGGACCAGAAGCATGCAGAGACCTGGGCTCAACCTACCTGGAGAGCATCCCAGTGAGATAGGCCATGGAGAGAGTCTGGGAGGGGAAAAGAACCACGTTACTTCTGCATTCTTATCCCAGGGAGAGACACAGAACAGAGGAGACGTTCCAGGTACAGAGATAAGGGCAGCGAAACCTCATGCATGCTCAAGAGGAGCAGTTTTCACATAGTTCCTAATCCTGCAGTGATTGATGCCCATGGGGCAGGTTAAAATAAAGGAGAAGGTCGCCTTCTCCATCCCTCTTTCCTGGGGTAATGGTTGGACTTGGTCATCTTAAAGGTCTTTTCCAACCCAGCTGATTCTATGACTCTACCCCTCTTGTACAGGACACCAGCACCTACCCCACTTCCCACCAGTGACCAGCTGGACAACCCAGCTCAATCACAGCTCCTCAGCTCAAGAGCAGGGCAAGGAGAGGATGAAATTCCTGCTTTTGCAGGAATCCGTGTGGATCATCTCCCCTGCTTGGAGCCAGGGCCAGGGCAGACGTGGTCCACACGTGCTACTTACAAAGATGCTCAACAGGATGAGATTCCATGGGAAATACCTCCTGCAAGGGAAGGAACCGGTCAGAGGAGCAGGGGTAGCACAACATAAAGGGCTGTGGCAGGGGTGGTGCGAGGGGACAGGCATCCTGGTGGGGATCAGAGCGGGTTTGGGGTGCTCCTGGACCAAGAGACCATCACATCCCTGTGATAAGGGATGTCCCAGTGATGAGTGCTCTGCTCCATGGAGAGCAAAGACCATCCTCTGCAGTAGGATTCAGAGGATTCGGTGAGCATTCAGAGCTCCACAGTGATGCAGTCTAAGTGCAGCTTTTCATGCCCTGCTGCAGCATCAGGCTGGAAATACAGCTCCCAGCACCGCCACTACAGTGGGACCAGGTCAGCCTGACCCTGCATCTCTGACGTTGCAGGGGATGCTTGAAACAAGAGGGAAACTCATCCTTTGCTGTATGAAAGCCAAAAGGAAAAGGTTTTACCTGGGCCCGGAGCAGCAAGCGAGGATCAAGTAGGTCACAAAGAAAACAGCGCTGCAAAGAGGAGGAAAAGAGGAGCTTAGGGAGGAAAAGCCAAGCGTGGAGCGTTAATGCAGGAGAGGAGTCTCCAGATAAGTGTCAGGGCTTTGCTGCACTGTTTGGATTGCAAACACCGTGGCCGATGTTGGGTGGGAATCAAGTCAGTTATTACCTGTCACTGAAGCCGCTTCTGCATCATTGCACAAGGCAGTCCCAAGGTGGGACCAACACAAACACCTTTGAATGGGTTTAGAGCATTCAGGTCCAGGGTAGATGGAGCACCCAAGGTGCTTTCATTGGCACCTCATCGCTGCAGGAATGGAGATGGACAAAGTCTGCTCCATTTCCAGGCACTTCCTGGCTTGGGGGCATCAAGGCTGCATCTCAGCAGCGCTTGAGCCAAGGTTCACAGGGCTGGGGAAAGCGACTTGCTAAGGGCTGTGTTAGGGGAACTGGTCCCATGCTACTGCAGCAGTGCTCAAGGAGGGGCTCAAAAGCAGAAGGATTCACTAAGGCCAGTGGGTGCTTGAGCACAGACCCCTCCTGTGTGCTGGGCTGCATCCCCAGAGCGTGAGCAGCCACTCATGGATGTGATCCTGCTCCCCTGCTCTGCTCCGTGAGACCCCACTTGCAGCACTGGGTGCAGTGCTGGGGTGCTCAGCATAAGGACATGGAGCTGTTGGAGAGGAGGCCACGAGGATGCTCAGGGGCTGGAGCAGCTCCCGTATGGAGCCAGGCTGAGAACATTGGGGCTGGAGCAGAGAAGCTGCGTGGGGACCTCAGAGCAGCTTCCAGCGTCTGAAAGGGGGTACAAGGATGCTGGAGAGGGACCTGCATCAGGGACTGGAGCGATGGGACAAGGGGTGATGGGTTCAGACTGGAACAGGGGGAGTTCAGGTTGGATGTAAGCAAGTTCTTCCCTGTGAAGGTGCTGGGGCACTGGGATGGGTTGGATGGAGAAGGTTTGGATGCTCCATCCCTGGCAGTGTTCAAAGCCAGGTTGGAGCAAGCTGCTCCAGTGGAAGGTGTCCCTGTCCATAGCAGGGGATTAGACCTGGATGAGCTTTAAGGTCCCTTCATCCCAAATCATTCCCTGACTCTCTGAGCTCGCAGACCCCAGCCTGACACCCGCAGGTCGCAGGGGGTTATTCCTCTCACAGAGCCCAGCGCAGCCGAGCATTGCAGCACACGGGGGATGCTCTCCCTGCTCCGGGTGTTTTTCCACAGGCTGCTGGCTTATGGCATGGTGGGAACCTGCTTTCACCCAGCACCCGGAGGGGGAAGCAGGCTCCAGGCGTGCCGATGGCTTCTCGATAGCCACTCGCTCCGCACTAACACAGGAACGTGACGGCAAACCCCGGGGGCCATGGGAAACGCAGCAGAGATAACGCTGAGCGCTGCCCTCCCACTGGGAAACCAGGAAAGCTGGAGTGGACACGGCTGAGGAGATGGAAGGAAAGCACACAGGGAGCAAGGAGAGCCCCTGCGGTTGTGCATCTCCACTGCAAGCCCTGTGGCATCTGCTCTCGCTTGATTCCATCACCCCAGCAGGAGAACACAACATCCACTTTGGTGTTAGAGGTGTCGATAGGGTTGGGATCTTTGTGTGTGAGGGAGATGCAGACCCATCATGGAGCCAGGCTGAGAACACTGGGGCTGGAGCAGAGAAGCTGCGTGGGGACCTCAGAGCAGCTTCCAGTGGCTGAAGGGGGCTCCAAGGATGCTGGGGAGGGACCTGCATCAGGGACTGGAGCAATGGGACAAGGGGTGATGGGTTCAGACTGGAACAGGGGAAGTTCAGGTTGGATGTGAGCAAGTTCTTCCCTGTGAGGATGCTGAGGCGCTGGGATGGGTTCAATGGAGAAGGTTTGGGTGCCCCATCCCTGGCAGTGTTCAAAGCCAGGTTGGACACAGGGGCTTGGAGCAAGCTGCTCCAGTGGAAGGTGTCCCAGCCCATGGCAGGTCATTGGAACTGGATAAGCTTTAAGGTCCCTTCAAACCAGCCCATTCCATGGTCATGATTCCATGAGTCTATTGAAATACAGGAAGAGGCAAACGCTGCTGACCAGGAAGCTGCAAGTGATGAACTCGAAGGCCAAGGCACAGACCTGAGCAGAGCTCAGTCTGGCCTCTCTCCAAGGTAACTCTGCTTCTCCCATCTACCAAGTGGCCAAGGAGGAGCACACAGTTTCCCTGGCGGGCAAAGAGGCGTGTTGGTGCCTGCTCCCTTCCATTGCTGCTGTTTCGGGTCTCTTCTCAGTTATACAAGTGGTGTCTCATCTCCGGCTCTGGCCATGCTTCATGCTTTGGGTGTGAACACATTAACCCAAGTTCAGGCAATCCCATCCCTGATGCTTCACGAGCAGCAGCAACACAAGCGGCATCCAGGAAAGCAGCACAACTGCACATAGGCCAGCACCACCTCTGAGCTGAGCTCTGGGACCATGCTTGACTAAGGAATAGCATCCTAAAGAGAGCGGCTCCATGATGGGACCCAATCCCACCCAAACACAGCCAGAGACACCCTGATGCCTCCAAACACACACACAAGCCCCTTCACTGCCTGCACCCTCCTTCACTTCTGATGGATACCAAGGCGTGTGATGCAAAACCAGGCAATCTCCTTGTTTTCAAAGGGACAACCCCAACACGAAGCCTCCAGGGTACCGCTCGGGTCTCAGAGCTGGGTTTCTGCCCTGTTTCCCTACAAGTTTGCTCTGCAGGAACCACTCCTGTCTTTACTTGGAGCCTGCTTTGTAGGGCTTCCTTTCTGGAAGCGTTTGGAGCAGCATCTCCCATGGTTTGCACTCATTTCAACGAGATTTTCCTCTTCTCACCTCCGTTATCCATGAACTTCCCCAGCTCCCCCCTGCACACACATCGGAGCAATCCTTCACATGCAAGCTACATCCCCATCACCGCAGCCCCATCCAGAGCTGTTTGGAGCACACGTGGCCAGAGGAGAAGGCAGAGATACTCACTAGGAAGCCCAGTACCAGGCAGAGTGGGTCTGGATGTACCCCTTGACGGGCTCGCTGCAAGACAAGAGGGAACGGGTGCTGAGCAGGAAGCATTAGAAAAGCCAAGCACTGGGAACACACATGGGGGGATGCAGCACAGCGGATGAGGAAGGAAAACACACACAAACCCCCCCCCCAGACACATGGATCTTCCCAAGTGGAAGGAAACTCAAGCTGCCAGGTCATGAAGTGGCCCCGCTGCTCTCAATTGCACACCGGAGCTTGGGAACGGCCGCTGCCCTCTCTGAGAGCGAGACCAAGGCGCCGGCAGTGATGCATTATTTACCCTGCAGGCAACATGAGCCAAAGCCTTCATCACCCCCGGGGGGGGGATCTGCTCCTGCAAGGGGAGGGAACCCCAGCCCAAAGCCCATCTGGGAGAACTCCCCTAAGGAGGAACCCAGCAGTTCACACTCGAGGCCTCTTGGCTGGGGAGAGCAGCCAGGATACACAGGACAGAGGGAAAAGACCTCTCGGGGGTCCCCCCGGTTTGGTTTCCCATTGGAACACACGTGGCAAAGCTGCAGGTACCTCCAGAACCCCCCCAGGCAATGAGGAGCAGGTCACACACGGGACAAAGCGTCACAAGAGACCTACCAGAAGGTGAAGAAAGCCACGATAACAACGGTGACCAAGAGCTGGACCATCAGGATGGCATAAACCTGCAATGAGAGGAAGCCCACGGGTGACCCATGGGCTCTCTGCTTCCCAGGCAGCCAAACCACTGCAGCCAGGTCCCTCCAAGGGCCCCTGGTGTCCTGCTTCCATAGGGAAAGCTGGGATTCCAGCCCCTTACCTTCCTGATGAAGACCCTGCGCACGCTCCTGTCATCCCAGCTGAAGGTGGTGAGCATCTCCGTGTCCCCCGGGTATCCACTGCTGCCGTAGCTCGGGCTCGTGCCTGGAGCAGAAGCCAGAGAGGTCAGGTCCCAGCTCCCAGCTCCCTCCCCGGCTGCACTAACCTGGCCCCAGGGATTGCTTGGGAACCCCACATTCCAAGGTTTTCTCATTGCCTTGCTGGGATGCCCCCTGCTCCCACCTCATCCCATCCTATCAGGACCATCTCTGAGAGCAGAGGGGAAACCATGCTGTGTACGGTGAGGATGAGAGGGTTAACTCCTGCCTATGGTGACATCGGATCTCCAATGGGAATTAGAGGGCTCCTGTCGGATCCTTGCTCAGCTTTCACTCAATATTAAAGCATCTCCCAGCGGAGCTGTGACTCAGCACCTCCCATGCCGAGGATTCCCTCCCTGCTGGCGCTCAGGCTCTGTCTGCATCTTGTGCCCTCACCTCAAAGAGAAGCTCCTTACAACCGGCTGCTCCGTAAGATCCATCCCTAGATCCCATTTCCATGCAGGGAACCAGTTAACAGCGAGCTCAAACAAGGGGGAAACAACAGCAGTGACTGCCTGAGCCCAAATCATCACCCCCCACAACCCCATCCTGCTGAAGGCTCTGCAATACAAGCTCCTGTTGCTGGAGTTGCCCTGCAGGTGGGCAAGGAGAAAGGCTGGACCATGGAGCATCACTTTGCCTGAAGGGAGAGGGAAGGAAACACTGGGAAACCTCTGCTGCCGGATGAAGGCAGCAGTGAGGATGCTGCAGGGCAGGGGCTGCAAGAGAGACCCAAAGCAGCAGCTGAGATCAGAGGCTCCAATGATAGAAATTGGCCTTTTCCATCTCCTGAACCTCAGGCTCGAGAAACCCTAAAGCAAACACAGAACCCTCGCTGGCTCAGCGCATCATCCCCCTGTGCTATTTGCTTCTCCTGCAAACATCCCCTTCAGTGTTATCAGTGTTCTCCCCGCCTGGGTTCCTATAGAACACAGGCTTAGGCGATTGCACCAGCTCTATGCTCACGTTTGACTGATGCCTCCCCTCCTTCCCAAAGCTCTGTAGCTCAGTGATGCTCACATCCTCCAGGCAGGAGGCGGAAGGACCCTCTCAGCCTCAGGATACAGGCTGCAGGCGCCAGGAAAGCCAAACCCAAGGTCTTTGCTCCTGGATTTGCTCTGTTTTACCCATCCGAGTTGCTTGCTCTCATTGCGAAAGCCTCATCGCACAGCAGGAAACAAAGCCCTTGTGCTCTTCTTGTGCTTAATCAGCCTCATGTGCCTCCTTCTATGCCCCAGTGGAGATGAATCTTGGGCAGTGCATCCTCCCTTCATTACTGTGAGAGCTGTCATCACCACGCAGGGCTGAGAGCACCCCAGGGCCACATCCCCACGACACCTCAATGCCTCCTTTGTCAGAGCCATCAAGGCATCTAAACACCATATGAGACACCTAAGTGCCTCGGAGGAATGGAGGGTGCCCTTCTCCCTGGCACCCATCACCTCCCATCCGTGGCCACAGCCAAGGCAGCAACGCAGCATCTCCTAAGCTCCCAAAACACACGCCAGTTCTTTCCAGTTGCTCCCAGTCCCATATAAGCTGTTAGACCTAGCACCATGGCTTGTGTCCCTGCAGGTCCTGGGACAGGAGCTTGTAGCATGGCTGAGGAAAGGGGGGAAGAACATGGAATCAGAGGAAAACACCAGCAGGGGTCAGGGAATCCTGCCAGGCTTGTCAGGGAGGGGGCAAGAGGTGACACATCACCTAACCAGGTCCCTGGGATAACCCAAATCCCAGCATCCTTAACCCATTTGGGCTTCACTCATCCTAATCCATCAGTAGGGAAGAGCCAGAGGGTTGCTGGAGCAAGCTGGGAGGTTCTTTATCCCCCTGTTTCTGGCTCCTGAAAGCAAACAGGGGTGAGAAGCCTGTGAAACCATCAGTGCACGTCTCTCAGAGGGGTCTCACTCGCTCTGTCCCCTTCCCTAAGCATCTCCATCCGCACTGGATGGAACAGGCAGGCAAAGCACAGCAGAGGAAGAGGATGGAGCAGAGATACTGGACTCAAGCGACATTAAACCCAGTCCCTCCAGCTCAATCTGTGCTGAGCAAGCACTTGGCCACCCCACCACCACTTGACCACTTGCTGGCCATGGCTCCTGCATCATCCCATTGGAGCTACCCAACCCTTCCCCTGCACAGGGCACAGTGGAGCCTTTGTCCCCGTGTCGTGACCAAGCAGGAGCACCCAGGGAAGAAAAGCTGCTTGTTTGCTGAGGAATCAGCCTCACACTGGAACAACTGAGCCCTCGAGTGGAGCTGCTTCAGCCTCAGAGCAGCCGGACATCACTGATGGACCGCACTGATCCTGCCAGCTCAGCAGCTTCTCTCAAAGCCAGGTTGGAGCCAGAGATGGAGGGAGGGAGCTGCTGCCTGCAGAGCCAGGAGTGTGGCTCCAAGCTCTGGGAACAGGCTGGGAGAGGGGATTATTCCCATCCCAGCACTGGGAGTGCTGGAGCTTAGTCCCACCTCAGTGTGGTCTAGTGATTGGGTGAAACTACATATAGAGACATACACGGCTTAGAGCTGCAGCTCTAGGGTTAGCTCTACCAAGGACCAACCCAGGCACCGCATCCCTGCATCCCCTCTTCTCTACAAGCCCATAGGGGGAATCTCCGCACCCCTGAGTGCAGACACACAAGGACTTACTGGGGTCCACGTAAGCCCAGCTGGGGTGCAATGGGACTGAGGGAGGAGGAGGGTAAGCAGCCGATTTCATCCCTTCTCCCGCTGTCGCCTCTTCGTAGCTTGGAGGTGCTGGTGGAGCCGAGGCATTTTCCTTCTTCTCCCCCTGCCCCTCGGAGCTGGGGGGTTTGTTATTCACCGAGAGCTGCACAGGAGGGATGGGGGCGGTTAGAGCATCCAACCAGCACAGAACCAGCCTGCAATGGGGACCCAATGGGGCACGGAGGGAGGTCTGGGGCCCTCCACTGGAAGGACCCTCAGCAACTCAATGGACTCATCCTGCACGCCCAGGATGGAGCAGTTTTGGATGCTTTTGAGGGAAAAGATGGACATGTTAAAGGGGATGGAAAATACAAGCCCCTAGGTCTGAGGCAGACACAGCCTTGCCCTGGGTCCTCTTGGTCCCTCTGGCTCATGAGTGATGCTGGGAAACATCCAGAGAATTCTCTGCTTTTCAGCCTCCTTCTCTCTAAATCTCCCCTTTAGTTGCTGGGTAGAACCCCCTGAACTCCTTCATCTCCACCCACAGCCCCCAGCAACTGCTCTGGTTTGATGCCCCCAACATCTCCTTCTAGCTGGTTCCTCCCTGTCCATCCGGAGGCTTGGCCTTGCTGCTCGCTGTAACGTGAAGGTGCAGCTGAGGGACCTTGGCATCCCTCCGACCGTGTAACCCAAGCAAAGAGCATCCTCAGGCTACCTGAGAACCTGCTTCTCCTTGGCAGCGTTACCCCTTTAACCTTCGAGATCTTTGTCAGATCTGAGCCTGTTTCCCACCCTTGCTGCCAAAGGGGATGCCAGCTCAGTGTCAGCATCCCCATGGATCACAGGGATGTGGGGCTGGAACCAGGGAGAAGCCCAAAATGAAGGCGGCAGGCTGACCAGCACTGCAACAGGGGGCACAGTCCCTGTAAGAAGGGCTTAAACCAAAGCTACGCCAGGCACATGGATGTGCACCAGGAGCAGATCCAGCTGCATCGGGATAACAGTGCCACCTCATCTGCCAGCCCATAGGGACCATCCTCACCCCATCCTTCATTACATACCCTTGTGTACAGGGTGGTCAGTGTCATACAAGACCCCTCCAAAGGCACCCAAGCAGATGCAGGAAGGATGGTGCTGCTGCATCCAGGCAGCCTCCAGCCGCCGTTGTCATGGCAACGATGCATTGTGCTGGATGCACGAACCCCCCCGCCCTCCCTTGGGTTCACAGCATCGGAGAACCCCAAAACCAGAGCTCCCTGGACCAGGGATGAGGTGCTGAGAGCAAGTGCCAAGTGCTGGCTGTGAGGGGCATTGGTGGGAAACACAAGCACCCCATCAGCTCCCTGACATCGGGATGGGTCAACGGCCACAGGTCCAACAGCAGGAGCTGAGCTGCACCCGCAGCACCAGGACAAGCAGCTCCCAGCCCCATAACAACACAACCCCTCCGCTGGAAACTGCCCCCCCATGGCCCTGAGCTGGGCTCTGGTACCCAGCTCCCCTCCCCACAGTGGTTCTATCCCTTTACCCCCTCCCCTCAACGCACTTTTCCCCTCTCAACCCGCGAGCAGGACCCATCACCCGGCACTGGCCTCCCACCTACCTTCCCCTGGGTCATGGCTCCTCACTGGTGATGCTGCCGGAGCAGCAGGAGCTGGGAAAGGGCCGGGGCTGAGCTTGAGCCTCCTCGTCGGGTCCCTTCCACCCCTCTCCAGGGATGTCTCGGGGCTGCTGCAGCCGCCGCAGCCTCCGCAGCCTGCGCTGATGCCTTCACCTTCTAGCAACATCCACGGAGGGAGGGACTGTACCATTCCCAGCCGGCAGCACAGGGGAAGCCGGGATAGAAACGGCTAAAACGGGAGCGAGCGGCCAGCAGGAGCGGTGTGGAGGATGCAGGGACACGGAGTGGGAAGCAGCAGTACAGGGGATGCGGGACTCGGGGCTGGGATGGCAAAAAGGAAGGAGATGGGAAGGATGCTTTGCTGCAGCATCCCTGTGCTGCTGCATGGGCTGGGCACAGGACATGGGCTGTCCTGGGGGGCTGGAGGCTCCTGTGGGGCAGGAGAAAGGCCTGAGCTCAACTCCATAACATGAAAGCAGGAGGGAGAAACCACACAAAGCACTGGATCCCTTCCCAGGCTTTGCATGGAGGGGGAAAGAGAGGATAAGGCTCATTTGCCCCATATGCCTTGTCCTCTCTGGAGTGATGCAGCATCACTGGGGGGCATAAGGAGGGTTTGGAGGGGTCCCAGGGCACCCAGCAGACCATAAGCACCATGAAGCCCTGCACTGAAGCAGCGTTATCAACTCAAGCCCATGAAGGAGGCTAAAATGAGAGCCCAACATCCAGTCCGGAGCATCTCCAATGGAAGAAGCACAACGTGAATGAGGCTTTGCCTCCCATGACAGGGTCTAGGGCAGGGATTGGAGTCTCGAGGGCACAGGGAGATGGAGACATCTCCTCTTGCCCCACAGGCAGCAGGCAGGAGGGGGAAAAATGTCTCTTTACACAGTGAACTGCTTCATATGGGCAGAAAACCTGCCCAGGACAGAGGAAGAGGCAGTACAAACACAGCACACCCTCTACCCAAACACACGAAGAGACAGGCTCGTGATGGAGGAGAGCCGTCAGCAGAGCCTTGCGCTGGGTTCCCACCAATGAAAGCACCGTTCTGGGACCACGCTCAGGCTGGGAGCTGTGCCCCTGTATCTCCATATCCCCCCTCTGCTCCTGCCCTAGCCCCTCCAAGTCTTTAGTGCTCGTCATGCCATGAACATCACACCTCAAATGAGCTTCCCAGGTCTGTAATACAGGTACAAGAATTTAATCAGTTTATCTGCTCACTCGTACCAGTTCAAGCCCATGCAGAAGGGGCTAAAGGGACCATGAGCATCATGAAGCCCCTGCATTGAAGCAGTGCTATCAATTCAAGCCCATGCAGAAGGGGCTAAAGGGACCAGGAGCATCATGAAGCCCCTGCACTGAAGCAGTGCTATCAATTCAAGCCCATGCAGAAGGGGCTGAAGGGACCAGGAGCATCATGAAGCCCCTGCACTGAAGCAGTGCTGTCAACTCAAGCCCATGCAGAAGGGGCTAAAGGGACCATGAGCATCATGAAGCCCTTGCATTGAAGCAGTGCTATCAATTCAAGCCCATGCAGAAGGGGCTAAAGGGACCATGAGCATCATGAAGCCCCTGCACTGAAGCAGTGCTGTCAATTCAAGCCCATGCAGAAGGGGCTAAAGGGACCACGAGCATCATGAAGCCCCTGCATTGAAGCAGTGCTGTCAATTCAAGCCCATGCAGAAGGGGCTAAAGGGACCAGGAGCATCATGAAGCCCCTGCACTGAAGCAGTGCTGTCAATTCAAGCCCATGCAGAAGGGGCTAAAGGGACCATGAGCATCATGAAGCCCCTGCATTGAAGCAGTGCTGTCAATTCAAGCCCATGCAGAAGGGGCTAAAGGGACCACGAGCATCATGAAGCCCCTGCATTGAAGCATGAAAAAGGGCTTGGCTGCACTTCAAGCACCCTAAGCAGAGTGTGCAAGGGAAGGAGGTTGAAAAGCCCATCCCCATGCTCCGCTCCCACAGAGCAGAGGCAATGGAGGGGTTAAGAGGGAAGCATGAGCTGGAAGTGAAAGAATGCAGCCCAGCAATGCAGAGCTGGCAGCGGCAGAGCCCAGCCCCAGCTATTCAAGTGCACAGGGGCTGCAAAAACTTGTCAGGGTTATTCAGAGCCAGTGAAGGGAACCACAAGCTCCTCAAGGGCTTTCGTTCCACTCTGGGCTGAGCAGAGGTGTAAAACTGGGCAGGTCCCCAGCCAGGGACAGAAACTGAAGCTGAGGAAGCTGGGCTGGGCTCGTGGTGCCCCTTCAAGCACTGCATGAACCAAGGGGTCAAGGGCTTGGGAACTGAAACTGCAGCTGACGCATGGCATTCGGGTGAGAGGAGACACCCACGGCCTTAACTCATCGCCTGCAGCCCATGAAGAGGGGCTAAAGGGTCGGCGAGCATCGTGAGGCCCCAGCGCTGAAGCAGTGTTCTCAGTTCAAGCCTGTGAAGGAGGCTAAAGGGGGAGCCCAGCATCCAGCCCTGAGCATCTCCAAGGGAAGAAGAACAAAGGGAAGCCAGGTTCTTTGGCGGGATAATGCAGGACCCCACGTGCTCCATCCCCAGGTGAAGATGCAGCAAAGAGCTAAAATGCTGGGTCTGGAAGAGGAAAAACCCTCAGCAAAGAGGAGCAGGGGGCATTGCCCACCACAACACAGCCCCCTCCACCACCCTGTGCTCCACAAGCCCATTCCCACCCCGCGGGCTCTCAGTCTTCCCTCACCCCAGACAAATCCAACAGCAACAAGGAATGTTTCCAGGGGCTCTGAGAAACCATCATGGAAGATGAGCTGGGAGAGCCTGGGGGCTGCAAGGCTTGGGGCGAGTCTCATCTCTGCCATGGAGAAGACAAGGACGATGCTGCCCAACTGATAGCACTGAAAAGCAGAACCCTTCAGCCCATGCAGGGAGCATCCTTCTCCGCCAAAGAAGCTGCTCCAAGCCTGGTTCTTTGCTTCCCTGTTTGAGCTGGAAGCTCTTAAATGTGCCAAGAATGTAATTAAATCATAGAATCACAGCATGGTTTGTGTTGAGCGGACCTTAAAGCTCACCCAGTTCCTCCCCTCTGGCAGGTTAAAGCCATTCCCCTCGGCCTGTCCCTACATCCCTTGTCCAAAGCCCCTCTCCAGGTTTCCTGTAGCCCCTTTAGGCACTGGAGCTGCTCTAAGGTCTCCCCTCAGTGATGATGGCATCATCTGAGAGATGCAATGGGAGGGTGAGTGCGCACAAGAGGAGAGCCCAGGCTGTGATGCTCGCACACAACAACCATTCAGCATCCCCCTTCCCACTCCCTGACGGTCCCCGTGTCCAGCTCAGCATCGGGATGGAGCAGCCCCATCCTCCTGCACACAACCGCCTTCAATCCTCTGCAAAGTCAATGGTGAAGGCCTCACCCTGCCAAATCCAGCAGGGATTTCACAGGGATTAAAGCAACTTTGCTGAACATTCAATCACACCAAAAACAAGGTGAAGGAAACCTGATGGGATAATTAAGGGATCTGCTGCATCAACAGGCACGGTGGCACACCCAGGAGCCCTCTGTAAAGCTGCTTTCCTGCAGCCCCAGGGGGATGTCCTGTGTCTCAACCCCCCCGCTGGCACCCAATGCTCTGCCATGGGCTCGAAATCCAAACTCCATGTGAAAAGGGAGGAATTTACCCCAGGCTCTCAGGCTGCTGAGTTATCCATGGATTATTCATGGTGAATCCGCCACCAGGCCTGGAGATTAAGATGAAAGCTGCGAACATCAGGGCGTGCATGAGGAGGTGTTAAGGATAAAAGCAATAAAAATGCCCTTATTCCATGGGCATTCCTAGAGGAGCAAAGCCAAACCCTCATCTCCATCCTGCCAGCAGCCCCAGCTTGGGTTGGAAAGGACCTTAAAGCTCATCCAGTTCCAAGCCCTGCCATGGGCAGTGGCCCCTTCACTAGCGCAGCTTGCTCCAAGCCCTCACCATGCCATATGAGGAGCTGGACAAGCCAGAACCATTTGGGATGGGATGCTCTTAGTGGCCTCTGCAGTGTTAGTCTCTAACTCAAGCCCTGAGAGCCAACACTGTTGCCTGAGCTAAAACCACCCCAAACCAAACCGCAACCTTCCATCACCCCCTTTAGTGTTCCACTGCCTGAAGATGCTCCTGCAACCTGTACCCAGCTGAGTTCTCTTTAAGCCTCAGAAAGGCTTTTTAACTAGCAAGGGCTCAAACCCCAGCGATGGGCAGATATTGGGGACCATTCAATGAGTCTCTTGAGCTCTTTGCCCATGTGAGGGGCTGAGAGAGCCCCAGGGTTTGGGTTCTTGGAGGAATTCACCCTGGTTTGGTTCAGGGACTCTGGAGCTGTGATTTTGGTGGATCTCAAGTAACAGGGTCCCAGCGCTGAGGTTTAAACCTAACCAGAAGCGAAACGCGTGATGCCCACGGAACCCATCAGGGAGCAACCACCCCACACGTGTGTGCTCCAACTGGGCGAGCAGATAAACACGGCGAGGAGGCACTGCCCAGGATTACGCTGCTCAGGAGCGCGTTGCACTCATCGCTGCCAGAAGGACGTGTTCTCAGCACCGGCGTGTGCACAGGGTGCTGTGAAATGAGAGGAATTGCATAAGTATGCAAACCTGCCCCACGGGGACGGGGGGGGAACAGAACAGGTTTCGGTGACACTTGGAGTAACACCTTCATGCCACTGTGCAGCTGCTTCTTTAAGCTCTTAGGAAGGAACTTGATGGAACGCCAGCCAGGGATGCACACAGGAATGCGAAGCATCCTCATGAGACTCCCCCCAAGGAGTGACCCTGGTGGTGCTGCTGCAGCTGACACCAGCACCCAGGCAGTCATCATAGGATGGTTAGGGATGGAAAGGACCTTGAGATCATCTCAGGTCTACATAAGATGGAGGGAAAGAGCTCCCGTATGTGTGTGCTTGGTTGCATCCCCAGATGGAGGGAATCCTGCCCCTTCGCTCTGCTCCCATGAGAACCCTCTTGCAGCACTGTGTGCAGTGCTGGGGTCCTCGACATAAGGACATGGAGCTGCTGGAGCAAGCCCAGAGGAGGCCATGAGGATGAGCAGAGGCTGGAGGCCTTTTGGCACCGGCAGAGAGTGCCCATTGACAGCAAGAGCTATGGGGCAGGCAGCACCTCCTCATGACCACGCAACAGCTCTGGGCTGATGGTGACATTGCACTTGCCAAGTTCATGTCTATAGGGTCAGGATGAAGTTGAGTCTTGAGTTGAAGCCACCTCTGAGCCTCTGTGTTCAGATCCCAGCTCCAAGATCCACCAAACTGGAGGCAGGACCAGCTTCTTGACTTTAAACTGCCTGTTTGATTTAATGGCTGGGAGGGTCTGACATCTCTCCTGGCTTTCTGTGTGCCTGCTGCACTACAGCCTTAACTGAGCCCTTTTTCCCCCTCTATGGACCACAAAGTTTCTTGCACTGCTCCCCTTATCTGGCTGTACAAGGACCATGGCACTGACCATGCATCCTCACACACCTCCTCACCACACGCACCAGCAGCTCCCCAGGAACAACCATAGAATCAACTGGGTTGGAAAAGACCTTCAAGCTCACTCAGCCCAACCATTGCCCAGCGCTGCCAAGGCCATCCATGGCACTGAGGGCCTC
Source organism: Psittacula echo (assembly GCF_963264785.1). Taxonomy (NCBI): domain Eukaryota; kingdom Metazoa; phylum Chordata; class Aves; order Psittaciformes; family Psittacidae; genus Psittacula; species Psittacula echo. The sequence goes on from NC_137762.1 coordinate 1,748,709, forward strand.
GTCTACACTGAGATAACAGCCTCTTCTCAAAGGTAAGGCTGCCAGGCACACTCCTGCCTCCCTGCCAGCCAAGATCAGGAGATAGCAGCCATAGAAGTCCTGCAGCCCAGGTGAGCAGTCAATAAACTGGTACCCACAGCACTGATGGGGAGATAACACAGGTATTGCAACAGCTCTGCAATCCCTTCTATGATGAACATCTCAGATCCATGGGGCTGCAGAAGACAGGGCAGGAGGGGACAGGGGATGTTTCTAGAGCCACTGGCAGGACCAATCCCTGGTAGTATCTAACCTGGCTTTTAAATTCCTAAATCCAATAGAATTACATGAAGAAAGACACTCAAATCCCTTTTTCTTCCTGGTCTTCAGCTCCATTACTTCTGATTTACATAAGAATGAGGAACCCGGTGAGAAGGCCACTGGATGCTCTCCATCAATGCCACCGCACTGATGTCAAAGCCATGTCCCCACTTTACACCCGCTGGGAAGTTTGGCTCATTAGATGTGATTTGTTTGGCAAACATAGCACTGGGCATCCAGCAAGGGTGAAGCTGAGGTCTCCTGCTCAGCTCCGTCACCTGAGGGTGATGGTGCAATCGGGTTGGTTTTAACCAAGGTAATATTCATGCCTGGGTAAGTAGCAAAGAGCTTCCAAGACCCAGCAAGGCCATGGGGTCTATCTCGCTTCTCTGGGTATCCTGGTGTCTGGCTTTGTTTGGTTAGAATCATGGAATGGTTTGGGTTGGAAAGGACCTTAAGACCATCCAGATCCAACTTCTTTTTATGGATCCAAGAGAAGAAATATGAGTTGTTTTCCCATCAAGGTTGATGTAAAATATTCCGTGCCCTGGTTTTGAACTTCAGCACTCAAACAAGGGAAGAACGCTCTCCTTTCCTCACCCCTTAAGGCATGATGACAGGGAGGTCATCACCTAACTCAGCCCTGTCTCTGACCTCGTAGTATGATGGGATTGTCCATATCTTACCAAGTCTCTCTGCAGAGGCAGAAACCATGGCTCCTGGTTGTGGATAGTCTGGGATGCGTTGTTAGCCAAAGAAAAGTGATCCTTTCCTATATATCTATAGGTACTTCCATAGCAAACCACAGGGAGAAAGAATTAACCTCCTGCCTTGGTGCTGCACAGAGACCATGATGGGCTGGAAGGCTTCATGGTCTTCACCCGTGTCAGGTTTTCACATGGCCACCAGAAACGTGCCCTGTTCCTGATGGTTCCCATCACCCGGCTCCACCAAGCAGAGTCTACCTTGACTAAGACCCTGGGCAAACATTCAGGACTGAACTTGCAGGTCCTTCTCCTAACGCCAGGCCCAGTTCCTGGCCCGCGCTCAAGCTCAATTCATTGAAGTCAGTGAAGGAAATCAGGGCTGCTTTAATCCTTTGGCTTCAACTAAAACAAGAACAACAAACACTGCAAGAGCCAGAAGTTCTGCTTGAAGAAGGATTTAGGATTTGGCCTGAAATGCCGGAAAAGGTGCTGAATTTTCGCTCTTGGTGCTTTGGATGAACGTCCTTTTGGTGCAATGTGATAATGGGAGAACAGAACTTCTCCTGGTGGTCACCTTGCTTTTGGGAATACACTGTCCTCTGCCCATTCTGCAACCAGGAGGGGGACAGAGGTAAGACTTCCCTGGGACATCAGTGACACGCAATTGAAACTGTGCCTCGGTTTACACTGCAGCAAGAGCTTTGTGCTGCATCCCACCACAGAACAGCCTGGAGCTAAAGGGGAGCTTAATCCTCTCCCTCAATGCCCTGGAGCAGGAATCTCTATCACCATCCTGCAGTGATTTACAAACTCAGTTATAGGAGAAGGGACCTGTGGGGTCTCACAGCCCATGAGGGTCAGGACATTCAGGGTGGGAAGGTCCCAGAGCCAAGCTAATGCTGCTGGTGCTTTGATTCCCAGGTGAGGTGTGTCTGCCCCTGCTGATCCCATCCCAAAAGCATTTGTATCCTCATCCCCATCTGCTCTGCTTCTCCAAGTGTCCTGGCAGCCTGCGGCTCCTCTGGATGGGGACAAAAGCACCGACACATCCATTTATCCAGGCAGTGAGCAGAAAACCTTAACTGAGCAACAGGATTAGTCCCGATACTAGAAGTAAGGTTTATTCCTTCTTATTCTTTGCCTTCCTTTCCTTTAAAGGCTTCCCTGAGAGAACTCTTAGAAGTAGCATTTTCAGCTTTCTTGGACACAAAACGTGTATTTTGATGAAGAGCAGAGCCAAGAACGGCCAGGTTTGGGTAAAGGTTTATCCCAAGACTTAGTCCCGCTGTGGATTCTCCAGTGTCTAATACAAAGGGCGCTTGCTGCCATGGGTACAGGTTGTCCATTTGGCTCTCGGAGATGACAAGGGAGATGTCTGAGGAGTTCTCTAACACCCAGAAAAGAGCAAGAACCGGAGCTTTCGGTGAGGTCTGGGCAGCACAAGCACCTCCTGCGGCGGATCGGATCCAAGCAGGAAAACTTGCTGTTGTTTATGCAATAAATCTTTCCTTCCCTGTGGCTCGGAGGTATTTTCGATGGAATGGAGATACCTGTGCGATGTTTGTGCTTTCCTGAAAGCCAGGGAAGCAGAGATATCTGAGCCATCTAAGGCACTTGAGAAGCGAGCGGTTGTGCAAGCTCAGCTCCCTTGCTTACAAAATGGTCTTAAAGAACGGGTTACCAGGCCGTTTTCTGCCACGGGGATGCTTCAACCAACACTCTTAATGGGCATTTGCATTTGGTCCCGGGGAGAGCCAGTAACGCTGTTCCAGTCCAAAGGCTGTGGATTCAAAGGTGAAATAATGCACTTCCGCAACCCACTCGGCTTCGCTCTGAAGGATGCTCTTTGATGCTCCTAACGTTCAGCGCGGTTGGTGTAAGGTGTAAAGCCACGTGTGGCAGCACCCGCAGGTCCAGGAACCCCTCCTAGACACAAGCAGAGCTTCAGCAAGACAGTACCAAGCTCCGGTCTCCTGTTTCTCCAAGCACATAGCAGGATGCGTGGCCATGGCATTGTGCAGCCAGGCAGGAAACCTTGGCTCTGCCAATGCCTGGCATTAACATCAGCAGCATCTGGCTCCGTGCTGTGGATCCCTGTCTGTTGAACCAGCAGGATTACAGCCATTGCAGTGCTAGAGATGCCAGGGTGAAAGCTGGGATGTGTTATTCCTGCTGGGAAGCAGCATCTCACAGAGGTTTGCTCTGCCCCACAGTGAAGACCACGCTAAGAGACATCCTGCTTAGCAAGACCCAATGCGGCACCAATCCTTTCATCGTGGTACATAGCAGAAACCCACATCCACACCACAAACACCTCAAAGCCCATCTCAAAGAGCTGCAATGGATTTTGCTGGATGCAAGCGAAGCCCATGAGGCTGCATTAGACTTTTAAGTCTGGTTTAAGATGAAGATTAGCTCAGCGCTAATCCTGCTTACTTCTCTTTCCTTTTAATTAGCCTCCATTAAGCACTGCTACCTCACAATTCCCTCGCCATGAATAGATATTAATCAAATAGGATATCAGCTCCACTTAATCACCCATATTTGCTCTTTGCCATTCCCTGCACTAATAACAGCCTTCATTGGTAGCCTGACATAACTACGCCTTGAGTAACACTGAGCTCTCCGGTCTGTACCAGGCACTCAGGAGCGTGCAGGCTGGAGGTGACCATGGGTTTGTCATCCATCAGCACCCCAGATTTAGCCTCATAACCTGTTCTATGAGGTTGGCTTCACTGCTGGCAAGCCAGAGGCCAGAGCAATGCTGTGGTGAGCCAAAGGCCCTGAGGAAGCCCAAGAGGATTCCCAGAGGAACAGGTTTCTTAGGACCATATCCCATCTCCTTCAGACTCATCCATGGACCTGACTTGTTCTCCCCATGAACTTTCCCTCTTTAAGAGCGGTATTCCCATGAGCATCCTTTAAAAGAGAAGACAAGAATAGAATGAAATAGGATAGGATAGAACAGAAGTTTAAAGGCTGAACCAGATGATCGCTGAGGTTCCTTCTAATTCCCTGTGAGTCAATGAGATTAGTTCAGTTAGAAGGGACCTGCAACCATCATTTAGTGTAATTGTCACCCGTCTGCACTGGAGGGAAGAACAGGCCTTCACACATCCTTATGGATCCCCTCCAACTTGCGATATTCCATGATTCTGTGATAAAATTCGGGCAATATGGAAAACTTTACACCAACCTTTCACGTCAGTTTGGTGGCCCTTGCAGGGGAAGCTGGCTGTGGGACAGTGGCAGCCTTTGTCAGAGCCAAAGAAAGAACTCTCAGTTCGGGTGCTCTGCATCCCTCTGGAATGAAATGGCCTTTCCAGCTCCAGCTCTACCCTAGGGCAGTGCTCCTTCCAGCTTTGAATAGCTACAGAGGCTGCTAAGGAAAGGGAAGAAGAAACAAGTGCTGCCTTTCCAGCGAACCCTCCAACCCCAATGACACAGGGAGCAAAAGGCTTTACAGGCATAGAATCATGGAATGGTTTGGGTTGAAGGCACCTTAAAGCTCCTCCAGTTCCAACCCCTGCCACAGGCAGGGACACCTTCCACTAGAGCAGCTTGCTCCAAGCCCCATCCAACCTGGCCTTGAACACTGCCAGGGATGGGGCATCCAAACCTTCTCCATTCAACCCATTCCAGTGCCCCACCACCCTCATGGGGAACAACTTGTGCTTTATATCTAACCTGAACTCCCCCTGTTCCAGTCTGAACCCATCACCCCTTGTCCCATCGCTCCAGTCCCTGATGCAGGTCCCTCCCCAGCATCCTTGTAGCCCCCTTCAGGCACTGGAAGCTGCTCTGAGGTCCCCACGCAGCTTCTCTGCTCCAGCCCCAGTGTTCTCAGCCTGGCTCCATGCGGGAGCTGCTCCAGCCCCTGATTGTCCTCGTGGCCTCCTCTGGCCTTGCTCCAACAGCTCCATGTCCTTCTTATGCTGAGAATCACCCAGGAATGGGCAAAATGCTTAACGGGTAAATGTGCTGTAAGCAATGAAAGAATAGGGAAAACAGACTTGTTGGGCAATTACTGGATGGTTTGAGGTGAATAATGATGCTCCAGGGAAGGAAACATCATTCCTGTTCCGGGGATTAACACCAAGAAGTCAAAAGGCATTTCTGAGGAGCTGAGTGGGCCACTGGCAAGCAGCCGGTTCTGCAGCTCATGTCACTGCTTCACACCAGCATTTCCTTCCTGACAGTCATTTCTTGGGCCTGGGTCCCATTTCTCTGGGTAGGAAACCTGCACCCAGGCTGTTAAAACCTGGTACTCTGAGGAATCGAGCTGTAGTAAGTGACTTGGAGTTTTGTGCGTCCCTTCTGTATCCCATTTGCCGGGGTAAATCACAGCCCGCATCCTGTGGTTCAGCATCCAGCTCTAGCTTTGTAGAAACCCCTTGGCTTTCTCTCCTCTCTGTGCTGCAGGTGGTAGAGCTTGGAAAAGAAAGGAGCACCAAGTACCTGTAGGGATAGGTCCCCTAGTAAGAAAGCGAAGGAGAAAGGGAAGTGTTTCATGGCATTGCTCAAGGCTGATTTATGACCTCCCAAGGGTGGCCAATGCTGCATTCCCCGGCTTTAATAGAAGGGGCAGGGTCTGATGCTCCCTCAGCTGGAACACACATGAGAAAAAGCCTCAGGTTTCCTAGGACCACATTCCCATCTCCTTCCACTCGGGATCTTTCACCCCCTGCATCCATATTATACACATTGTCCCTCAGCATCCCCTACGGACGCAGCCGCTCTGGTAGCACCTGCCTGAAGATCCCGCAGGCAGGGTCAGTCCTTGCCGTCTCCAGCTCCATGATGTGGGAATTGCGATCCATAGCCTTCACCCGGGCTGTCTTTGCAGAATTCCTGGCAACGTTGGTCTTCATCCTCTTTGGCCTGGGCTCCGCTCTCAACTGGCCCTCAGCTTCCTCCCCAAGCATCCTGCAGATCGCGCTGGCTTTCGGCTTGGCCATCGGCACGCTGGTCCAAGCCTTGGGGCACATCAGCGGAGCCCACATCAACCCAGCAGTGACCGTGGCTTGTCTCATCGGCTCCCAGGTCTCCTTCCTCCGTGCAGTCTTCTACGTGGTGGCCCAGCTCCTGGGGGCCGTGGCAGGGGCTGCAATCCTACACGAGATCACCCCGGCAGACTCCCGGGAAGGCTTGGCCATCAACAAGGTAAGAGCTCAGCCCATAGATGAGCTTGGAAGGGAGCAGGAAACATTGGGATGGGCTTTGGGGAAGGCTGAGGGGTGTGGAGAAGGGGTTTGTGGCCAGCAAAACCCTCTTTATTCAGTGTTGGGTAGAAAGCCTCTGTCAGCTATAGACCAGCACCATGCAGCAAGGGTCCACCCAGGAGCAGGGATGAAGGGCAGGACTGCAGGATGCTCCCTCCGCTTTTTAGGACTAAAACCAGAGGTATGATCCAGCTGCCCACATAGACACCTTCCTTAAAAGACAAAGCCACCCTTATCTCAGTTTTATTTAGGGCCCAGGAGCTGGATTGGGATGAAACCATATGATTAGGGAAAGACATGACCTAAAGTATCACCTCTCCATTCCTCTTGCCCTGCGCTCATCCCACTTCCCAGTCTTCATGTGTGTGTAGGCAGCCTTTTCTCCTCTATCAGCAATGCCACTGTTTGCAGGCTGTGCTGCCAGATTCCCAACAATGGGAATGCCATGTGTTAGGTCTAAATCCCAGATTTTCAATAGCTAGCACTGCTCATTCAATTGGTTCCAGTTGTGAAGGAATGGCCACACCAGATCCTGGTTCATCCCAGTGCCTGCTCACAGGTGCCCAATGCCAGCAGCATCACAAGGATCCCAGTCCGGATGCATGCAGGGAAGAAAAGAAACCAGGGAACTTTAGGAAGCCTTAAGGGGACTCCCCAGTGGTACCTCCACCTCCAGCATCCCCCTTCCTCAGTGATGCACTTAAAAACTTAAACTCCAGGTGAGGGGAAAGGAATTCAGAAGTCACAGGGTTCGTATCTCGTCTCCATGCCCCACCACTCCTCTTCAGGCAGCTCTGCCTCCTGTAGAGATGCCCATGGACCAGCATCACCCAAACCCAAGCTGAGCCACGCAGGCAGGCAGCTTTGGGTGTACTTTAAGAAGCAGCACACGGACATCCCCTTTCTTGCAGTAGGGAGGCAGTGCCAGGGCCCAGCTTCGCTGCCAAAGAGATTAAGAGGGTTGGAAAAGGGATTGGGGATTAATCTGAGCAAGGTGATTTAGACTGATAATAGCTGAGGCTTAATAAACCCAATAAAGCAAGAAGGGGTTTGAAGAGAGGCTTTCAAAGTGCCCAGCTTAGTTGGTTTACGGCTTAAATCACCTGGAAGAGGGAATAGGGATTTTCCTTCTTTCTCCTGTGGGCTGCTCCCCATGTAGCTGCCTGCACAGATTATCCTTAATACAAAGGGGGAATATTGGAGAGGAGAGCAAGAAAGACCTGGATCTTGGCCAGGAGGGCAATTGCCACCTCAAGCCACCACTGAGCAAAGAAAGGGGTGGGATGTGCCATAGGCTGGGGAAGTGAAGGGAAACAGAGGGAAGCAGTGCTGCCAGCTCCAGATGTGCACATCCGGATGTCAGATCCATCCAGATGTGGCTGCAGAACCACCAAGGAGCAATAAAGTGCCAGAAAGCAGAGCTGGAGAAGAGCGGATGCAGCCAGGCCCAGCTTCAGCTCAAATCCTGCCAGTCCAGAAAATGTGGGGAGGGGGGACGGGAATGGGGTTTTTGATGCCAAACCCCTTCTTTTTGATGCCAAACCCCTTCTTTTTGACATTTTCCAACTTCTAAACTTTCCCAAGAGGCATTTTGCATTTTAAATATGAGAAAAAGGAATAAATAATTCCTAGAGGGAAAAAAAAAAGAACAGGGGAAAAAAAATCCCCATAGGAATGCCAATAAATAAACCATTTCCTGGTCAATCATTTTCCTTTTAGGTGGGAATTTTTTTTCCCTCCTTTTCATATTGATGCCAAAATCCCACCTATTCCCTGTGTCTATTTGGTCCCTCTTGGGTTTTCCCCACACACGTTCCCAACCCACTCACCAAATGCTTGTCCCCGAGACACTTTTTTCCTCCCCTTCAGCTGCACAACGAGACAACCACGGGGCAGGCAGTGACCGTCGAGCTCTTCCTCACCTTCCAGCTCGTCCTGTGCATCCTTGCTTCCACGGATGAACGCCGGGAGGACAACCTGGGCTCTCCTGCCCTCTCCATTGGCCTCTCTGTTGCTGTGGGACATCTCCTTGGGGTGGGTAGAATGGGCTAAAATGGGCTAAAACTCAATGGTTTCGGGTTATCTTTGTGTTTATGCCCAAAGCCTGCCCGGCTGCTTGCTCCGGGTTGGATGGGGAGGTGTAACCCATGTGGTGCCCATGGCTTTCCAGTGGATAGAGGAGGAAAACCACACCAAAGCTGCAGCAGAGCCATAGCCTGAGCTCTGCTTTTATGGGGCAGGAAAACACTGACCCTGCTGGGTTTGCTGCTCCTTGAGTCCTACAGGGAGCAACAAAGGATCAGTGGGGTCTTCTGCCCCAGAGTGAATGTGTTAGAAGCTGAGGCACTCATGATAAGACTGGGAAGTATTTGGGAGGGACACCCAGGGAAATCCCTCCTGGATGAGACCAAAACAGCTCCAAACACTCCCAGCCTCTCAGTGCACGTAGTAATGAGAACCATGGAATCATAGACTGGTTTGGGTTGGAAACGACCTTAAGATCATCCAATTCCATCACCCACGGGCAAGGACACCTTCCACTAGAGCAGCATGCTCCATGGCCCATCCAACCTTGCCTTGAACACTGCCAGGGATGGAGCAGTCACCACTCCTTCGAGCAATGCTTACACTGCATCTTCCATCCTTACCACTCTGCAACCCATGCATCTATGGGACTATTCTCCTACCCTCAGTGGCAAGGAGCAGCAGCTTGCTCCAGGACTGGGCACAGCAGGAGCGTGTCCTCACGCTTCTTGTCATGCTGCAGGGCACGTCACCCAGCCTAGAGCCGGGTTGCACCATGCTCGTGCTTGCACAGAAGATGCAACCGTGTTGACTCAGGTGGTGGAAGCTGCAGGAGCATCCCTTTTCCTGGAATGGGCACGCTGGGGGGGTGAAGCAGCAGCTCAGGGAATGAATCAAAACCACACCAGGATCATGTGAAAGGGTCAATGTTAACAGCAAACCTGTGTTCCTCTGCAGATCCGTTACACTGGCTGCTCCATGAATCCAGCCAGATCTTTTGCCCCTGCTGTGATAGTCGGAGACTTCAGTGACCACTGGGTAAGAGCTGGGTCTATGCCTTGTTCCAATGGGATGAGCCCCTCCAGATTAGCACTATTCCTCGAAACCTACAGAGCCAGGCACATTCCTGGCATTTCCACACCAGCTCCGGCTCGGAAAGAGATGTAGAGATTAGCAAAACGAGGTGGGGCTGCTGGGTGCTTAACTGGCTTTATCTGAGGGCATTGCAACAGCAGAAGGGTGTGTGGTTTGTTGACCGTGACTTAGCCAAGGAACAAATGGAGAGTGGAGCTCTTCTTGCCGGTCCTGGAGACCTTTCCTGGTTCCACTTGGATCTAGGTGTACATTTTCCACCAGTTCCTTTAGGAACACTCCCATGCGTTTCCATTTTGGAGCCAGAGCTGTGGTGGTTCAGGTTGATGTGCTCAGAGGTGTCCAGCTCCAGCTGGTAGCCTCCTTTTTGTAGCAGTGTGTAAAGGGGTAGGAAGATGCTTCTGCAGAGGAACCCATGCGCATGATGGCCTATCATTAATGAAGATCACGCAGCTCTCAACAGAAGAGGCTGGTTAGGTGTATTCAGGCACAACAGCAATGGATGGGAGTTCAGGTCAACAGCGATGGCCAAAGCAGAGCTGGCTTCTGCATCTCACTCCCAGTGCATACAGGGCAGGAGGGAGCATAGCCCCCCCGGGCTGCCTTTCAGAGATGCGGGTTTCTCCCGGTCCTCCACACTCAGGCTGGGTTTTAAGCACCCAACTCTTGCCTTTCCCTTTCCCCCAGGTCTTCTGGGTGGGCCCCCTGGTTGGGGCAGCCGCAGCCTCCATCATCTACAACTACATCCTGTGCCCGCAAGCCAAGACCTTCTCGGAGAGACTCGCCATCTTCAAGGGCTTCGAGCCCGAGGAGGACTGGGCAGAGCGCGAGGTCCGGCGGCGGCAGTCGGTGGAGCTGCACTCCCCACAGAGCCTCCCCAGGGGGATGTCCGAGAAGGTTTAACCCAAACATCCCTCCAGGATGAGAGAGGAGCCGGGGAACACTGCATCTGTCCTAGAGCCGGTGCTTGGCCAGTGCCTTGCCTCTCCCCTCTCCCCCTTCACTTCTGCTTCTTCATTTGAGGAACTCAAGTTCCTGGGGAGATGCGCTGGGGTGGTCCAACCCATCTTGTATCGTCCAGCTCTCCCCACGGCCAACAGTTCCCTGATGCTGGGGGGAAATGCCATTAAATCAAAGCCACCAGGAACGAGGACACCGCGATCCAACCCTCCTCCAGCTCCTTCCACGTCTCCCTGGTAGGAGGTAGCGCTCGGTGGAGCTTGTTGCCCTTCGCGAAGGGCTCTGAGGTGCTGTGGGGAGTTGTTATTACAGCCATTTGCTGGGTGTGGAGGTTGCCACCCGATGCCTCATTGCTGTTGAACTCAACTCACCTCTCTCCTGTGTCTTCTGCCTGCCTGGCTGTTTGCACACACACACACTGGAGGGCTCACTCTGGGCCATAAGTATCTCAGAAGCTATAAGTTTGGCTGCTGCAAGGGACCACATTGTCCTTTATCACCCCAGAGATGCCCTCTGTTCACATGGAGGCTTTCCTGAGAAGATGGGGCTGGAAGCATGTCCTTGAGTTCATACTCACCCCACTGGGGAGCTCTTGCAACTGGTCTCTCCTGGGACCTCCTGTTTTTCAGACCAAATCCATCCATGGCTCATTTGTTCATGGACCTGTATTAACCTTTAACTTTGATGCTTCATCTCTCTCTCTCGTTTGTGCTTTCTTTCCTCTGTTCCTGTTCCATCCTGATTCTCAGCTGGGTAGCACAAAGCATTTCAAGAATGATCCTCTCCATCACTTGTTTCCTACAGCCCAGACGCTTTCCATGGCTGCATCACACCAAAGTCTTGTAACCATCCCAACCCCTTTCTTCTGCTATTATGGCCACCATTTAATCCAGTTTCTATGACTGGATTAAATTTCTATGAGTTAGCCTGAAAGCCTGGTTTCCAGCAGGACATCCTACTGCTTTCTTCTGTTGGTGATGTCTCCCCAGCATCGCACCATCACAAAACGTCATCACCACATTCAGGCTTCTTCTGCTGAGGCCATTAATGGAAAACATTCAGTAAGATTGGCCCCAATTCCAGATCATAGGGAACATTAGTGATCATTTTCTGGTTGGACATGAACCACCACCAAATGATGATCTTCTCTTCCTGTCCATCCACTGTGCTCTACTTGTACCAGTCTCCTTCTATTAGATTCATAATTTCCTCTATTCCTCACTGTGGTTTTACTCATCCATCTACTAAAGGCTGTAGTTGGAGGGATAAGGAGTAAACAAAGCTCTGCTCTGACCCAGACAAGGGATCCTCATGGTCTTCATTTCACCACACCAAGTGAAGCTGAGAGCATGGGAGCTCCTGCATCACCTCGTCTGGCTGTCATCTGCTGTCCCTGATGCCACACTGCAAAGCAAAGGGAGAAATTCTATCACAAGCTTTATCTGCTGTAGCCAAGGATCCATTTTACACCTCCAGTCACGTAGTAGTAACGTAACTACCCCCAGAAGGCTGCTATCGAGGTGCAGCAGGTTCAGTGCTGCTTTAACTCATTCCCTGCCACAGCAATGATGTTGATTCTGGTCCTTCGGTTTATTCCTTCAATGGCAAAGGAACATTTGAATGGCATTTTGGAAAAGGCTTTACAATCTATCTGTTCTCAACAATAGGAATTAAAATAATGTCTTAAATCAGAGTGTAAAATTGTATTTAAATCACTGAATATTCAATTTAAAATGTAGTTTTTTAGTATTCAAAGGAAAAACAACCCCTGTATATGTCAGGATAACCGGGAGTAACTTACCCAGGAGTTACCCCTGTCAATACCTGCTCTGTAAGATGCCATCCAGCTGAATCTTTTGGGGTTTTCTTGGCAATGTTCAAGCTATTTACACCTCTCTTTGCCTTCAGATATAAACATTTCACTTCTTATTTACCCTGACAATGTTTCAGACTCTCATAAGCAGTACGGGGCCCAAAAACGGGTTTAAATGCTTAATATTTACTGCACTCTCTAAATAAAGAGCTTTAAATTCACTTTTACTCGCATGTGAATCGAATAGTGACACATTTATGGTCACATAACATAGAGACAGTCACACAAAGTGACCTTCCAGACCTGAAGTCCCACAGCCACCAGTGCAGGCCAGTCCAGCTTTGAGTGTTGCCTTGGGCCAACAGCCTGTTGATGGGCAAAAGTGACATTAAAAGAAGGTTTTATGTTGTTTTATCTTAAAAATAGGACCCGCAAAACAAAGACCATCCCTGCTTCAACACCGCTGGGATGCTGATTCCTGCCCTGGCTGGATTCTGCTCTTGGCACACCAACCCATCTCACTAAACCAGCTTTTCAGATGGCTAAAGCAGCCTAAGTCTTCTTGAGTCAATGAGAAACACGACTTTACCTTCTCTGCAGAGCTGTGTCATTGACTTCAATGACACTTCCAAAACTTGCATGGTCAGGAAACCAAGCCAGTCATTCCAGATTTACACAGTGCAATTCGAATGAGAGGGCAGGATCAGCAACCCAGAAATCAGAGCTGCTGCAGACCAACCTGAGACCTGGCTGAACTGATAACACGGTGTGTTAGAGCTCAACAGGAATGCTTGGAGACAGGATTTGAAGCCATCCAGGCACGCCTGGGTGGTTTCCGTGGGCTCTGCTGTGGTTTTCAGCCTGGTTTTCCAGGAATACAAAGAACCCAGATCAAAATCACACATTTATCCAGAGACAACTCAGTGCAAGAACTTCCAGCTCCAGATCTGGTGCAACGAGGGATGCCATCATCACGGGCTTCTTTAAATCCCAGTCATTCCATACTACCTAAATATGTAGGTTGAGCAATTTCTTCATCCATTTGCTTTGGGTCTCAGAGGCAGAATGGGGTGAAAAAACCACAGACTGGTTTGGGTTGGAAGGGACAAAGATCCCTGCTGCTGCCACAGCTCTGAAAGTCCTGAGGACACCCATAACCAGCTGCTGGCCCATAAGAACTCAACGTATTTCTCTAGATGGGCAGAAATGCAGCTTCTTAATGTCCCCGGTGCAGGTGGCTTCACTGGAAAGGGCTAGACCTGAAAATCAGGACCATGGTTCCCAGCCAAGCTTTCTACTGCGTGATCTCGTACAGGGCTTCTTCCTACCCGGCCCTTTGCTTTCCCTGATACACATTATTATCCCCATGTGACGATTTAATGATGATTTCAGTGCAAGTTAATTATGAAGGATGCTGGTGCTTCCATTGCACACCAGCCCCAAAGCACTTCCATGCACTAGTACACCTCAGAGACCATCCAGTCATTTCTAAGCACAGAGCAGAGCAGCGCTGTTATTAAGCATTAACACTACTCAGCACATTACCCCTATTGACAGCCTCACAGGTTACAAGGTCACTGTGGCCACCGTGCTCAGCACAGGAGCCACCAAAGTCTGGGGACAGCTTCAGGACCAGCTTCAAGCCAAAGCGATAGCACGGCAGTAAGGGACATGGGCGCATCCCTAAACCCCAACAGCTGCATGAGGTTTGAGCTCCAAAGCTCACTCAGGTTACTAGGGGAAGGCAAAAGCCCTGTTGCTCCAGGGCCAGAGAAGGTCACCTTCATCATCACCCTCAGGCCATCAGAGTAATCCCTCTCATAGGGAGCGCAAGCAGATGGAGGGTTAGATAAGAGAAATCCTTGAGAGCCCAGCCTGCAACACCCTTACAGAGACATCAACACTAATCCCACTTCTTTCCTACCACCGTGGCAAGAAGCTGCCCCAGGAACTGAGGATGAGGAGGGCAAAATGTGCTACTCCTTGCTCTACCTTAAATTCCCAGGGCATCTCATTTTTATCCCCATCAGTGGCTTGGCTGCAACCCCCCAAAGCTCAGCCAGCAAGAAACTAACCCAAACTTTCTCCTCTGGCCATCTAATCCCAAATAATCCCAGATTCCAGCAGAAGTACTTGTCTCCTGTTGGTATTATTACTCCTGCTTGTATTATTGCGCCAGTTTTCAGGCCTTTGGTTGAGATACAGAGCCAACGAGGGGGAAAAAGCAAAACCCGAGCTGGGCTGGGTCTCAGCAGCATTTGTAACCCAAATTTGCCGGTCTTTGAGGTTGAACTGAGGAATTTGGGCTGAAATGACACGGAAATAACAAATTAATAGAGCAAATGGAATCAGCAACGTGGGGACGACAGGGACCGACACACGCAGCCACTTAATAACACACACGCCTCCATGGGTGAGGCAGAGCCCGGGGAGGGCCCCAGGCGAGGATGAGGCACCAGTTGCCTTCCTCCCACCCGGGCACGCTGCACCCCAGCCCCACAGTGGGCTCAGTGCTATCCCCATGCAACACGTTGCCCCCAAACCATGGACGGTCAACGTAGGCAATTGTGGTGGGTGCTGATACGAGAGAGGAGGAGGAAGAGGAGGAGGAGGAGGAAGGACACAGCTAAACCTGTCCATGCAAAAAGCCTCCTCATCTTCTTTCCTCCAAAAGCCCAGGGGTGAAACAAGGCATGCGTGACCCCACCACGTAGGTGTCCGTCTGTCAGCAGGTCCCTGCGTAATGCCTCCTCAACATCTTGCCCAATTCCATTCCGTTTGACACATCAAAGGCACTTTTCAGTTCACACAAGCTCCTTGGAGGGCACGCAGCCAGGAAAGAGGAAAAGGAGCCTTCCCAACGCCTGCTCCACACGGTTAGACATCAGAGAAGCCACGCAGGAATGCCCCGGTGAGGAAAGCCTAGCAAACAGCCTCAGGAAAAGAGGGTTTTGCATGGTATGTGGTTAGAGAAACATCTTGTTTCCCTTTGGGAGCCTTCCCCATCGCTCCCTGCCTTATTGGACTGTATCTCCCAGTCAGGAGGATTTTGCTGGGTCATTATCCACCCATTGGGAAGCTGGGAGAGCGTCTTTAACGCTGCCTTTGAGCTGAAGCCATAAAGTCCCGTGGGCAAAGCAGCCGCCAGCAAAACGCATCCACTTCCAAGGGGGATCAGCAGTGGGAGAGCGAGGAAAGGGCTTGGAGGATGGGCACAAGGCGCTTTTGATGCAGCTGGAGCCACAGACAGGGCTGAAGGGAAGTGGCAAGTCATTACTGGGGCTGGAATGCGGCCAGGGTGTCTTGAAATACCAGCTTGCAAAACTTTCACCAAAACACGCCAACGGAGCGGGTGTTTCTAGGATAACAGATCCGGCTTTTCCCTCTGCAGCTGCCCCAGGAGCAGCAGCACCAGGGAAAACCATTAGCAGGAATTAAGGCCGTAACAGAGCCCGGGTCCCTCGGGATGCTCCGGGTCGGTTTGCTGAGCTCAGGAGTCCGGGTAGGGCTGGAGGTGAAGGGCTCGTTTCTTTGCAGTCCCTTTGTCTTGCTGTGGGGAGGAATCCCTCCTCCGTGCTGAGCCCATGGGATGTGTGCAGGTCTGGCTGCAGCCAGCAGAAGGCAGCAGTGAAGGTAATTTTTTAGTGCTTTTGGGATGTAAAGAGGGGTTTAAGCGGTTTTACCCACCTCCCGCATGCAGAGCGTTGCTCACCCTGTGCTGGAGCGATGGGACAAGGGGTGATGGGTTTAAACTGAAGCAGGGGAAGCTCAGGTTGGATGTAAGGAAGTTCTTCCCTATGAGGGTGGTGGGACGCTGAAATGGTTTGAATAGAGAAGGTTTGGATGAACCATCCCTGGCAGTGCTCAAGGCCAGGCTGGACACAGGGGCTTGGAGCAAGCTGCTCTAGTGGAAGGGGTCTCTGCCCATGGCAGGGGTTGGAGCTGGATGAGCTTTAAGGTCCCTTCCGAATCCAAACCATTCCATGATTCTATGACTGCTCCTGCAGAGGCAGCCATGGATAACCCCAGCGCTGCGTAAGGCACAGAGATGGCATCACTTGAAGAAGGCAAGATACAAAGAGAGAAGATCTTTCCCATGGCAGGGAGTTTGAACTGCATGACCTTGAGGTTCTTTCCAACCCAAACCCACCCGTGATCCTATGATTCACCCAAACCCATTTGAAAACATAAAATCGAATCCTGGCACAAGGCTGCAAGGACCATGAAGGAGCCAAGAATTCACTGTTCAGCATCACTAGGCCCTTCTTCCATCCCCAAACCCTCAACCTCAGTCCCCAGCAGCTCCCTGTTGCACAGCACCGAGAGCCTCCCCGCTGCAAACCCTGCCAGCCAAGGGATGGAGGGCAACCCCACGGGAGCATGGAAGGAGACATGCAACCATGGCCTGTGTCCATGCAAAGCCTGTGGCTTTCTGCTGGCATTCCCAAGAGCAAAATCACTGCCCTCGTTGAGCAACAGCTTGAAAGGCAAAAAGAAAAGCAAAGGGCCCGAGATGACAGGGGTAGGATCCACCCTGCCTGGCTACGGGCAGCGAGCACCCCGACTGCCAGCCCAGGCGCTGGCAAAGCCCTCGCTCAATGCCCTGGAAGGAGCAGCAAGGCAGCAAAGGGGTCCGCAGCCAGGCTCTGCAGTGATCGGCTGCCTTTACCCAAGCTCCATCACCCCATGCAGGCACCTCCAGCTTGTCTGTGGCTCCCCAGATAGGCAAAGCGTCCCCCAAACCCAGCCAAGCTCCCTTAGCAAACCACTTCTTTCCTATGGTTGAGCTGCCTTGGCAGCCTGGGAGCCGCTCCAGGAGCTTCACTTTGCTTTATGTCCCAGTATCCCAGGTCAACCGAACACATTGGGAATGAGAACTCCTGACTCCAGGAACGCTCCTCCAGCCTGACACCAGGAACAAGACTTCCCAGACAGAATGACAGCCCTCTCCAGCCCGCAAGCACATGGAGGAGGGGAACATGAACTACACCTCTGCTAATGAGCCACCCAAAGCCTGGTGAGAGGTGGTAAGAGGGAAAAGCAGAGGAGGGAGCAGGGCTTCGTTATGCAACCGCGTTATCTAACGACCACAGAGACACCCTATAGGGGCTCTTTGTTTGCAGAGGGCAGGATAAAGAAATGCCACCAATATCTGAGTCACTGGTTCACCAAGAGGCTCCGTGGTTATTTTCAGATGGAAACTTTTCCAGTTTCACATGATAATTTGGGAGGCCTGGCTAATTCCCTGGCTCCACCCACCGCCTTGTAACACAGCTCCCTGCTGCTCTTGCATATATAGATAGGTATGGCCCTACAACTGGGTGCAGACAGAAGAGCCCGGAGACAGAGCAAACCCAGACTTTCTTCTTTCCCAGCTGCCCTCTACCCACTCCCACCATGAAGAAGGAAATACTGACCCTGGCCTTCGCTCGAGCCGTCTTTGTGGAGTTCCTCTCCACGCTCATCTTCGTCTTCATCGGCCTCGGCTCAGCCCTCAAGTGGCCGTCAGCCCTGCCCAGCATCCTCCAGATCGCGCTGGCGTTCGGCCTGGCCATCGGCACGTTGGTGCAGGCATTTGGCCACATCAGCGGCGCCCACATCAACCCGGCCGTGACCATCGCCTTCTTCGTAGGGAACCAGATCTCCTTCCTCCGCACACTCTTCTACGTGATCGCCCAACTGGTCGGGGCCATCGCTGGGGCTGGCATCCTCTATGGGGTGACGCCGGCCAATACCCGTGGTAACCTGGCCATCAACGCTGTAAGTATCCTTGCCTGGAGATGGTTCACCTTGCCGTGCGGGCTCCCCTTCCCTTCTGAGTGGGTAGCTCGTGCCAGTGCCAGCTCGGAGAGCCGAATCCATGCGGAGGGTCCATCTCAGTGCATTGCATAGAGGGATGGGAATGGGCTAGAAGCAAACCCCGGCATAGCCAACAGATTGACATGACAGGTTTATTGTGCGGGGTAATAAATGGCATGTTTTTTTTCCCTTCTTTAATAAGCGCTTCCTTTATCCTAAGGGCCTGAGTGAGTCACCAGCACCATTGAGATGTTCTTGACTGCAGCCTCTCCACCTGGAGATTAGTGCTGGGATAGGAGCTGTGCCAGGACAGAGGCTGGAGGGCAGGGAGCAGAGCCAGCATGGGCAGGGGGAGCAGAGCCCGCTGGCACTGCCGCTCTGGGGGAGCTGGGGATGGGAGGAGGATGGAGAAGAGCTGAAGGATCAATCACAGGCAGGCAGCAAGCGGCTGCTCTTGGAGGAGAAGGCAGGACATCGGCACCCTGGGAGATAAGTGGGGGTGAGGAGCTTGTCTCAAACCACCTGAAATGGGAGCAGCGGAGCCACTGCTCCAACCACATCAGGTCTGGACCCCTGGGATCAGCACAGACTTGTGGCGGAGGGTTCTGACACCAGGGTAGGATGCTGCATGCATCTTGTTCCCGCATGCTCCCGGTCCCAAACCAGTCAGCTTCAGCTAAAAAGCATGGGTCTTGGGGCACTTTGTCCTTCTCAAGCCCAGTGGGGTCCAGCCTGTCTGACAGATCCCAGTGGAGAGCACAAAGGCACTGGGACAACACCCAAACGTTCACCCCAACCCTCTCCCTTCATCCCGTGCCCCTCAGCCTCCAGAAAGCAGAGGGGAGAAGAATCAGGATGCAACAGCTTGCAAGGATCAAGGGGGAAAGAAACAAAGCAGAAAAAGGGACAAATCCATGTGGGATTTGGTAGGAAAACACCGAGTGCAGTGGAGACAAGTGAGTGGAAAGAGATTGGAGAGTGCTGGGAAGGGAGAGATCAGGAGAGAGGCAGATTTTGGGCCAAGAAAGGTGATTTCTTCCTTCTCAGGGAAAGAACCCATGGCAGCACAGCACCTTGTGCCCAAAGGCAGGGGACTTGGGGAGCTTCTCTTGCATGGCTTTGCGAGCCCAAACCCACCAGCAAAGCACTCAAGCGGCATTGCTGAGCCCTGGGGATGGGTGATGACTGTTGCTTTTGCCGGTTGGCAGCTCAACAACAACACAACCCCCGGGCAGGCCCTCGTGGTGGAGATCATCCTCACCTTCCAGCTGGCCGCCTGCATCTTCGCATCCACGGACAACCGGAGGAGCGGCAACGTGGGCTCTCCAGCACTTTCCATTGGCCTCTCTGTTGCTGTAGGCCACTTGGTGGGGGTGAGTGTCCGGGCAGAGGATCCTGCTAGGACAGAGCCCCCCAGAATACCCCCATGCGGTTGGTCCCAGAGGGAGCTGCATTGGGAGAGCCAACGGGACATCGCCGGGCTCCTTGTCCATGGTGATGTAGGGAAGGATGATGTCCATTGCAGCCTCTCTGAGAGAGACAGCACCAGGGACCGCTTCAGTCCCTGCTTCTGGGAAGTTGTCCCTATCTGCTAAGCCAGGGGTTAAGATGAAGAGGCCAGGTTAAGATGCTGCATCTTAACCTGGTCTCCTTTCCACACCGACAGATCTACTTCACCGGCTGCTCCATGAACCCAGCCCGGTCCTTTGGGCCCGCGGTCATCGTGAGGAGGTTCAGCTCAGCACACTGGGTGAGCATCAGTGCTGGGATCAGGCTGGATGAGATGCAGGGCAAGGGAGAGGGCAGGGATGGCCACGGGGCTGGATGTTTTAGAGCCAGAAAGGATAAAAGGGACTGGAGAACACTTGATGAATGGATGGGGAACAGGTTATCCCCATAGCATAGAGCCAGTATAGCCCCCATGCAATGGTGCACAGTGAGCCAGGGCATCATCTGATGTCCATAAAGTCCATAGAGAAGCCCAGCTTTGGCTTTCCACTCACCTACTGAACCTGCAAGCTCAGACCCAAGCCTTGCAGAGCAGGCTTGGTGCTTCCTTGCCAGCACACATCTCTGCACTCATAAAGAGCTTGCTGTCTTCAGGAAGCAAAGCTTGAAGGGAGTTCAGCCCAAGAAGTCTACTGGGATGGGTATTTGTGTCTCTGCATGGGATAAGTGACGTGGAGCAGCGAGGGATGCTGGTGTAATGGCTGGACCTGGTGCATTATCCTCCAGGACCTGCTTTCACCCTCCTCCTTGTTTGCTTTCTAGGTGTTCTGGGTTGGACCCATCCTTGGGGCTTGCTTGGCCTCGCTGCTCTACTTCTACATCCTGGTCCCCTACTGCATGAACATGTCAGATAGGGTTGCCATCATCAAGGGCACCTACGAGTCAGAGGAGGAGTGGGAAGAGCAGAGAGAGGAGAGGAAGAAATCCATGGAGTTGACCCCACCATAGGAAGAGTTGGGAAAGAACGAGCAGAAGGAGGGAAGGAAGCTCCACACATGGGCTCATGTGTGCACCAATGAACACATCCAGCTACAGCAGACTCTTAAGCAAAAGTCTTTTAACTCAAAGACCGCCTGTGGCTATGAAAGGAGCATTGCAGTGTCTGTATATAACCCCTCTACATGAGTGTGAGCGCTAGAACCTCTCCTAAGCTTAACTGCAGCCAGCGAAGGCATCTCAGCCGGGGGCAGCCTCAACTGCAGCTTCGCACCCACCGGCCTGCATCCCTGCCCTCCCCGGTGCCAGTTCTGCACCGTTGGCAGAGGCCTGAGCCTGCATGTGCTGGTGCACACCGGATTTCACCCCTGCATCTGATGGCCCAGGGGATGGAAACACGATGTAGACCCCAGCAGAGAAGAATGACAGCTTTGGGCAAGGTGGGTGCAGCCCAATCCCCCGCTTCCTCCCCGCCACAGGGCCAACGCTACTCATAGATGCTCTTTGTCATGCATTAGCTGGTGCTGGGGAGTCCTATTTATTCGTGGCTGTGGAAAGAACCGTGATTTGTGCATTTTGTGTCAAGATCTTTGTAAGATAGGATATTATTTATTGTGAATAAAGGGAATTTTAAACAAGCCACGGGCATCAGATTGTAGGAGTCAAGAATGGATGAAGCTGGCTGCAGAGCCATCCCAAAGGGCAGCTCTTGGACCCCAAACCCTGTGGGAACTGGCACTATGGGGTGGTTGGGGAGGTGATAGTGGTGAGGATGAACCAGGCAGGGGATGCCTCACAAGCAGGACCCAGGTCCAGGGCAGTGTGAAGCCCATCAGCAGGGCTGGCACGGGCAGGGAGGAGCCAGCAGCAATCCTTCACGCTCCAGTTTGACTCAGCCTTTCTGCCATACCAGTTCTCCCACTGGTGCCCTCAAAAGCTGACCCACAACGCTCCCAGCCCCTCTCCTGGTGCCAAACCCACACCTTCGCCCTGACCTCCTGCTGCAGCCCTGCTCTTCCAGTTCTGCCACCACTGTCTGCCAAAGCGCCTCGCTCCAGCCTGGCCATGGGGACACCGGCTCCATCCCTCCCTCCGGCTTCCCAAATCCAGCCCCTCACAAAGCTCCATCACAGCCCCTCTTTGTGCTGCAGAGGTGAGGCTTCTGCTGAGCACAGACCCCAAAGGAGGTGGGAGATGCTTGTCCAGGAGCTCACTGATGCAGCCCAATGGCCACTACATGGGTCATGCCCCCTTCGCATGGCAGATGGGCAGCATCACCCCTACTTGAAGCGGCTTTGCAATGCAGGCTGAGCCTGGGTAGCAGCAGACCCTTGCCCCTCATTTTCCTTCACCCTCCGTGCTCTGGCACTCAACACAAGAGATGGGTGACAAGCAGGAGGAGAAAAGGAGGTGGAAAAGCCCCTAGTTTGGGTCACACAGAGCTAGGGAGCTAAAACCACAACCCTGCACCCTGCCTTAACCCTCCCATCCCACCCCTCCTCAGGGATGGGCTGAGGCAACAACCCCTCTGTGCCTCAGTTTCCCCTTTCTTAAGGGTGGAGAATAACAAGCCCCTTTCCCATTGGGAAAGGGCAGCACGATTGCACATGGAATGGTGATGCTCTTCAGACACAAGCCCCAGTGGAACATTAAAGCACCTCCAGAAACCAGAGACACCCCTTTCAAAGCACCCCACAGCAAAGCATGGGGCAGGTCAGCATCCCGAAAGCTGCATCCCACAGTCTCCCTCCGCTGCACCCCTGGACCCTGAGGATGCACCCAGAAGTACATTGAGAGCAGGGAACCCTGAGCATCCCCCTTTCTTTGCTGACCTAAACCCCATCCACCCCAGCATCCAGGAGTCCTGGCATACCCCACACCCCATAAAGGGACTCAGGGACCACCACAGCACCCCATGGAGGGGCCCAGCCCACAGCAGCACTTCCAGGGTGCCCAACAAGCAGCAGAAAGGCAGGCTGGGTGTGAGCCCTCCATGGGATGAATCAGAGCATCTGCCACAGCAGCTCTGCGTCAGCACAAAAAGCAGCCAGCGCCTGGCTCGAAAACCCAGGATGGACCCAGGCAGGGCTGGGGGCAGTGGGGAGGGGGGCCCAAGCAATGAACCCCCTTCCCCATTGCACAGGCAGGGGTAGACCCTCAGCCAGAGTGAGCACAGGCTGGATGCCGGCAGCATCCTGCCCGGTGCAGAGCTCTTGGTGCTCGTGTCACACCTTCCCCACCCAGCTTTGTGCTGGTCCATGTTAGGTGCAATCCATGGCAGAGAGGTTGCATTTAATCCAGCCCAAAGCCTGGCATCCTGCAAGGGATGTGACCTCACCTGTGCCAGGGCAGAGCCCAGCTCATGCCTGGGGAGCCCCAAGGTCCTTCTGCCTGCTCTTGCCTGCCCAAGGATGAGAACAGCAGTGCTTAACCCTGGAGAAATTTGGGTCTTTTTAAGCATTCAAGCCCTGTTTTGAACGGGGCTGTTACTGCTGAGCACCAGCCCCACAGAAATGGCCATTTCACAGGGAAAACCCCACCTCGACTCCAGCAGACAAACCAAGGTCTGATATAATCCCTGGGCATCCAAACCAGCTTTACCTGCAGTGCACAACAACGCAGTCACAGCCCTTTTCCCTGCTTCTCCCTGAAACAGGAGCTGCCATTCCAACAGCAGCATCTCAGCACACCTCCATCCACACTGTCACCCACCCTTCCTATGGCCATGGGCATCCAGCACCGGTTGGGTTATAAGGAAGTGAATTAAATCAGTGTTTCGTATCACCGGTTCCTCACACATCCCCTGGTTTAGAGCACATCGGGTGAAACTATTGCACTGCAGCACATCCTTCTTGTACATGTGTGCCATAACAAAGTGCAGTTACCCCCTAAACACCCCTACCAGCAGTTGCCTTACTCCAAGAGCATTTCACAGACTATTTCTCATTCTGGACCATCTTTTCCATTAGCACAGTTTTAAAAAGGTCCTGTTTTGTTCTGGCAGGGAGGAAAACCCCAACTTCTCCCATGTTGTAGCAACCTTGAAACCTTATATCTCCTCGCACATCAAAGAGCTTTCAACCTGTTTAAGGAAGGGCTCCTTGTGCAGCATCTAAAGTCCCTGAAACACAAGCTTGCTGGGCCATTGTAGACACAGGGGAGGGCACCAAGTGCTTGAAGGGAAACAAGACCTTGTGCCAATATCCCTGTTAAACAAGGGTATTTCCAATGGGTTGAAGGTGCCTCTTTGCTTCAACCCTTGGCAAAGGATCAGCCCAGCTCCCTCCATCACTGCCCCCAAGCAAGAAGGGATAACGCTGCCCAACCTGGGAGCACATCCCCGCCACCAGCACTGGGCTTTGCAACCCCAAATGCTTTGCTTCAAGCTGGAGTTTGACTTCCCATGAAAAGCACCTGGAGAGCAAAGCAAAGTCCTGCTTGTTGAGAACGGGGTGATGAGGGATGGAGACACACAGGCAAGCACCAGGGCAGATGGGAAAGCACCGCAGAGGGGGACTGCAGCCCATCAAGTGCTGCTGCAAAGGCCGAGTGGCCCAGGAAAGCAAAGACCCCTCCAGGAGCAGCTTTGCTGGAGAGCCCCAAACAGGCAAGGACCAACTCAGGTGCCACAAAGAAGCCGAGCCAGAGATGCTCTCCCTCTGCAGCGCACTGGGAGACGCAAGAGGCTCTTGAGATGCTTCCTGTGCATCATCCAGGGCAGAGGAGAAACCTCGGCACAGAGGCACGGCAGAGCCCGGCAGGATGTTGGCGTTAGTCACGCTCCAGCCTGTGCCAGCACCCACCTCCTCTCGAGCGCACGCACCGAGCTTCCCCCTCCTACTCAGCCTCTGCCCAGCCTTGAGCTGCTGCGGTCCCGGTTCTGTGAGCCAGGAGCAGCGAGGGCCGACAGCCACCCTTCCTGTTGGCACCGGGAGCAGCCTCCACCTCAGCATCCGCCGCCTTCATCTGTGTTTGCTCATGGGCTTCTATCATAGAATGGATTGGGTTGGAAGGGAGCTTAAAGCCCACCCAGTTCCAACCCCTGCCATGGGCAGGGACACCTTCCACTAGAGCAGCTTGCTCCAAGCTCCGTCCAACCCGGCCTTGATGGGATGGAGCATCCAAACCTTCTCCATTCAACCCATCCCAGTGTCCCAGCACCCTCACAGGGAAGAGCTTCCTTATCTCCAACCTGAACATCCCCTGTTCCAGTCTAAACCCATCCCCCCTTGTCCCATCGCTCCAGTCCCTGCTGCAGGTCCCTCTCCAGCATCCTTGTAGCCCCTTCAGACGCTGGAAGCTGCTCTGAGGTCCCCATGCAGCTTCTCTGCTCCAGCCCCAGTGTTCTCAGCCTGGCTCCATACGGGAGCTGCTCCAGCCCTTGAGCATCCTCATGGCCTCCTCTGGCCTTTCTCCACCAGCTTCATGTCCTTATGCTGAGGGCACCAGCACTGCACACAAGGATGACTTGGGTCGAATGCAGCAGCACATCGGGTCAGGCTTCAGCACCCAGCAGCAGTGGGCACCACTGCAGACGTGAGTGTGAAGCCACTAGTGCTCTGCTTTGGTCCTTGCTTCAGCGTCGGTGCAGTGCACCAAGACCCTGCTGAGTGCATGGGGAGATGCAGCACCATAATACATGGGAATACAGGATGAGCGTTGCCCCCAAATAAACCTGCAATTCAAGAGATGAAGGGCAGAAGATGTCCAGAGCCCAGGGAGGGCAAGAGAATCTCTTCCCACCTCAACACCCCCCTAGAGCCCTAAAAATGCTTCTAAAAGCATCTAAAGACTTGGCTTTATTTGAGTTATAATATGCATAATAATTGGGAGTTATTAACAGATGCTCCAAGGTTGGGGACCAAAAGGGGACAGCGTTTGGGCTGGTGCTGCAGTAAGCATGGAGCAGCACCCATGGGAGAGCAACGGGTGCCTGGGACATCTCTTGCTGCCCTCTGCTGGGATGCTCCATGGAGAACAAGCAGGAGACCGGGAAAATCCTCATCAGAGAGGGGTCCCTTAGAGTTAAAAGGGGGAAAAACCCCATTCCTGCTTCCAGCCTCTCCTCCAAAGAGCAGCCTCAGCATCCCACAGGAGAACAAGGTTCTCTCCCTGCCTGGACCACAGGCTCCTCGCTGCTGGCTCAGGGCTGCGTTTCTGCTGCCAAGTTTCCTCTTGCTCCAAGGTTTTAGCTCCCTTTTCCAGGATACAGCCCGTTTGTTCTTCACCTCCCTCCTGCAAACAGGCAAAGTCCAAGAGCGGCTCCAATAATGGCTCCTTGTGCTGCGGGGTGGCGACATCAATAAAAGAGAGCCATAAAGTAAAGAAGGGAAAACAAAGACGCAACCTTAAGGTCTGCCTGACAAAGGTGCTTTGTTGGGAAAGGGCAGCTCCGGAGCCAGGAGGGTTTTCCAGGCACAGCTGCTGAGAGCAAGGAGAATACAAGGACTTAGCAAGCAAAGAAGGGATTAAGCAGCTTTAAGCCCCAGCCCAGTAAGAGGCCTCTGAACTGGCTGAGCTCCCACCCCGGGGTTGATGCACACTCAGCATTTGGGCTGGTTTCCTCCAAAACAAGAGATTCCCAAGCTCGTGGCTTCCAACCAGCATCGGGATGCACAGGAGGACGAGTCCTCATGCCCAGCCTTGCTGCATGGGAAGGGTCCTGGAGATCCAGGATCCAATTCAGCTCAGAAACAACCCCTAAAACCATAACCACCAACCAACAAAACACAACAGAGCATCTGGCAAGCACCCTCCAGGATACGGCCCTTGGCTGCCGGCTTGACATTAATCCTGCTTGGCAAGACAGCAAGAGCTCTCCTGCCCACAAGCCAGGTACAGCTGCAGGTTGATATAATGCCCTCTTGTGCAGCTGGGGAGGGGAAGAAAAGGATCAAACGAAGCTCAAGATGCCCTATACAGTTTGCCTTTTCTTGTCAAAGGGCCTCAAAGAGAGAGAAATCAATTCCCCTTCCCCAAGGATTCCCTCAACTGTTGGGATTTCCTCCCTCATTCCCAAGAGGTGCATTTATCCTGTGATGGAGCAGCTCTTTCCCTGCCCGAGCAGTTCCAGCCGGAGAAAACGAACCCTTGCTCCTCTCTTGAAGGGAATTCCTTAGTTTTCAAGCTATTCACCCAAACCAGCCAATTGCTTTCCAACAGGGAGCCATTCCCCCCTCCTCCTTTAAAAGACCAGAGTCCATAGGAATTATGATAGCTGCTATCAGCATCCATCCGCATCAAAAGGGAAAGGGATATAAACCACTATCAGTTTATTTTGTTCCAGCCAGATAAGAAAACCTCTATGGCTCTTTCACAAAGAAACCCTGTAAGAGCAGTTAATCGGGAGATAAAGCTTTGATTTAAGTCGGGTGTGTAAATAGTGACATCAAGAGGCTCCTTATCTCTATGCCTTTGTCCTGGAGTTTGCTTTAGATTTGGAGCTCAGCACTGAAGCTGAACATCAGGAACCAGCTCAGCTCTGCATAGGCAGCATCCCTGCAAGAGCAAGACCCTGGGCTTGGGTTTACTCATCCCTGCCTTTGCTTTACTCATCCCTGCCTTGGGTTTACTCATCCTTTATAATTCAACCCCCAGATATGCATTTTTCCATGGAAACAGCATGTGAAGGAAACACCTTTCTCTAGCAGCAACCCCAGCTTTTCAGTGCTTCAGTGTCTTGGTGCATTAACAAGGCTCTTCCCCACCATAAAGCGCTTCCATCCACATCAAGACACGCTCCAAATCAACCTGTGAACGGGACATCTGCAGCACCACGGTGATCAGGAGGGAGCATCCTGCAGCACATCAGTGCGTGCTATTTAGCACCAGCCCCAGAGTCTCAGAGCTAGAGCAGAGTGGTCAAATCAGGTACCCACAATTGCTAGGAGGGCACAGGAGCTGCAGGTCCGATGGCAAACCCTGCCCCAAGCTGATGGGGCTTAATTCATAGAATGGTTTGTGTTGGAAGGGAGCTTAAAGCTCATCCAGCTCCAACCCCTGCCATAAGCAGGGACACTTTCCACTAGAGCAGCTTGCTCCAAGCCCCATCCAACCTGGCCTTGAACACTGCCAGGGATGGGGCACCCAAACCTTCTCCATTCAACCCATCCCAGTGCCCCAGCACCCTCACAGGGAAGAACTTGCTCACATCCAACCTGAGCTTCCCCTGTTCCAGTCTGAACCCATCACCCCTTGTCCCATCGCTCCAGTCCCTGATGCAGGTCCCTCTCCAGCATCCTTGGAGCCCCCTTCAGACACTGGAAGCTGCTCTGAGCTCTCCAGGCAGCTTCTCTGCTCCAGCCCCAATGTTCTCAGCCTGGCTCCTATGGGAGCTGCTCCAGCCCTTGAGCATCCTCATGGCCTCCTCTGGCCTTGCTCCAGCAGCTCCATGTCCATGCTGAGGACCCCAGCACCGCACACAGCTCCTCTTCAACATTGCAAGAGTGAATTCTGCACTGATATCTTGCAATAAGAGAGGGCTCAAACGCCCGGCATGGGCAGCAGACCAGCTTCCAGGCTGCAGGCAAAGGAGCTGAGGCCATAGGGTCCAAATTCTGCCGCTGCAGCAGGGTGCAGCTCCCCTGTTTATCATTGCACATCCCCTGGGGTAGATGGAAAGCCATGGGCAGCCGTTCCCGGCTGAGCAAACACAGCTTCTCTATCTAAACAGGCAAGTGAATCTGGAGGCATAATTTGTCATCTAATTGCAGCGACACACCCAGGATTAATTGGTACATTTGGATGCAAAGCAGGTTTTATTTATGGCACACTCAGGTTTCAGCAGCCCATTGCCAGCAATCGCTGCCAAGGGAAAAGCCATCGCAAACAGCCAAAGAAGGGCTCAAAGGGGGAGTTCCTGCAGTGCGGAGGAGTGCAGGTTTAATCACACACAAACCTGCCGAGGGCCCATTGAAATCAAGAGGCTGAAATGCAAACCTCAGCCACATTAGCTCCAGGCTCTATTTGAGGCCATTTCAGCCCATGTACAATGATAACCAAGATCTCGAGAGCATCACGGGCAGGAAGAAGAGGCAGGTGAGAAAATAAACCTGACAGAGTTCTCCGTATTTCAAAGCCAAGGGGGCACAGAGCAGAAATGAACCATGTTAAAGAGGGGACACTGAGCAGGAACAAACCCTTCCCCACCATCTCCCTTTGCCTCCGATAAAAGAGGGTATAAAACCAACCCAACCCTATCCCTACACAAGGGCTTTGGCAGGCTTCAAGCACATCAGCACTAAACCCATGTGAGACAAACCCAACCCCATGGGCATCAGCACGGATGCTCCTCACACACTCACAGCTTCACTTGCCCAGAGCTGCCCCAGTTCAGCTCCCGCAGGGCCCCAGCATGACCCAACAATGGCTTGGTGCTGGGCCAGGGTGCCCCAAAGGGCTGAGCCTGCTCCAAACCACCTCATAGCACCCAGCACAGCCCTTAGCATCTGCTCTCCTCTGGAAGGGAAAGGGAAGCACCCACCTTTCAGTGCAGAGCATCATGCTGAGAGCACAGGGAGCAAGGAACAGGCGAAGAGGACCAGGAGGAATATCCAGGGAGCAGGAGGGATGGCAAACTCAGGGCTAAAAACCATGGGTGGACTCAGCACCAGGCTTTGTAGGCAGCAAAAGCTCAGCCAGGTGAGGTTGATTGCTGAGGCTGATTGCTGGGGTTAAGGGAGTAAAATGCACTGATTGACCCAGGTGAAAGGACAGAGCCTCTGATCTGACCCCAATCACCATCACTTCCCACTGGTGGGGAGCTGGGGAGCAATGAGAGGATGCTGTGAGGGAAGAGGAGGATGGACAGAGGAAGGATGGACAGGTCCAGGCCCCTCACTCCAAGACATTGAGGGGCTGGAGCAGGGCCAGAGAAGGGCAATGGGGCTGGTGCAGGGCCTGGAGCCCAAGTGGGATGGGGAACGGCTGAGGGACCTGGGGGGTTCAGCCTGCAGAACACTACACTGCCTGACAGGAGGATGGAGCCAGGAGGGGGCTGCTCTCTGCTCCCAAGGGATGGGACAAGAGGAACCGGGCTCAAGCTGCACCAGGGCAGGTTTAGATGGAGCTGAGGAACAATTCCTGCCCCAAAGGGTGCTCAGGCATTGGAACAGGCTGCCCAGGGCAGGGCTGCAGTCACCGTCCCTGCAAGTGCTCACACACCTTCAGTGCCATGGGTTAGTGGTGGCCTTGGGACGGTTGGACTGAATGAGCTTAAAGCTCTTTTCCAGCCTGGTTGGTTCCCTGGCTCTCTGGCAGAGGCAGGCTGCCACCTGCTGTCCATACACACGTAAAATGGGACAAAATGGGACCAAATCCGGATCTTCCTGCACGTCAGGTTGCCCAGAGAGAGGGTGGTGGATGCCCCATCCCTGGACACAATCCAGGCCAGGCTGGATGTGGCTCTGGGCAGCCTCATCCAATGGAAGATGCCCCTGCTCATTGCAAGGGGATTGGACCAGATGGTTTTGAAGGTCCAGTTCAACCCAAGCTGTTCCATGATCCTCTGGTCTTCTAAGATAGGTTCATGCCCCCATGGTGTGGGCCTTTAGGGTGGCAGATCCACCAGCAACCCAACCAGACGGAAAGGGAAGGACCACAGAGGACCCTTGGAACCGGGAGCCCCCCATCAGTGGGGAAAGCTCCTGTAGGACCCTTCTCCAACCCACTAACAAGGGAGACCTCATTAGGAAGACCAAGCAGCACCGCAGCAGGCTCTGTGCTGGCTGAGCTGAGCACCGCAGGTTCCTCGTGTGTCTTCCTGGGGTGGGGAGGGGGGGGACACATCACAACCAGGGTCAGCGTGGGCTCATTTGGTGGCATTCAGAACCCTCTACGCCAGTGATGGGTGCGAGACCCAGAGCTCTCCTGGAAGGCTGAGCTCATTACTCCCCTCTGATGACAGCTCCTCGGTGAGGCCATCGCTGGCCCTCATTAAAAGGCTCCTCAAGACGAGCGTCTGCTGAGCACCGGCCCCGTCCTGACAGTGATGGGAGCTGCAGGGAGCTCTTCGGTAGCACAACAATAATTACCCAGCCCCAGGCAGAAAGGTCCCGGGGGGAGAGCACAGGAAGATGAGGACCTGGAGCCCTCGTCTCCTCTGGGGCTGCTGTTGGGGGAAGGGGAAGCGTGGTCCGGCTTTTCTCTGCCCATTGACTGTGCACAGGGTGACAAGGGGCACGTTTTGTCCCCTGAGCACTGAACCATGGACGTTCCATAGCCAAGAGCTCCAAACTGCCCCAGAGAGGCAGCTGCCGTCAGGAGCAGCCCTCAGAGGTTCATTGAGCTCCTGCAGCTTCAGGGACCTGAGGGGTTTGCTCCACTGCCAGGGATGGAGCATCCAAACCTTCTTCCTTCAACCCATCCTAGTGTCCCAGCTCCCTCTTCTTCCTTACATCCAACCTGAACTCCCCCTGTTCCAGTCTGAACCCATCACCCCGTGTCCCATCGCTCCAGTCCCTGATGCAGGTCCCTCTCCAGCATCCTTGTAGCCCCCTTCAGCCACTGGAAGCTGCTCTGAGGTCCCCACGCAGCTTCTCTGCTCCAGCCCCAGTGTTCTCAGCCTGGCTCCTATGGGAACTGCTCCAGCCCCTGATCACCCTCATGCCCTCCTCTGGCCTCGCTCCAGCAGCTCCATGTCCTTATGCTGAGGACCCTGGAGCTGCACCCAGTGCTGCAAGTGGGGGCTCACAGGGCAGAGCAGAGGGGCAGGATCCCATCCATGACCGCTGCTCACGCTCCTTTTGCTGGTGTGCAGCCATCACCAAATGATGCTGAACAGCCCCAGTTTCACATCTGGCCCTGGGGGACAAACCCAGGCTTGGATCCAAGGGTGTCCGTGCAGCAGAGCCGGGTTTTGCCCTGCAGGAAGCAGCAGCATTCGGGTACCCAAACGCTGCTTTGGCACTTCCACTCCTGCTTCATCTCTTTGTGTGTTTTAACTCAACCCGGAGGGGTGTGAAAGGGCAGAGGAATCACCTCTCCCTGCAGCCCCCGCGGTGGCAATGAGGGGCCAAGTCACCTGAAAGGAGGAAACCCACAGGTCACTCCTTTGGGCCAAGAAGTGCCAAAACCAGGGCAGAGCAACAACGAAAGCCCCATCCCCTGCTGAAGGCATCAGCTGGAAACACGGCAACAGCCTTTCCTGCAGCAGCCCCTCTTCAAGGCTGCTCTAATGATGCACAGTGACCCATCCAGCTATAGCCAGGAGCAGCAGTGACCTCCCCGTCAGCTCGCAGCATCCTCCTAACAAGCTTAAAAGCGCTGGGAAGGGGAAGAGCATCGCCACAACCTGCGGGAAGGAGGAACTGGAGATCTCGCTTGGAGGGGAGCAGGGCTTTGCAAAGGTAAGAGCCTTTTCCTCCCTTCTTTCCCACCAATCTTGGGATCAAACCCTTTTCCTCCCTTCTTTCCCACCAATCTTGGGATCAAACCCTTTTCCTCCCTTCTTTCCTACCTATACTGGAAGAAATCAAACCCGAGTCATGCAAGTGGTTGGTGATGGGCATCCCAAAGTCTGGTTATCAGGGGTTGGGGCTGGAATTTTCCTCCTCCTGAATGGCTGAAGGCATCCAGTGAGGATAAGGAATGTCAGGCTAAACACTCAGCTCCTCTGGAAGTGCTTTTCTGAGCACTGAATGGTCAAGGAAGTTCCCCAGCACCTTAGGGATAAGCTCAAGAGAGAAACAGTGCTCCTGGATAGAAAGAAAGCTCCTAGATAGAAATAGGGCTTCTAAATAGAAATAGGGCTCCTAGATAGATACAGTGATCCTGGATAGAAATAGGACTCCTAGATAGAAAGAGGGCTCCTAGATAGAAAGAGGGCTCCAAGATAGATATAGTGCCTCTAGATAGAAAGAGGGCTCCTAGATAGAAATAAGGCTCCTAGATGGAAATGGTGCTCCTAGATGGAAATGGTGCTCCTAGATGGAAATACGGCTCCTAGATGGAAATACGGCTCCTAGATAGAAAGAGGGCTCCTAGATAGAAAGAGGGCTCCTAGATAGAAAGAGGGCTCCTAGATAGAAAGAGGGCTCCTAGATAGAAATAAGGCTCCTAGATGGAAATGGTGCTCCTAGATGGAAATGGTGCTCCTAGATGGAAATGGTGCTCCTAGATGGAAATGGTGCTCCTAGATGGAAATGGTGCTCCTAGATGGAAATGGGGCTCCTAGATGGAAATGGTGCTCCTAGATGGAAATAGGGCTCCTAGATAGAAAGAGGGCTCCTAGATAGAAAGAGGGCTCCTAAATAGAGATTGTGATGTGGCTTCTTGCAGTGAATTCTACCTTTAGGTTAGCCAAAGCCCTCCTTGGGGCTCTGCGCCTGCTCTTAAGCAATGGCAGAGGTGCCCATAGGGAATTGTGAGGCCGCACTTCCCATTGCACCCATCCAAACGCTGCCAGGACTCCCAGGCTGGAGGCTGTCCCAGGCTGGACCTGTCCCGTGCCACGCTGCAGGGCCAGGGGGGTCCATGGTGATGGTTTTCTCTATTGCGATGTGGATGCCTCTATCGTGACTTTTGCCTTCTCCAGGAGGACCAATGCAGGTCGTGCAGTGGCTGAACCTCTGCGGGCTGGTGTTGGCCATGCTGATGGGCACAGCGTGGCCGATGGGCACCAAGGACCTGGCTGACACATCCAGGTAGGGAATGTTGGTGGAGCTGGTCCAGGAGATGCTGCCATGGGCAGGGGCTGGTGGAGCAGCTCAACCACTGCTATTGCTGCCTCACTACTGCAGCGTTCCTGTTCTCATTGCTCCAGACATGCTCCTTCCTGGCTCTCCGAGCCCATGCAGGGAACATGGCCAGGTCCAATCCAATGGAATTCTCAGCTGTGTCAGACCAGTGATGGGATGCAGTGGGATGTAGCAGAGCAGAGCTTTGGGCGGGATGCTTTGGGCACAATGGGTTGGGCAGGATGCTGAGCCGCACTCCATGGGGAGGAAAAGCCATTGGGAACCCTCTGCCTGGGTGAACTTGGGAGAGGAGGGACCCCAACATCATCTCTCCATCCTGGAGGGGTTGATAGGAGGCTCGGGCAGCACCGCTCTCCTTCCCAGGAGCAGCAGGTTGGAGGCACAAACCCACCACAACCAACCAAGATACAGGGCAAATAATATAGGATGAGATATCCCACATAATGTCAGGAATAAACTTGGCCAGGCTGGGCTGACCCCCTTGGGAAATTACTTCCATGGATTCTTAGTGCTTTCCTGGAGGATGCTCCACACGGTCAATGCTTGAGAGGATGCTGTGCCCGGAAGGGTGCAGGATGCCACCATGTGCATTAAAGCCACGTTGTCTGCCCCATCCCGAGCAGACGGAGCTCATACGAGCCACAGAGTGCCCAGACCTTGGTGTCCAACACAAAGCGACACTCGGAAGGAACCTTCACCAGCGACTTCACCCGTTACCTGGACAAGATGAAGGCCAAGGACTTCGTGCACTGGCTCATCAACACCAAGCGGTTCAGGTGAGAAGGGGAGAGGGGAGCACCAATGACCCAGCACCGCTCCGTGAGCCCCATCCCAAGTGAAAACCCACTTTGGGATGGTTTATCCCCACCTTTCCTCTCCTGTTTGGCAGCTCCGCAAAGAGGTACCTAAAGGAGGAGCCGCGCAGCATCCCCTTCCCCGCTGCATCCCCACTGCTGGTGTAAGTCATCCCCAACAGCCAACGCTCAAAATGAGTCATTCGAAAACTCATGGGGATTCTCTGCTCTCCGTTTGTAATATGATGAAGGAAATGAAGCTGGATGGGGTGGGGGATTCGGTAACTTCCAATAGGAAGAGGTTGGTTTGTTCTCCCCATGCTTTTGTTCTGATGTTCGGCACCTCATTTCAGCAACTCAGCCTAGTGGAAGGTGTCCCTGCCCATGGGAGGGGGTCGGAACTGGATCTTGAGGTCCTTTCCAAGCCAAACCATTCCATGATTCTACGATGAACGTGGGGGGATCAGCATTTATTGGGTATATTATCATGGTTTGGTCTTGCTGAAGCAAAGTGGCTGCTCCTTTGCCAACACGTTAAATCCCTGTTGCTGTTCCAAAGCTCCGACTCTGATTCCGGGGGGAGTTGAAGCCGTTTCGTGTTGGTTTGGGTTTGATTTTTAAGGTACAATTAAATGGCAAACCAAGGCATCAGCTTTCCAGCACCATCAGCATGGGGATGTTGGACCCTCCGCGGACGGCAGCCATTGGGTGCTCCAAGGGAAGGATCCATCCATCACATGCAGCCGCCTTCACCCATCCGGGGTTTCCCAGCCTCCTCGTCCTGAACCTGCTCCCTTCCCTTCAGACCCACAGCTCTCCACTTCCTGTTCCCTAAAGTGTAATAAAACCTTCCCTAAATCCTGCTGCTGGCTCCTGATGTCTCCAAGCTTCCCGAGCATCCCATGCGGATGCCACGGCCACTGGTCCTGGGGGATATCAAAGCACCAGCCTCTGCCCCCAGCTTGGTTCCAGTGCCTTGTTTTTCCCTCAGTTCCTGGAGTTTTAGGGAAAAGGGCAATTGGGATGCGTATGCTGAGCCCACAGACCTGTGCCAATGGGATTTAGGACTAAACATCCCCCCCTTCCCCCGTATAAAAGGTAACTGGGATCCCTTTGGATTTAATTTGAATTCTAATGGATGGTCCAATGGATGATGCTCTGATGGGGGATTTCTACCTTGTGCCAGAACCTTCATCCCACCCAGCCCCATTCTGGATCCCCCTGCACACATCCCTGCTCTGTCTGAGGTGCCTTGTGTGACATTGCCACCCCCTGCCCACTGCAATTCCTGGCAGAGAACAAGCAAATAAGGTTAAAAAATAGAAAAATATATGAAATAAATGTTTCAGAATAAGAATTAAAATAAGAAATAAAGAAAACCCCCACGTTTTAAAGCCCAAACCAATGAACAATCACTGTTACGGGGGTGGCATCAGTTTATTGGGGGACGGATGACCATGGACGGACACTGGGACAGACTCAGCGGGTGGAGGCTCAGCGGCGGCGGCCGAAGCGCTGCGGCGTCGCCATGGTCCAGAAGGGGGCGGCCGGAGGGTCCCAACTGCGGGGGCTGAGCTGGGGCTGGACCCTCACCCTGTGATGGAGCAGACGCATGGACTGGGTGGGATGGATGCATGGACAAAGGGAGACAGGGACAGAAGGACCGAAGGGGACAGAGGGATGCAAGAGGGTGGACAGATGGACAAGGACAGACT
This sequence comes from Psittacula echo, assembly GCF_963264785.1. Lineage (NCBI taxonomy): Eukaryota > Metazoa > Chordata > Aves > Psittaciformes > Psittacidae > Psittacula > Psittacula echo. Next base: position 1,784,276 of record NC_137762.1, read on the forward strand.
GGTACAGAGGGACAGGGACAGAGGGATTGAAGGGGACAGAGGGATGCAAGAGGATGGACAGATGGACAAGGACAGGTACAGCGGGGACAGATGGACAGAAGGCGATGGAACAGATGGGAGCAGACTGAGGGACACGGACATGGGACATCCACGGACAGACAGACCTTAACGGGGACCCGGCACCATTCAGGCCACCTCCTTGTCCCGCTCTGGGTGCCCCCAAACTCCCGGGTCCCCCCCCAGACCCTTCCGGACCCCCCGTTGTCCCCGGCCCCCCCTGGGTCCCGCTCACCTCTGCGGCTGGACGGGGGGTCCGGGGCTGCGGCCGGGCCGCTGCAGAGACCGGAGCATCGCGCTCAGGAAGGCGGCGGGGAGCGGCGGCCCCGGTGAGACGGCGGCGGCCTGTGCGGAGGGGTCGGACGGGGAGGTCGGGAGGGGAGGTTACGGCAGCGCCGGACCCGGAGGGTTCCACCCCCCCCAATAGAAAAGCCCGTCCTCAGCCCCCCCAACCCCTGACGGCGCTCACCGGGGCCAGGCCGGGGTCCACGGGGCAGGAGCGGGGCGCGCACAGGGCCCCCCCCAGCAGCAGGAGCAGCAGCAGCATCCGCCCGTCCATCGCCCCCACAGCCCGCTGCCGCCGCCGCCTCTTATTATAACCGGGCCGGAGCGGGGGGACCCGGGGGAAAAGGCCGGGGGTTAAATCAATCCCGGCCCCTAATGGAACCCATTTACGAGCCGCGACGGCCCCCGGGGATGGACGGATACGGACGGGTGATGGGCGGATGACGACAAATGGATGGGGGCCCCTCCGCATCCCTCTTCCGGGACCCTCAACCGGCACCACCGGGGCTGCCCGGAGCGAGAGACCCGCCCCAGTCCCGGGACCCTCGCCTCGGACCGGGACGCCCCAAAGTCAGGACCCCCCCCTCGCTGTCCCCAATCCCCGACCAGGGACCCCGAGACAGGGACCCCTCTCCTGTACCCCCCCCCCCCCATCCCGCTCCCGTCACGGTCCCCCCTCTTCTCCGCCGCGGCTCATGGCCGCCACCGTGTGGCCGCGCCGCGCTATTGCAGCCCCGACGGGACACACGAGCCCGTGTTTCACCCGCTCCCTTTGCCCCAAAACAAGCGGAAATCGCCCCAATTCTACCCGTGGGTGCCCCGGACCACCCTGTCTCCCCCCCTCCACAGGCAGGGTCACCGGCTGCCACCCCGCGGTACCCCAAGCTATGGCTCGATGGTGTCACGCAGGCAGGCGACAACCCCATGGTGCCCCCAAGGAGGACTGAGCGCATCCCCCAAGTGGGTGACAACCACCCCGTGTCCCCCAGACGGGTGCCACCAACCCAGGTCACCTCCCCGGAAGCAAAGGGCAGCAGCCACCGGCTCCTGGGTAATATTTAATGTTATATTTGCAGCATAAATAAAAGGCACGTTACATGTTTGGTACGAGACGTGTCCCCCCCGTGTGTCCCCGTGTCCCCAGGGAGCTGTGAGGACCCGCTCACAGGGTGGGGGGACACCGCGGGAAGGGGGTTACAGCTGGAAAAACCATGAGGAGCTGCGCATCCGCTTGGGAAGTTGCTTATACGTCTATATAGGGCTGTATATACTCAATAGATACGTGGGGTTTAATAGATACTACACCCTCGGGGTGGGGAGGGGTCCTTTTTCTTGGCTTCTCCCATGGAAGCTTGGCATAGGAAGCAGCGTGGGGGGGACAAAGGGACACCCCACAGCCTCCGTTGTGTCCCTCTGTCACCTCCTGGGCTTGTTTCAGGGCATGGAAGTGGGGGGGAACCAGAGCGGAACGGGTCCATAAAGTCCAACACCGACCACATCTGCTGAGCCATCGGAATCCAGAACCAAGGAGCTACTTTGGGGAGGAAAAGGCGGCACCGACCCCAAAACCTCCCTAATCCCAAGGGATTTGGAGGCCAAGGGAGAGGAAGGAGCATTCCTGGGGTCCAGGTGGGGAACAACCACGCTGGGATGTGGATTTCAGCCATTTCTATTCACCAGGACAATGAATCCCAGTGGCTGGTGCCACCCTTGGGGGTCTCCCGACCTCCCTCACCACCAAAAGGTGACCTTCAAACTCCTGCAGGTGCCCCAGGATCACATCAAATGGGCCCCAGAGGAGGGATGGATGATGCTGGGTGAACCTAAGCAGGGTTCAAGCTAAGGCAAAGAGCAGGGTCTGGGGTGCTCCATCCCTTGGGAGCATGTGAAGAGCAGGAGGAATCACCCTGAAGCACAAAGCAAGAGACCGGGGGGGCTTCTTGCCCTGAACGTCTTCAAGGAAGAGCTGAACCAGGAGCAGAAGAAAACGCCACCTTCACCCTCTCCTATCGCCATGGGTCTGGGGGGAACCTGCATCACCAAACCGGCTGGAAAGAACACCTTACACCCAAAACCACCCCCAAAGGCAAAACCTGCCCTCTACACCTACAGCCTGCAGAAGGAACCTCACAGAGACATGATGAAGAAGGAGGGGATGAGGCAGGGCAAGAACCCAGCAGCCATTCGGCTCTTTGGAGCTGTTGGAAGCGCTCAGAGCCCATCAGCTCCTTGGGATCAGCACAGGCATGATCCAGGAGAGGAGAACACAGTGGAGAGCCTGGAAAGAGGCACCCAAATGTGTCCATCCCACTGACAAAGCAACAGCCACCAACGACATTCAGCTCCTGAGGTTTGGGTCTGGCTCAGCGTCAGCTTTTGCGACCACAAGAAGGATAAACCTCACCCCGTGTGCTCCAAAGTGGCATTTATGGCTTGGGAAGTCCATTCATCACACCGGGATGGGATCAGATGGTTCCATCCAGTTGCTGGCTGGGGGAGAGACGCGTTAGCAAAGGGTCATGCTGGGGTTTTGATTGCTTTCCTCACTGTAGGGATGCTGTTGGCAAGACCCAAACCCTGCTCTGGGACCTGCTTCCACAGCAGTGGTTCAGGTATCAGATGCTTTGGGGGTAAAACACCCCCAAAAAGGACACTGAAAGCTGGAACCCTGTCGATGAAATGAAGGAAACCATTAAGGTTTGGTCAGACACTTGTTCCCTGCCCAGGTTTGGAGCTTTACAATGGTGTTTTCATGGATTTGGGTGTTTTCCAAGGCACTAAGCAGGGGAGCACAGAGGGACAAGGGAGCACGGATGGCATCGGGAGCACGGGGGACAGGGAGACGAGGAGAAGAACCACTCTCTGTGTCCCCGTTCATCACCAGCAGTGTCTGAGATCTCTGCTCTCCCACCACAGAAAACCGGGTCACTTTTAGTCCCTAAAGGCAACATTAAGGGCCGGGAAGCTGCTGCATTCAATGCCAGCGCTGCCGTGTGTGGCCCTGTCCCCATCTGCTGCCTCTTCAATGTTCCCCCTTTCTAACCCCACCATCCCCTCAGCTCTGCCTCATCCAACCGACCCCAACACCATGAAGCAACCAAGGCACCAGCGGCAGGATGAGCCCAAAGCCTAATTCCTGCTTCTTCCCTTCCTTCCATCAACCTCATCCCTGGCCAGATGGGGTTTTTCCTGCAGAGCCGAACGCTTGCGGAGCCTAGGAGGAGCTGGTGAGCTGCTGTCGGACCCAGCCCGGAGCACTGCACACCAAGAACAGGGATTCAAGGAAGCAAATATGTTTAGAACACATTTTTGTCATTCCTGCTATTTCCAGGGAAATAAAGGCGCTTGTTCCAACCTCCCTCCCCCCCCCCGCCTTGAAGCAAACTGGGCAGATCTCAAGACCAACGCGGGTTATAGATGGGGTTTTCTCCTGTTGCCTGTCACAGCTCCACAACCCGCACCCAGCAGCACCTCCAAGAGAGGAGGCAGAACCAGGCTGGATCTTCCATGTCCTGCAAAACCCTCTGGCTTTAGCTCCTGCCCATCCTAAACAGCTCCTGATCCCTGGCCTGGCTGAAACCTCTTTCTGCCCAGGTGCTCAGACATCCTGAAACCCCCACTGCAGCACCCCAACAACGCTGGGATAGGAAGAGCTGCAATAGCTGGGTACAGACTCTGCAGAAGCAGCTTTCCAGAAACAAGTGGAGGATCTGAACCGGGAATGAGAACTGCCAAGGCCAGAAGTGACCCCGATTCCGCACAAGACAACTTTGGAAGCAAGAGGAGCCAAAGGAGCGTGACAGCAGCACCAAGCAACCGAACCCAGACCCGCCGTGGCCAGCACTGCCAAGGTGAGGAGAACCTGAAGAAGAGGGAAGAAGGGGTAGGAAGCCAGATCCCATCGATTAGAAACACCAACGGCTGAGCTGCCCCCATCCCCAACGGGATGTGGTTTCTTGCTCAGACCATGCTTTGGGTTTTGCTGTCCCTGGGAACCTTCCAAGTGTGGAGAAGCCAAACGCAATCACTTTGACCACCAACTTGGCTCAAAAGTGGCGAGTGCAACCTGAGGTGGGCGAGAGCTCAGGTGAGAAGGGACCTCGCGAGGAGGAGAGGAAGACCAAGGACTGCTGCAGCTCCACGGACTTTGGTAAGGTTCCTTCCACGAGCCTGAGCGCATGGAGCACCCCTTCCCGCTTCCAAATCCCTGATTCCAGTCGCTTGCCGCCTCGGGAAGCGCACACAGAGACACACACCCCCCAAAACCGACCCTATTCCAAGCGTCTTTCAACATCCAGGGTGGGTTTTTAACCCACTCCATGAAACTGGAAGCTCTGCTCTTCCTTTGCTCTGGCTAGGAAGCAACGGATGCTCCACCAAGAGCGGAAGAGAATCGTGAAGAAGAGGTAAAAGCCCAGGCAAAAAGAAACACTACATTGTGCTCCCTCCCTTGGAACAGGCAACTAATTCATGAGTTAAGGCCACCATTGTTAAGGTCATAGAGTTTACGTGTAGAGGAGATGATCCTTGGAAATGGAGGGATTTCTTTGTAGTGGAGTTGGGAGCAGATGATGAATTCTGGGACTCGAGTTATTCCTGCCTGCTGGGACAGCTCATCCTTGCATGTACCTCCCAGAGCATCTTTGCACCGGTCCCAGCAGGCATAGAGCAGCACCAATTCCTGCAGGGAAGACTGAGAGCAGCCCCTCTGCTGCTAAACCAGCCGGTACCTTTACTCCAGCAACCACAGCATCCCAGTACGAGAGCATCCACGAACGTCTGCAGCTCCTGGTGCGGCACAAGCGACCGGGAACACGTGTGTGTGTCCCCAGCCCCATGTCCCCCCCTCTCCCAATCACTGGGCACAAACTGATTTATGGCAATTCCATTCCCAACATGTCCAAAAACCTGTTGCTGGCACGTTGGGAGTGAGTATGCGAGGAAACAAACCTCGATCCCTTTAACCTCGGAGCTCAGGGAGGCTTCTTGTGCGAAGGTGCAATGTTTCAGGTAGCGAGAGCAGAGGGGGGAGCAGATGCCTGGAAGCAGCATGCTGTTAAAAATAAAATACATTGACAGCACGACTAAATGTCACAGCCTCCCAAGAGCTGTTTTCCTTTGCTGGGAGTGAGGAGGAGGAGGGAGAAAGGGGGGGACCTGGAAGAGTGAAAGCGCCAAGGGGATGCACTGAGCATGGAGGTTTAGTGTTAATGTAACTGATACCTGAAAGCGAACCTTTCAAGGTGCTTTTCCAAGTGAGCTCTGCGTGTTCGGGTCACTCTGCGAGCTGACAGGTTGTCAACCCCAAGAGGTGTGGCTGTCCCGTGGGGACAGGCGGTGGCCGGGCAGGGTCTGTACAGGCTATGCATTGTGAGAAGCGCCAAGGCTGCCCTCAACTCACTTGAAAAGACTCAAAGAAGAAAAGAAATACAAATCCTCATCATTCCCCGACTCGTCAGGGCCACGGGTACATCAGTCTCTGCGGCTGCGAGTGGTGGGGAGCTCCGGGTCACACGCCCAGGCTGGGACATCATCTGCCAGCAGACTGGGACTGTGGGGCCATGATGACGTGTGACGGTACCGGCATGCTCAGTTCTGTCCTTTGGCTCGCCATCTGCGTGAGCACCGAGGTGGCAACTGCTTCTGCTGCCGAGCGCACGCTGAGCCCGTTGGGAGAGGCCGTCACGGAGCTGTGCTGGATAACGGGAGCAGGGGAGCCCGTGGGCTCCGAGCTCTCCTTTGGGCTTTCTGCTTGGCCAGAGAAGGAGAAAGGGATGGAAGGAAAAGAGAAGAAAATAAGGTTACAGTGACGTTGTGCGTGCTGCTACCGGGTGGTAGCAGCAAGGCGGTGGGATGGGAGATTGCTTCTGCTCCAAAGTGTGTGCAGAAATTAGTCAGGGATTTACTCAACACTCACCTTTCACTGAATCATAGAACCATGGAATGCTTTGGGTTGGAAAGGACCTTAAAGCTCACCCAGTTCCAACCCCCTGTCACAGGCAGGGACACCTTCCACTAGAGCAGCTTGCTCCAAGCCCCATCTAAACCTGGCCTTGAAATTCCCAGGCAAAGCAGCCTGGAGCAGAGAGGCTGATCCCTGCAGGAATCCCAGCTCCTCCCACCAAGCCGGGCCCCTCCTTAAGCAGCTGTTTGGCAAAAGCAAGTGAGGACTGGAAATAAAACTGATTAGAGTTGGGACATAATGACCCAGCGGGTCCTGCTGGCCCCATCCCTCAGTGAACCACCGACAAATCGTCCTGAATTGAGGCCAGGAAGGCATAAAGCTGCACACCGAGGACAAGCAGACCCTGCCTAACCTTTAGTGTAATAAATCTGTTTCCTCATTAGAAGAAATGAACTTTCCTACATGTTGTTTCCTGGCATGGTACTTGGTTCAAGGCCATTTAGCCCAGAGACTCAATAGCTCCTTCAGAGGCTTTGCCATCTGTTGGTGAGCACACGGGTAAACGTGCACTGAAACCCTTCGGTAAGGCAGGGCTTTTTCTGGCCATTTTTAATAGAAATTACCTGGTTTGCTCTTTATTGTCCTCTAGAACATTAAAATCAATTAGAGCCCATCACAAACTGTTTCCTTGCTCCATTTCTTTTCCTAACCTGAAGCAGTTGAAGGGATGGAGGCAGAGACCTTCTCCTGCGCTCTATTCCGAGCGATGTGCATCGGTTTGCCAACACTTTGGATTCCCTCCCACAAACAGCCCCTTGTGCCCCTGTGCAGAGCTTCTAACACAGAGGATAATTTGTGACCTATCAAATGCCAAGGCGAGAGCAATCAGACCTCTCTCTTTAGGGGTATACGCTCATTATCCACACATGTCAGGAAGAAATTCCCTCCTGTGCACTTGGCTAGATGAATTACGGGTAAGATGCGGTCACCTTCCCTTAAAAGAGCAAAATAATGGCATGAGGTGGGATACTTCTTCCACGTCAAGATGGCAAATCCCATGACACGAGGGGAAAGAAAGTCAAAGAAGAGGTTTACAACCTTATTGTGAACTGGGAAATGTTCTTTAGGGCTCAGATTTCTACTGGGTGCTTGAATCAGGCATGAAATGGGTTGGGTTGGAAGGGACCTTAAAGCTCATCCAGCTTCAACCCCCTGCCATGGGCAGGGACACCTTCCATTAGAGCAGGTTGCTCCAAGCCCCATCCAACCTGGCCTTGAACACTTCCAGAACACTGGACTCCTTTCCCAAGTGGGTTTTACCTGGTGGAACCTTGGCTCGGCCTTCACCAGCCAAGCAGAGATCTGAAAACTGACTCAGTGATGAGAGAAGGTCGAGCAGAGCAATAGAAGAGTCTGGCATCCCAAAAAAGCAGATTTACAAGGTATTACAAATAAAACAACCCAACTGTACATGAGGCAGCTGTAATTCCATCGAGGGAATCTGGCATTTTTGTTTAAGGACCTGTTTAGTCACAAATCTCACTAATAAAAAAGGCAGCCGGGGATGGGGGGGGAGTGAGGGGGTGAATTTCCTTTTTATTATTCAGATGTGTGATGGATTCCTATTATTGGAGTAGACAGACTGTGAGGAATAATAATAGGAACTGTAAACTTGGGAAGTTAACAGGAAAAATCATGTTGCCTCTCTGCATTATACACCTGCCTGCAAGGGCTGGGGGACAGCGAGCAGCTTCACGACCACATTACTCAAGCTCTGAGTCACTGTAATGAGGGAAAATAAACTGGCTGTGCCCTGTACAACACGTATTTGTGCCTCACTGCACAGGAGAGTGCTTCAGAGAGCCAGGAGATGGGAATCGGGAGGCAATCAGGAAGGACAGGGCCGGCTTTCCAGGCTTTTGTTGTCTCCTCCTTCCTTTTCCTATCTCCATCCATCCCATCCCTGCATTAATCCAGGCAACGCTAGGGGACCCCAGCATCCTCCCAAAGCCTTTCTGCAAATACCACAGTGTGGGATTGTTATTGCGGAGATGACATAAGAATCCAGACATAACGCTTAGCTCCCGGGTTGATTATAATGAAATAGGCAGCAATATAAAAAATGAAAGAAAGAAAAGAAGATAAAAAGAGGCTTCTTACTCCCAAACCTCAGCCAATTTGATGGGAATTGCAGAGAATGAGATCTAGAGCCCCATGATGTCATTTATAGAGTCTGGCCCTTTCTGACTCTGGCTTTGCTTTCAGAGCAGCAATAGTTTTTCACTTCAAAGAGGATATCAAGGGCTTGGCAGGCTGCCTGGCAGTGGGTGGAGAGACGCTGGCCTACACTCCAGGGAGAAGCAGTCTTACAGCGCCTAAAAGGGCTACAAGAAGCCTGGAGAGGGGCTTTGGACAAGGGCCTGTAGGGACAGGACAAGGGGAATGGCTTTAACCTGCCAGAAGGAAGATCGAGATGAGCTCTTAGGCACAAGTTCTTCCCTGGGAGGGTGCTGAGGCGCTGGCACAGGGTGCCCAGAGAAGCTGTGGCTGCCCCATCCCTGGCAGTGTTCAAGGCCAGGTTGGACACAGGGGCTTGGAGCACCCTGCTCCAGTGGAAGGTGGCCCTGCCCGTGGCAGGGGGTTGGAACTGGGTGAGCTTTAAGGTCCCTTCCAACCCAAACCATGCTGTGATTCTATCTAGGATATTTGTCAAGTATCCAACACTAGAGAGATGGGAAGGAGATGAGCTACCTCCTTCCTATGGTGCTTTCACACCACTGTGGCCCTTTCTGCCTGGCTTCAAGATCTTATAAACCAGGTTAACCTGGTGGAAATTTGAAGCTCCAGCATTGGGTGGATCCTCCTTAATACTGAGGCTTTAAAGGCCATAACAGCAGAAAACGCAGGACCAAGGTCTATCCTGTCCTGCCACCAGCAGCAGCTGGAAGGTGATGGAGCAGAGACTAAGACGAAAACTCCCCTCCTTTGTGTCCTACACGTTTCATCTGTTTAGACTTACTTAAAAGGCAGTAAGGACCAGCAAAAGCCACCACTCACCGAGATAGCCCTGTGTCTTCTTCTGTAGTGCAGTGACAGGGCAGTCCTTGTGAGCCAGCAGGAGCTGTTTGAGTTGAGCAACTTCGTTCCTCAGTAGTGTAACTTCATTCTGGGATGGAAAAACAAACACACACGTGTGCATCACTCATGCTCTTGGCAATAGCCTCTAGCAGGACATTGATGAATGTGCCTCACCAACTTACAATGTGTTGTCTAATCTCAGATGTCTCCAGCCCAGGAACACTAAACAGTGGTTTTGGGGTTGGGGAATTTAGTGTGTAAGACATGAACAAACATTTCCCTCCAGCAGCCCCTTGCTATGTTCATCACCTAATCCTGGACATACATTTGCCTGATTCCTCTTGCAAATGCTGTTGGCTCTGATGGAAAACTAAACAGAGTGAGAAGCTGAGTGTAAAACCAGCTCAGGCCATGCCAAGCCCTGGGGAACATCAGAGCTCCTCCAAGTTCTCGGTACCTCCGTAGGCTTCGTCTGTAAAGCAGATCTACTGCCCTGAAGACTTTGTGCAAGTGTGTTATTCCTCTGCTGAGATGTTTGGAGAACCAGCTGGAATGAAGTCAATTGTATTTCAAAACTGCCTGAGGAAACAATATCTATAATTATCTTGGGAAGAGAATGAAAATGCCATGATCAGTGCTATTGAAAATCCCAGCACATGAGTCACAAGCCAGCAGTGAAAGAAAAAGCTCAGAATGGACCTGAGCTCAGTCTTTGCAGACCCTTCAATGCTTGGCATTAACAAGGGGGCTGATAGCAATGGAAGTGAAGTCTCTATGTTACATGTGCTACACTTCTGTTAGGAACACCAGGATGCTGCTGGAGAACCAGGAAAACCCCGTTGTCCAGGAAAAAGCAGCAGTGGGGCTGCAGAGCCTTCCCTGCTCTTCCTGGTGCCAGGTCCTCTGTGCAGGGAAGCGAACCAGGGCTGCTTTTGCTGACCCTGTGCCAGCAAAGAGCTCTCCCTTACGCAGGGGAGCTGCTTCCTGGGGCCTCCATGCCCTGCTCCTGAGAGGCTGGTGCTGCTCGTTGAGCTGCTGCCTTAATGGGCAGAGCCCATTTGAGGAGACAGGGAGAGAAACTAGAGCACTGGAGAGTTCTTCCTCCATGGCCCGCTCGAGGCAGAGCATCAGGATGGAAAGCAGGGAGTGAGATTTGTTGAAGGTGTTGGGTGAGGAGAAGCTCCCCATGACCTGGCCTCAGTGTGTGCTTGAGCTCAGACTCCCTCTGTGTGCTGGGCTGCACCCCCAGAGTGTCAGCAGCAGCTCAGGGAGGGGATCCTGCACCTCTGCTGTGCTCTGGGGAGAACCCCCTGCACTCCTGCACTCAGAATGCTGAAGAGGGACCTGCATCAGGGACTGTAGCAATAGGACAAGGGGTGATGGGCTCAAACTGAAACAGGGGAAGTTCAGGTTAGATATAAAGCACAAGTTGTTCCCCGTGAGGGTGGTGAGGCACTGGAATGGGTTGAATGGAGAAGGTTTGGATGCCCCATCCCTGGCAGTGTTCAAGGCCAGGTTGGATGGGGCTTGGAGCAACCTGCTCTAGTGGAAGGTGTCCCTGCCCGTGGAAGGGGGCTGGAGCTGGATGAGCTTAAGGTGCCTTCCAACCCTAATCATCCCATGATCCTATGAAATCTAGAGGCAGCACTCCTGCTCCAGACAGCAGCACGTTGTCTCTGCAGCACGGGGAAGCTGCTCCCTCCGGAGTGACGGTCCTAACGCTGGCAAGGGGCTGTGCTCAGCCTCAGTTACATACTCACGCTAAGCTGGATGTTCTGGGTTGTGAGCTCCTCAGCTTTCTTCTCCAGGGAAGACACCCAGAGCTTGCGCTTCTGACGGCAGCGGGAGGCTGCTGCCCGGTTCCGCTCCAGGAACCGCTGCCGGCGCTCATCGGGGTCTTCATCCACCGTGCGCCTTCGTCGCCCGCCGGTGCTGGGGGTGGGCTGGGCTGGGGAAACCTGGTGGGGAAAGAGACACTGAAGTTCTGCTGTGGACAGGCAGGCACACAGCAGCACAACCAGGTTTGGCAGAGGAAACTGGCGTTAAAAGAGACTTGGTTTTGCAGAGCAGCCAGAGCTGCTCAGTGCAGGGATGGAGCGAGGGCAGACAGGGGAGGTGGGGATAAAGTTCACTTCTGGGTCCTCACTACAAGAGAGACATTGAGGTGCTGGAGCGGGGCCAGAGAAGGGCAATTGGGCTGGTGCAGGGCCTGGAGCCCAAGTGGGATGGGGAACGGCTGAGGGACCTGGGGGGTTCAGTCTGCAGAAAAGAAGGCTCAGGGGGGACCTGATCGCTCCCTACAAGTGCCTGACAGGAGGATGGAGCCAGGAGGGGGCTGCTCTCTGCTCCCAAGGGATGGGACAAGAGGAACCGGGCTCAAGCTGCACCAGGGCAGGTTTAGATGGAGCTGAGGAACAATTCCTGCCCCAAAGGGCGCTCAGGCATTGGAACAGGCTGCCCAGGGCAGGGCTGCAGTCACCGTCCCTGCAAGTGCTCACACACTGTGGAGATGAGGCCCTCAGTGCCATGGGTTAGTGGTGGCCTTGGCAGTGCTGGGGTAAGGGTTGGACTGAATGAGCTTAAAGGTCTTTTCCAACCTGGTTGGTTTTATGATTCTAAAGAGCCTTTTCCAGGTGTTTCTGGCAGCCCTTCCTCAGTGGAGTCTGCAAACTTCCTAAATGAACTCTCTGGGATCCTGAAGCCAGTGAATGTGTGAAAGTCAGGGAATTAGTTAAATCCCAAACTCCTCCAGTCAGCTAACTGCACATAACCAACAGCAGGAGTTTCCTCCCCTCCATGCCCAGGAGCTAACGTGGTAAATGACCACACCGAGGAAACCACCTTCCTTTTGAGTTCACTTAAAGAGAGCTTAAAAAGCACTTTGGAGACTCCCACATGGGCAGGGATCAGGGATCGGCTGACAGAGGGTGACATCCAGCTGCAGGGCTGGGAGCACTCAGTCCCACTCTGACGCACGCAACCACGCACGGGTCCAAGCGCCATCTCCACTTGGGTTCAGTAACTCATTCACAGAGCACAAACAAATTCCAGCTTGGGAGCGGATAATCTGCTTTCAGAATGAAGCTGGGTTCAATTTACCCTGGATACCTCCAGCTAAAGAAGCTCTCAGAGGCAACTGGTACAAGTAAAGCCACATATTTCCTGCTTTGATTTGGGGAGGACAAAGGGAAAAGGCAGGGAGGGCAAAGGCACAACCTTGCCGGTGCGTCTGCGAGGGCTCTGTAATTACACCACCACAATCAGGGAGTGCAGTTCCACTCGGGTACTCGCTGTCAGGCAGCATATGGATATTAAACTTTTGGAAGCCTATCTAACTGACGGAGCAGGTGGCGATCCTGATGGAAAGCTGGCATTTGGTGTGCTGGCAGGAGCTACTGGAGCTGATTGCCTAAGAGGGGAGCATTTAACCCCAGTAATTGAGCAGAGAGAAGAGAGCGAAAATACTCTTTCCAAACTCCAGACCTTGTCAAGCAAATGAACGTGTTGCTGAAGTTTGCTGCCTGGTGGTGTTGGAGAGCATTAGCAGCATTGAAAAACAAGGGGTTTTAACCCATTCTGCAAAACAGGAAGCTACAAGGTTTTCCTCTGCCTTCCCCAAGGCCCAGGAACACCCCAGCACTTCCAGCCCTGCAGCAGCAGACCTGTGGCTGAGCTGGGGAAGGGGCGTCAGGGTGCTGGACAAGGATCTGACTCTGCTCCGGACGTGCGGTCACCATCGTGCTGGCTGAGCCCACCACCAGGTTGCTGCCGTTCAGTGAGGAAGACGCAGTCAAGCTGGCCTTCAGCCTCTGTTAAAGGAGGTAAAAGGACATCAGTGGACCTGTTCTCCATGCTGTGAAGGCTTTAACCAGCTCCTCTGTCACCCAAGGAGCCAGGCTGCTGGGGACTGGGCTCTTCAGAGACTGCGGCTGATTCAAATCCAACCGAAAGCCATCACCATCTGGCCTTCCCAAAGGCAGCTTTCAGCTTAGGCCCAAGCAGACAGGTGTCCACATCCCAAAATTACTACTGCAACTGGCACCAGTCCACTCCCAGCTGGCAGGATCTGCAGACAGACCATGGACTGAACAGGCTGCAGAGCCCAAATGTCCTTCATCACCCACAGAGGGGTCCTTCTGGGATGGAGAAGGACCTATACATGACTGAGACCATGTCTTGCAAGCAGACAGAGCAGCCACATACAGGCCAGTGGGGCAGGATAGCTCCTTCATGCCTCAGCATTTAGGGTGTCTCACCCCACTTGTAGCTCTGAGCTGCCCCTGGATCCTGCAGACACCAAAACAGGGTGCAGTGGGAGCAGTGACAATGGTGAGCAGCTCTAAGAGGTGGGTTTGCAAACAGCTCCACCCCATCCAGGCCAAAAAATCAGGGGGTGGGTCACAGAATCAGAGAATCATTGAATGGTTTGGGTTGGAAGGCAGCTTGAAGGTCATCCAGTTCCAACTCCCTGCCATGGGCAGGGACACCTTCCATTAGAACAGGTTGCTCCAAGCGCCATCCAACCTGGCCTGGGTTTGCTCCCCCCTCTTCTTACACCTTGTTTGAGTCATGAAGAATCAAGAGAGGAAAACTCTTTTATAAACTTTTAAAGGGATTTACATGAAAGCCATTCCCACGATCCTTGGATTACAGCACAGCATCTCTTCTCTTGGCTCTGCCTTCCTCAAGCCCACCTCCAACCCATCTGTTATCTTGGAACTAGAACTAAACAGCCGCGTTTCGGATGGGGCTGACGTTTGCCTTGACAACAACGTGCCTCCTCTGCCTGCCAGAGCCGCAGTGCTGATGAGCCTGATATTCCTGGTGGCATTTCCAACACCTGCTCCTGGTATGGGAAGATGTTCTGATGGCTCGGCAGGATTTCGGAGAAGCCACTGAAGACTTAGGGACACCGCCATGGACGTGACGCCCTCGCCAGCATGGATTCAACACTTACCATTTTGGCTTCAGAGTGCACTGGAAGTCCTGATGGGGAAATGGACCCGCTGCTGTTGATGGGCGGCCCAGGAATCCCGGGAATGTTTGGCACCATGGACATCGGCCGAGCCAGCTATTGGGGAGGAAGCAACACAAAGGGTTTGGAAGCTGAGGTGGTTTCATGCCGCGCTCCGCAAAGCAGCTCTGTAATAATTCCCCAACTGAGCACATTTATAAAGCCTGACACATGCTCAGCCTTTAACTGCTGCCATCAATTCCTGCTGCTGTCACTGAAGGCCAGCAGCCACTCCTTTGGTGGCCATGGTGCCTGTTTCAGAATCACCCAGCCATACCAACCTCTGAGGACAGGAGGAGGGCAGCTCTAAACCCTCCTTTCCTTCCCTTCCTTTCCCTGCCCTCCCAGAGGGCTTTTCCCCACCAGCACAGGAGAGCAAACGCAGTGGGAGGGTATTAGATCCCCTCTAGATCTCCGCACAGCTCTACTGCAAAGCTGCCACAACACCAAGGGTAAGGCAGAGCATCCCTACACACAGCTTTCTCCCTCCACAAAGAGGAGAAAAAAACAGAGTTTGCACTTGCTTTTATAAGCCACTCAGGTGTGCTGTTGTAAAGCACTACACATAGGGACAGAACAAGGGGAATGGCTTTAACCTGCCACAGGGGAGACTGAGATGAGCTCTTAGGCAGAAGCTCTTCCCTGTGAGGGTGCTGAGGCGCTGGCACAGGGTGCCCAGAGAAGCTGTGGCTGCCCCATCCCTGGCAGTGTTCAAGGCCAGGTTGGACACAGGGGCTTGGAGCAAGCTGCTCCAGTGGAAGGTGGCCCTGCCCATTGCAAGGGGTGGAACTGTATGTTCTTAAGATCCTTTCCAACCCAACCACTCCACAACTCTGTGATACTACAAAACACAAGGTGTGTTTCAAACAAACAGGAAGGTTTGAAGATGTTTCCATGCCCACAAGCTGAGCTGAGCTGCCAGTGCATCTGCCTGCTTTGACGTCAACATTCCTGTTACCTGAGGCAGGAGATTTTGGCTGTTACATGCCCAGCAGGACAGGAAGGATCCACATGGGCTGCCTGGTCAGGAGCTGAAGCACTCAGAAGATGGACAAGGCACCCACCCACCAGGCAAATCTGCTCCTGAGCTCTGCAGCATGGAAAATTCTCTGTATGGAAAAGCACACCCTGCAAGGCTGATATTCCAACAGCTCTTTAGCCCACTGGCAAAGCTAGGGTGGCTTTCCTGGCCTGCAAAACCAACATGTTCTCTGCAAGCTCCAATGCTTTCAATTGAGGTACGCTGTTCCAAATGGAAGCAGCTAATCAGGGATCCTACCGTTCCCAGCTTTGGATCAATGGCATGAGCCATCTGTCCAGGCAAAGCTTTGTTTTATTCCAGACTTATTGCCCTCTAGTGTGATGGACGTGTTATTACTGCCTTGCCAGAGCTGCCCCCCTCCTCCTCCTCTTCTAAGTCTTATCTTGCACAGAGGGGGAGATATATTTTAACGCTGACAAAATGGGAAGTGTCTGCATCTATTTGGCAGGAGCAAAGCGCTGTCCCCTCCTCTGCCATGCAGGGCTGTGCTGGAAGCTTCTCTCACCGATATAACAGAAGGCATCTGCACGGGAGGGCCTGGGAGCACGGGCATGGTCTGTCCGTTTGCAAGCTGCACGACAAGGGGAAGGGAACCTGTGGGAGACCTGCAGAAACAACAGTTTGAGTTCACATGAAGGGTTTCAAGTTTATGCTGTCCCGGCAGCCCCACGAGCTCAAGGGCACAAGCACAAGTTAATTCTGATTAGCGGATTTGGGCTCCTTTTCCCATTGCCCTTCCCCAGGGTGATCCCGGCTGCTGCTCCTCACTCGGGGCTGGCAGTGATGTGGATGGCCCTGGGATATGATGTGCCCCTGGGTGTACTCGGGCTGGGTAAAATAGGGTGGCTGAGGCACAATGTCCACCTGAACAGACAGAAAAGCACAGCCAAGAGCTGCTGCAGCTCCCCCTTGGAGAGATGAGAAGTGTCCTCATGGGCTGAGCTTTGCACCAGCCAAAGGGCTGCTCCTGCCTACCAGTAACTTCTGGTCCTGTGAGCCACGTCTGCTGAGCACCCACGAGAGGGTTTGCAAGGGCTTCATCTCCTATGGCCGAGAGAGCCGGGCTGGGTGAGCCTGGACAAGAGAAGGCTCCTTAAAGGGAGACCTTAGAGCAGCATTAAGGGGCTACAGGAAACCTGGAGAGGGGCTTTGGACAAGGGCCTGTAGGGACAGGACAAGGGGAATGGCTTTAACCTGCCACAGGGGAGACTGAGATGAGCTTTGAGGCAGAAGCTCTTCCCTGTGAGGGTGCTGAGGCGCTGGCACAGGGTGCCCAGAGAAGCTGTGGCTGCCCCATCCCTGGCAGTGTTCAAGGCCAGGTTGGACACAGGGGCTTGGAACAAGCTGCTCTAGTGGAAGGTGCCCCTGCAAGTGGCAGGGGTTGGAAAAGCTTTAAGATCCCTTCCAACCCAATCCATGATTCTTTGATTTAGTTTCCATTAACAGCCACTTCTGAATCTGATTCCAGTGAAAACCTCCCAAACACAGAGTGGATGGAGAGCTGGTCTGTGTCTGCACAGACAAAGGCTCTGGGAGACAGGAACGGCCCCACTCCCTGGGGGAGGAGAAGATCCCACTGGAGCCTAATTGTGACAGATTACAATTCCCTAGAATTCCTCCTTTGCAGATCGTTCTGCAGTGAAATGCAATGCTCCTGCCTGTGGCAACAGGCACGCACTCCCTGCCTCCACTTCAGAGCATCACAAACCTCACTGTGCTCCTGCTCGGACCCTCCCGACTCAGCCTTTCTAGGAGAACAGAGGAAAAGCTGGAGCTTATGTGCTCCAGACGACAGGGAGAGGAAGGAAACCACCCCTCTGCCAGCAAGGGCTGATGTCCTGCTCCTCCTCCGTTCCTAGCAGCGCAGCAGGGAACCGAATGGAGGCAGAGATGAGCCGGGAAGAGCAGAGCAGAGCTGCTGGGAGCAGGACTTTGGGGGAAGGATAAAAAGGAGATGGAGGAGGTTGGGCTGACTCCTCAGAGGAAGCTGTGCTGGCATGGAGTAACGGCAGGGTGGGGAGCAGCAGGAGCTGTGGGTCAGAGGAAGGGGGGAGTTCATGGTGCCAATAACTCAGGCTGGAATTTTTAAGGCTGCCTTGGGAACGCGAGCGCTCACCTCTCATTCATTTCTATTGGGCATCCCAAATCCTCCAGGCTGCTTTTGAAAATCCCAGCCTAACAAGGCAAGTTACAGGGAGGTCACAGCCTCCCCTCCATCTCTGTCACACTGACAGCCCTGCCACGTCTGCACCAGCCCCAACGAAGGGACACTCAAAGCTGCAACCCCATCCCTGAGGAGGGATCGACCCCTGTGGGCTATAAAGGGAATATAAAATCATATTCAAGTCCAGCTTATTCCAGTTCTGCTTTCTTCATGCCTCTAAGCACAAGGGGACTCCAAACAGCCTCAGGAGTGGGTGCCTGGGCTGGGTTACAGAAGGACTCTAATGCCCTTTGGAACACCTCCGGACAATCACTTAACCCCTTAATGCCTCAAGACAGGATTTAAAACTTTCCATCAGGAAATCGGGATTGATGGTGCCAGAGGGTCAAAGCACAAAAACCACACACACAAATATGAACTGACAGCCAGAACAAATGGCCTGGTTAATGTAAGGAGCCAGCCTCAAACAAGGGTAATTAGAGAGAGGCCAGGACCACAGCAAAAAAGATGCATCCTGACACCAAAGAACAGAAGTGGAGCTAAATATATGTCTCCTGAGGGCTCCCTGTAATGTGTTTCCTGCATCCTTTAGGCTCCTTCCTTTTATGTGCAGGGCTGGAGCTACCCACCAGTGTGACAGGGCTCGTAACCGCTGCAGCGACTGCTCTGGAGCCTTGGCTCCAGATTGTTCAAGGAGCAACAAGGAGCAGGTCATTAGATGTGCCGAAACAAACAGCTCCCGAGGCAGGAGCTGACCATGGAGGAGGCCAGCAGGTTGCAGGAGAGGTTACACTTCAGAGGCAACAGCTGCCTGAGAAATTCCCATAGCCATTCCAGAGGCAGGCAATTTCCTACCGCCGCTCCCGCTGCCGCCATCAGTCTCCAAAAGCAACTTGGGAGTCCCCAGCCAAGCCCTGCTCTGAGCATAGACAACAAGTGGCATGTCAGCATGTTGGGGGACTGGGTTTAATTCCTCCCCATGGTGAGTTTTGCCTCGTTTCGTTACCCTGAGACAATTAGTTCCTGCTTCCTGCACTTCCACCCCATTCCGCTTCTGCAGACAAGTGCTGCAGCGAGGCCCTTATGCCCAAGCAGCCGCAGCGGGAACCACAGCCCCTCGGTTGTTCTGATCATCAAGGAACTGATTGAGGTACCTAATTACTGCCCAGGCAGCCTGACGGGACAGGAGGAACCTCAGTGCATGTGTCCTTCCCCTGCACTTACCCGAGCTGTCTGTTGGAAGGGGGAGCCTGGGTGATGACAGAGGTTGGGGAAGGCAGCGTAGGGTGGAGCGGGTCGTAAGCCAAGTGGAGCGGCAGCGAGCCGGGCCGCACGATGGTTGGAGTAGGTGTAGAAACGATGACAGGCTTGGAGGGGATCTCCTGAAGAGGAACAACAGGCAGTAGACAAGCTGTGAGTTATCAGCTTAGTGATGACCTGGTTTTCTCTTCCTTCTGATGGCTTAAGACCAGTTTAGTGCAAATGGAAGGCACCTTTGCTACAGAAACTGAGGCACGAGGGGAGAAACTTACCCAAAGCCACAGCGATTTGATGGCAGAGCAGGGAGTGGGACATGGAAATTGAGATCCTGCTGTCTGCAGCAGCCTCTGGGAAATAATCCCCCTCCTTGATTACTGCTCCAGCCCCAGCTAGCATCTCTAGGGTAGGAAGTTGTTCAGAGGGAGAATGTCACCTGGATAACGTGACACCTTAGAGCAGCTCCGGTGCCTAAAGGGGCTACAGGAAACCTGGAGAGGGGCTTTGGACAAGGGCCTGTAGGGACAGGACAAGGGGAATGGCTTTAACCTGCCAGAGTTAAAGGAGCCAGGCTTGGAGCAAGCTGCTCTAGTGGAAGGGGCCCCTACCCATGGCGGGGGGTTGGAACTGGGTGAGCTTGAAGATCCTTCCAACTCGAACCATTCCATGATTCTATGACTAATCTGCTCTGAATCACCAGCCCTCCAGGACACAGGGAGCTGGTCTTGGTCTCATAGAAGATGCATCAGTTTATCAGTTTTTTGTCACTCGTGTCCTGCCACAAAAGCATTTCCAGGGTGAACACAAGACCTTCTGCAGTAGCCAAATCCATGTGGAGACTTCAGGGCAGCAAATGTGTATTTCAGCAAACGAACTTTACTCTTTCTTTCTAAAACAAGCGGAACCTCACAAGCCCAAATCCAACCTTGACACCCACGTGGAGAAAAAGCTTCTTCTCATCCAGAGGAGAGGCTAACATCTCCATGGGGTATGGTGGAGGAGACCTACCTTCTCCTTGTTCTGTGGTGACTGTGGGTTAGAAGCAGGGCTGTCTGGTGGGGATGAGTCCACCTCTACTGGCTCCTCCTCCTTTATCTTGATGTCCGGGGTGGAGGGCAGAGACATGTCCAGGGCTCCAGCACTCTACAAGGAAAGCAGCCACAGACTGAAAGGACAATTGGCTCACATTGTTTGTGAAGCATTGGGCTGCTCCCAGAGGAATTGCTACAGCTCTGCCAAGGGATTATTATTTATCTGGACTGAAGAGCATCTGGGAGCCCGAGGCGGCCGCGCCAGCCGCATCCAAACAGCGACAGAGGCCTGGAGAAGACAGTCTCTGCCCCAGATGGCACCATTCTGTGGCTCCTCAGTAACACACCACACACAATTCTTTCCATAGTTTCGATTTTGGTTGCTTTTTTCCCCTCCTCAAAGGGCTCTGCTCAGGAGAACAGGTAACAAAGCCAAATGCCTGCGAGTTCCAGAAGGCACTTTCATTCACAGCAGAGCTGTAAAGCATTGTATAAATCAGCCTGAATTATTTTATGACCCGATTATCAAAAGCAAACAAAGAGCCATGCAAGTTATTAAATATCTATGAGCGCCCCATTAAAATAAAACCCAACCATATGCCTGAACCTGGCAACTTGCCACCCCCCCCCCCCAGATTCCAGCAGTGCCATGTGCCCCATTTTAACCAGTTCATGACTTGCTGGGCACAGGAAAAGGGCAATAAGTGACAATAAGGTGAAGGGATAACTAAAGGGAACAGCCGCCTCTCCCTTCCTCAGAGCTGGAGGAAGAGGAGACCAGGGAGAAGATGGAGCACCAGAGGAGCATGCACCGGAGCGAGACTCTGCAGGATGCTGCATTTAATTGGGTTCCAACAGACCTCACAAATCACCAGGTCGGTCCCTCCTTCCATCCGGGCCAGGAGAAACTCTTCCTAAATCATCCCTGACAGCTGTTTGTCCAACCTGGTCTCCCTCCCTCCACAATCAATCCCAGCGCCTTCCTTCACTCGCCCCGACCGCTGACAGCTCGTCCGAGCATCCAACCTAAACCTCCTCCTTTGCTGCATTTTAAGTCCTCTCCAGGGAGGGAAAATTGCAGCAAAGAGGGTAAATCCTGGCATCTGTGGACGTTCCTGATGCTCGGAGTGGGGTGCACTGATTTATGCAGGGGCTTTGCTTGCGGTAGGTGCAGTAACCATTTACCTGCCCTCTTAAGTGGAGACCTTGCACTGGGAATCGCAAAGGAGAAGGGATTAACATGCAGGAAAGTTTCAAACCACTTAAAGTGCCTCTAGGGAAGCTCCTGCTGTGTCTATGTTTTTAATTAACATGCTGGTGTCGAGACCACCCTTGGAACGGGAGGACAAAACACAAACAGCAGCAGCAACAAGGGCTCCATGCGGCCAAATGGTTGAAAGCATCTCAGAAATGCAGCAGGCAGCTCTGGCCAGGTTTGCTGAGTGACAAGCCATCTGGGCTGGGGAGACCTCGCCTCTGCAGAGATTTTCTAGGAGGGAAAATGCCTTCCCTCATGCCTGAAACCACCCCAAGCTTCACAACACCCCCTTTGCCTGGCTGCAGGCAGAAATATTTAGACTGCAGGCATCCTAAAGCGAAACCCAGGGAACACTGAACAGCTCAAGGGTCTTAGCTGCAGCTATTAGGTAGCACAGCTTAGGAGATGGGTGGTCTGACTTAGCAACCAACTGGCTAGACTGTGGGCTGCTCAACCATTTCGATGGGAAACCACAAGCGCAAAGCCACCTTCTCCCCTGCACAGAGCCGAGAACAAAAGGCAGGGAAGCCGGAGCCGCGCAGCGCCGAGGAGGCCCTTGCAGCATACCAATGAGAGAGATCAATTTCTGCTTTAAAGAGCCCTGTTATTAGGAGCGAGGCTGAAAGACAGTTTTCAGGTTTAATTCTGAATTCCTCCGTTGCCCATCGGAGGGAAGATTTACGCGGCTTCTGCTCCTGCAGTTTATTTCCGAGCAGCGCCGCTGACTGCGAGCGTATGGACGCCCATAGATCAATTTAGTAAATGTATGTGCCAGCCTAAGAGCCCACCACGCATCTGCTGCTCCTCAGCTCCTGCGAAAGGGAGGGGGAAATGGCCTTAATGAGCTGCTATCCGATGAGATCCCGGTGTCCTTCAGCCCCCCGTGCTCCCCAGGTTGGCAGGGGTAGCATGAATCGATAGCACCTTGCGTAGGAAGGAGCTCTTTGTTAGGAACAGCCTCTCCTCCATGGAGCCCCTTGCTCTGTTTGCATGTTCTGTTTGCATCCCTTCACATGCTAAAGGCACGCAGCTGAGCTGATCACTGGTGATTGCACTTTAAAGGCATCAGCCTTCAGGATCTCCATCCCAAAGGAAGCTCTGAGTGAATTTTTGCTGCTCAGCAGAGTCCTGGCTCTTTTCCTGCGTCTCCTTCTCAAGGTGCAAGGTATGCTGGGCACTGCCTTGGGTTTGGGGGGTGCTTTGAGGGGTTTTTTGTTGACGTGAAAGACCAAAGGGGTAATAAACCATCAAAATCCCTTCACACCAGGCCTCGGATCGCAGGATAACCAGCCCAAGTCGCCTGAGTTCAAATAATAAAGTCCCATATTAAATCCCAGATGACACTAAGTTACCTTCCAACACCCTCTGTTACACCTCCAACACTTCAACACCTTCCGATGCCTTTCACCAGCGCAGCACTGTCCCCCCTCCAGCCCTCATGACATGCACCTAGCTCTGTTCTATGACAACACTGGCCTTTGCCTCTTGCCTTTTTCTCATCATCCTCTGCAGCTTTCTTGAACTCATGCTCAAAGGAGCTGGCCAGTTCATTGAAGAGTCCCACTTCTTCACAGTTCTTCAAGAACCGAGTCGGAGTCGGAGTCTGATCTGTTTGGGGTTGAACACCAAGCATGAGTCAGAGAGAGGGGAGAAAATACCTCCTGAACCACCTTAATCCCCTCTGGGGACCCCCAGAAAATGGGGTGTTGTGGAAGCCTGAGTGCTTTTCTGCTAAGGTGTGTGTCTTAAGTGACAATTTGGAAAGGGGGAACTCATTTCTTATTGATTTTGTTTCTCTGGTATTAAATAACCAAGGCAGCGAGAGGCAGGCAGTGATTCCTGCAGAATTCCCAGCCTGTGGCTCGTGTCCTGTCCCTCCCATCCTGGGGTTTCACCTGTCCTCAGCTGAATTGCTGCTGCGAGGAAGGAAATCAGTGAGGTTTCATCTCCCTGAAACAGCAGATCTTACAAATAGAGAGTGATGAGACGGGAACCAGCTGACCAGAGCAGCTCCAGTGTGTGGAATAGAGCCGGGCAGAGCCGCTTCCCTCCCCGTGCTGTCTCCACGCATTAATCCCATCCTCGGACAGACGGCTCCGTGGGAGTGCTGATCGTTACCACCCTGTCCAAAGCCATCCCTCTGGGGCCCGTTTTCCACCAGATTAACACGTTGAGTCATGATCTCTCTGGCCATCACCCAGGCTATAAAGCAGGAAGCAATGGCCCCGCTCCCGGCGAGCCTCGTGCTGCATGACGTTAGGTCAGCAGTCCAGGTACTAGTGGGAATCCGGCCCGAGCACACTGCACCGAAAGAATCCATCTGGCAGCAGAAGCACATGGATTCTGAAGCACAAAGGGGATCCCTGGGATAGTTTAGCCTGACCTCCTGCATAAAACATCAGCTGCTTGGCACGGATGCTCCCTGGGTGAGCCGCGGTAGCAGTGCGCGAGCTGAAGGGGCTATGGGAAACATCCCATTCCCTTTCCAGCCAGGGGTGGGGAGTCTTCGGGAAGCAACTCCAGTGATTCCTTCCCCTCCCTGTCCCAGGACTACACGTTTTTGCCAGCCTGTTCAAACCCTACCTTTTGGCTTTGTCGATAAAGCAAAGGTCTCCTCCGAGCACACTTTGCTTCCCCCCCACATCTCTCTTCATTAAACCAAGAAACTTTGTCAGCTCAAGATCTCGGCAGGAGGTTGTTTTTCCAGTGCTTTAACAGCTCCCTGGGCTCTTTCCGGACCATTCCCTGTTTAGCAATGTCCTTCCAAGCCGTGCACATGGGCCTGGAGCCCAAATCTCTACCAGCTTTAACCAGCAGAGAGAGACCAATTCCTTAGGACTCGCTTTAGGTTCAGCACGGCGAGAGCTGCACGTTGAATCCTCCTGCACATTAACACACAGGCGGCTGCCCTGGGCTCGGCACAAAGCAAGAGCGAGGGAGAGAACAAGAAAAGCCAGAGACAAAATGGTGGCTTAATAAAACCAAACCAGAAAGGACATTAGGAATGTAGGGCAATAACAGCCTGGATCTCACTGCTCAAAGCCAGCGTGCTTTATAGCCCTCACAACCCCCCGGCTGCTCCGGCTGCGTCAAGATCTCAGACAGGGAAAGGCAGCGTTAAATAGGCTGGTCCTGCACTGCCCACAGCTAAACAAGTTGGGGGGGTTTATGTTCTTTGTGGTTTACCCCTGAGCAACCCATTGAGCATCGGCTCAGAGGAGCTGGGAAAGGGGCTGGACCGTGTTCCTTGTGCTAAAACTGAAGCCTTGCATCCCACCCATGGTTTTACCTGGTGGAGCTTCGGCACAGGAGGAATCTACAGCGCCGGGAGAATCATAGACTCACTGCATGGTTTAATCTACAGCTCTGGGGGCTGCAAAGAGAAGGTTTCGAGCAAGCTGCTCTAGTGGAAGGTGTCCCTGCCCCTGGCAGGGGGTTGGAGATGGATGAGCTTTAAGGTCTCTTCTAACTCAACCCATTCTATCATTTTAATGCTGTCCCCCTGTTGGAGCAGGTGGGATTTTGGCTGGAGATGGGACCATCCCCTGTTCCTGCTCCCCCATCACCACCCGCCCAACCTACACCCTGCACTGAGCAAGCAAAAGCTGTGAACCCTGTTTAGAAAGGGGGGGGAACTGAAGCTAAAAGCACCTTTAGGAATGTGAGGGTTCTTTCAGCCCCTGCCCCAAATTCTTCACCATCGACTCCCATGAGCCTGATCCCATTTGTAATCAAATCTCCCTCCGGGAGCCTGTTCTGCCTCTCCAGGGGGAAGCGTTGTGCCCCTCCAGCAAAGGCTGCAGCAGCTCTCCTATTATCCTACCTGCAGCTACAATGCATGGGAAGGCTTTAAGGAACCAACTGAATTGCTGTTTCCTGCTTCAACACCAAAGTGGGGCTGGAGATAGGGAAAGGATGCCAGGCTCTTCCAGCTCCATTTCCCCTTCTGAACTCTGAAGGCTTCACAAAGCATTTCCTCCTCTCTTCTTGTTCTCAGCAACGGCCTTTTCAGCCAGTGGTAACACAAACCTTTTAAGCAGCCTGACTGAACAGGGACTGACAAAGCAGGCGGGTATCTGTAACCAGCAATGATCTGCTGCCAGACAGCGATATACAGGGGGGATGCTTTTGTTCTCCCAATCTTATAAAGGCTGCGTTGACCCCGTGCCTCAGGAGCTCCTCGTTTGGGCTCTGCAAAGGCACAAACTGGTGCCCTCAATGGTGCTTTAATTTATTAACTGCTAGCCTAAAAGCTCACAAAAATTGACACCTGGGCTGAGGAGAGGAAGCTGAGTTTGTCAGCTTGTGCTCCTCGTCCTCAAAGCACACACAGGAACGTGAAAGCCCTTTTGGCCATAAATCTTCCAGTCTTAATAAAAAGGGTGAGAGCTAAAAAAAAAAGAGGAGGAGGAGGGAAAAAAAAAAGAGCCCAAACCCCACAAAACCTGATACTGCCATAAAAAAGGGAAAAAAATAGCAACTTGGAAGCCTCTGGCTTTCCTTTCCTCCTGATTAAATGCAGATCACAAGAGGGTTTTATGGGAGGTAGAGCCGTTTTGCAGTGCATCTGGTCCCTGGTATTAATCTTGCAGTCATGCTGTATTAATGTGCCCCATTTCCCGCGCTGGCCTGGCTCAGAGCGCCGCATACCTGCGATGATGACTGAGTCGGTTCGAGCGGGGCCGAATTTCAATGTCATCTCATGCTTGTGTTTATGAACAGCCAGGTGGTCTTCGTTTGTAAACCTCTGCAATGAAAGCATTGAGAGAGCGGTGAATAAATGCATTGGGGTTTTACGGGTACATCCTGCAGGAGGATGGGGAAAGGGGAGGAAGAGAAAGTCGCCCGGAGAGCAACGGTAACGCAATCACTGCCGAGTGTTAAAGCCAAACCAGAGCGGGACATGTTGTGTGGGAAGCGGGGTGTGGAAGGAAAATGCCATTCCATGGGGCTTCTGGGGAATGAGGGGCAAAAACTGTTGTTAATAATAATAATGATGATGATAATACATTTTGCTAAGCATTGCAACCGATGGCGGAGATGTAAACCCGCCCCGCTCATGCAGTGAGATGTTCCCCTTTATTGCTGCCTAAAGGAGGGATGAATTAGGGTCTATTAGGGAATGGCTTGGGGATGGTATGTGGCAAAGCTGGCACCTGCCCGCTCATCCAGGCTGTGGCTTTATGGAGCAGGATGGAGCGAGATGCCCGGCGTGCAGCTTGCCGATGGCGCAGCCGAAGCACGGCCACCGTGGAACACGGAGAGGGGGGATGCAGCATAGAGACTCCATCTGAAATTCCACCTGAATTGCAGGATAAAAACCCACCCGTGACAGCTTTAGGGATGTGCTGGGTGAGGGAGCCGAGCGCATGGGGCTGAAACCCAGACAAAAGGCCAGCATCACCCGCTGTGGGGCTGCTTTGAACGGCTGCACCAGCCCCAAGCATCGGGATCAAGGAAAGGACAGGGGAAGGGGTGAGGCAGGGATGGGGTTAAAGCAAATCATCATAAAGACCCGAGGATGGATTGCGCCTCTCCTAATAGACTGCGACAAACCGGGAGCTGAGGGCACAGCTCGGGCCGTACCGCAGGATTTTTATGCATCCCGGAGCCGCGCGGCATCGGGCTCGTTTCTAGAAAGAGCTGCTGCTGCTGCAGTGAAGCATTCCTGCCCTTTTCCCCCTTCCTTTTGTCTCTCAGATGATCTTTAAGTTCCCTTCCAACCCTCACAATTGTGTGAGCCTCTTTAAAGCATCCAACAAACAACCCCAACCCAAAGCCACCTGTGTCGGTGAATCAGCTTGAGCATCACACCCCGGGTGCGCTCGCTCTCACTGATGCTTATTTACAACTCAGATTTATTTGCCTTTATTAAGCAAATCCCTGTTTTCCAGGCTTGGAAGCTGCCACGGTGCCTTCCTGGGAGCTGTGTGACATAGGGGGGATGTTAGTGGAGGGAAGGAACAGCAATGCCGAGACAACGGGCGCATCCGTACACATCCATCCATCTTCCCTTCGGTGCTATGAGGGTGTTATCAAAGCGTCCTTCAAACATGCTCTAGGAGAAGGTGATTTTGGTGCCGACTCGTCACCGGGGCTCAAGTTAACACAAATTCAGAGCTGCTGGGTCCTAATGGTGTGGCAGGGAGAAAAGCAAAGAGGTTTTGGCTGTGGAATTCCGGGTGGGCACGCTGCAGCTATCCCGCTGCTGCTCCCGGATCTGGTCCGTAACTAAAGCTTAACTACAATTTATTAATGGCTTTGTTAAAGACACACGTGCCCTGCGTTTCTTTATTCCCTGCAGCTTCCCAAACCCCTCAGCTCTGCTCCAAACACAGCCTCCATTCCAACCAGCGCTACAAACCCTGCCGATGCCAAAGCATCCCCAAACAAAGGAGAAGCGAGCGAAGCACCGCCGTCCTTTTCCCAACGGGAAAAGACCAAATCTGTAGCATCGTTTTGCATCAGTCTTGGGGCAAAGGAGAAGGGGGGACACGGGGGGGGGGGGGCACTGACACGTGGTCATGTTTCTGGCCCCAAAAGCACTCCAGGTTTTTAAGGCTCACCCTCGTCCCGCGGTGACATGAGAATAGGTGGGTTATGGTAAGCAGAGAAAGATAAATCAGGGGTTTGGTGAGGAGCAAGGAGCAGCCGGCTCCAGATGAATATTGAGCAGGCAGGAGGCTGCTGCTCCCGGAACACCGAGCACCCCGAGCCAGGGGAACAAGGAAAAGGAAGAAAATCCCTGCTTCTGGTTTGTCCCAAAGGTTCTTAGGTCCATGAGGGAAGCGGCACGAGGATGAGGGAGAGAACAGGGTCTCATTTCCCTCCCCGGCTCCACCACGGGCACATTTCAGCCCAGCTTTGCTATAACTGAATTTATTTTAATCTTTCATTTTGCTCCATCACCGGCTTTTTTTTAGACTTTTCCTCCCCCCCCCCTTTTTTATTTTTTCTAGGGCACTTTCCCTGCTTTCGGTGCGTGTTACAGCTCTATTTAACATCTTTATGTGGTCTCGCAGGCTGGGGAGCTCTCTTTTTCCCTGCACAGAAATGCTCACAGACACAATATATCTTTCCACATACATTTCCAAACGCCGAAACCTAGAGGCTGAGTCTGGCACTTCAGTTCTAAATCATGTCATTTTACACAGAGAACGAAAGCGGGGGGAGAAAGGGGGAAAAGAGGAGGGAGAGGGGGGGAAAAAATGGAATGAGTTAAAGCCACAGCATTGGCTTTAATATTTAATCTCCTTCCATCAGCAGCTGCCATCCAGCAGTGTTATTTCAGCCCGCGATTCTGCGGGTGTTGGAATTAAAAGGAAGATGTAGACTATGAACTCTTTGGGATAACGAAAAATCAAAGGGCTTCACACCAAGGGCTGAGTAAAACCTGAGTTTCAACACCACCCACCGCCCCGATTCCTGCTTTTCTCTCCCTTCGGATGGCATTTGGGGGTTTTGGAAAGCACAGGGTTGGGTTTATTTATCCCAGAGACTGTAACAGCTTTGGGGAGAAAAGCAATTCGAGGCAGCCTGAAGCTGCCCACGCCACATTCTTCCCTTAAACCGGCTGTGACAGCTCCATCAATAAACGTGCGCAGTTAAAAAGCTTTATTTAATAGGACACAATCCTTCCAGCTGGACCAACGCACCATCGCCATTAGAGCAAGAGCCAGAGAAGAAATGCAGGAGGCTGACGCGTTTAGTCAGACTGAGATTTTTTCCATGCCTTTAACAAGCACAACAGCAGGAACAAGGGCTTGCTCGGGGTTTTGCCTTGCTTTTTTGCACAGCTTACAACCGGCTTTGCTGCAGAAGGAGAGTCGGGCAAGCGCTGAAGCCATCGCATCCAAGCCCACGGCCACGCGGAGCCCCGGCGCTTGCTGCTTCTTTCGGCAGCTCCAGCACAGCTATTTTTTAACCTTGACAGTCATTTGCAGAGCACATAAACACCCTGGGCCAGTCATGCAGCCAAAAGGCAGTTTTAATATAGACCGGGTGTAGGCTACAACAGCACACACTGTTCCACGGGTGCCTGGTTGTAAAAAGAAGACTTTACCGCACCGCAAGCACAAGCTGTGGTACGGAGCAGAACTGAAAGGGGCGAGGAGCCAAAGCTGTCTCCATCGAGCTCATTACACAGCTGAATTAATCAGCTGCCATTAACACAGACGCTGCTCCAACCTTAAACCTAGCACAGCGGGTGTTATTTTGTCCACGGACACCACCGAGCTGCCTGACATGGTTGAAACACCTGGAAAACGGGGCAAACAAAAGGAAAGGGCACGTGTCTGCAACTGCGGCACGGGAGGGGAGTGAGCGCACTAAGAGCCCCAGTGTGGATGAGCTGAGCTCAAAGTCACCATTTTAAAAGGAGCCACAACAGGTTTGACTTCCAAAGTCCATCCGGTTGTGGTGATGCCCTAAAGCAATGACTGTGATGTGATCAGCCGGGGGTGAGGGGATGGGGGTGTCAGAAAATCATGGAACGGTTTGGGAGGAAGGGACCTTAAAGCTCATCCAGTTCCAACCCCTGCCACAGGCAGGGACACCTTCCACTGGAGCAGCTTGCTCCAAGCCCCTGTGTCCAACCTGGCCTTGAACACTGCCAGGGATGGGGCAGCCACAGCTTCTCTGGGCACCCTGTGCCAGCACCTCAGCACCCTCACAGGGAAGAGCTTCTGCCTAAGAGCTCATCTCAGTCTCCCCTCTGGCAGGTTAAAGCCATTCCCCTTGTCCTGTTCCTACATCCCTTGTCCAAAGCCCCTCTCCAGGTTTCCTGGAGCCCCTTTAGGCCCTGGAGCTGCTCTAAGGTCTCCCCTTAAGGAGCCTTCTCTTTTCCAGGCTGACCCAGCCCAGCTCTCTCAGCCTGGCTCCAGAGCAGAGCTGCTCCAGCCCTCACAGCATCTCTGTGGCCTCCTCTGGCCTCACTCCAACAGCTCCACATCCCTCTTGTGTTGATGCCCCAGGGCTGGATGCAGGACTGCAGGGCTTTGCCTTGCTCTCCTGGCACCTCCATGGGTGAGGGGTACCCACCTCCTTCACTTGGGGAACCTCCTGCTGGGAAGGACACGGGAGAGCAAGGCCAAGGCCATGGGGAGATGCTGGACCTCCTGCACTCATCCCAGCCCACCCAGCATCCGAGCAGCACGTCCTCGACGCTCTTCCCGGCTGCGGCAGACCTGCTGCCTACGCCCCAGCCATCCATCTCGCTGCTGACAGGGCTCAGATGGATTTCCAGCCGCTTGGCAGGCTGGAGAGATATTCCCCGTTCGCTCAGCACAACGGCAGAGGTAACTAATGCGGGGTCACGGGTGCCCCCAAGGGCTGGGTGCCCAAAGGTTATAGCTGTTACTGCTGGTGAGTGATGTGACCCCCCAGTTCTTGCGCAGATCTGGGCTCCATCTCACCCATTTCCCATCTGAGCAATGACAACGATAATTCCCTCCCTTGCAGAGAGGCTGTAAGGATTAATTCACTAATGTGCATAAAGTGCCCAGATACTGGAGTGATTCATAGATTTTAAAGGCCGGGGGGACCATTACAATTATCTACCCGGGACCACGTGAATCCCCAGATGGGCCCATTTCCACAGGAAAGGAGACGACGAGGAGGGAACGCCGCAAAGACTTGTTGGTTTGAAAGAATGCACCCAGGGCACAGCTAAATTGTCTTATTTTTACACTTACAAGAGACGACACACACAGATTTTGGACCTGTTTCCTCTTGGAGGGTTCCCCCTATGGCAGGGCTCGCCAGGCCAGGTTTCAGAAGAGCTCAGAGCCCAGTTGCTCCCACTGAGTCTCTGGAAGCAGCCAAGGCACCGAGTCAGTGCAGCTCGAAGGTGGCCGCGGCAGCTCCGGTTACTGAGCGCTTCTGGAAAGCTGGTTTCAGTGGCAGCATCCTTCTGCTAGAGGAGGGACGAGCCGACACCTCCGCGAGCCTGAACAGGATAAATGAGAGGAAGAGTGAAGGTTTACGAGCAATCAGCTCCAGAATAAAAAACCCCACATCATTTACTGCACGTAGAGCATTCAAAGGGAGCTCTGCCGCTCCTTGAGCACAAAAGCCCTTTGCAGGAGGGGGAGAGGCTGCTGGTGGGCTGCGAGCTCAGCGCAGGCTTTCCATTGAGAACGCCCCTGAGTCAAGGTCGTTTCACTCCAGCCTGTGCCGGGGGGGGAAGAAAAGCAGAAAGAGGGATGAGAGGGAATTCTGCAGGAGCCGCGGCCACCGGCTCAGCACCCGCAGCAGCGCTTGGCTCCGGCACTGCCGCAGCGGGGCCGCTTCTTGCACTGCTGCAGGATGCTGCTCTGCAAAGTGTTTGGGCTGCCAGCACCCGGTGCCCTTCCCACAGGCAGCAGGAAAAGCTTCTTTCTACTCACTCAGGTCCTGTGACTATCAGAGGGGCTGCAGCCAGCTCTATGTGTAAGCAGCACATTTGTGCAGTTCCCCCCACCCACCCAAACTGCATCAAGATTAAACCTTGAGATGCCATTTTTGGCTCAGGCAACACCAGGGACCAATGTGGCCGTGCCTTTTTCTTTACAAACCTGCTTACATCCTGTGACGAATTCACCTTCCTCTCCTTGATTTAAAAGGGCATAAAGGAAGAAAGAACAGGCAGCAGAAACTTCAGCCTGTTTACAGGCAGCACGGGGTGCTGGCATTGCAAAGCCACATTTAAAGAGCCAAAAAGCGCCGCTTTAACAAACACTACTTTTGGGATGCACATTGTGCAAACCACAAGAATTCGGCTTTTTTTTCCCTCCTTACAGAGAACCATCTGCCTTTGGATGTTGTTTTTCTGAGGGGCTGGGTGTTCGGTTATCACAGATTGGCGCTGCACAGCAGCATCTTCTCTGTGTCACATCAGCTGCCCTTCTAATGCAGGCGGCTCCACGTCGGGCTTCTCCCATCCTCTCCAGCGAGCTGAGGGAGAGCAGCAGCAGGGTTAAGACGCCAAAGCATGACACAGGACACTCCAGTTTCCCTGAGCTCAGTGCCTGGGAGGTTACAGACAAGCCATATTTTTTATAAGGCAGCAACAACCAGAAGGAGAGGATATATTATGGGCTGACTATTCGGCTCCTACCAAATCACTGGCAGCGAGCACTGAGATGCAGAGGTTGCTCCCCAAAAGTTCCCTGCAATTTAAACAAAGAGTTAAGCAGGTTCTGGAGCCCGTCCCATCCCTATTCCTCCTTGGCCAGAAGGGCAGAGCATTTAACTCCGAGTAGGTAAATAATTTCATTTACATTTCTATAGCTCCCCATATCCCAGAGGGCTTCTCATACACATGCCCCTCCACTGAAATGCAGGTGTTTCAGCAGGGGGGAAGGCAGCAACCATCTGGCCTACAGCACACCATATAGCAGTGAGGAGGGAAGCCAAGGACACACGGGGCAAAGTCTTTAATAAACTCTCTGCTCAACTTTACTTCTTCTCTTTATGGTGATTTTAATAAAGTCTTATATGGTAGACACCGTTTCTCCTTCAGCCTGAGCTGAGCATCGGCACATCTGAGTGCAGGCAAAACCAAGCACCATCCCTATGGAGCAGCCAGCAGCCAACCTGCTTGGCCAAGAAGGCATTTATCCCACTGGGATTTAACCTGGGTTGGACACCGAGTGCTTTTCCCATTAAAGCCATCTCCAGCTACTGAGGAATTCCTCTGCAGTGCATCAAAGGACCACGAACCAACCTTCTCTCCCCTTTAAAGGGGCATACGTAGGCAAACAGCAGATGGTTGAGGTGGTTTATGGAGCACCCGGGGGGAAAGCAACCCCTCATTTTGCCCTAAGTACACCTGGTCCCACATACAAGGAGCCCTCAGTGCTTCAGAGGCACCGCTCCATCAGGAATCACAGCCCAAATCCCAGGATTCAAACCTAAGCTGGGAAGACCAAGCTCCTATATCTCGATGGGAGAGCAGGCAGGGTTTGCTAAGACACCGCCATCCTCCTGCAGTGCTCGAGTGATGCTCGAGGGGGATGGACACCTCGAGGAGCCAAGTCTGCTCCTCCTGAGCTCTCTGTGGGCAGCTCCATCGTGGCAGCAGCAGCTCTCTGCAGCCAGACACAGAGCATGGATGCAGGGAGCTGCCCGAGGTCACGCCGCGCCGGCGGTGCTCGCTTAGAGCCGTCATAATGATTTCCTTCCACACGGTGGAGCGGTTTTTAGGCTTGTTTGGAGGCAAGTGAAGGTTATTAAAACCCATGCATTAATTACTGCTGCCACATAAGTTAAGAGGAGAGGCACAGCGGTAATTAAGGGAGGTGAGTGAGAAGGTGGAGCTGCACAACGTCAGCAACTCCACAGCTTGTGCCGATGGATTCGCGCCGGCCCCATGGGAACCCCCAGATCGCTCCAATGTGGATGTGAATCATTATTACATCCCCGGCTCGAATCCCAGCAGCAGCAGCACAGGTTTGCAGTGTGACCTTGGGCAAGCCATCAATTCTTCCCCTACCTACCAGACAGCAAATAAAAGGGGGGGGGAAAGGCACAATCCTTCATGAAGGCGTTAGGGAAGAGGGAGCCGACTGCGCACGCAAGTACCAGGAGCCATGTGAGAAGCACTGCAGGAAAATAAAGAATATATATTAACAAAGGCAATTAGAGCTGCGTTGCCCTGAGAGTATTTCAAGTGTGGGAGCTCAGTGATTCATTAGGAGCTCAGCGTCTTTTCCCGTCACAGGAGCTGGGGGATAGAGCCTAAGGAAAGTGGGCACAGACACGGGAGCTGGGGCTAAGGGGAATTCCTGCCCTGTCCTACTGCTCAGCTGGGGCTGAGCTGGGTTAGGAAGTTGTGTGGCATTGAGGGAGGAAAAGGGTGACTTATGCAGCTGGGTTATTCATGGGTGTGATGCAGAGAAAGGATCCTGAGGCCCTGTGGTGGTGGTAGAGAAGGAAGGGGGCAAAAACAGGGGAAACCAAAGAATTCCCCCCAAAGGCTTCAGATCTACCACAGAAACCCAATCTGGGCTCCTGCCTCCCCCTGCGTGGCTCTGCTGTTTACCAAATGAGTCACTCTTCCTGCCTTAAACACTCCACAGCTCCTGAATGAAGAATGTGGGAGCACAAACCCTCCTTCTCAGCAAACAGCATCGGTCCTGCACGCGCCTGCATGCGAGGGGATTCAGAGTGCAAAGAGCAGCAGAACAGGAGCCTCCTTCCCTGCGTACCCTGAGAAACAAGAATGTAATGTGTAAAACTCATCCAACCCCAACCTGGAGTGAATGGATTTGCCTGCAGGGCTGTGGGTTTGTGCTGGGGGAGGCTGCACCGGGATCTTAAACCGCTTCTGGATGGTGGCCAAGCCTGTCAGTGCCGCACGGGCGAGGAGAGGCTTTGGCAGCTCCATGGTATGGGCTATTCCTGCTTCCCTGCTCCCTGCCAAGTCATGGAAGCAGCCTGAGGATGCTGCCCCAATGCTATCAGTGAGCTTGGAAATGGAGGTACAGGGCAACAGAGGGGCTGGAGCCAGCAGGACTGAGCCTAAAGCAGGATCTGGATGTCTTGCTTAGATCTTAGCTACCCAATGCAGCTCTGTGGGAGCAAGGGTGTGTGGCTGGGTCCTCAAGTAGCAGGGCAGAGCTGCAGGGAGCTGCTGTGCCCATGCACGGGATGGTGACATCTCCCTTTCTGTACTTACCCCAGGAAGAGAAACCAGTGCTGCGAAAGCAGGATTCTAGCAGTGGATTCTGCTCCAAACAGCCTCAACTCCAATCCAAGCCCCTTACGGTCATTCCCAAAGCTAATTCTCAAGGGTTAAGGGGAAGGGAGATTAAATTTGGTCTCATCTGAGAGGTTTGGGGGTTGTCCGCTCAGAAGATGCCTGCACCAGGCTAACAGGATCCTCTTGCTGCTGCACTATTGTTTCAGGGCTACAAGAAAGCTGATCCTAAAGGAAAAGTTAGCTCCAATGGGAAATAGCTCTCATTGTGCCAGTGCTTGGAAGCTCTCATTGTGCTGGAGCTTGGAAGAGCCTCCGTGACTCAGCCTTGACCTCTGATCACCACTATAATTAGGAAAAGGATGCCACGGTCCCCATTCAGGTTTTTAAGGCACTGGAAGGTTGATTTCCTTCAATTCATTGGTGATATTGGGTATGTGCCCACCCATTCATGGTGTGTGAGGCTCCATCGCTTGAAAACAGGGGTGGGTTTTGTGGGCCTGAGCTTGCACCTCTCCAGCAGCAAGTCTGGTGAGAGCAGCATGTTAACTGAAGGCAGAATTCAAGTGGTTTGGGGGTTTTCTCCCCTTTAAGGGTGGCATTTGTTAGTTGGAAAGAACATGCTGTAAGGAAGCGCAGACCCACATAACTGCCTTAGCCATAGAATCATGGAATGGTTTGGGATGAAGGGACCTTAAAGCTCATCCAGTTCCAACCCCCTGCCACAAGCAGGGACACCTTCCACTAGAGCAGGTTGCTCTGCCTACAGTGAGAGGTACAAGTGCCCAGTGGGGATGGCATTGGCCAGCTCCTGTCGCCACATCTATCCCAATACAAGATGTGAAATGAGAAACTAAGGAACCCACCAAACCCCTGCAGTGATTCCCATGAGGCCAAAGCTATTCCTGCCCTCGCATCCCTTCCCATCCACCCTTATTCACAGAGCTCCACATCTTATCCTAAGGCGCAATTTCCATTCTCTACCTCCCTTCACCTTCTTTATTCCAAGCAGCTCTCAAAGCACAACCAGCTTCCCACAACGATCTCACCAAGGCATCCTTCCTTTGTGCCTCCCCACATGGTGCTTTTGGCCAATGCACAGAGCTCCTTCCCTCTTTTTCTGCCCCTGCTTCCCAGATACAGACACAAACCCCAGCCCTGTCTTTTATAAGGGCCATGATAAGTTGTCAGGTGTCAGCTCAGCACCATAATTAAGCTTTTAAAAGCAGATAGGCAGCAAAAAAAAACCCTTCAATTCCTGGCGCTTGACTCTTTTTGCCTCTTGGAAGAGCCACCTGGTTTATCGTAACAGGTAGATTTATGGGCATATTAACGCAGCGCTGCTGCTCCCACCCTGATGAGGTTCTCAGTGACCCTCTTCTCGCTCAGGATTTATGGGTTTCTATTGCAGAGGGCTCTAACTCCAAGCTCTTTGCCTGACTCCAGCCTCCAGCAGGAACATCTCCCGCACTCAGGCTCTGGAGCCTGTTTTTCTCACCCCAAATCAGCTGCAATCATTAGGCAACAGCACCGACTTTCAAACGGTGCCAGGTTTGCCCCAGCAAGTCACATCAGGCTCATGGGGAATCACAGAATCACAGACCTGTTTGGGTGGGAAGAGACCTTAAAGCTTATCTAGTTCATCATTATATGAACATAGAGGTGGGGTTTAGATTAGATAAATAGAATCATGAAATGGTTTGGTTTGGAAGGGACCTTAAAGCTCCTCCAGTTCCAGCCGTCTGCAATGGGCAGGGACACCGCACACTAGGGCAGGGTGCTCCAAGCCCTGTCCAACCTGGCCTTCAACACTGCCAGGGATGGGGCAGGCACAGCTTCTCCATTGAACCCATTCCAGTGTCCCACCATCCTTATAGTGAAGTCCTGCTCTTCTCACACTCATTTCCACACATCCCACGACCCCTGCGAAGACAGAGCTCACAACGGGGCCATCTACACCCCAGGATTACATCCAGGAGTGCCTTAACCCACTCCCAGCTCTCCAGACCCAACCAAATCCCCAGCAAAAGCCTTTCTGTGCCTGGACTGAGCTCCCAGCTGCGATTCACGCCAGCTCAAAGCTCTCACTCACTTATAATTGCCTCCTGTATATACCCTTTTAACATCCTTTTCCACCTGCAGCCCCTAATAAAGTGGATAAACCCTTAAAGTGCAAGCAAAATGAAGAGGAGATAGAAGCAACGTAACACAAGCAGCTTTGCCATCAGCTTTTCCCCACCGCGTTTGATCTACAGCCTCGCAGGCAGAGATCCCCCCCGGCGTGGTGCCAACTGGGTGATGATTCAGCAATGTGGAAATACACAGCTGGGGCCACCAAAAATCACTGGATTCTCATCTTTTGGGTCCTTCCCATTTTGCTGCCCCCATTCTGGGCTGCAGGACATAAAATTTCACATGCAGGCAAAGCAAAAGGCATTGAAATTCTCTTTTAAAGCTCACAAACGGCTGGAGGTTTACAGCAAGCAGCACGTAAGCCTCTTAAAAAGGAGCCCAGCTACCACAGCAAGCACAAAGTGGGTTTAATACAAAAAACGTGTGCAGGAAACACCTCCCAAAGGCTCAGACACAAAAGGCTGGATTAAGACCCCAGCGAGGAGGTGAATTAGCAGCTTCTTCTAAGGGCAGAAGCCAGAATGAAGATGTCAAAGTGATGCTGTGCCATGAGGAGCTTGTGCTGTATCCTCAGCACTGGCTCTGCAGATGTCTGGGGCAGCAGAAGCAGTGGGGAAGGTAGAAGCATAAAGCAACTATAGCAAAGAGGCAGCAAGACACACACAAGCAAGGCAGCAGAGGCATGATCTGCTCTTTAAGCCTAGCTTAGATGGCTTTAAATCCAGTCCTTGTAATACCTATTCTTATAACTGAGTTTTAGTGCAGCTGAAGCTCTCATCTCCCTGTCTGAAGCCACATTAAGGGGCTTTAAGCAGATAAACAGAAGTGATGCTTTGAATTGCTGTCAGCTATTTAACTGACCCCCAAATGAAGTTCTGCCTAACCGCTCCACAAGATGTGCTTCCCATTTACCAACAACCTGAACCAGTTCAGCATCCCCCAAATCTCTGCCTTGCTCTGCTCAACCTTCTGCAAGAACTTCACTTGACGGACCGGTTTCATTTGCAGCCTTTAGTGCAGAGATGAACTGACAGCTTGTTTTGCAGTGCTGCAGAACTCTGCCACCCCATCCCCTCTACACACACACAGCTCTTTATTGTCTACATGTTTACTCTCAGGGGGAATTTGAGGACTTTAATGGTTTTATTGTTTTAATCCAGCATATATAAAAGAAATTATTTGAGGAAAACAGCTGCTCCAAGTGCTTGGAAGTGGTGGAGCTGTTTCTCTGCTCACAGCATTAAGCAGGTGTTAACTAAACACGATGCTCCTCCTCAGATGCACCACGGCAGGAGATTTGTAGGGCTGGTACCAAGAGCTCAGCCCTTTCCTCTCCCACCCAGGCCCTGCTTTAGCCTCAATTCCTCCAGCCCAGCTCCACTCGCACAAGGGTGGCAATGAACAAGTCCCTGCTTGCTGCCTCCTGTACACAAAGGGACTGCTGCAGACCACCCCCGAGCCTTGTTCTTTACACACAGAGAAGGAAAAGCCCCAAAAGTGGGGGTCTATTCTCTTTTTGACATGCAAACACCAGTCCTTTGTGTGGCTACAGCATCACAACCCCCGCGGCAGCAGGATAACGCAGTGGCTGCCCGGTGAATCCACCCTTCTCAATATGTATATATATAATCCATAAACAAATGTATTTATTGTGAGCTTTTACACCTCAACCCAAGAGCTGACTCTTTAAGGAAGGTTCTCATGCAAAGCAGCAACCACGGAGGGAAATGGCACTCCAAACCCCCCCCCCCAAATGCTTCAAAAAGGCACTATTAGAAATCCCTCTATAAGCAGCCCCGCTTTTGAGCTCAGCTCTCACATGAAATCTCTACAAAGGACTTGAGATTTCAGGTTAAAGGGGTTTTTCCACCCTGCTCGTCAGCAATGAGATGCTCAGGGGGGTGTTTTCTCCCTACCCAGTGTATAAGGGCACAGCATCTCCTGTTCGCCCGCGCTCTGGCAGCCCCGCGGCGGCCGGGAAGCGCCGCATGGCTCGCCCGCCCGCTGCCGCAGAGGGGCGGAGCGGCCTCCTCCAGCCAACAAAGCCCGTTCCCATCCCAGCGAGAGCATCCTTGGGACAAAAAGAGAGGATTTGAGCTGCCTTTCCAACGGGCAAGAGCCGGCTCTGCCCGCCCCCCGGTGCCTCTGCAAAGCTCGGTTGTGTCCTTCTGGGATGAGAGGGTGGAACAGGGGAAGTGGGCTCAGGAAAAGAGAAACCCACTGGTTATTTAGATAGTGAAATAAAACCAGGTCATGGTGTTGGTTACTAACATCTATCTCCGTGCAGGGGCTCAGCAGCAGGAGGAAAACACTCCTGCCCCTTCTCCTTGCAATCTAAAGCATCCTCCTCAGCATCGCTCTTGCTGGGAAGGAGATGGAAGCCTCAGGAAGGGTCCTCATACTTGCTTTTTTAATCCTTAAACAGCCACTTGATAGGCTTTTGTGCAAGAATCTAATAGAAAATGCTGAAAACTCCTGCACCTCTTTGAAAATCAAGTGTATCCGTGATAGTGAGAGGCATCCCTGCCCGTGGCAGGGGTTGGAAATGGATAATCTTAAGGTCTTTTCCAACCCAAAGCATTCTGTGATTCTCTTGCACGACGTTAAAGCTCCGTGCTGCATCCACGCTTGGGGAGTAACTCATGCAGTACCACACAAAGCTGACAGGTAGCAAGTGAGGCTTTGAATGACAACTAAAAACCCCCACAAAACCAAACAGCCTTGTGTTTAAAAGACTGCTTTCAAATAAGGAAATATTTTACTGGCCAAGAAAACGAATCAGAGCTCAAAAGAGGAAGAAAAGCCCATTCCTGAGCATAAGGCAGGTTTCGATTGTATCTTAAGATCTCTCTCCTTTCCCAACCAGCCCTCCTCCCTCTACCACCTCCAAACCCAGTGCCCTGCTCTCATTTGCTTGATGAGGGATGATTCCTGCCCTCCAGTATGGATGGATCAGCTCACACAAGGTTAAGCTCCCAATCCATGGCCAGTGTGGTAATGCCAGCTATGGGAGCGCACAGCCACCGACAGCCTTCTGCTCCTGTTAAGCTCAGGACCACAAGCAAGCTTTGAGATCAGTTTAAACTGCAAGTTAATAAAAGCCTGGCTTAATTTATGGCTCTGTGCTAACAGCACATGCAGTTTGCATTACTGATACTGATACAGAGCAAGAGCTGTAGATAAGGGCTGAGATTAGTTCGGTCCCAGCAGAAACTGTGACTGGAGAACTCCCTTAAAGCAAAAAGAGAAGGAACCATTCCCTGTGAGTGCACGGGTTCATTTGGGGGTATTTTTGTAGCCCTGATCATGCTCCCAGGAAAGGGGAAACCCTCATAGTGAAGAACTTATTCCTAATAGTGGCAAGGGACTTTTAACGAGGGCACATAGTGATAGGACAAGAGGGAATGGCTTTAAACTGAAAAAGGGGAGATTGAGATTACATATATGGAAGAAATTCTTTACTATGACGGTGATGGGACACTGGAATGGGTTGCCCAGAGAAACTGTGGCTGCCCCATCCCTGGCAGTGTTCAAGGCCGGGTTGGAGCAAGCTGCTCTAATGAAAGGTGTCCCTGCCCATGGCAGGAGCTTGGAACTGGATGAGCTTTAAGCTCCCTTTAACCCAAAGCATTCCATGATTTTAACATCTAATCTCCTTTATATGCTCATATTCATATAATATGTTCATATTCATATAAATATATATGTAGATACACATACGAGACTATATAGGAACATATCCTAGTGTGCACTCTCTCCCTAAATATACATTTATAGCTGCTGAGTCTGCAAGCCACCCATCAAAGAGCAGATGGCTTAACAGCCCAGCTTTCCCTGGAAATCAGGCTCGATGCTCCTCAGTGCCCTTCCTCCAAAACAAGGATGGTTAAAGGCAGTTTTTAAGCAGCTCTGAAGAGAACAGGGCTGCTGCTCTGAGGGCAGGATGGGTCCCTTCACCCAGGACCCCCCCAACGCCCCTTCCCCAGCACCGCAGCTCGGCAGGAGCTGTGTTTCTGCTGTGATTTGTGAGCGCTTCAAGAATCCTTTGGGACTACAGAGGTGCTCCAAAAGGGCAATTAGATCCATTACTGGCTCTTCTATTGCCCCATGAAATAGGTTTACTAGTTGTGTGCTGCCTCATATACTCCAGTTTTATGCCAAAATGAACAAGGATGCTAATGAACGACTGCGGAGCGCGCGGATGCGGCGGCCGGCGCGCATGGAGCATCCTCCAGCCGCATCTTCTCTGACAGGCCCTGCATTAATGCTGCTTCCTGCAGATTTGAAGGTGTTACTCAGGTATTCTGCAGCCTTGGCACAGTGTGTCTTAGACTATAAAGGAGGGGAAACAATGCAGCTGTTTCGTCAAATCCAAAGGTGCTATTTCTTCATTTCCATTGCTGCAGCGGCCAGTCTGGCTCACAAATCCTAACAGGGGCTTGGTCTAGCGCAGCCCTGGGCCAGGAATGTAAAGGCCATCACCAAACCTCACTCTATCTCCAGAGTAGGAAGCCAAAGTCAGAGCCCAGATGCTCCTAAGAAAATCCAAACTAGGAGGGAACTAACATGAGTTGAAGTTATTGATCCCTACGCTTTAAACCAGTTTGTGCTCGAAGCAATTACTTCACCCACACAAAACCCACAGATCCATCTTGACCCCCAAACCTGGGAGGTTTCTCATCAAACACACAGCAGAGCCTTCTCAAGCACGTCCAGAGACCTTTTGCCAGGCAAATCCTAGTGCTACACATGCAGTACACGCAGGAGGACAACACAGCAACAGCCTGAAATGCATGGAATAACCATTGCTGGGTAAATCTTGCTCTTTAAAACAGAATGGCCTTAGGGGTGGATGTCCCAGCTTGTGGCTGGGACCCTGCTAGAAGAGAAAAGCTGCTTTCACACCCCCAGCCCTTCACATGTGGCTGCAGAAGGATGAAGAGGAGCAACCAACCATTAAGGTGAAGATGTCACGGGTCTCTGCATCCTGCTCTCAGCAACCCATACCAGAGGCTGCCCGCCCAAGGAAGGCATTTGGCAGCAGGGTTAAAGCTTATTCACCTGCCAGGAAGGAGAGAGCAAGAAATCCAGCAGGAAAGGAGAGGACACTGTTGCCAGTTCCACTTCCATGTGCCACAGCAGGAACAGGGTGTTGCAACAACCCTGCCTCTGCACTGCAGCAACCAAGGGGTATTTTTAAACATGGGGAGGGAGTGGAAGGCAAGGCAGCGAAATAGAGGAATCAGCAATGCAAGCAAGGGACAGGGATGAAAACCAAGCCCCAGCTGGGGGGGGGGGGGTGTGACAACTGCTCAGCATCATCCTGCCCCATGGCATGAGGTCATCCCCTGGCACTGGGAATTGCGACAGCGAGTGCAGGGAGAAGCCTGTGGGAAGCCCTTGCGAAAGAGAAGCCTTTTCCTTTATTCCTGCGAGGAAGCAGCTCCCAGGTTCCTCATGGCTGCTGGTTTCCAGCTTTCCAAAGCACTCTCAGCGTGCATGGAGGACACCAAAGCAGCCATCAGGCTAAAAGCAGAGTTCCTACTGAGCACCTCAGC
The DNA here is from genome assembly GCF_963264785.1 of Psittacula echo. Taxonomy (NCBI): domain Eukaryota; kingdom Metazoa; phylum Chordata; class Aves; order Psittaciformes; family Psittacidae; genus Psittacula; species Psittacula echo. Next base: position 1,826,736 of record NC_137762.1, read on the forward strand.
AGCCAGAGGGGATGAAAATGGGTTTTCCTACACGGAATGAACCCCCTGAGGTTTCATGTTAGCAGAGCTGAGCTTTGGCAGAGCCTCACGTGGCTGCTCCTTCGCAGAGCCATGGGATTGGAGCAGGGGTCCAGCGAGTCCCTTTGGCATCCAGGCTCTTCTTCAGAAAAGGGGAATCTGGAATGTTGTCCAGAGCCGTTTCCATCTGAGAGACAAGTGTCTGTGTGGGTCCAGCGCTCACACACGTGCTCCAAATGCAAAGCAGAGCTGGCACGCTCCGAAGTGGCAATGAATCCCAGGCAGTGGAATGATAAAGATTTTTAACTTACAGGAAATGCTGCTATTAAATAATATTTAAGTCTTAATTATATTTTAAAACAGCCATTTTGGAAAAAAAAAAAAAAGAAAAGAACTTCTATGACAATGCTTTTGTAGTTAAAGGTCTGTCAACATTTCCATTTTAAACCTTCATTTCGAGGGGCTTTATAATTTGGCCATAAAAATTCATTCCAGGCTGGAACTTGGCATAGAGGGGCTCAGCCCAGGAGCAATATTTTTTATTATCCAATTTGGTTTAAATTGGTTTGGCCGTTTTTAAGTTATAGGAGTGTAAAAAATAAACGTTTCCTGCTTTCAGATGCCTTCCCAAGCTTCTCAGTATTCCAAATTAGCTTTCCCCCATCCCCGCCTCCAAAACCTACCTTCAAACAAGAGGTGGGAGAGCTCATTTCGCTCTGCTGACAATACATGAGTTACAATTCCGATTAATCCACTTCTTTTCACGCTAACAACCTCAAGAGTTACTACAGCCAAACACTACCTGTATGCGGACCCATTACAGCCTGTAACCACACTGAGATTTGTGGAGCATCTGCCATTGTGGGCTTGAGGTGCAGGTAGTGCAGCTGGGGAGGCCTTCATCTGAAATCCAGAATGAACTCTGGAAACCTGCCTCCCTGTAAAACCAGAGACAGACCTTTCACCAACATGGTTCTCTGTAGGATTTCCTTTCAGCTTCCTATAAAAAGGCTGCAGATGCAAAGCAAGCAGGAGCACACAGCTCAGAATTCATCACCACAGAGCTGCAGCCCTTTCCATTTCAAACCCTGAAAAGAAACTGGAGTTTATGGCTCAGCTCTTCATATCATCCGGGTGCAGTAGGGACATGGCACATAACGTGATGCTATTGCTAACACAGACAGGTGCTCGCTGTGCCCGGGCTGACACAAAGCTCAGGGCAGAGTTTTATTCCTGCTCCATCCTTAACATCCACCATTTCTCATTTTAATATTGAGAGTGGGAGCATCCACCACAGCTCAAACCCAACAGGGAGCGATGCTTTGGGGCATGTTGGGAAGTCTTGGCACTGCCTGGAGCCACCTGCATGTGCTTGGAGATCACAGAATCATAGACCCTGCTCAGCTTCCAAGATCAGATGAGATGGGAAGCGCCTCCAGTGTGAGCCAGCCCTGTTGTCCCTGGTGACATGCAGCATCCAGCCCCACTGTCGTGGTGTCAGCTGGAGCTGAGACCCAACATCAATCCATGTGAGCCTGGAAGGGGCAGTTGTGACTCCTGCTCTTGGCCTGGCACCCTCACACGCAGCTTTGGGGCCTGACATTCCCCATCTTGCTCCACAGAAGAAGGCTCAGCTTTCCAAGGAATAATGCTTCCTACCTCATTGAATCATTGGGTGTTAGAAGCCTGAATTTTTTAGGACAAAGGCCTGTGTCCAAGTCCAGTCCCTCTCATTTCCCGTGCCAGGACAGTAACAATTCCTACTGGAGCCCAGGGTATCGTAACCGTGCTTAATAACCACTTCCATTCCTGCTTGCTCTAACAGCAGGCAGCCAGTTAGGCCGGAGTTCCTCAAGGATTCAAGTTGAACATAGAATTTCTTAGGCAGTTTGTCTGGCTTCGCTTCCTCAGCTCCAGGAACAACATCTCCAGACACTGTTAAATCAATGCACAACCATTTCTTTACGTACATGCTCATACTCAAACTAAACACAGTTGGGTTCTGCATGGTCCTGGCCAGGGCTGGCAGCAAGTCCCAGCAGGGCTGAGACTTCCCAATGGTAAAAGTGGCTCCTAGCAGCTTCCATCAGGGAATATTTCCTCCCCTTTTGCTTTACAAAGGGACGAGAGAAGGATGGGAACAAAGCAAACCTTTGAAATCATACTAAAGATGCTTTGTTGAAAGCAAAGAGCCATGAGCACTCCTTCCTCTGTGCCTGCCTACCTGCTTCAGTCTGTTACTCTGCAACTGATGTACCTGCAGGGACAGGGACAAGCCTCATTCCTCACACTGGTGGAGCTGGTCCCTTCCCGAATGTGGGATGAAGATACACGGGTGTAAATCATAGCTCAGACTTCCAACAGCCATGACACCACGGCTGGAAATCCCACGGAGTGACCACAGCACCATGCACATCCTGGAGCATCCCAAAGCTTGAGCTGTGATGAGGAGAGCTCACAGCCTCTCAGTAAGAGAAGAGCCATTTCTCCCCCCTCCTCGCTATACCAGGACTCATATAAAAGGAATAATCTATATTCGTTTGGATTATACAAGCTACAAAACCCACCTCAGCTTCAGTTCCACATTTAACCAATCTCAGAAGCCATTTGTTGCCTCGTATATTACAAGGCAATAGAGATTTAAGGGATAATGGTCATGGCGGCAGAGTATACAAAGCAATAAACTGCTTTTGAGGTTGGTTAAATGCCAAGTGATGCTGAGGCCTCAATGCCATAAACATTATTTCTATTATATGACAAGATAAGAGGATACAATAAACCACAAAGAAGAAAAATCATCTTCTGGCCTCATGGAAGTTGCGGGCTCTGCGTTTCTTGGACGCTGCCCGAGCATCACCTCAGTGCCACAGGTTTAAAGGGAATAAACTGGTAAATTAAGGGGAGGTCTCAAAAGCAAATGGTTGTTTGACGAAATGGCCTCAATGTGTAACTGGAGCATTGGAATTAGGACCCCAGTGATGATTCGTGTTACTTATGAACAGGGAAATGGTGTGGAGAGGGGAGGCAGGGCTAGGGAAAGTCCTGCTCCTAGTAGAAGATACTTAATATTATGGCCCTTCCATTAGGTTGGGCAACAGGAGTGGCCCAAACAGGCTTATTAATAAAGATGCTTCTCCTTTATGAGACTTCATAAAGCCTCAAGTATCCAAAGCCTTCAGGAGAGGAGCAGAAGAGCAGCCTGAGGAGAAGGAGCTGGGGGTGTTGGTCAATGAGAAGCTCCCCATGACGTGGCTGCAGAGTGCGCACACATCAGCCCAGCTTAGTTTCACTCAAGAGAGTCAATGAAAGCCTCACTTGAGGCATTGCTCTGTGGCTTCTGCTCTGTGTATTCTACCTCCCTCCTCATCCTCAGGCAGCAGCACAAAGGGGCATGTCCCTGTTGTAGGATACTTCTCCCTCCACGCATAAAGGACATGGGGAAGCGGGTAAGGGAAGAGGACAGGGTCATCTGTCCTCTTTGAGGAGAACCCAGACGAAAGACCTTGAGAAGAATCTGGTTTAAAAGCAGGATCCGCAGCACATGGAGGTGTCAGCTGTGGCACAGCAGCCTCGCTGTTGGGAAGCGATCTCGAGTCCAGGCTCCAAAAATAGCCACCATTCCAGACCTAGCAACCAAAACATGTTTACAGCCCCACTGAAAGCCCACTAGCTGAGATGATACGGGGGGTACAGCGAGATCTGCTCTTCTATTTTTGGTGGCTATTCTCTCTTCCCCATCCTCTCTTCCCTGAAAAGCTTGACAGCCTTTCTCTGCATAGAAACAGGGAAGGAAAGGGAGGAAAAAGGACATATACCATAAAAGACAGGGCTGGTACCAGCTCCAGAGGGAAAGCAGCAGCTCATGGTTCAAAGACATTACATTGGGAAGCAAAATAGGGGTTTTTCTTCCTTTAAAGGAGGAAAGTCACCTCTGGCTTCACAGTGTCTCCAGTTTCCCATTCAAATCAGTTCTCCCTTCTCCAGTGCTGCAGCACATTGCAGTGATTGCAAGAGGCAGATCTCTAATTGTAGTGAGTGGAAAAGGACTGGGGGGATTTGTCCCCATGCCCCCACCCCAGCCCACAGTGAAACCCAGCAGCTCATCTCCATTTACCCAGGGCCAATGTTTAAAGCCAAAGGTCTGGATCTTTGGGAATGAGGGAATGAGCAGAAGAGAGGTGCGGCCCCCTCTGACCCCTGTTAAGGCTTCACTTTAACAAGAATCCCCACAGAGAACCTGTTTCTGATGGGGCTTGTCAAGGGGTCAGGGTTTAGTGCCAAAAGGCAGCACAAGCTGCTGGGGAAACAATGCAGCACGTGCTTTGGAGGCTGAGCCCTGCAGGCAGCTGCTGGGCACCATCAGCCCCCCAGCTTCAAATTCACATTCATTTTAAGATCCAAAGCTACCCATTGCATTCCCCTTGTGCTCAGCTCAGCACAACCACCCTGCCCCAGAAAGCCCAGCTCATCCAGTGTTAATTTTAGCTGATGACAGGTTTGGGTACCACCGAGCTTCTCCAGAGGTACTGCTGCACGTTAGTGGTGAGCAGGATTTGGGAAGGCTCTTAAAAACCTCCAATGTGAAGCGGTGCACAGAAGAGAGGATGAAATCATGCATGGAAGACACCAAGACTTACAGGGAGAGGCTTGGAGCTGCATGTATTTAGTCCAGAGGAGTGTTAAGGATGATTTGATCAGTCAGTGCATACCTACAGGTATCACAAACTCAACAGGAAGGATCTTCTATCTAACAAACCAAACTGAACCAGACCCACAACCTGGAAGCTGCAGCTGAATACGTTTAGACTGGGAATAAGGCAGCATTTCTCCTTACCAGCAAGAGGAATTAACTATGAGAACAACTTCACCAAGGGCTGTGGTGAATTTCCCATCACTGGAAATCTTTTCCATCAAGTTTGGGTCATCACTATTTAATGCTGTGCTTTGAGCAGGTAGTGAAGGACGTTCTAGGAAGCTGTGCACGAGGTCAGGTTGGATCCCCATGAATCATCGTGCTCTGAATTACCCCGATTCTAACATTTCAATATTAACATGAAGAATTGGCAGAATTACCCATAAGCAGCAGTCTGGAACAGCACAAGGAGGAAGCAACCACCTTTATCTGTCATTTGTGGGAGATTGGGGGAGATTAAATTTAAATACATTGTTGTTTGCCTTAATTGCGTGTTTGAATCCGAGCTGAAGGTTGTATGATTGAAGTGCTCACACCATTAAGTGCTCAAATACAGCTCATACATTTTAGAAATGACTTGCACAATTTCACAGCCAAAGAGGTACAAGATAAAAAGCAGCCTCCCAAAAGAAAAAAAAAAGAAAGAAAGAGGAAGATCACCTGCAAGAGAATGGAAAAGGCTCCGGATGAGACCGGGGTTAGAAGGGCCAAAAAGCTGAGCTACAACAGTGTATTTTTACAAAGCCCCAATCTCCAAGAGTTACCAGATGAGATTTTGGCCCCATTTCTGTGCTCTAAGAATAAACATGGCACAGAATCCACATGCAGGCTCAAAAGGATGTGCCCTGGGGATGCAGAATTCTCTTTCATCTCAATTGAGAGCCCCACAAGAGGTATTAATAAGATATTAAATACACCAAAGAACGAAGAAGGCACGACGACGGGCGGGTACCCTGGGATGGGTTAGAGCTCCCAGATGCATCCCAACATAATCACTTGGCAAGCTGACATCCCATGGCTGCAGCCAAGAAAACAAAGTGTGCGCACATCACTTAATACCTAATTAAAAGCCACAATCCCCCCCCCACCAAAGGCATCTTGGCACTTGGATGCTCACTGCTTCAGAAGAGACAAACCCAGCTCTTGCTGTGCTCCACACAGGGCTGTCCTGCCACAGAAGCTCCATGTTCTAACAGCTCCCAATTGCACAAACCCCTGTTCCTCCCATTAACACAGTGTGTGAGCTGCCACCAAGCACCAGGGAGACCCTAAACTCAGCTTTGGGAATGCAAAACCAAACACAACGGAGAGGGGCCTTCCTGGTTGCGTGATGGAAAAGGAGATGTGGCTCATCCAAAGCACCAAGCTTTGCCCTAGGAAAGCAAGGCCATACCCAGCTCTAGCACTTTGTCCATGGACGACAAATTCACAATGGACCTCTTCTTTTTTTCCTGCAAGCCCAAAATAGACTCCAGCAGTTTGGGGTTCACATAACACAAACCATCAAGTGTCACATTCTCAGCTGCTTTAAGGAATATGCGACAGCAGCAAACGCATCCCGACAGAGCTGATTCTGTCCTTTGCTTCAACAGCCTTGAGAGAAGCTGAGGAACACTCCCAGCAAACATTAACAGGAGATGAGGGTTCTCTCTGGGCTGTGTGGGAAACACCAGTGGAATACCAATACCCCACGAAGCAAGGCAGGTTTCATTACTTTGGAGTGCACTTGCTCATAACCTGGATTTACACACTGCAAATCCTCTGATCTGATTACCTCCAGTGCTCACGTAAAACACCGGCTTTAAACTCTTTGCCTGAGTGATAAAACAGCCACTTTGATTCACACCACCACGTTCCCAATAAAGCACCCTGGAAGCATACCTGTCCGCAGCCAGGGGCATTGCACACAAACGGCCTGTCGTCACCCATATTTCATGCAGCTGAGTCAAGCTGTGGAGAGAAAAAAGAAGAGGAAATTGTTAAATAAGCTCCCAACATTCAAATACCAAGAGCAGAAGCTGCTCTTTGCAGGGTGGGCATTGATGAATGCTGCAGGGAAGGAGGATTCTTTGTGCACAATTGAGGAAGAGGAATTAAGCCAAGCCAAGTTTAAATAAGACTTTGGAGAGCCCAGCTGGAGAAACGAGACTGAGTTTTCCATGCCTGGGCTCCCACTAAGGCCCAGCATTGATTCTGAGAGGGTCAAAGGACTTCTGTGCTTCTCAGTGTCACCATCTGCAACTTGGGGATGGTGCTCATAGAATGGTTTGGGTTGGAAAGGACCTTAAGCCCATCCAGTTCCAACCCCCTGCCATGAGCAGGGACACCTTTCACTAGAGCAGGCTGCTCCAAGCCCCATCCAACTCAGCCTTGAACACTGCCAGGGATGGTTCATCCAAACCTTCTCCATTCAAACCATCCCAGCACCTCACCACCCTCACAGGGAAGAGCTTCCTTACATCCAACTTGAACTTCCCCTGTTCCAGCCTGAACCCATCACCTCTTGTCCCATCACTCCAGTCCCTGCTGCAGGTCCCTCTCCAGCATCCTTGTAGCCCCCTTGAGACACTGGAAGCTGCTCTGCTCCAGCACAAGACCACTCTGCATAGCAAAGACCTCTGGAACACCCCATAGATAGAGGCATTGAGGAAAGCAGAGACACAGAAGCAAAGACAATCTACAGAGGAGGAAAAAAAAAAGCGTGAGCTTGAAGCGATGAAATAAATCCAAGCCCTCTCTATGTACAAGTTATATTTTCAATGGGAGAGAACTAAAATTTGTCATTTAATTAATTAAGGGATTATAGGAGTGGTGCTCTGGTTTACAAGGCAATAATCTGGCTCCCTAGTGGGTAAACTACAAGGCTGATGGCAGGGGTAGTTTATCACAGCTTATAGCCAAGGATAACAAAACACTCACTCCTATTATGCTACAAGTGAAGCTGTCCTTATTAATAAGAAATCAAGAGTAAATAAAGTCACCCCCCCCTCCACCGCCAGAAATGCTGCTGCCCCCCCCCCCACTGCTCTCTTTATAGCAGGATTTTAAAAAGCCATAACAAAGCAAATGCTTTCTCTTCGGGGGGTTGACTCTGCGAACACGTTCCGGCTCTTCATATTGCTTCCAGCATCTCTTCCTCAGCACTTGGCTTCGGTGACACATGTCAGCTCGCTGCAGGCAAGAGTGGAACTGAAAGCAGAACGTGGCCATGAAGACACAAGCTCTTTTGAGGGCCCTTTTTGCCTTTCTAACTACTCACACATGCACCGAGCAGCGCGAGAGGGTGGGGAGGGTTGTTATTTTTAGGAGCTACATGAGAAAGTGCTCCAAGAATGCAACGGAACAGCGGAGGGGGAACGCTGAGGGACAGCAGATACTCCCCTTCTGCTTGGATTGAAGAGGCACAGACATCACTTAGTGCTTAATATGAAAACAAGATTATTCTTGTATTACCATGTGCTAAAGCAGCTAAAATGGGGGTTTACAAGGGGGGGAATTCCCCTCTCTGAGCACTGGCTCGGCCGCAGCACACAAAGCAACAACCAAAAGCTGTGAGTAAGTAGCTGCCCGTTCTTCTCCCGCAAGAAGAGGAGAGCTCTCCACAACCCTGGCCTATGTTGGAATTTACTAAGCAAAACCCCAGGGCCTATACAAACACGAGCTCACAAAGGATAAAGAGCCCTCTCGCAAATGGAACGGGCGAGCGGCCAAAACGCTCCCTTGTACAGGACAAGTGTTAAGGATAAAGGCAATAAAGGTGGCCAGGAACATAGATTCATAGAATGGGTTGGGTTGGAAAGGATCTTAAAGCTCATCGAGTTCCAACTCCCTGCCATGGGCAGGGATACCTTCCACTAGAGCAGCTTGCTCCAGCCTGGCCTTGAGCACTGCCAGGGATGGGGCAGCCACAGCTTCTCTGGGCACCCTGTGCCAGCACCTCAGCACCCTCATAGGAAAGAGCAAAGCCAGGCTGGATGGAGCTTGGAGCAAGCTGCTCTAGTGGAAGGTGCCCCTGCCCGTGGCAAGGGTTGGAACTGGGTGAGCTTTAAGGTCCCTTTCAACCCAAACCAGTTTGGGCCCCTGTGATGAAGCAGCTCCAGGTTAAGAGCTGTGGTGCTGAGAGCAGCAAAGTCACCAAACTTTAAAGGACAGTTACAATGGCTCTTGCTGTCAAAGTGAGTGGAAGTGTTTGAGGAGTGCTTAAATCACCCTCCTACATTTAAACTCGGGTGCGTGGGATGAGGTTGAGGATGCGCTTATTCCAGCAACAAGCAAATCTTAAACAAGCAGAGTAATTATTATGGAGGGAGAGTGCTGGATCTCACAGAGCAGCCAACCCTGCGCTGGCTTAATTACACAGGTCAGGGATCTGCCCTTACCCGAGCAGCCCAAGCCTTCCCCAACATGAAGAACCTCAAGGTCTCTCTACATCCTATTCAGGGGGGACCTTATCGCTCCCTACAACTGCCTGACAGGACGATGGAGCCAGGAGGGGGCTGCTCTCTGCTCCCAAGGGATGGGACAAGAGGAACCGGCCTCAAGCTGCACCAGGGCAGGTTTAGATGGAGCTGAGGAACAATTCCTTCCCCAAAGGGTGCTCAGGCATTGGAACAGGCTGCCCAGGGCAGGGCTGCAGTCACCGTCCCTGCGAATGTTCACACACTGTGGAGACGAGGCCTCAGTGCCATGGGTCAGTGGTGGCCTTGGCAGTGCTGGAGAATGGTTGGACTTGATGATCTCAAAGGTCTTTTCCAACCTGGTTGATCCTATTCTATTCTATGCTTCCAATGCATATAAAAGCTAGTAGAGAAATTAAAGAACCAGATGAGCTGTCAGTCCCCATGCTCTGATAACACTACCGAAAACAGAGAGCAGGAAAACAAACCAGGGCTGCCTGCATTGTGACTTCTGAGGTCCTAACAAGCAGCTCTATTAGAACCCAAGAGCAACCCATTGCAAAGCCCTCAGTTTACTTGATCTTGCAAAGCATCAGGAGGATTCACTCATTCCTTAAAGCAAGATTTAGCTGCTCATTCACTACCGCCTATGCCTGGTATGTACATACATGTGCTCAGATTTATGTCACATTTAGGCAGGATAAATTGCTTCAATAAATTCTATTCTGGAGAACAGGCAGAATAAGCAGCTGATTGGATACTGGGAGCATGTTCCCATTCCTCTTCCTGCAGCAGCGGGACAGTATTTCACTGCTTTGATGAGTTTCAGCATGTTGGGAACAGCAAGGTGAAGGGAAGAAATGCAGACAGATGACTGAAGCGTGCTTCCAAGTTCTGTCAGCACGGCCCTGACAAGCTCCGGGAGAGCTGAAAAGCCATTCTCAACCCAAATACACTGTGCTCCAAGAGCCTGTGTGTGTTTTCTGTCTCTTTTGCCTTATTAACTCACACAAACAACCTCTAGGCTGGCTGTAAAAAAAGGAAAGCTGAAGCCACACTTCACAGCAGTCTCCAGTGTATGTTGTGCTGATAATCAGGCACCCCTTGGAGCTTGCACAGGGTATTTAAGAGTACAGATTTCCTGAAGCCTACTTGTATAGAGCAGTGCTCTCAACGGGAGCAACTCCTCTGGAGCAGGCACAGCATGGAGGAAAACAGAATAAACATGAGCTTTGCATCCAAGAGAGCGCCTGCTCTGCTGTGGATCTCAGTCCCACCTTCAACCGAAGCTTTAACTCCTCATCAAAGCAACTGCAGCATCACAAGGGGACGGTCGTGAAGAGGGACAAGCAGAGCTCAGCCAAAGGCCACACTTCACCAGTCATGCAGCACTGCTAGTTGAGAGTGTCAGCGCTAACAGAGCTATGACAGCTTCTTCCTGAAGTTAATCTCCTCCTTGATTTGTTGGGACATCGCCTCTTCCTACTACTAGCATGGAGATAAATGAGAAATGTTCTGTGGAGCAGTTCAGTGCATGCCAAGATGCTGGGCTGACACTGAGCTGACACAGAGCTGACACAGGAGGCACGTGTTGCGATAGCATCCAGGAGATGAGGGACTCTTCTCATGACCTGCCTTCAGTGTGGGCTTAAGCCCAGAACCCTCCCCCTGTGCTGGGCTGCACCCCCAGAGCAGCAGCTCAGGGAGGGGGTCCTGCCCCTTTGCTGCTCTCTGTGAGACCCCCCCTGCAGCCCTGATCCAGCTCTGGGGCAGCAGCACAAGAGGGACGTGGAGCTGCTGGAGCGAAGCCAGAGGAGGCCATGGAGATGCTGCGAGGGCTGGAGCAGCTCTGCTCTGGAGCCAGGCTGAGAGAGCTGGGCTGGGGCAGCCTGGAAAAGAGAAGGCTCCTTAAGGGGAGACCTGAGAGCAGCTCCAGTGCCTAAAGGGGCTGCAGGAGACCTGGAGAGGGGCTTTGGACAAGGGATGTAGGGACAGGCCAAGGGGAATGGCTTTAACCTGCCAGAGGAGAGACTGAGATGAGCTCTGAGGCAGAAGCTCTTCTCACCCAAACTGAGCTGCTCATCAGATCCTCTATTTGCAATGAAGAACTTGCCTAGGCCGTGAGGTGGGGAGAAGTGATTTTACTTACCTCAAGAACCAAAATTTCCCCTTCTTTCCAAGTTTCATTCTTCCTGCAGCTATTCAAGCCAGCCCATATGCTACAGTCCCCCTGGTACATCAGTCCATAAACTGAAGTGGTCCCAAAGCATGTTAACTAAGCCATTAAGAAAAAACTAAGCCCATTATCCCAGTCTAGACAGACACCTAGGGGTAATATTTTAAGTCCCTTAAAAGGAATTAGACATATTACATGCATCAACAGCAGCGATGAAAGAGCAGCCTTCCTGAACAGGATTTCCCCCAGGAAGTGTGTTGGCACCTCATGGAATCCATTTGACAAACTTCAATTTGGAAACAGTTTAGGAAGAGACACGAGAAGCAGGAAATGTGCTTTTGAAAGCACATTTAGGGATCTTTTCAATCCAAGATGCTCCTTATCCTTCCAAATGCACTAGTTTGGCTTCTGAGATATGCCCATAGCCACAAGACAGTCATGGGTATGGCTGGCAGCTTGATGCCACAGGAAGGGCCACAGTCAAACTCTTCATTGTCTTTAGGAAGTTACCTACAGCCACACTTCCATGTTACCACAAGTATCTTACACCCCAGTGTAGGTTCACTAACACTAGGATCCAGGCACAAAAAGTGTGGGGTTTGTGCTGCTGAAGCTCTTACAGACTGTTCCAGTTGAATTCCTGACAATTAGCTGAGGTCTGGAGCAGCCTCAAGCCACGATCTGTAACTCTGAGTCAGGCCTCTCCTGCTCTGCCAAAGTCACAAGCAACTGGCACCTCATCCCCTCTGAGGATGCTGCTGGGACTCTTACCCTCCTGGGTCCGGATGATGGTGGCCTAAAGGGGCTACAAAAAAGCCTGGAGAGGGGCTTGGGACAAGGGCCTGTAGGGACAGGCCAAGGGGAATGGCTTTAACCTGCCACAGGGGAGACTGAGATGAGCTCTTAGGCAGAAGCTCTTCCCTGTGAGGGTGCTGAGGCGCTGGCACAGGGTGCCCAGAGAAGCTGTGGCTGCCCCATCCCTGGCAGTGTTCAAGGCCAGGTTGGACACAGGGGCTTGGAGCAAGCTGCTCCAGTGGAAGGGGTCCCTGCCCATGGCAGCAGATTGGAAATGGATGAGCTTTAAGGTCCCTTCATCCCAAACCCAGCTGTGGTTCTGCGACACTCCCAAGCCATTAGCTCTGCTAAACGTTGGGGGATAGAGCTGGTATGAAAAATGCTCTAAAAATAAGGCTCTATTGTACTTGCATGTGACTGTTGTTCCTCAGGACTGCTGGTGCCTGACACTCCTGTCCCTGTGCCTTGCAGGAGAAGCTGAAATACTTCACATCTCATTGAACACTTGGGCAGAAGCTAAAACAGTTCTGCTTCACGTTGCCAGAGCAGGTCCAGCCTCCAGCACAAGCACACTTACTGGTACACCAGTACAAGCACATGTTAGCCTTAGGATTTATAGGAATAAACCATAACTTTACATTAATGCAACCACAAAATTAAAGCTCGAGGTTGCACCAACTATGAGACAAACCCAAGAGAGCTGCAGAGCAACCTCCTAAAAATAGGCTTAAGGAACAGAAAACCAAAGCAACCTGCATGTTCTGCTGACTGACATCTCTCTCTTGCTAAGATTTACTCACCTGGGAGGACCTGAGTGAAGGATGAGCTGCAGAATGGGTTAGAAGAGAGAAAAGCGCTATAGATAGGGACATAAAGAGAAAGGACCTGCCCTGGGAACTGACTGCAAGTTAAGAGTGTCAGTGAAAGGGGCAGAAACAAAAGGGCTCCTCATCTCCCTCTCCTGATTTTCAGCCTCCAAAAGAAGAACCAATTGTGAAAAGGGGCATTTTAGGGAATTTCAGCCTCACTTTTACATGGCTGAGTTACAGCTGGAAGGAAGGAGATGGGCAACACCTGCAGGCAAAAAGGTCACCGGGATGGTTCAGTGCATCTGCCCTGTCCCGTCTCACTGCACGACATGTACTGCCACAGATTATAACTGGTTTACAAAGTACCCTTCGCAATCAGGTGTAAAACCCATCACAGACACGAGCCTCAGGCCTGCAGGAGCAAGTCCAAGCCAAGGTGCAGCTAAATCCAAGAGGTCTTTCAAGCAACAGGCAATAGAGAACCTGTTAGCAATTGTCCCAGGATATTGAGTAGGGTGAAGAGTGGAGGATGCAGGGAGGGCTGTGACTGCCATAGGGAAACTCCAGTGCTCAGCAGGCAGCAGGAGGAGAGACAGAACTGGATCACAAATGGTGTTCTTATAATGATCCCCCAAAAGAGAGACATCTTTGTCACCTGGGTACTGCTGCACCAATGGCAGGCAGAGCTCCTTCTCCTTGATCCACTCACTGTGCTCCTCACTACTTCAGCACTTTCATGCAGAAAAGAAGGTAAAACAGAGCTAGGAGTTAACTTCTGATGAGCCTGAGCTCCATGGGATTCATTCCAGGAGACTAATGAGTGGCAAGGCCATCCCAGCTCCATTTGGATAACTTGGGTGAGACCTGGGAGCCATGCCAGGAGCATTAACAACCCAAGCCGCAATACAAACAAGCCTATTCACACACAAATAGTGCTCAAGACACCAGCCCAAGCCCCAAGGACGCTGCTACTGGGAAGAGGAGATAAACCCACAATAAATTAGATCATTATAGATGGCTGCACAGAGCCTGTGCTGTGAAACTCATCTGACTACAAGAGAAGATGCAGGAGCACAGGCAGACTCCAGGCAGAATGGGGAATTGCACTGGGAGCTGGAATGGGAAGAGAGGTTGGATTCAATCAAATCCCAAACTGCTTTTTGGGAAGGCCAAGGGAAAAGCAGTCGGGCTGAGAGCCATTTCCACTCCGCTAGCCAAAAAAAGAGAAGGAAGCACAAGGCACTGCCCCAAGCTCGCAAAAATAGTCCGAGATTTGCCACTAAAATGCAAGGAAGGAAACATGTTGCTTTGAGAGTGTTCCAGGAAAGGCTCTTTATTATTTGTCTAAGTGCAGCCATTAACAGCTCTGCCTCCAGCTTCCTGCTCAGCTACATGAATATTCAGCACACGGTGCTCTGAATAAACTGGGAGCAGCACCCAGAAAAGGCAGGAAGGGGACCCAGCATCAGGCTGGGGTTTAGCATTGGAGCTGCCTGCGTTACCCTGGATTAACGTGGGACACTGCAGTGATGATTCAGAGCATCAGAATCCATCAGAAAGTGGGATAAAAACAAACATGGCAAGTTCTTCCTTAAAAAAACCACCCAAAACCACAAGTCCCTTGAACATCCAGGCTTCCTTATGGCAGGGTTTGTTCTCCAAGATACAGGGCTCGGTGCCCAACCTGCTTCTAGATGCTTTGTGAAGTCAACTGGCACTTAATTTCCACTAGTGACTCTCCCAACTAAATTAGGTGCCTGCAGGGAGTTAGGAACAGAGCCTGTTCTGCACCTTTGGGTGCCCAGAGCTCCATCTGACTACCAGCAGCTATTATACACCCAAAGCCATTGCAAAAGGTGTTAAGTTTTACAGGGAGAGGCCACCATGGAGCTTAGTGCAGGCTGCTGTTAGTCTTAGGCTCTGCCTTTAAAGTTATTTTGGGGTGTGAAAGAAGGAGGGAGAATGTTTGCTTTGTAACCAGAAAGCTACAAGAGAGCTTAAAATTGTCATCTGGGAAAGAGAGCCAAAAGCCAGTGCTATAAAATCTGCTTTAGAGGCATAACACCCTTCTGCTTTATAAGCTTGATAAAGCAAACCCAACTGTATAAACTGGAATATTGGCAAGGAACCGCCTGGAAGTATATCTCCAACAGACAGACAGTATTTAACAAGTCATTACAAGTTCACCTACAGCACAGGGCGAAAGCAAAGTCCAACCCTTTACCATCTGACTGTACCTTGCTGGGTGTTCAGCACTGCTCCCAAGCTTGGGGAGGATCCCCTTTCCACAAGAGCATCCCTAAAGAGATGGAATACATCAAAGATGTGCTACACCCTCACTTCTCCCTTGCAAGGGCCTTAAAACCTGGTCCCAAAGCAGCACATCAGCTACGAGTGACTTCAGTGAGGCCAGAAAAGCTTTTCCCCTGCAGCGAGAGCTACAACCCCCCTTGCCTGAGAGCTCCAGCCAGCAGAAGGCTTCTCCCAGCCCAGCCCCCACCAGTCCTCCCAACCACACGACTTCCACTGTTTATCAGTCTCTTATAAACAGTAAGGAGTTGACTGTTACCATAACAAAAAGTGCCATGAGGAGGATAAAAACCATCATAGAAGCTCCATTGTCCGAGAGCCTCCTCGCGCTGGCCAGCCTCCAGATCAGATCTGGCCTCCTGCTTGGACTTCAGAGCAAGGTGTTGAAGAGCCTCATGTCATCTCAGCACAGCTGGGCCCCAGCTGAGCCACGGGACTGCCTTTACATCACAGGCAGCACAGAAAGAAGGAAAATGGAATCACAGAATGGTTTGGCTTGGAAAGGACCTTGAGATCATCCAGTTCCAACCCCCTGCCATGGACAGGGATGAGCATAGACCATGTCTGTCCAGCCTGGCCTTGAACACTGCCAGGGATGGAGCATTCACCACTTCTCTGGGCACTCTGTGCCGGTGTCTCACCACCCTCACAGTAAAGAATTCCTTCCTTATATCTAACCTGAGATATCTGTGCAGAACACCCTGATGGAAAAAGCAAGTGAGACCAAGGACAAGAAGCTTGAACGATGTAGAACCATCTTCAGAAGGTCCTTCTGCTCAGGATCATTGACCTGAGGGCCACTATTCAGGTGCCCTGTGAGCACTTTGTGGGGTTTTAGGGTGGGAGAAGGCCAGATCTCATTGCCCTACCAGCACACATCCTCCTGCTCCTCCCTTCATGGCCAGATTCCTGAGAGAGAAGTAGCTGCTGCTCTCTAAATACCTCCTTCGAGTTACCCATGCCAAACACCACCGAAGCAGCTGTAGCTTGGCAAAACATGCTTTAACACAGGCAAGGTTTCTCCTTAGGTGCCAAGTGTCAGATTTCTGCTAGGAAAAGGCATCCATCCAAAAGGTTTTGAAGCCTTGGATGCACATGAGACACAATCCAACATAACCCAGCAAGTCAGCAACTTCCCCAGGCAAGGAGATGGAGAAAGACCATCTCCAAGTCATCATCCAATCCCTCATATGCCAAAGTTCTTCCTCTCTTAACTTCTGGGAAGAAAAGATGGGCTCTACGGATGTCCCTAAGGTATTTACACTTAGGGACAAGGTGAGACCAACCTGCAAGACCCTGACAGAGACAGAGCAGCACTTAGATGGAGAAGCCCCAAGCAAAAAGCTTTTCTTTCCTCTTTTAACCCACAACCAACCAAACCCTTGCAGCCCACAGAGGCTTCAAGCACAGATCGCTGGGTAGGAAATGGTTCTGGAGCTGCTTCCAGCAGGTTTGAGTCTGCAGCACGACACAGAGCAAAGAGACACTCCAAGACACACGCAGGCAGCTTCTGGATCTTGGTGCTACAGCTCTTGGGTCGCTCCTTCATTAGTGGTGATACATCTTCAGCTCTGTGCTTCTTCACAGCAGGGCCAACATATTGCAAGAGAGCTACTACAGGAGAGAGGAATAATTCAAGTTTAAGGAAGGAAGGAAAAACCTAAGAGACTCACTGCTTCTTCCTGAGGAGAGATAATGAGAGCCATGACAAGCACTATTTTAGCTCAGAAATGCCCTAGAAACCAAAGCCCCATTGCCTGGAATCATTCAGCGTCTTCAGAGCCCTTGTTTCAATGAAAGTGAGGGGTAAAAACCTGCTGAAAACAGGCCATAAGAACCCAAAGTCAAGCTTAGGCATATTTTCCCCACAATGGGGTATGAGGGGAAGAGCAAAGTCAACGCCGAGTGGAGTTCAGCACAGAAGAGGCTCTTCTGTAAGCGACTACCTATGGATAAAGCTCTTACCAATGAATTAAAGTAACCAAAATAGCACCAGTGGGAGAGGAGCCAGTGAGACCTGAAGCTCCTGTACGTGTGCATGCCCATAAAGTAGAAATATTTTGTCCCACCTTGTTATTATTTACATCCTATTTGGCCATTTCTATTTATTTAGCATTCCAAGGCACACACGTTTTACGGTGTCATTACTTGATATGTGAGCCCTAAAATCAGAAGGGAGCAAGAAATATTCCAAATCTAAGCAATGTCTAGAAATGTGGGACATTATTGTGAGTTGTTTAACTCAAGCTGCATTCCGCCTTGGAATGATTGTGGTTTAGCACTGAACACAGCAATGATTTCCTGGATAACTGACATAATTCAACCTGAAATCTTGCACAGATGAAGGATACAACAGCCTAAAAGTGGATCATACACACAGGCACTCTGTGTGCATTGAAAAGACAAGAGCTTTCCCAAAAGCAAAGGAAAAGAAAGCAATGTGGGGTAGAAACACAAAGAACATCTATACGAATGGGGCTTGGAGCAACTTGGACTAGTGGAAGGTATCCCTGCCCATGGCAGGGGGTTGGAACTGGATGAGCTTTAAGGTCCATTCCAACACAAACCAGTCTGGGACTCCATGAAAACATACTTACTCACTAAAGCACTGCCAGCACGCTCAGGCTCTTGTTCCAAAAGCCCCAATCACGTTTTGTCACGTTCAGTGTGCACGTGGCTGGGTCAGAGCATGGATCTGGACAATGAGCAATGCTCACTCTTACATAAACCCTCCAGGTTTGTAGCAGTGTCTCTGCCATGTAGAAACTTCTAATCCCATTGAGGCTATAGATAAGCCTCCTCAGCCCTGTTTCTATACGGTAAATCTCCCCTGTGCTGGGGGATGCTCCACTCTGCTTTCAGTTTTCAGGAGCCAACAGTTATTTCCTTGAGCCCTGGCACCCAGGTGCTGTCAGCCCTGGTGACCATCTGCCTTTGGTTCTCATCTCCTCATCCAGCTCGACTTTACCAACACTCCAAATACAGAAGTAAAAGCACTATTGCTACCACTGGAAGAGCAGAAGGAGCAGAGGCTGCCAGAGCCTCCCTTCAGATCCCACTGCAACGAGAACAGAACAAGGTAAACTGCGTATTTCACTGCAGGATTCAATCGGCAAAGCTTTCCCTCCCTGTACACAACCTCTTTCGACTTCGCAGCTGCAGTTCAACGTCCTTTCAGAGCTCTGAAGGATTTTCCAGCATCTTCAGCCCTGGACACGACCAGAAACGGGTCTATTTTAAACACTGCCTGCTTTAAATGATGGCAAGCATTAACTGCTTCGTGAGCTGAACATTTGTTCCCTTCCTCACAGCACACTCAGCACCAACAAGAGCTTTTTGGCACAAAACCCCAAAAGCTGGGTTCTGCTCCAAGCCTGCTTTACTCACTTTGGAAACAGTTAAAGGGCATAAGACAGCTCAGTACAGTCACTTTAACAGGTAGAAATACACTCCTTTGGGCATTGCTTATTCCCTGCCAAGTGCATTTAGCCAAGTCTTTAATACACTGAAGTCTGAAAAACTGCTTTTTATGATTACTCTGATTATTTTACATAGCAACAATGGCATCCAGAGCAAGATCTCTACCAGCCAGGGCTGAAAACATTCTTAAGGCATACAAAAAGCTGTGCAAGAGCTCTGCTAACAACAGCACATCCCCAAAGGGCAGGGAAAAGGGAACTCTGAAGCTTTACTCTCTCTGGAACCCCAGGCACAGAATCCCAGAGTGGTCTGGGTTGGAAGGGACCTTAAAGCAGGGACACCTTCCACTAGAGCAGGGTGCTCCAAGCCCCATCCAACCTGGCCTTGAACACTGCCAGGGATGGGGCAGCCACAGCTTCTCTGGGCACCCTGCGCCAGTGCCCCACAACCAACTCACATTTCATCCTTAAGGAGTTGAAACAACCTTTTCCTATGGGAGAATGGGAAGAAAACATCTTTGCAGAGCTCCTCTTGCAGGGCTTTTCAGTGGCTAGGGCTCACAAAGAGAGCTCAGAGCTCTGCAGAGCTGCAGTGGGTAGCACGGCCCGTTGCTGGCAGAGGAGCTTTGTTTATTCATGAACCAGCTTGCAAAGGCTGGCACCACATCTCTACCGCTGCTTTCTTCCCTCACACCAGGGTGGGACATGGGAGCAGCATTCCAGACCGCTGCAGGCTCACCATGGGAGAGCTCCTGCAAGAAGAGCAGCAGCCGATTCCAATCCCGGTGCTGCTCCCCAGGAGCCAAGTCATGGAATGCTTTGGGTTCCAAAGGACCTTAAGCTCATCCAGTTCCAACCCCCTGCCAGGGGCAGGGACACCTTCCACTAGAGCACGTTGCTGTGGGGCAGCCACAGCTTCTCTGGGCACCCTGTGCCAGCACCTCAGCACCCTCTCAGGGAAGAACTTCTTCCTTATCTCCAACCTGAACTTCCCTTGTTTCAGTGTGAACCCATCACCCTTTTTCCTAGTGCTCCAGTCCCTGATGCAGGTCCCTCTCCAGCATCCTTGTAGCCCCCTTCAGACACTGGAAGCTGCTTTGAGGTATAAAATGCATTGCTTTCAGCAAGGAACTTCAATACATGGCTGCTGTTGCCTGGGAGCTCAGATCTGTGCTTGTCCCAGTATGGCCCAGCAGCCCCTGCTCACCTACAGCAGCAAAAGGGTGATGTGGAGGTAGGGAAATCCATCCCAGCCAACTTGGCCTCTCACTGGCAAAGAACTTAAGAGGGAAGAGGTGCAAGCCAGAAAAATCCCACTCTGCTAAAGCATTAACCTGCATTAGAATCCGGTTTCGCCTGGGTGAAACCACACTGTGCTGGAGCTGGTTTAGGCGCTGAATTCATCATGTTTCAAAAGCAAATGTCAAACAAAGCCCTACAAAGGCTACTGAAGGCCTGGCTTGCGCAGCAGCACGTGCCCCACCAGGTGTGTGTGGGGAAGAAAAAGGCAAGAAGCCTCTTGGAAGATTGTGAAATTGAACTTCAGAGAAGGAATTAAGCCAAACTCCCACGAGCCAAGACTAATTGCAGCAAAACACACTGTAAATACCAGCTCTGAGGAAGGAGAACAAACCCGAGTGCATGAACATCAACCGTTGGCTTGGAGAGGCATCTCTGTGGACACCAGCACCTCCAAGGGCTGTAAATAAGGAAATCCTGGTGTCCTTCAGCATTGCTGTGCTCCATAGCCTGGTCCTGCAGCTTGTCCACCTGCACGTTGAGGGTTGAGGACATGGGAGACAGCCTCAGGCTCCTGTCCCAGTGCTTCTGTTGGCAGAATAAGGCCACATGCTGGTTAAATCCTGACTTTGGGGTTCAAACAAGCAGAGAAGGAGCAGAATCAAAAGATTTGCTAAAGACTATGAAGATACCCCGAGAGCTGGGGTTGTTCAGCCTGGAGAAGGCTCCTTAAGGGGAGACCTTAGAGCAGCTCCAGTGCCTAAAGTGACTACAAGAAACCTGGAGAGGGGCTTTGGACAAGAGATGTAGGGACAGGACAAGGGGAATGGCCAGAGGGGAGACTGAGATGAGCTTAGGCAGAAGCTCTACCTTGTGACGGTGGTGGGACACAGGAATGGGTTGAATGGAGAATCTGTGGCTGCCCCATCCCTGGCAGTGTTCAAGGCCAGGTTGGACACAGGGGCTTGGAGCAAGCTGCTCTAGCGGAAGGTGTCCCTGCCCATGGCAGGGGTTGGAACTGGATGAGCTTTAAGCTCCCTCCAACACAAACCAGCCTGGGATTCTGTGACTTCAAGTGGAACTCACCAGGAATTCCTATGTAGGAATTCATCAGCCAGACAGAAAAATGTGACAGTTATTGTGATGCAAAGGCTGATTAAACCCTCAGGTTTATATTCCAAAGGAAGCCAGGCTATAAATGTGTGTTTGTTTCAGTCTTTACAGGCAGCTTCCTACACACCTCTGCATAAAACAAAGACCTTTTCCAGCTCCCCAGGGAAACACAGCCCCTGGCTTACATCCTTGGTCAGCCTACACAGCATTCACCCTCTGTATTACAAGTTCCTTGAAACCAAAACCAAGAAACTAGATTAAAAGGTGGGGGGAAATACTTAATGAAGTTCAGGAAGCAACAGGTCCCCAGGTCTATCTTCTCCCAATATTTCCTCTCAAAACGCCTCATAGTTGGCTGCTAAATGAGGGAAGAGCAATTTTGGGGATCTGGCCTCAATTCTTGGTGCTGGGAATGTTGAAGAAAGAAAGGAAAGTCAAAAAAGGCCCTAAGAAGGGGATAAGGATAAATGAACCCAAACAGAAAGTGAGAAAGCCCACACGTGATGCAGCAGAACAGGAGTCCAGAACCAAATCCATCTCGGAGATCCTCTGCTACCACATGCTATAAACCCCAGCACCATGAGGCTGCCACAGCTGGAGCCTTTTACTGAACCAGTTTAAAATGGTTCCACCATCAAGAAGCAGCAACTAGTTCCGGGTGAGGATGTGGCAGTTCCTCCTAAGCTGCCTCACCACATGAAACCAGCCCAAGGAAGATGGAAGGAGGTTTTGGTTTCTTCCCCCCAACCATCACCCATTCACTTCCTCTCTCAAACTTCCCTACCTTTCCAAACGGGAGAGGGGAATCTTCTGCCTGCCCCATCCCACGTCCACAAACTCCCTTTGAGAACAGCGCTTCCAAGTTAGGCCAGACTAGGAACCAGCAACCAGCTTAAATGAGTAACACCACTCACAACGTACCAAGGTGGGCTCAGCAAGGCTCAAGAGCAAGTTCATTTTCACCTGACACCTCCATAAATCACAAAGAGAGGGAAAGAAATCAGAGCACAAAATACATACGGTGGGAACCTCTGGAGAAAACTGGGAACTAAGGAACCTTGGGCAACAGAAATAGAAGCAATAAATAGAGATTAATGGTAGACGTCCCCTCAACAGGGAAGAGTTAAGCTACAGCAAAAGACAAATGGCAAGTGGGAGGTTGAATGTGTTCACCAAGTTTGTGTAAAGCTTTTCCTCCTCCTAATCCGAGCAGACGGAGAGCAGGGAGGGGAAGTCCTGCTGCAAAGCACGGCCAGCTCCAAGCTCTTGGGTATCAGAAGGATATTGGCAAATTGGAAGGCATTCAGGAAAATCCAGTGAAGCAGCTGGAGGGATTGATTTACAAGGAAAGATTAAAATAACTGGAGGCCTGGCTTGGCTAAGCAGTAACTGAGGTGGCCATGATGATGTTTTACAGTTAGCTGACAGGGAAGTGCCAAAAAGCAGAGGAAGTGTTGAACGTCCCACACTTAGGTAGAACCAAAGCACTGGCAGGTATTTAGGGCAACTCAGGGCTGCATTCAAGCTCTCAAAGCAGTGAGGTCTATCGGGTGCTAAAATAGCCTCCCACTTCTCACTTCCCAAGCAGCTTCTAGGAGCAGAAAGAACACACTGAGAGAAGCCCAGGAATCCCTACAAGCCTCACAGGCTGATGCCCAACACACTGCTTCCACCCTGAACCCACACCTTTGCTGTTAGTTTTTAACACCAAGAGCAAACAAGAAGCCCAGCCCACAGAAGGACTGCAGTTGGCAACAGGCACAACCCCACTCCTGTCACCAAAGGTGAATATGATCTCTTGCTTTAAGGAAATGAGGAGCGAGGATGTTAACCCTCCTCGCTTTCCAAATGGGAATCTGGCTGCTCAATCCATCTCCCACAAGCTTCTCCTCCACATTCAAACAGTGAAGTTATTCTTAGGCTCCACTGAGAAAACCCCCAATCCAAAAGCATCCAACAAAGCCCATGGTTGAGAACTGCTGCATTCCTCTCCAGAACCAACTCCAGTTTAGGCACCACTGTTTTAAAAGCAGTTTGCAAAGAACCAGCCAAGTCCTTCAGACCACTCCAGGTGGAAGAAAGATCCTACCCCAAAAGCACAAGTGAGGCAAAACAAACTGGGAAGCTCAATGAAGCATTAGTGACACTTTCCTGTTGTACTCCTCAATGTTAACCTGAAATGTTGGCTTTAGAAGGACCCAAGCTGGGGGAAAAGTGATAACTTCATAAGGAAAGGTAATGATGGGACTCAGTAAAGAGGCAGCAAATGGGCAAAGCAGAGCAGAACAAGGAGGTTTTGTTGTCACACACTTCAGCACACACCTGAACCAGCTGATCTCTTTGCCTTAGCTGAGAGACTCCAAACCAGCACTTCTGGCAGCAGGAACAACCCAGCTTTGAGTTGTGATCCAGCTGCACTCACAGAGCTGGAGCTACCGAGAGGCGGATTTCACGGTGCCAGCAGCAGGTGAGCAAATGCATGGTGAAACCTCATCACTCCAACAAGCTCTGAGAAGTCTGAGCTCTCCCAGTGCCCCAGTAACCATTGATTTCGACTTGGAAAGAAACTACTTCATACCCTGATTCCTGCTGTTTGCATCTTACTGACAGTACCACAGGAGTCAACGACCTGCTGAGAGTCCCCCACCTCCCAGCACCCTGCAGACCCACAGCTGTGCCCCAGCCTACACCCTACAACCTCTCTACACCCCCACCTCACCATACCACCTCTCTACACCCTGTCTACAGCTGCTTGCCACTGGGAGCCCCCCCACATAGGCCTGGATCCTCCCCACCTGCCCCAAAAGAGTCACTGAGGCCAAATCCCTCCTCATCCAGGAGAGCAGAGCCCAATTAAAGGGGTTCCCCCTGCACCTCAGGGGGTCACCAATAGGATCCATCCCAAGGCTCCTCTAACCCTTGAGGTCTCCACACCTACCACCCCTCCAGGACATCCCAGGTCTCTTCTGGGTCCCCCAGGACCTGCACACTGAGGGATGTCCCATATCTGCAATCTCCAGAGCCCCCCCTCAATTCTCTCTCATCTTCCAGAGCTCTCTCACCCCTCAAGTTCCCCCCCCATCCACAGACCCCCAATACCTCTGCAGGGTTCACCTCCAGAATTCCACACAAGACCCTCTCTCCCTTAAAATCCCAAGACCCCCCCAGTCAATGCCTCCCTTATTTGCGCCCCTCCAGCCCTCTCATATGCCCCAGCACTCCCCCCAAGCCCCCCACCACAGAGAGCCCCACCAGACCCTTTCCCTCCTGTCCCCCCACACTCCTGACACCCCATATCCCGCTGATCCCCCCCACACCTCCACCCTCAGCCCCGGAAAGCCCCCGTTTTCCGCGTTCTCCCCCCCCCACCCCGGGGCCTCCGGTTCCCCCCCTCCGGCACCGCCCGGGCCCCTCGCTGCCTCCAGCAGCCCCGCCCACTTGGGGCGGGGCTTGCGCCATCGCGGCGCCCCTTCAGCCGCTATTGGCTGCGGCGCCCCTCACTCCAGGCCTGGCAGCGAGCCGATTGGCTGAAGAGCGCTGTCAATCAACGAAGAGGCGGCGCAAGGCACAGCGGCCGCCTCACCAAAACTCGGGGAGAGTTGTGGGGGGAAGGGCCGGCCGGGGCTCCTCCACCGGCCCCCGGGGGTTCCACCGCCGCCGCCATCCCCGTCCCGGGGCGGCCCCCACCGAGCCCGGTGCCCCGCCCGTTACCTGAGGGAGCGCCGGGCCGCGCCGCCGCCGGGGCCTCGCGCTGCCTGCCTCTTCGCGCTGGGGCCCCCCCCCTCCTCACCGCCCCTCCCCACAGAGCGAGACTCTCGCGAGACCAGAGGGGAGGTGACAGTGCCGGACCAATGAGAGCCCTTCGGGGGCGGAGCCTCGCTGCAAAGGGGCGGGGCTCCATCACGAAGGGGCGGGGCTAACCACGCCTCCGAGAGAGAGAACCCGCCTTGCAGCGGGACGGGGACACCCCGGTACCGGGACACCCCGAACCCCAGGGCCCGGCTGAGGTGTCCCCCAGCGGGTGGTGCCCCTGGGCAGGGACAAGGGGAGGTAACAGCCCAGGTCGCAGTCTCAGCAGCTCTCTGCTGTCCCTGGGGATCAATGATGTCCCTGTCCCCATGGGGCTCAGGGCGGCTGCAGACACTTTGTGTGCCCTCTGGGGACACTGCCATCGCCCCACAGCGCGGTCTCCCCATGCCAACCATGGCCAACTGACACAGGAGCCACCAAAGAGACACGATGAGCTGGGTCCCGTTATCAAACCGTCTTTATTCCCCTCCCACCTGCGGCAAGGCCAGGGTCAGGGGTCCCCCCCTGCCAGGGCACCGGGCACAGGGAGGCTCTCGTCACCATCTCCATCACATGGCAAAAAGGATAAGGAAGGCCACCATGAGGCAGAAGAGCCCCATGGCCTCAGAGAGGGCGAAGCCCAAGATGGCATAAGAGAAGAGCTGCTGTTTGAGCGAGGGGTTCCTGTGCGGAGAGGAGAGGCTGTTCAGCAGAGCACACCCAGCCCCGAGCCCCCCATTCCCACCCCGGTGCCCCCCCTGACCTGGCATAGCCAATGATGAGGCTGCCGAAGACGGTGCCGATGCCAGCGCCAGAACCGGCCACCCCCACCGTGGCAGCGCCGGCACCGATGAACTTGGCGGCCGTGTCGATGTCACGGTGGGCTGTGCTTGTCTGGATAGCCCGGTGGGTGCCCGCCGGTGCCTGGGGATGTGACAGGAGGGTGGGCAAGGGGGTGAGGGGGATTAACCTCACCCCAGCTTCAGTTTCTTCCCCACACCCCACCCAAGGCCGGTGCTCAGCACCCCTGTGGCTCCCCAGTGTTCCCCAGTCCAAGCTGGCCATGTTACCTGCTCTGTCCGGGCCTCAGGGCTGCTCAGCACAGAGGCAGAGAGGGGCTGGCACAGCATCCGCGGGCTCCTCCTCACCTGCAAGGCACATTCACCCTCAGACTGGGGTGGGATGCCCCACTCCATCCTCCCCAGCACCCAAGAGTCCCCTGATGCCACTGCTGTCACCACTGGTGTCCCTCCCCCAAATATGCTCAGCCCCATGAGCCAGCAGCACCCAGATGGGAGAGCCTGAACTGGCACCCACCACCACAAGGGTGTCCCACAGCGGGTGTATGGGTCCTGTGTGCCACTGGGGCCAGCACCAAAGGTGCTTGACTCCCAGCACCGCATCCACCTCCACGTGGGTAATTAGTAACCATGGAGTGATGATAAATGATCTTTTACCAGAGCGCGGCTCCATTCACCCTCCAAGGTGGCCCTAAACAAGCAAGAAGTGTCCCCATACCTTACCCCCTGTCCCCAAGGGGGTCACACATCACCCCCCCAACTAGAAAAGGGAGAGTGAAGGAGGGTTTGTCACTACTCACTAGTGCAGGAGTGGAGAGGAACTTTGCACAGGCGTACATGGTGAGGGACGGAGGGACACGTGCGTGGAGGGGACGGCTGGAAGACACAGACATGGGGTGTGAGGAGCTGCAGTATATGGGACCTGGCCTCATGGGTGCTGGGACAGGCAGGGGACATGGGGACACACGGGACATGAGCCATGCAGGGCAGGACATTTCTTGGTCACCCAAGTGACAGCTCCTGGCTCAGCGCCACCACTTTGGGGTACAGGAATTTGGGGTTTAAGGGGGGGGGTTCACCTGCCCGGGGGGGGCACCAGGAGGTCAGGAGGCCCCTGGTCCCCATCTGAGGCAGAGAATGGTGCAGCCTGAGGTACCCACTGGTTCCAGGGGGCGGGACATGGCCTGGGGACCCCCAGCCCTTGCAGGGCGCATGGGGGCTGGAGACGACAGAGCATGGCGGGGGGAAAGCCCAGCGTGGAGGGAGGTCACCCCAAAAGGCAGAGTGAGGGAATGGTCCCCCAAAACAGGGGGGAGCTTAAAACAGGGGTGGCCATTCCAAATGAGGGGGCATCCCAAAACAGGGGGCTGTCAACCCAAAACGAGGGAGGAAGACTAAACCAGGGGGTTGTCACCCCAAAACAGGGGGGGACACTCCAGAAGATCATCCCAAAACAAGGGGTTATTACCCCAAAACAGCCGCTAGTCACCCAAAATGGGGGGTGCACCCTAAAATAGGGCCAGGTCACCTCAGAACACGGGGTTGTCACCCAAAACCGGGAGCATTCATTCCAAACCAGAGGTGGTCACCCCAAAACAGGCCCACCCCTGCTCCGGGCGCTCACCCCAAAGCAGTGTGTGAGGGGATGCCCCAGCCCCAACCAACTCCACATGTGGGGGGCTGGCGCAGCCCTGTCCGCCCCCAAGGCCCGGGGGGTGTCTCTATCCCCGTCCCCACCCGCGGGTCCCCTCTCCCCTTGTCCCCACCGAGGGGCTCCCCCCGCTGCCGCCCCGGGCCCGGCCACGGCCCTCACCTGGCGCACCGGCGGCGGGCAGGTCGCGGAGGCAGCGAGTGCGCAGGCGCAACCGGAAACACTGCCCGGAAGCATCACTGAGAAGCCGCTCCGAGCGCCGCTCGCCACGCCGCGCCGCCTGTCGGACGGGAGGTGGCGGAGCCGCGGGCTGTGCGCCCTCTGCTGGGAGGCGAGGGGATAGCGCCGCGTGGAGCGGGGAGGGCCTGCGGGGGGGTTGTCACTCACCGCGCCCTCTGGCGGCCAAGAGCGGCGCTGCGGGCTCAATTGGAGGGGCACGTGTGTACATGTATGCACATGTGTGTGCATCTGTGTGCAAGTATGTACATGTGTGTACACGTGTGTGTGCTCATGTGTGAGCAAGTGTGTCTACGTGTGTTGTGTGTACATGTATGTACATGCGTGTGTGCTAGTGTGTGTATATGCCTGTACGTGTGTGTGCACGTGTGTGTCCACATGTATGTGCGCATGTGTGTCCATGTGTGTACACGTGATGCGTGTGCATTCCCACGTGCGTGTACCTGTTGCACAGACGTGTGCACAGTGCATGTGCGTGGCTGCGGTCCCTATGCTTGAGCATGAGAGTGTTTGCACATGTGTGTGCAAGCAGCATGCATGTGTGTCAAGTTGAGGGGGGCACCCTGTTACCCCAGGGTGCTGGGGGGACCCCCGATGGGTGCTGGAGCACCGGGGAACCTCCCCTTGCACAAGGGGCGGGGGGGGCCGCTGTGACCGGGTGGGTGCAGGGCCGCGCTGTCAGGCAGTGGATTTACGAGCAGCCCTAATGCGGGAGCCGCCATTAATTAAATCATCGCGATAATTAACTTTCATTAAAGGAAAATCAATAACGAGGAGACAGGGCTGAAAGGGGGGGACGGGACGGGACGGGACCGAGGGGCGCATGTGCACATGGATGTGAGTGTATGTGCACGGTTGTGTGTGCACCCACATGGATGCGGGTTGTACATGTACTGTGTGCATGTGTGTGCGTGCGCATCGGGATGCGTGCGTACATGTGTGCGTACATGTGTGTGCACATGTGTGTGCAAGCCTGTGTGCGTGTGTATGTGCACTTAGGGTGTATATGCACAGGCTTTACACGGGCACACACGCGTGTGCACATGTGCAAGGCACGTATCCGCACCCCTCAACCTGCCCCGTCACCCCAACCCCCCTTTTACCCCCTTAAACTCCCCCGGACCCCCCCCAAAACGTCGACCCCCCTCCGTTTCCTCCCCTTTCTCCTTTATTTTTCCTCCTTTCCCCACTTTTTATTCCCTTTTATTCCCTGATGGAAACAGCAGCTCCATTCGCTGCCACTGACCTTAACGGCTTAAATTAAAAAGCAATGTTCTGTGTGCGCGGAGACGGGGGGGGCAAGGGGGGGGCCCGGCTCACACCCCCCCTTCTCCTCCTCACCCCCCGCATGGGCTCTGATGGTTTTAATCTCACCGTAATGGCTTTGACCTTGCGATTAATAGCGGGGGGTGCGAAGCCGCCGCGGCGTGACGGCGGCCGCCGTTCCAAAGGGGGGGATCGGGGATTTTGGGGGGGGGGGGGTTGGGGGGGCCTCACCTTGGGGGGGGGCTTGGAGTGCGAGGGGGGTTGGTGCTGGGTGGGGAAACTGAGGGAGGAGTGGGGAATGGGGGAGGATTGGGGGATGCTGAGGATTGAAAGGGGGGCTGGAGGGGGGGGATGAATGGCGGGGTGATGGAGGGGGTGCTGGGGGGGTGATGGGGAATTTCAAGGGGGACACACGTGTGTGAATGGTGGGGGGGGGTCTCTGGGGTCCGGGTGGCTGCTGTGGGGTGCCCTGGTGGAGAAAGGGGGTGTAGGGAGGATGGGGGGGCAGTGGAGCAGACGGGGTCTCACGAGGGGGTTCAGGGGGCTGGGGCGGGAGGGGATGGGGGGGACAAGAGGGAACGGGTGCGCCTGAGTGGGGGTTACCGGTCCCTGTTCCCTTCCCGATCCCTGTTCCCGCTCCCGGTTCCCGTCTCCGCTCCCGATCCCGGCGCTGGCGCAGTCGCCGCCCGCGCTGCATCCTAATGAGGCGGCGGCGGGAGTGGGACCGGCCCCGAAAAGACCCCGAAACACCGGGATAGGGACCGGGATGGAACCGGGATGAGACCGGGATGGGGACCGGGATGGGACCGGGATGGGGACCGGCTGCCCCGACGGACCCCCCCCGGGGCCGGGGGTGGAAGGGTGAGGAGGATCCGGGGGGCACAACCGCGCATCCCCGTGGGTGTGAGCATCGGCCCCGGACCCCCGCACAGCTGGAGCATGGGGATCACTGTTACAGCCACAGCTGGATCCCAGTGATCATGGGGGTCAGTTTTACACCCACAGCTGGATCATGGGGGGCTCTATCACATCCACAGCTGGATCATGGGGGTCACCGTCACACCCACAATTGGACAGTGGTAGCCAGGACCCCCATGGGGGCAACCAGGACCCCCGGGGTGGCAACCGAGACCTCCATAGTGGCAATCAGGACCTCTATGGGGGCAGTCAGGATGCCAAGGTGGCAACCAGGACCCCAGGGTTGGCAACCAGAACCTCAAGGTGGCAGCCGGGACCCCCAGGATGGCAACCAGGACCCCTGGGTTGGGAAGCAGGACCCGCAGGGTGGCCCCCACGACCCTTGGGTGTCAGTGGGACCCCTGGGTGCCACAGCCCCACACAGAGGGTGCTGCGGTGGCCACGGGGAAGCGCTGGCGGCCACGCGGTGCCATCGCACACCTCCGTGTGAAATACAGCTCCATAAATCCCGGCCCTGGTGGCTCTTATTGCTTAATTAGTCCATGAAAGGAGATGATTCAGAAGAGCCCAAATGGGGATGGCGTCATGGGAGGCATTAAATGGAAGGGGATCGGCGGCGAGTGAGAAAAAACAGGGATGGAGGGGGGAGTTTTGGGGGGGATTCGAGGATTTTTGGCCTCCCTGGTGATGCTACACCTCAATTTATCCACGAGGATTTTGGGTGCTGAGCAACCCATGCTGCAATAGCACCCTTAACCCCACCACTGTGCACCCAGCCCCTGTCATCCGGAACATAAGGTGCAATTTTGGGGTGTAACGGGCTTGGATATCCCATCTTCCCAACCCACATTGATGGGAATGGGGTATCCGAACATCCCTCAGCACCTTCAGATGCTTCGTGCTCCGCTCCGGCTCCTCCACTTCCATGGGGTATTTTCCTATTTTCTATTTTTTCCTTTTTATATGCTATTTTATGACAAACTTTCCTTTACGTTTGACATTTAAAAGCTGATCAGATCTCCCCTGCAGGACAGCAGGAAATGGAGATATTTATTGGGGTCTCGCTGATGCCAGGAGAGCTGCGAGATTTACTCCGACAGCGCGGCAGGATTAGCGATACCGTCTCTGTCCGGGCGGGATGCTGGAGCCATGGGATGCGCCACAGGCAAAGGACAACGATTTATTGGGGGCTTGGGGCTTGCTTTAGAAGACAAGGGTTGGTAGAACCCAACTGAGCCCATGGGGATTCTCTAGTGGCACGTATAAGGTTGTGCTGGGGTGACCGTGCTGTTTTCTTGGGAGGTTTTGCTGTTTGAAAGGGAGAGGCTTGGCTTTCCCATGTCATCCTCAGCCCCTTCCTGTTGCTTTCCCCCTTTCTTGCTCTCCAGCATCTCCTCCCTAGGGATGTGCCTTGGGCTGGAGACAGTATCTAGGACCTGGGGCCATGTCTGGGGTCGA
Source organism: Psittacula echo (assembly GCF_963264785.1). Lineage (NCBI taxonomy): Eukaryota > Metazoa > Chordata > Aves > Psittaciformes > Psittacidae > Psittacula > Psittacula echo. Next base: position 1,857,824 of record NC_137762.1, read on the forward strand.
GTGACAGTGCCTTGGACCTGGGGCCATGTCTTTAGCTGCTGCATGTGGGAACGTGTGATGGGTTGGTGGGTCCATGGTGCTGCAGAGCCAGGAGGAGATCAGCCCTTTCCCCTTCTGCCAATGCCACCCAGTCAGCAAATGCCCCTCACTGAGGTGTCTGGTCCAGAGCTGCAGCCGCTGGAATGGAAGAGGTGATGTCACTGCTTGCACCTGTGACATCACTGCCTGCATCTGTGATGTCATCAGTTCTCTTAACAAGCCAATGATGTCACAGCCCCCCCCCCGGACCAACCCTAAGAAGGGTCTTTGGCTTCTGGGTCAACCCAGCCCCAGCTCCTTGCTCTGATCCTGCTGGATCCTGTGCACCCAAGGCAGGGAGAGCCCCATGGAGGTGGGAATTTGGGGGCAGCCCCCCCCCAAACACACGCTTACATACATGTGTGCATGTGAGTGTGTGCACACATCTCTGTGCCATGGGGTGCCCATATCCCGGTGTCGCAGTTTTGGGTGCCAAAGGATGCCCATGTCCCAGTATCCTGGTTTTGGTTGCTTGCCCACAGCTGCGTACCCTGGTTTTGGGTGCCATGGGGTGCCCATGTTCCAGCATCCCAGTCTTAGGTGCCATCGTGTGCCTATGTTCCAAGCATCCCAGTTTTGGGTGCTCACATCCCAGTATCCCAGTTTTGGGTCCCATGGGCTGCCCACAGCCAGGTATCAGGATGCTGACACAGGGGGCAGCTTCATTAAAGGCCTCAATTACAGCAGCTGAGTCAAAAGCAGTGATTTATAGGCATAAACCTCCTCCCCCCCCCCCAAGGAACCTGCAACAAAAGCCTGGCTGAGAGGAGGCCACGGATCAATCCCAAGTCTTTTCTCCCAATATTTTCTGCTGTTCCTTTGTTCTCCTCGGGAAGCTTTGACTCGAGCAGCACTGCAGAGGAGCAGCGCCTGCCTCCAAGGGCTTCCTTTTCTCCCACCATTCCCATGTTTTCCCCTTCTGCTTTAGGATTTCCACCTAAACCAGGATATTCTTCCCTTCTTGTTATCTCCCCTTTGGAGCCTCATCCCAAGCAACGTGATGAGTGGGGAGTAGGTAGGGGTTGATGAGCTCAGGGACGGGGTGGTGGGATATAGGAGTGGGTGGTAGGACATGGGAGAGGGTGGTCGGTCATAGGATGAGGTGGTGGGTCTCGTGGTGGGGTCGTGGGTCGTGGGATGGGACGGTTGTGGGATGAAGTGGTGGGACAGAGTGGTAGGGTTTGGGATATGTTTGGAGCAATGGAATGAGGTGGTTGTAGGTAGGATGGGGTGGTGGATCACAGAGTGGGAAAATAGGCAATGGGATGGGACATACGGAAAGCCAGGGGATGGGATGGATGGGTGGGGTGGGGTGCAGCATTCCAGCATGGGAAGAACCACATCCCAGTGCAGCGGGTCACGGGGTGGAGCTGCATCACAGGATGCGATGCACTGTGGGAGGCACCCAAGATTCCAGGTCCCTGGAAGCCTGCGCTGGGATCTGTCCCTTGAGTGGGGAGGGGGCAGAAGGATCCAGCAATTCCCATTCTCGGGACACTTGCTCCCCCCTCCGGGCTCGCCCAGGAACGCAACGACGCGCCCGCCCCTCACCCCTGGGACCAGCCCCGGCTGTCACCCCCCAAGGGGGAAGTCCACGGGGGACCGAAGGCTCAGTGGGGATCTCCAACGTCCTCCCACCCCCCAAACCCCCAGAGGCCCCAGGCATGGCGCAACAGCCCCCCCAGCACCCGTCTGCAGTGGATTCTCTGATGTCTAATAAAGGTTGTGCTTGCCTGGCTGTTCCCTACAGGCTCACTCCAGCTCTTTGCCTAATCCCCAACATTCTACCCCCAAATTTAGCCAAAACGATGAACTCTGCATTTTTTACTCCCCATCTCCCAAATTTGGTTGAAAAAAGCCGAGAGAAAGGGTAAACGTTATTAAGGGGGGGGGGGGGGGGTAGGTGGGGAAAAGGCTGAGGTTGGGTCAGGGGGTTGCAGTGGGGCCACACTCTGACACCCCCCCAGCCCCTGGTTCAAATTGGGATACCCCAAAGCCAGGGCAGAGGCTTTGCCCCCCGTTATGGGGGTGTTTTGGGGGGAGCGGTGGGGTCCTGGGTGCTGTGGCCACCCCGGTGCTGGCTGTGAAAGCCGCCGGTGGGAAATGGGATTCGTTCCACCAGCGCCGGCAACAAAAGGAGGCGAAAAAGGAGCCGCCAAAGCCGCTGGAAAATGAATATTTAAAAGCGAAGGAAACCCATTAAAACGGCTTCATTTTTATTCCCATTACAGCCCATTAAATCAATGCCGGGGCAGGCAGAGGCAGGGCGGCTGCAGAGGGGAAGAGGGGGGACACATACTCAGCCATCACCTCTTCCACAGGGAGACCTGCAGCCCCTCCAGCACCTCCTGCCCTCCCGTGCCTCAGTTTCCCTATGTGCAAACCTACGGGAGGACACCCAACTCCCTCCATCCCTCCCTGTTTGCCCACCCAGAGGTGATCAGGAGCTGGATTTGGGGCTGGAAATGGCTCCTTAAAGCTACATCGGGGTTGGGATCTGGATTTGGGGGCTGGAAATAGCTCCCTAAAACCCTGATAACACCGGGGCCATGAGGTGCTGCCTGAACCCCAAACCCCATAAACCGAAGCTCCCCCTGGCACCACCGGCTCCGTGGCCGCTTTTATGGTGCCAAACATCAGGAATTTGGGTAACACAGGCAGATTGTAAAGCCAACGTGAGCAGAGCTGCAAAATGGCCGGAGAGACCTGTTTTGGGGTTAAAACCAGGTGAAATAGGGAGCATTGCCCACACCCATCTCACCCTTCCTTGTGGAGAAGGGGTTCATCCTGCAGGGATGCTGAGGGGATCCGCTCCACCCTGAACCCCATTTCTCATCCGCAGTGTGGGGGACACCCAAGGTCGTTGGGGACCCTGGTCCCTGTCCATCACCCTGTGCATGAACGTCCTCGCCTGTCCCCTGCGAGTCCTTGCGGGGGGACCACGGGGACCGCTTTCCAGCTGAACGGCCGCCACGTTGGCCAGGGATGCTCGGGAAGTTGAAGAGCAGCCGAGGGAAGGTTTCCATGGCAACAGCCAAAAAACCCCCCTCTCCGCTCCTCCGTTTGGGGGGAAAAGGTGTCATTTGTATGCAGGCGCCGCGCCGCGAAACCCGAGCAGAGAATGAAACGGGCGAAGGCAGGAGAAGGGCTGCGGGGGGGGAGGCAGGAGGGGGCAGAGCGGCGCTGCCACCACCTTAGTGAGTGCCAGGTCAGGGGACAGGGATGGGGATAGGAAGGGGGCAGGAGGGGGATAGGGTGCAGATGGAGAATGAAACAGGGATAGGGATACAGCAGGGAAAAGCTGGGGATGGGGAATGACATGGGGATGGGGACAGGATAAGGACAGGATGAAGACAGAGATGGGGACAGGATGGAGACACAGTGGGAACAGGATGGGGACAGGGATGGGGACTAAGATGGGGATGGGGACAGGATGGGGACAAGGATGGGAACAGGGATGGGGATAGGGCACAGGAAAGGGGATGGGAACACAATGTGGACAGGATGGGGACAGGGATTGGGATGGGGACAGGGATTGGGACAAGGGAGGGGTCGAGGTGCTGTAGCCAGGCTGGCGTGGGAGCAGTGGAGGCCAAGGTGAAGGAGAGGGGTGCTGAGGTGGAAGGAGATGTCCAAGGAGGTGCCCAGGGAGAGAGAAATCCTTCTGTCCATCTGTCCTTCCTGTCCATCTGTCCTCACTGCCTATGTCTCTTTCCTGTCTGCCTGTATGTCTGTCTGCCTACCTACCTATCTACCTACCCTTTCTCTCCTTTCTCTCTGTCCTTGTCCGTATAGCCTTCATATCCCTGTATCCCTCATCCTTCCTGCCCATGTCCATCCATTTGATCCATCTGTCTGTCTTTTCTATCCATCTATCCTGCCTACCCATCCATTTCCTCTATCTATCTATCTATCTATCTATCTATCTATCTATCTATCCTTTCTATCCTTTCTATCCATCTATTTATCCTTCCTGTCCATCTATTCTTTCTATCTGTCTTCTTCTTCCTTCCCTCCATCTAGCCTCTCCATCCATCTAGCCCACGCAGTCGTCTGTCTGTCCTTTCCATCCATTTATCCATCTTTTCTGTCTATCCTTCCTATCTGCCCCTCTGTCCTTTCAATCCACTTCTCCATCCTTCCTCTCCACCTATCCTTCCTGTTTGTTTGTCCTTGTCCCCCCCATCCTTACCCCAATGGGGCTGAGCCTCCCAGTCCCCCCATCCTTATCCTCGTGGGTTTGAGCCTCTCAGCCCCATCCTTATCCCAACGGATTTGCCCTATCCCAGTTTCCAACCAGTTTCCTGCATGTTCAGTGACCTCAACTCGCCAGTAGAGGGGCTGGGAGGGGGGTCGGACAGGCCAGCCCTGGACACCAGCACCTGTATTAACCCCTCCATCCCCAGTGATAGCGGGGCAGGGACCAAATCCCACCCTGGGGTGGGCGACACCACAACCCCCCCACCCCGGGGTGCTTTGCAGGGGGGTGACACCGAGCCGTGGCATTCCCAGACGTCCCCTTGTGCTTCCAGCTCCGGGGATCCGGAAAAGCACTGGCACGGCCGTGATTTAGTACCGGCGGCTCCTCGGCAGGCATCTGCCTCCTGTCAGGGCTTTGTTTCACGCAGCCGCTGCAGTTCTTTGTCCGCGCCGCGCTCCCAAAACGGGGAATTCCACCTTTTTTTCCTTTTCCCCACAGCTTTGCAGGGAAAACAGAGACAGGGAACAAGAGGAACACGATGGTGTGAAGCACTGTAATCAGGATTTCACCTTGGGTTGGGATGCTGGGGGATGCAGCCACCTTCACCCCCAAATTCACATCTCTTCTGCCCAAGCAAATATCCAATAGGGTCCATTTGCGTCAAAACCAGCCCAAAATACAGCAGAGAAGAGTTTCTTCATGGCTGCTTGGCCAAAATGCTTCTGGAGCAGCCCCTACACCCCAGCCAGGCCCCATGGGATGTGTGCCAGGGAGGTAAGGGCTGAGACACCCAAATTCCTTCTGAAGCTTTGGATTTAATCCCGTTTTCCCCAAATCAGGATACACTCAGCTCCTTAAGAGGCATCTTTCCCCCAACCCACCATCTCCTGTGGGTGATCCCGAGGCGTGGGTGAGGCCTGGATAAGGCAAGATGGGTTTTGGGCAGGATTCCCAGCTCCATTCCCCAGGATCGGGGCTTTCCAGGGAGATCCTCCCTCCTCCACAATGGGATGCTCCATTTTCATCCCCTAATAAAACAACCTTCTTTCCATGCACCAACTCGTCTCCAGCATCTCCTGCAGCAGCCCTCCCAAAAAGATGCCAAGACTAAAAAACCCCAAGAGGATGATGGCAAAATAGCTTTTTTCCATTATTTTTCTGACAATTTTTTTACCTATACCTCACTTTTTACCATGGATGTTTTGTTTCCTGTAGGGAAAGACTTTTTTTGGTGAAGAAACCCCAGATTTGGCCACTTCCCACCTCAAGGTGAACATTTAAGAGCATTTGGCTGTGGGTCCAACTCTGGTTACAGCAGTTTTGACCCTTGAGGTGCATTTTACCCCCAAAATCTGCATTTTCTATAGAAAATGATGGAAATTGATTTCATTTCTATTGAAATCGATGGAAAGAGAATTCCTGGATATTTTAGGATCCTGCATTTCACCTCTTTTGAAGCCTCTTAGGATCCAGCTCTGCTTGTTCACCTTCTTTTTTCCACGCTTAAAAATCCCCATTGCAACCAGCTTTCCATTGCCCAGCATGGAAAAATCACCCCAACTCCCAACTCTCCACCCCAAAGCATCTTTCCTCCACCTTTCTTGTGCTTTTGAGCCGGCATTTCTGCGCCTTGCGACAAGAGGAGGGGAAAGCGTTGCCGATGGGAGCGGGGTGGAGGTTGGCTCTGTCCCTCTAATAGATCATTTTTATTTCCCGTTGTAACTGACAAATTGTTCTGTATTTTATCTCGGATCCCTCCAGGCAAAGGGGCTGCGGGAGGTGCTCTTTTTCTTTTTTTTTTTTGGGTATTACCTAGAAAAAAAGGGGAAAAAAAAGGAAAAAAAAAAGGTCGTAAAATCCAATAATAAAATCAAAAAGAAAGTTAAAATAGTCCAAAAGACCAAAGCCGCTGGTAATGAGCACCGCAGAGATGCTCTATAAACCACAGCAAGGCTGCAGGGATAGCGAAGGAGGGGGGATAAAAAGCAACCAGGATGAAATTCCCCCCCCCCCTTCCTTTTCCCCTTAAAACCTGTTATCACCTCCCCAAAACCACTGGGGGGATTTTCGCTGTGCCCAATTGCCATCATCAGGTGCAAACACTGCCCAAATCCCACTTATTTCCCCATAAACCAGAGTCGTTCCTAAAAAACACCCTCCTTGGGATTAAAAAGCCCTGATTTGATGATTTTTTGCTATGCAAAGCTTGGGTTCTTCTCCTTAAACCACCGTTTCCGTCAGGATTCTAATTGTCTTTGGAAAGGTCAGGCGCTGCTCCTTCCCCCACCGCTTGCTTTATCTGCCCCTTGAGAACACCAGCGTTGGCTCATTCCGCTTGAAAATCCGCTGCTTTGGGGGAAAATATCCCGTTAATAACATTAAAATGAGAGGAGAAAAATAAAAGAGGGGTTTTGGGGGGGGAGGTTTCTGGTCTGAAATCCTCAAATGGCTCCTGCCCATCCAAAGATGGGCTCCAAGCTTCTCACAAAGCTCCTCCATGGCAATTGTTTTCCCTATAGCCAGGGGGTTTGCCCCATTTTATGGAGATAGGTGGGATTTTGCGCACCTGATTTAATTGGGGGGGGTTAATCAAAGCAGAAACCCATCTGCATCCATCCAGTTGGTACCAAGCTTAGGCAGATGTTCCTGATAGGACAAAGCATCCGTTTCCCACCCCCCTGGTCATGAGTAACTCAAAATCCCTGAGAATTGCCTCATTTTCCATTTTGTGCTCCTTTTCCTGCTCTTCCTGGGGTGTCATTTGGAATGAAACTTGCCCTTTTAGGGGTGGGGAGATGAAATAAAGGGACATGTTGGTGGCCACCGCTCTGCTTTCAGTAGCCACCCTGCAGAAGGACATCCATATCTAAGAGCCACTGAGACCTTTACGGGCGTTTTTGGGTGGAAAACCAACATTTTCCAGCCTGGAAAGCCAGATTCAGGAGGGGTGGGCTGGTAAGGAAGGAGCAAACCCCCACCTCCCAACGCCCCATGGCTTGGGGATGCTCCACGATGCTTCAGGCCTCGATGGGTTTCCCCCCCTTTCCAGCCTGGCTGTGTCCACCTTGCAAATCTCCTTCCTTTTATGGGATGTTCGATCCGTTTGGAGCATCTCTGGCTTGTTTATAAATATCCTTGTCTATAAATAGCCGCACAGGGAGAAAGGAGCTGTTAGCCCAGGGCGCTTCCATCAGCCTGGGGAGCTGCAGGTAAATAAATCCAAGGAGGAAACAAGATGCTCCTCTCCAGCATGGTGGGGAATATGGATTCAACAGGCAAAGAGGCTTCTTTTGGAGATAAGAGGGGGAGAAACGGCAGCTGTGGGACACCCATTCCCCTTGGGCTCTCATCCCTCCCCATCCCTGTTTTATCCCGGCTGGAAGAGGCAGCCTTGGCTCTGCGGCAGCGTGGATGGATCCCGGTTTTCCAGCCCGCCTTCGACAGGGGGAGCGTTGTGCCCGCGCATCCGCAGCCCTGCGTGTCCTTGCTCGCAGCACCGAGCATCACACAGCCCATGGCACCCCCACAGCGCCCTGGGGTGCTCCCGATCCCCCCCATTCCCCTCTCCCAGCTTTTATTTCTTAATCCTCTTGTCAAAATGGAGCTGAACGTGGCTAATTCAGGGAGAAAACCTCTAAATTATCCTGAATGAGGCAGCTGGGAAAAGGGGAGATGCGGCACCAGTGTCCTCTGCAGAGGGCACAACCTCGTATTAGACACTAGAGAAGCCAAGCAGAAGGCAGTGAGCCTCCGGGAGGGGGGCAATCCCAAGTGATGGCACTTTGCAGCTTGGTCAAATCCTGCTGTAAGTGCTCTCCAAAGGGCCAAATCCTGCAAAATCCTCTGCTGTTAGCAAAGCAGCATCGCCATGGATCCAGGACCCGGTGATTCTGGGTGGAGAAAAGCCAAGAAAAGGTGGAAATAGAAACGAAAAGGATTGAAATCCTCCTTTTGGTCTGTGCTGACAGTGGAAAAAAAACCTCAAAAAGGCAGGAAAACCAAAAAAGCCCTGACTAACTCTATTTTATTTGCTGATCAAAAGGAAAACGACTCGCTGCAGGCAAGGAGGGAGCGGGCTTTGGAAGGGCGCTCGGTGGCAAAGGCGGCGTCTGAAGGTTTGCATAATCCAAGAGGGTTTTACCTCTCCAGGGTGCATTTTCTGGGCAGCCACCTTCTGTCTGGGCTCTGCTTGTCCCAGCTTGTTGCTGCGCTGGCGTTTTGGGTTCTGCAGCGGGTTGGGCTCCTTTGTCCCCCTTCCAAAGCAGCCGAGATGAGGGAAAACGGGTGCATCGGATGAGTCCCTGCGTGGAAATGTGGGTGCTTGGGGGAATTTGTGTGGGGTTGGGGGTGCAGAGGGACCACAGAGCTGGTGTGGGACCTTTCTGGGTTTGCTTTTGTATGGGGAAACATCCCTGCCTGGGTTTTGCTTGTGCCCAATCTCTATCTTGGTTTTGCACCACAGGAACATCCCCACCTTGATTTGGTTCTTGCACTGCAGGAGCAAGCCCACCTCAACTTGATTTTTGTACTGGAGGAACCTCTCAGCCTTGGTTTTGCATTTGCACTTAGAATCCTCCTTAGCTTGGCCTTGCTCTTGCACCAGGAGAGCATCCCCACATTGCCTTTGCTTTTGCACCACTGGACATCCCCACTTTGGCTTTACTCTTGCACCACTGGGCATCCCCACCTTGGCTTTGCTTCCACACTGCAGGAGCACCCATCCATCCAAGCAAAGCCAAGCGAAGACCTCACCCCGTTTCTGCACCCACTTTGCACCAACCTCTCCACGAGCTCCACCGGGTGATTCTTTGCCAGAATTACATGGGGATGCCAAAGGCGAAGAGAAAAGATCGAGGAAAACGTGGGGAGAACACGTTTCTCCCTGTGCTCCATCCCGAGTGGAGCCAGGCGCAGCGGGCGGCTGTAGCCTGTTGTGGCTTGTTCCCTTGTATGCGGAGTCTACGGATGCGTCGGTGAGGTTCTGCCTCCCTTTGGGGCTCTGCAAGGCTCCAGAGGCTCTGCAGAGCAATTACCCCCTTCCTCACTCCCGCGAGGATTTCAGCATTCCTGCCAAAACCAGCCCCAAATTTCCCTGCCTGCCCCAAGCGGGGTTGGATCCTTCTTCCATCTCCTTCCCGTTTCCAGGCGGGATGGAGCCCCCTCGCAGAGGGCAGGCAGAGGAAGTCCCGTGGCTTTGCTTTTAGCATGAAAACGAAGAAAAGCCTTTAAAAAGGAGGAAACCAAACCTGCCAGGAGCCAAACGTGCACCCGAGCAGCGGCCGCGCAATCACCCCCGTGTTAACCTGTAATTACTGCCCTGATGAAATGCAAACAGGTTTCAGTCGGTGGAAAGTCCGTCTCGCCTTCCTCTATCTCGGTTTAATTGGCTTTAATTTGCATGAACACAATTATCGGCCGCGTTTTGCCTCTGGAAAGGTTGGGAAAGTTATGGAAATGTCTGGAATAAAGAAGGGATTCGTGAATCACCGGCATCGGTAGCTGCGTTGTGTATGGGAAGAGCTGGAGCCTTTGTGTCTTGGGGTGTAAAGCTTGAAACATCCCATGAGGTCAGAAATGGGGTTTGTCTGGAGACAGAGTCAAGGATTGGTTTGGGGGGGTGGGAAATAGGTGTCCTGATGCCCTATGATGGGATGGGGGATGGGGAAGCCAGGCCCAAGCATCACCCTTGTGGCTGGAATGAATCAGTTCAGAGAAAAAACACTCCCTCAATCCCCACAGCACTTTGAAAGGGGAAAACTGGAGTGAAAGAACCTAAATCCAGGGTGCCCGGCGTGCCCAGCCCATTCCCAGCCCCGCTGCACCCTCCAGACAGAAGCAATCCCGGCAATCCAAGCGCGTATTTTGCCTTTCTCTGTTTTTCCCCTCATTTGCCTTTTCAAGCCAAAAAAAGCACCGTGCACGGCGCAAGAAAACCACCCAAACCCCACAAACCAGCCCCCAAATCCCCCTTGCGCATCCCATCGGCCTCCGGTGGGATTCCGGGGGCTCGGGGCGGGCGCCCATGGGAGCTCGGCCACGTGGCAGCGTTTAGGCGAGAGCCATAAATCACAACCAGCTGCTGAGTGGGAAAAGCAAAGGAAAAACCCCGCGGCGGCTGCGGTTGGAGCAGCCTCATGCTCAAAGCCTGCCGGGGTGGGAATGCCGCGGGGTGCTCCCTGTGTCCCCACTTCGGGGACACGCAAGGGATGTGACCCCCCCATACGCGCGCACTTGGCTTTTGGGTGGCGTTGCACGCACGGCATCTCCGAGCACCTCCAAACCCAACTGGTTTTCATTTTGGGAAGGGTGTTTTCCAGGAGCTCTTGTTCCGTCCAGTGTTTATTCAGCTCCTAAGTAATTTGGGAGCATCCCAAATAATTTGCAGCATCGTGCGTCTTGCTATGCGTGCTGTGGTCACTAGATGGGGAGATAACAGCTTAGCAAGAGCGTGTGGAGCTGCTGCCTGCTCCTGTCTGGCTGCCAGAGCTCCTCTAGCCTTGCAGGGCTGGGATTTCCAGCTGTGAGCTGTAGGTGGATGGGTGCTGGGGTGCTCTGATGCAATGGGCACCCATTGAGCTTCATCCCAGTACGTCCAGGACCACTGATTTGTGGTCCTAGCTCCATGGCCACCTGGATTCTGCTGCTTCTGAGGGTGGGAGATGATGGAGGGTCCCCCCAGCCACTAAACATCTGGCCCAACATCAAAACCCAAAAGGAGAAGATGCAGGAGATGCAATGAGGGATTCATCAGCAGGAATGCGGTGCCGCGTCCTTCCTCCCCAGCAGGTGAAGAATATGGTGGAGCCGCAGTACAGCATCCCAAATGGGATGCTCAAACCCAGCATCCCTCCCACAGCCTCTTTATCCCTGTATCCCCCTTCCCGAGGGCCAAGAGGGTCCCAGTTTGGGGCATTGAGCCATCCCTTCCATCCATTCATGGCAAATCCTTGGCGGCGAGTGTGGAATAGCCCTCTGGAGCTGTATCTTCCCAGTGTCACGAGGCTTCTCTCTATCTCGCCTCCCCAGAGCATGAGTTATAATGTGCAATAAAAAGAAAATCAGTGCATTGATGCCAGTTAGTGTGACTAATCCAAGCCCCAGCCTATTAACTGGTGAGTGGAGCATCCGTCTTGGCTCTCATTAGAAACTCAGCCAACTACCCAGGGATAAATCTTTCAGCACATGGGGGAGCACAGCTCAGTAGTCAGAGCATCCAGGTTACCCAGGTTTTGCCTCTGGAGCTGGATTTGGTGCTTTGAAGAAGCCAAATGGCGTCTGGGCTCTGGGGGATGCAGAGGAATGGATGGGAATGAGGAGCTGGTGTGTTTCAGAGAGAGATGAGGAAGCAGGAAGAGCCCCTGGAGCATCCCATAGGTATGGAGGTGGGGAACTGAGGTACAGAGCAGTTAGTGCTTAAGCAGCACTGGGTGGCATCCCCTTACCAATGGCATCCCGTCACCACCAGCATCCCATCTCCAACAGCATCCCACCTCCAACAGCATCCTATTGCCAACAGGATCCCATTACCACCAACATTCCATCACCACCAGCATGCCACCATCAACAGCCTCATCCACCCTTCCCTGAAGGACACAGCGACTCTGCCGTGGCGCTGCGCTCATGCACGTGCTCTTATTTGCTTTACCTCAGCTCTCTCCATTAATCTCCCATGATTTATGGGACTCTGTTATTTATCTTCTTCTCCCTCCTTTGCCAGGCTGGACTGGAAGGTCCACACCTTTTTATTGTGCAATAAAACCCGCACAATGAAGAGGATTTCGTGAGGTTTTCCAGCCGTGGGGGAGCAAGGCGATGCTGCAGGAGGCAATTCAGGGACCCAGGACACCCCAGCCACTCCTGTGAACAAGCAAGGACTCATGGATGGAGGCATGACCCATCCAAATCACCTCCTGGAGATGTTTGGTAGCATCTTGCAGAAGATGGGCTGGCAAGAAGGAACGTGGGTTCTTGTGCCTCAGTTTCCCTCCTGGCTCTATGCATTTGGACATTGCAGGTTTACTGATGTGGACATAGAATGGTTTGGAAAGGACCTTAAGATCATCCTTCCACTGGAGCAGCTTGCTCCAAGCCCCTGTGTCCAACCTGGCCTTGAACACTGCCAGGGATGGGGCAGCCACAGCTTCTCTGGGCAACCTGTACCAGGGCCTCAACACCCTCACAAGGAAGAGCTTCTGCCTTAGATCTGACCTGAACTTCCCTGTTTCAGTCTGAACCCATCATCCCTTGTCCCATTGCTCCAGTCCCTGCTGAAGGTCCCTCTCCAGCATCCTTGTAGCTCCCCTCAGACACTGGAAGCTGCTCTGAGGTCTCCACGCAGCTTCTTTCTCCAGGTTGAACAGCCCCAATGTTCTCAGCCTGTCTTTGTACGGGAGCTGCTCCAGCCCCTGCTCATCCTCGTGGCCCTCCTCCGCATTCGCATATGGTGATGTGGTGGGGATACCTCTCATCCCAGTTACAACCACGGTGGTGTGGTCACAGTGATCCTCCCTACCCATCCTAAAGCAGCACAGGTTGGGCTGGACCCCCAGATTCACTCCCTTCCATTCAAACAGGCCTCCACAAGCCCTTCCTCCCTGCCAAACTCTGCCTCCAAACCCCACCTTTGTCTTGGATTTCAAATAAAACCCCACTACGTTACATTTGCTCCCAGCCTGGTGCAGACGCTGGCTTCCAGATGACCGGCATTTTACGGGAATACCTCCCTATTAAGCTGCCAGTGCCAGCTCTGCATTGGCCAGGAACGTTGATTTAAAAGCACCTTACGGCTGCTTGACATAAAGCTCAATCAATAGAAAGCAGGTTGGAATCAATTTGAGACTACCCAGATCCAGGGCCTGGCTGCTATAAATCAATATCCAAATCAGACATGGAATTAAACAGGTGCAATCTGGAGGGGAGATGGTGAGTTAAGATTTTCCTGCATGTTTCTGAATACGGCCAAAGGCCTGGCTGAGGATCGCAGATGTTCTCATCTCATGCTGGTTGCATTGCTCTGGCATTGCCTGAAGAGCAGCAGCTGGGTTTGAAGGGCAATGCAGGGTAGGAGGAGGTGGGAAGGGACCTCTGGTCCCTCGATGCCATCTAGGAGACCAATCTCCTGTTGAGGCTCTTCAGTGTGTCACAGTGGGCTGGAAGAGACCCTGAAGGACCACTGGACCAACCTTGGGACATTAATGATGATCAAGGCTTGAAGACATCAAGGACAGAGATGCCAAGGATGGAGACTGTCCACTTGCCTCAGAGCTTCCACCATCCTTATCCCACGCAAGCATCAAGAGCAGGGCTAGAGACAATGGAGAGTGTGAAGACCTTCATGGTGGTTCCTCTGCCCTGGTTTCAGTGTTACCCCTCCAGGAGGACAAGCTGGAGAATGCCCTTGGCTAGAAACCGGTGCTGAAGTGAGAGCCAGCCACCACCTCTTGAACTTGGATGATGTCCTCTTCTCTCCAGCCTGGAGCAGACCTCACCATTGATCTTGAATTGGCTGATATGGGCAGGTTTTCTGACTCACCTGCACATCGCAGCGGACAAGGAGCCAGCATCCTGCTGCCTGCCACCAGACCTCCTCCTGGTGACCTAAATCTTTTTGGAAGCACATTGTAAAATCCCAGGCATGGAGGTGTTTTTACAACCCCCCTTCCCACCACAGCTGCGGCTGAGGCCAGCGTGGAGCAGTGTCCCCGCAGGGAGCTGGCCATCGCCTCTTGGCCGGGGCTCATCTGGCATTGCCGCGTGTGAGTAGTCGCCTTGTCAAGAAGCTGGAGTGTCTCCAACCTGATGTTTCTCATTTCGTTGTCAGCTCCTTGCCAGCATCCAGCTTCATTGGCTTTCTGACCGCAGTGGGAGCATCATCGGGTGGGAGAGACCTGCCAGGGTGGGTGGTGGCTTCATCCTGACCGCTGCTGAGTACCTCCCAGCCTGGACTACCCACTGCTTGTGCCCCTTTTGCATTGTTTTTTGCAGAAATAAAGGCAATGAAGGTTGAGTTGTGGTTTCTGGATGGTCCCAAAGCACTTCTACTACCACCGAGGACATGCGTAGCTTTTGGCAGGGTGCACATGTGGTAGGATCAAGACATGTTGGCGGCCAGGATCGTTGCGCACGCATGTTGCACACGCGCATGGTCACATCCGAGTGATCCTGGAAGCTCTTCCCAGCACCAAATACAACTCGTTGTCAACTCAACGGGGTTGACGTGTTGGCCGTGAGCCACCATTGTGTGTTCAATGACGTGGGGAACCCCACAGGGGTTGTGCCAGCTCCATGTGATGGGGATGCAGCTCAGCTACCCCAGCGCAGAGCCTGGCTCCTCATCCTCAGCCAAACAGCAGCTTGGCCAAGCGCCTGCATCTTCCACCTCGTTAACGTCAGGGGGATTGATGGAGCTTTGGTATCGCCCCAAATGCCTTGACCTTGAAGAATCGACCGTTTCACATGGGCTTAAAGGATAAAACGATGCTTGAGTATTGGCTGGGCACGAGCTGCCTTATCTCTTCTGCAGGCTGTCGTGTTTGGGGCTATTACAGTAGCATACTGTCCCGCGATCGCTTTATAAGGATGGATGGTTAGATAGAGATAATAAAGCCCAGGAGTATTAAATCTTCATGAGACACCGGCCACACTGCCTCATCCACCAGGTTGAAAAGGGCTATATATGTTTTTCATAATTCCTAATTACTTTTTTACAGTTCTCTCCCATAACTCTGTCCATCATCTGGGTCAAAATCTACAATGCGTGTGGGAGTGAGAGTCATAAAGCTGTGAAAACAAACAGTTTGTCTTCAGGGAGATTAACGCACAGTTAAAAGACCCATTTTTACACCCTCTCCATGCCAATTAGTCCATATAATGGGCTCCACTTGATATTTGAGTTGGATTTTCTTGCGCAAGGATACCAACATGCTTAATTGCCAACACATGATCCCTAATTGGTGGTGGTGTCATCTCGGAGGTATGTGGCTTATGCAAGAGAAAGCAGAGATTTGGGGCTAATCCGGAGAGGATTGGGCAAGGGAATGCTCTCTGAAATTCCAAAAGCCATTCTGGCTGTAGAGAAGAAGATCCTGAATGATCATAAGGAGCAGTGTTGCGTTCATGGTGACTGCGGAGGATATGCCACAGGGTGGATTCTCAGTTGCAAATGGTTGAGGATCCTCCTTTGGGGATGTTTCTTCTGCTTCAATGGATTTAGGCAGATTGGAGCATCACTGCTCACAGTTGGGATTAGCCTCCAGGTTTCAAGCTATTAGGTGACACACACTCGCATGGAGAGAACAATTGCGTAAAAAGCCATTTTTTACCCCTTTGCCTCTTCCCTTCTGCTACTTTTAAGACAAATGACATCAGAGAGGTCTCCTAAAACCCCAAACCCAACCAACCCCGCAGCCCTCCTGCCCCTCCTCCTGCTCTTTGAGATTCCCTTCAGCACTTATAACTGGTTTCCAAACATCCCATTCATGGGAGCTGGAACAGGGCCACCTTTGGCTCCAATGGAACCGTGTCTTTTCTTGGCCGCAGCTGGAGAGATCTGGGGCAAAATATCCTGTGTTTCATTTCTCTGCTGGCTGGAAGGGATGCTGGGCTGGAGGGATGGGGGAAGGGAAGGATTTTGCCCCCAGAGAGGAAGCCGAAAACCATAACTCCTTGTGAAAGAGATATTTTTGGAAGGTTTGCCTCGGCTGGTGGGGCTGGAATGTGGCTCCTCGCGGTGAGTGACAAGGAGGAATTATGCTGGGACAGAAAATGGCCTTTCTTCACCCTCCCACCCAGCTCACATCAGGGCTGACACCCAGTATTATATATATACACATATAGGAGATGAACTGCTGTGGCTGGGTTTGCTCGGGAACAACATCATCCCTCCCAGATGTCCTGTCCCATATTGTCTTGCACAGCAGCACCATCCTCCCCCCGTTACCCCACATCCTTTCTCTAGCCATGGAGAACCACTTGCTTCTCTAGATGGGGTCACTGACAGAGCTTTTCCACCTCTATTCCCTTCCCAGGGGCTTTTTGCTCTGGATTTCTTTCTTTGCTTTTCATTAATCCATCTGAGCAGGAAAGCAGCCCCTGAGCAGGAGAGATCCAGGTTTTGCCTCTTAAAAACTAAAAGCTGGTTGCTGTGGTTGCTGGCAGGGGATGGGTCCCTAATGCCCCACTCACCCTGAACAGGCAAGGGCCCCCCATCCATGCTGGGAGGACTGGGGTGGAGAGAAACAGGCAAGGGGAACCTTTGGGGGATGCTGTGGTACTTGAGCATCCACACGGCCTGTGGGTTTGGGGTCTTGACTTGTTTCTTCTTTCTATGATTCTATGATTCTACGATTCTACGAGTCTATGCTTCTATGATTCTTGATTTTGGCCCCATGGAAACGACCTGAGGCAGAGCTGAAGGGAAGTTATCCCTGATGGATCACTGGGGTTATCCCTGTGAGGAGGGAGAGAGCGTAGGGGGTTTGTAGCTTGGAACTAAAAGGGGGAAAAAATACATATGGGAAGTGAAGAGGGGGGAAAAAAAGGGAAGAAAAGGAAAAAAGCCCATTAGGAAAATGAAAGCAACTAGATACTGAATTGCTCTGGTTAAACATCTGCACAGCGTTATGGACACAGCGCTGTCTTCAAACCAGGCACGCTGCCCCAGCCTCTCTGCTTCGCCTCTCCCAGGCTGGGTGAGCTCTCCCTGCTCCCCTGCTCCGCTCTAATGAAAGCAGCAGCTTTTATAAATAGCAGCTGAGAGGTCCTGGATGGGAATTCGCCTGATTTAACAGTCCTCTATTTAGACAAAGCATCGGCAGCTCCTGCAAAGGGGAATCAAGCAGGAGCTGGCATCCCTGGTGCCCCGATCCTGGTCTGTCCGGGAGGTGAGAAATAATGGTCCAGGGCAGGGGATCAGGCTGAGTTTCCACCTCAGGAGCTTGGTGGTACCTCAGTCACCTTCTGGCTGCCCATGGCCAGGCTTCATCATCTCTAACATCATGAGCTCCTCACAGAGCCATGGAAAAGGTGTATTTTGGTCAGGCTTTCCTCTCCTTCCACTGCCGCTGGATAATTTAGGGGGTCGTAGGTCAATGACCACCTTGATGTCTCCTGAGACTCATCCTGGGCTGAAATCAGGGCCAGTGACAGGTGAAATCCCACCCATCCGCTCCACGCTCCAGTCCATCTGGATGGATCTTGAGTTGCTCCTTCACAACAGGGTCCCCAGCAGCGCCCATGCACCCACCCTCGTGGGCACAGCAAACCCCACCTGCATGCCGCTGGGATTTCAGGAGCACCGCGAGGAAGGACCACAGCCGCCGGGTGTCCCTGCTGCAGTGCGGAGCAGCCCGAATCCCCCACGGAGACAGGGATGCTCGGTGGCCAAGCAGCTGTGGGATGAGCCAAGAAGCTGTTTATATCCAGCACCTTGGAATCTGGCAACGGCTCCGTCTGCACAAAACTTTTCACTTGGCTACCAGGCTGTTTTCCATCCTCGGGTTATTTCTCCAGCTTGGTTCATGTTTATAGTGGATTAACCTGCTGCAAGGAGCCTAGGTATTATTTATGGCTAATTATTGGCATTTGGCTGGGAGGACTGAAGGAATACGATACCGTGGTGCTTACATGGCTTGTTCCAAACTACATTCAGCTCCTCCGTCTGAGTGTGCGTGTTTACGATGCCAGCTCACATTATTTTCATTACCCCCTTTCCACTAATAAACTTTTGCTTGAACCAGACTTGAGAAGAGAAAAAGCCTTTGCAGAAGATGTTTTGGTGTCTTTCCAAAGAGCCATTGTCAAAGAAATCAAGGGCGCAGCCTTACTCCGGCATGGAAGGAGTTCAGCTGCGGTGGATTCGCCGCATTTGCATCGCATTAACTCCGGCTGCCGGCTGCCAAACAGCTCGCTCGTTGCATCTGAAAATAATAAGGCTGCAGGAATAATAGTCCTAAAGTGGATTTTTCAAAGCATCTTTTAAAAATACCAAGGCCAGGCTTGTGTTTACACTCAAGGCTCTTCTGCACGGTCGGGAGACGCCGTCTGCTTCAAAGGCAGGAAGACGAAATGTCTTTGGGTCACAGCTCGACCTGGGTTGTGTGAGGAAGGAGATGAGCAAGAGGTGGTGTCCTGTGGATCGCAGCCTTGGGACAAGCAGGAAAGGGTTCAATGCCAAAATGGTATCAGTTTGGGAAATTCAGGATGGTTTGATGGTGCTCAAGCGCCATCCTGAAGCGGCAGCAGCGTCTTCTGCTGGTCTGGGTGGAAAACCCATCCCTTTTGGCCAAGAGACCAAGAAAAAGGTGATTCAGCCCTTGGGCCGCAGTCAAGTCAGCACCAAGCAGCTCCAACGCAGCTGCCTCCACCCAAAATTCCCAAATCCTGCCTCAAAACACAGGCTGATGCTCTGGAAGAGGCATCCTGCCAATGCAACGTTGCATGATCCAAGGGGAGAAGGCAGAGCAGTGAAGCAGGGAAGGAAGCTGAGCTTGGGACTGGTTTTGAACTGATTCTTGAGCACAATGGCTGGGGAGATGCTCATGGGACCACACAGTGGCAAGAAGAGGCAACACCAAGAGGCTTGTTGACCATCATCCCCTCTGCAGCTGCCTCTGGTGTGCCCACAGCTCCAGCTGGACGTTGAGGCAAAAATGCCCCTTTGCTGACCCATCCCCATGGACATGATGTCTCCGACCAAAGGAGAAGCTGCACAACCCTACAAGCCATCAGAGACTCCACACCATGTAGAGGCACTGGCATACAGGGGACTGAGCAGAGGAGAATTTGGGGGTGCACGGTGGTAGGTGGCTTAGGAGGGGACCGGGCTGCTCCCACAGCTTCCCCATCACCCATTCAACTCCCTGGAATGACACAAGGTGCAGTGAAGGTGACATTTTCATCCCGACTGGAGCCAGGCACATCCCAGCACTGTTGGGAACAAAGGTGTCACGGCAGCAACGCGTCTCCCAGGCTATTTTTAACCACTCTGGGCTTCAAATCCATCCTAAAGACCCCAGCGGAGTGGCTAAGCCCTTCGCGTGATGCTCAACTCCCAGCCCCGAAGCACCTCCAGCCCCAAGCTCCCTGGAAAAGCTTCCCTGCTCTGTCGATGGACGCGAAGGGTGTGTTTTGAAAATGAAAGAAAAAGCAAGTTTTTAACCCATGTAATTATCCCTCTGTAAGTCCTGGCTGAAGCTGGTGGTTCCTTAAGCTCCACTTCCCTGCAGCATCTTCAAAAGCAACAGCATTGAGCCCTGAAACATCCTCCAATGGTGACCATCAAACCATGATCCATGCCCATGGCACATCCCAAGGGCATCCCCCAGCTTGATGGGCTGCATCCATCAGGAGATGACACTGGAGGGCTCTTTCCAGGTTATCCCACGTATTTCCCTTCATTGCCTGCTTGGAGAAGATCTTTGGGATAAGGTTTTCCCGAGCTCCGGGCAAAGAGCAACCTGATGACCTCCCAGTCCACACTTGCCTCCGGCAGGAGCCGCTTTTTGTTCCCCACGCATCAGCACAATGGAACACTTGATGGCTGCGCCTTGCTGAGCGATTTTTATTTGTTTCTTCAAAATCTTAAATAAACCTGTTTTTTAAAAGCACCTCTGGAACAAGGGAAATGTATTATTATGGTAATTGTCTGGTGCTAATTATACTTATTACTATAATAACCGTTTTGTTGTCACACAAATAAAGTGGATTACATCATTTGTAAGTGCCAGAGGCAAGCGATGGCTCGGGAGCAGCGAGCAGGCGAGTTATGCGGGTTTTCTCCTTGGGCTTGGGTGAGATGATGCCCAGCAATGGCACCTCCAATGCAGGATCTGCATGGAGCAGGCGGATCTGTTCAATGGAGAGGATGGAGCCTCTCTGGATGCAAATCTGTTTGTGAGGACACTGAGAGGTGGGTAATGAAGGCAAGATGAGGGGAGCTGTCATTCCTCTGACACTGCCTTTCCGCTGGCCTTGGTCACCTCCCTCATCCTTGGAAGGATTTTGGGTGCTGTCAGGGATGCGATTGCAAAAGCACCCACTATCTAATCCACCTTGAGGTTGCTTGGATGAGATGCCACCTCTCCTTCCCCCTCACCTATTACTCAGGCGCCTGGGATTTGGGATTCCCATGGCCACGGCTCCACTGGAAAATCCCAGACGCAATGCCGGGAGTGCGGGTCCTCTCTCCCACCTGGCACCTTCCCTCGCCCAAAGCTGGGAGCCGTGAATGCCTCGGCGTGTTGCAGCAAGCCGGCTTTGCCTGTGTTACCTACGTGACTGTTCCAGGAGGATGCCGCATGCGCCATCCCGACAGCAGGATTTAGGTCTCGCGTGGTTTGGGGGGCGAGTTTCACCCATCTGCCTTCAACTCTTCACCCACAACCACCCATCCATCCCTCAGTGAGTGCAACCCTGCATCATCCCTCCTTTTCATTTCATCCTTCCCCTTCCAGCCTCATCGCCTGCGTAATAAACCACCCTCCCCCAAGCAACCAGGTCCTCATTTTCCAGGGTATTCAGCAAAAGCAGATGTTTTGCCTTTTTTGTGTGTGTGTGTGCGCGCACGTGTGTGTGTGTCTCTCACCTCCTCTCTGGCGCTGATGGGCCCCTGGAGCTTATTTTACACGAAAGCAACACAGGTTGATGTATTTTTAAATGGCTTGATTTTATCACCCTGCTTAATGATTTGTCGCGTTATTTATTAGACAGTGGGATATCCAGAGGGATTCATCGCATTAACGTATAAATAATGTGGCAAATAGTTCAATAGAGCCATAAAAAAGGGGATTTAGAAATAAATTGACCTATGTTTGCTACATGTAAACGAAGGTGGTGAATGATAATGTGTGTCATGCCCTTAAGCATGAAAAATAGGGGCCAAGAATAAATCAGAAAGTTTCTTTGGCAGGTAAAAAACTGCAAGGCAAAAAGAGAAACCCCAAACTCTTGAGGGTTTTACCCCTCTTGTGTCCCCTGCTGCAGCCATGCTGGTGTTGGGATATGGCCATACATCTCCCACTGGCTTGGAGATGCTGCTCAGCTTCTCGCCCTGAAGGCACGTGGAACTCTGTTCCTAGCAGGATCCTGAAGGATCCAGCATGGAGCTGAAATGTTCTTTCACCTACACAATAAATAAGACCCCGCGTCCTTATCGACACCCTGCAACGCTGATTAAAGCAATAACCCAACCGCCCTGCGTTCCCACGCTGACTTACGAGTTCACAGCTTCGCCTGATGTCGGGCAATAATTAATTTGGAATAGATTTTCCCATTTCCTGAAAATCCCTCTTCCACTGAGGAGCTTTTCCTTCTGCTGTGGAGGCCAAATCCAGCACCGGGGTCATCTGAAATCCCATACACCAGTCAAGACACCAGCTCCAACCCGCGCCCAGCTTTGGCACCGTTGCCTGCCAGAACGATATCTGATCTCGGCGCTGGTGCCAAATGATTTTATTCCGCAGCTGTAAGACAGATCTCTATTTTTTTCCCCTCTTTTACAACGTGCTACAGTTTAATTATTTAACACCACGGGGGTACAGGAGATGACACAGCCAGTTGTGAACGAGAGCGAGCCAAGCCCGTTGATGGATGGGCTCGATGAAGGATGAATCGCGGTGCCAAGCAGAAAAGGAAAAGGGAATTTTCTAGCGGCATCCCAAGGCATTGCTGGGAGAGCGGGAGAGAAGAAGTGGCCACCTCCAGGTAGATCTCAGTCAGACCCCCAGAACCTCTTGGTTGTTGGCACCAGCCTAACTTAGACCATGGGGTAATTGGACCACGGGGTGATTGTAAATGCTGGAGCTCTGCTCTTCAAAACGTTGAGGTTTGCAACCTCCAGACTCAATTTCCACAGTTTTGCAAAACTGAAAAAAGAAAAAATCCTGCAAAATTCCTCCCAGAAGCCTCCAGCACAGCCCGAGCATCCCGGGACCGCCAGGTTTTAGCATCAAACCCCCGGGCAGAGCCAGGCTTTTCTCCGTGCCTGGTGCTGGCTGCAAACCCAGGGCTCCAGCTTTGGCCTCTCTCCCTCTTCCTTTGCCAATGCGGCGGGATCCAAGGCTCTAAGCTGGTGAGTCAAACTCACCTCCTCCTCCTCTGTTGCCTCCACTTTGCACGCATGGAGCCGGCATCGCTCATGGCCATGGGCTGGGAATGTCGCTGTTGCCTCAGTTTCCCCTGCTCCAGCTTGCAGACCCGCTGTTGGAGGGCACGAGGAAGCTTATGGATAAAAAGAGAGTCATATTTTTGCACATCAGAGGAGCTTAAGACTTGAGCAACCAAATTTGCTCCTTCTTTTACCAATAGAAGCCCTGTAGGGTGGTTATCATCTCCCAGCCATGTTTCTGGGTCTTGCTGGAGCAAGCAGCAAACCTCTTCCTCCCCCAGCTTTGGCATCTTAGGCTCCTTTGCGAGGTATTTATTAATCTTGTGCACAAGAATGGGTTTTCCAGCAGGTAAATGCATTCACTAGGCAAATATTTCTTTCCTTTTCCCCCTCCTGGCTGCCTCCGGCTCCATCCAGCTCTTGGAGAGAAACAGCCCTCAACGACTAAACCTTCCCAAAACCTGGAAAAAGCTTGGAGATCCCTTCCTGGAGCAAAAGGACAAGATCTTCCCACTTCCTTCACAAGGAATAAACGCTCATTTTAGTAGCCAATTTGATTCACTTTTCAAGGAACAGGTTTTCATGCTTTGTGCATTTATTTCCTAATTTTATTACGCCATTTAATTAGATCATGCACATTGGTTTTATTGTTAAAACATGTCCTTGTTTTCTTTATAACTGGATTTCATGGCACTACAGGGACATTTAGGAAAATATCACATTCCAGCATCGACCGTCGAAATCAGACCTAGATCTGAACGGAGCTGCCGGGTCATAAATCTAGTCACAGATGGAAAAAGCGGGATATTATTCACAGCATGCGGAGCGCCAGCGGTTCCAGGAAGGGACACACACCCCCTCTGAGCCCTTAAATTACAGCCCGAGGAGGGACGAAGCAGAGCAGCAGCTCCCTTTGGAAGGACACTGAGAAGTTGTTTGCAGGATTCCTTTTTATGGGCTGACAACGGTCGGGGCTGGCCCCCTGAGACGGCCCGTTTCACGGCACCGTGGATGCTACTGAGTTCACGCTCTCCACCCCGATAGCTTTCCGCTTGCTCCGGGTTTCTTTTGAGGTCCTCTCCTGCCGAGGAACCGTTTCCCACGTCCCTTGCAAAACCCATGTGCGACCCAACCGGGTTGGATTAACACGGGTTTTAAGGGGAATTTGGGAGGAAGGGAGACGCTTCTCGCCGTGGGTCGGAGCAGATGGCTGGAAGAAATGAGGAATGGTTCTGGGAACTTCCCTGGGGATGCCTGAGAAAGGGGAAGGAGGAAGAAAAAAAAAGAGAGAAATCCACACAATTTAAGACACTTGATCAGATGTTTGGAGGTTGACTACAGGAAACTGAGACCCTGGGGCTTTATCTCCGGGTTTCTGAGGGCTGGGGGCTAGCAGGGGGCTGAAAGGGAGCCGGCTGCAAGCAGAAATCAATTAGTGCTGGGGAGAACTTGAGCCGGTTCAGACGGATCCGTTTGGAGAAGGCACGCAGCGAGCTGGGCTGGGCCGAGCTGCAAATCATCACCGCTCCGGCAGGTCCTCGCTGGGCTGGGACTTGGCAGCCCCGCGGCTGTAATTCATGGCACAGCAGGGGTCTTGGTCCCATCCTGCCCTCTTTGCTGGCTGTGGACCATGAGATGGAGGAGCTGCGAGCTCAGCTTGCTCCTGTCGGGCACCTAAAGTTCAGGTTGATGGGTGCAGTTTGGGACGGCCCCCTCTGATGGGATGCTGTGAAAAGGGATGCCCTTGTGCACGCTGAAGCTAGCTGTATGCGAGGGGTTTTGGGGTGACTGTTGAGTGATGGATCTCAGCTTCTTCTCTTCTTTCTTCCCAGCTGCCATCACCCAAGAGGACACAACAAAAACATGAAGGCAGCCAGGGCTGGTGGATGAGTGGAGAGAAGACCTGTAGTAGATCTGGGAAGGAAAAGAGATCCTGAGGAGGTGGCTACTCAAAGGGAAAATCACATCCCCTTTCAAAATCAGACGTGGTCTCCAACAGAAAGGGTTAACCCCATGGTAAGTCCCATGTAGACTGGGAGCACAGTGATTTAGCTAAAGCACTGCTTTCCCTGCAGATCTTTCTCCCAATGATCCACTGCATCACCTGGGGCTACACAAAGGTCCCTTTCTTTAGCCTTCAGCCTCATCCTTGTGACTTTTGCCTCTTGGAGCCTGAAAAAAAGGAGCTGAGCTTGGACGTTGCACAGGACATCAGCACCTCCTGCCAAGGCACTCGTCATCTCCTGCAACACAGAATACAGCATTATTAGGGTTGGAAGGGACCTTTGGAGACCATCTAGTCCAACCCCCTTCCCAAGGCAGGGTCACCTAGAAAGGGGGATCTAATTAAACGGCATAAATCCCATGGAGTTTTCATTGCATCCCTCCTGACATGAGACCCTCTGTCACAGCCACACCACGGCCACCAGCTCATGCTAGGAACGGGCGGCTAACAGCACCCACCAGCCCCAGCCCCAACTACCGTGTCCTTTTACATCCACCCAGCCACAGCTTTTACAGCCCAGTGTAAACGCAGCAGCTCAGGACGTGTCAGCCCTGATTTATACCAACATAAACAGCGAAAAAAAACCCCGTTGAGGTGCAGGTACTGAGCTCCGTTACGCCGGCAGCGGGCTGAAGGCACCCGCAGCAGCGCCGGGTTCAGCTCCAACCAGGCTGAATTTGGCCCGACTTGTTTAAAATTCCTTTCTCTGCACACGAAACCATTTTCGGCGAAGTTTAGCCTTGGGGAGATTTATTTCCTTGTTAGCTCAAGATTTTCCTATTAGCCCATCTCAAAGAAACATGGCTGCATTTTCTCCAGTGCACCAGCTGTTGTGCGAGATGCAGGTACATATTACAGCCGTCATTAAACGGGCTGTCATTCCTAGCTTTCTAATTACCGTATGAATAGAGAGTAGCACGAACAGAGCAGCCGATTGTTCCACTGTGACTTACAAGGGGAATCAAAACTGGAAGATGCAGCCATCGCACTTGGGGGGTTTTTCCCCTTCCAAACCGAAATGACAAGGAAATTCGAGTCGGTTTTGGCTGCGAGTGTAGCGCTGTGCCTCATTTTACCATGATGGGTTTGCAAGAGGAAAAGCCCTTGGTGTGTTTCCAGTCTCCCCTCTCCTCTTCTCTCCTTTGGTTGGCTTTAAACATGTAATTTAGCAAAGCAGCACAACCTAAAATGAGGGAGGACAAACATATGGTAAAGTAGATGCGGGGAATATTCCAATAAGCAGTAATATACTGCAAAGATGTGTCCTGGTTGCAGTCAGCAGGGGTTTTTTTTTGCAGTAATAGCTCCCTCCTTTGTTGCAGGAAGTCATGGTTTAGTTTTGCAGAGAAATGATCTTTCCCAAGCTCTTTTCCATGAAAAAAAGCCCCTCAGCATCGCTGTGCCGGGGTCACAAAGAGCCCATCGGTGAGTGACAGCGTGTTTAGCATCTAGACACCCTTGATTTGCGGCACCTATTACTGTCATTTTATAGGCTGAGAAAGAAATAAAAGCAAAAATACAACAAAAGACGGCACAGAGGTACCGAGGGCTGGTCCTGGGAAAGGGAGGGATGAAGTTTTGCCCAAAATATGACCCAACAATCAGGTAAGAGCCAGCCAGAGCCTGGGTTCATGGTGCTGGAGAGGTGCCGGCAGCTGTCCCAAAGGCTTCAGCATCCATTTTGGGAAGATCTAGAGGAAGAGGTGGCTTGGATTTGGTTTGGATTTCACCTTTGTTAAACCATTCAATGACTGGAGATGTCCCATGATGGCCTTACTCCTGGAGGTGCCACGTCCGTGACAGCCCTGTGGACTTGCTGATGTCTATAGGAGGTTGGGTGCATGGAGGTGAGATACCAGGAAGTGCATGAAACTTGTCAGAAATGAGTACTTTTGGGTTTCCTACCCAATGCAACTCATCCCACCCTTCACAGGGGCAGGTTTTGTACTGAAAGGTGAAACATGAACTTCCCAGCATCCCCTTGAATTGGCACATCAAGGTGTGGATCAGCACATCAAGGTTTTTGGATCCAAAAGAGGGTCACCTTTAGGGGTCAAGGAAAGCCAAGCAAGCAGACCTCTGTCTCATCTCTTCCTCTCCCACATCAGAGAGAGATTTGGACCCAATGGGGCCACACAAGAGCGATGTCTCTGCCAGAAGACGGGGCTGCGGTTGGGCACGCACCTAACCAAGGAGCCCCCACTAGGATGACAAACATCTGGAGATGCAGCAGCCATCAGGATAGATCAGGAAAGCCGAGAGCCCGACCTCTGCCAAAGAGGCCAAGGCGAGGAGGAGCGAGCTCGCAAACCACCCGCTCTCAGGCTGCTCAGGTTTTATAGGACCGACCCCGTCCCCTTCCCATTGCGCCAGAAACCTGGCAACATTCTTGGGATTAACGATTTCCAGACATCCCCGCCTGCAGCCGAGGAGGGGAAGGAACAACACCAGCCAGTGACCTCGGCTGGAAATGGGGCAGATCTGGAGGAGAAAAGGGGTTTAGGGTGTTGGGAGAATAGGCTGAGAGAGCTGCCTATGGAGAAGTGGTGTTGCAGCTCCCAGTGCCCTCAAATGGAGATGCCAAGGGGTTTTCTTGAAGATGCATGAACCTATCAAGGTCTTGGGCATCCCGGAGTGAAATAGGGTGCTATGAGATGCAGGTAGAACACTACCTCAGCCCTTTTCCCTTTGAGGAACCCCATCTTCACCACCCCCCAGCCCTTTCTAAGCATTTTGCAGACACCTTTAACACCACAGTTTGTCCTCACGCAGCTCAGCAACAACGCCCCAAACCCAGCATCTCCCACTATCCCAGCCCAGCTTTGCAGCAAGCCCTGGACCACTCCAGCCACACAAACCCGGGTGTTTTCTTCCCTCCCCTCTTTGTTTCTCACCAGCTCCATCTGCCTGACTCCCCACCTGAAGGCAGCGTGGTCCTCTGTGGCATCTCAACATGTTGCCATGGAAACTCTAATGTCACAACCCGAGGATGATGGCTTGGAGTGGGAAGGGAACAGCAGGAAACAGTTTCCATGCAAATATCGGTTGCAATAAAAGGCCAATAAATAAACAAGCAAAGGAACTGGGGAGAGTTGAGGAGAAACAAGGAGGGGGGAATGTAAAATTAAGAAATGGGATGCTGGCTCGCTCCTGAAGAGCTCGTTACCTGCATGCAAATGGGCTTGGGTTTAATTGCGGCTTCAGGAGACACATTGGCAGGGCAAAGACACCGGGTGGGGGTTAATGAGACCCCCCCCCATGTCCAAATTTGCTCAGAAAGGCAATTAGCACCAGGTTCTAATGAGCTCAGGTGGCATTAGGGATGTATCCGGCTGGAAGGCGGGGATGGATGTCTTGTGGGGTGCAGGGACCCCTTTTTCCCACGTGGGGAAGAGGTTTGGGTGCTCTGGGGTGGTTTCATTTACCAAGGAAACCCAGTTTTACCCCAAAAAAGGGTAACAGTCCCTCTAGGGGAGTGGCTGCTGGGGGTTTATATATCCCTGGGGAGGCAGCATGGGATTGGTTGGAAATATGGGTGGTAGTACAGGATTGGCTGGAAGCAGAGTGAGGTGGCAGCACAAGACTGGCTGGAAGCAGAGCTAGGTAACAGCACAGGATTGGTCAAGAACACAGATGGCAGAGTGGGATTGACTGAGGGGTAGGGATAAGGGGGGATGCCCCATGGTGCAGCTGGACTTGGGCAGGATATGACCCTGGGGAAGATGCTGTAGGCGGGATGCCCTGTGGAATAACGGGAGGCTAGGGTGTGATGCAGCCCCCCTGGAGCAGAATGTGCCCCTTCCAGGGCACCACTACAAGGGGAGATGCTCTTCACTATCCAGTTTGCAAACTGGATGAGTGGCCTCCTCTGCCAAGCCTTTGAGAGCTGCTGGGATGGACACAAGGACAGGGACAGCCACAGGGCTGCCATGCCCTCATCTCTGCTAACCCATCCCCTGGCAGATCTCCAGTGCCCCCATCTTTAGGGTACCCCAAACCCCCACATTTTGGACCCTGCCACAGCGTGGAGCCACCCTGCCTGGCTGCAGCTGCACCGGCGGGGATTAACCCAGCTCCAGCATGTAGGAGCTTGCAGCATCCTTCCCAACACTGAGCCCTGGCTCTGCTTAATAACCCAGGAGCCCTCACGTAGGATACCTGTGAGAAGCTCCCGGCTGTGGGCTGTCAAGGAGAGGGAGGAATGTGAAGCACAGCAGCAGCGAGGGGTGAGATTGGTCCTGATTATGGCTGGCCTTGAGCAATTCATAGCCCCGTGCCTCAGTTTCCCTGCCTGTAAAGCTGCGACGGTGGTGCTGATGCCTTCTTCTGAAGGTGCTGGGGCAGACGTGTCTACTGAGGACTTGTTATCTCCATACGTGCCTTTGGCACCTCGGTGCCGTTGTAGCCATGTCCCCCATGGGGGTTTTGTTGGTGTAATTATAGTTTGTGTAAGCAGCCACACCTAGAACTGAAATAGCTGTGCCCAAACCCAACCTGGGGGGGGGGGGGGGGGTTAGATCTTGGATTCACCAAAACCAGGAGCTCAAAGGAAGAAGGAATGGAGCAGGTTTGGGTAAAAACAGAGCCTTTTGAGGCAAGCTTGGTTTGCACACGCTTACTGGTTGTGTTTAGGTGAAGGGAAATGAAAGCATAGCCCTCTTACAGTGTCTCCCCAGCTTCCTTTAACACTGTGATCACCATGGATATTACGCTCTCAGCTCAGCTACGAGGCGCCCAGAGGCCACGGTGACGGGTGCCCTGGGAAAAGCCCGGCCAAATGCAGAAATGCCACCTCAGTGGGGGCCGTATCCTGGCACAGGTGCCCAGCATGGCCTGAGCTGGCCATGCAGTGAGGCTGGGGCTGTTCTCAGCGCCAAGGTCAAGTCCTCAGTGGTGGTATTCTCTGAGTTGGGCTGCTGCCTGCTCGTAGTTATGGGTTCCGATAATGGGCGGGTGGCGAATGAAATACTTACGAGCATCCACAGTCTGGGGATTTCCTCAACCCCAGATGCTATCTGCACCTGTGGGTGAAAGTCCTGCACGGCCGCTCACTCATGCGTTTGCCCTGTGGGGTTTGATCCCGAATTAGCATCGCTCCTGGCCCCACCTGAGCTTTCTGGCCTTGCACTTGCAGAGTGGCAACACTTGGGGTGCTGCCACCCCACTGTCAGGGCCATGAGGACCTTCTCTGCCACCACGGAAGGTGCCCAGGTTCTGGCCTTTTGTCCTGGACCACGTTTTGTTCCCAAATCTCCGATTCTCTAGTTTTCCTTCAAAAATAAACCATTAGGGTTATACAACTACATGAAATGTCTCCTGACGGACAAGAAGGGACATGAATCCAACCTTTCATCATTCCCCCCCCTCCAAATAAATCCAGACAAGGTTCCTTTGTAGCAGCTAAGCTGAGACACCTTAACATTTCCCTGCTAGCAAGCTCCAAGTTTCTTTACTCACCATATATTTCCCCTGACAGTTTGTACAGATACTTAAGACACCATATAATTATCAGCACAGCTAAAAGGCAAGGGCTGATTTATTTGTGACAAGCACCACCTTTCCGCGATGACGCCATTGACACTTACACCGAGGCTTTTTTGGCGTAGGGAGGTGTGGAGAAGCAGAAGCCAGGCTCTTTTCTCCCTTCTTTTTGTGTTCTTTTAATGCTCATCCTTTTCTCCCCTCTGGCGCTCCACTGCGAGACAACCAGCACCCAGGCCCAGGACCATCCCCACCATCCCCAAGCCCCCAAGGCTGTCATGATTTCATGGCTTGGGCCAATGCAGGCCTCTCCGTCTGCACTTCTTTGACTCTTGGCGTGTGAACAATGCGTGCACTTATCTCAGTACTTATTTAGTGCCCAGCTCCACACCCTGAAATTGCCTGATTATAGCTTTCGGAGGCTGTGTGATGCATTGGGTTAGGCAAACAGATGTGCCAAGCAGTCTTGTTGAAAACCCACATCCAGGCAGCAGCTTTCAGCTCTCCAGGTTGTTCCCTTTTTTCTGTTGTTGCATTTTCCCCTCCTCTCCCTCCCCCTTTTTCCTTTCAGAAGTAGCTCTAATAATTGCCTTCAGATTGCTCTCAGCAAGGGAAGGGCTGGGGAGAAACACTCAGTGTTTCAGCCACTTGCCAGTAATTTTCTCTCCAAGGAATGGGCCCCTCCATAGCCAAGAACTCATGACTCTTTTGCCTGGTTGTCTCCTTGCCTAGAACAAATCCACCCCCTTTGCCTCCTCCCTGCTTCCTCCGCCAACCCAACCGCCAAGACGTCTCCTCTCAACTCGTGACCTCTTCAGGTGCACGTCTCCGCATGGCAAGAGCTGTAGGGGTAAGGAAAGCAAGGCGAGGCTTTGTTGGTGCCAAGGGTGGCCTTCTCCAACCCATCCTCGACCTCTCCTTCTAATTCTACGTCCACCCCAAAATGGCTTGATGGGAGAGGGCAATGTGCTGGTCCTGGTAGGGAGGCCAGAAGGTGTTTCACTTAGTCTTGTAGCATGAATTTGTTCAGTCTTCTTTTGGAGCTGATGGAGAGAAATGGGCACCTTCTCAGTTCTTCTCTAGCTCCTCTAAGACAGCAAAGTCAGGATGGAAGGAGGGTTTTTTGGAGATACTGGTCTCTGTTGAATGGAAAGCCTTCCACGGCTGTTGATAGACAAGATAAAGTCTTACCCAAGAGGACAAGGAGAGGTTTGACAGGAGTCTCCTGGTTGCTCCAGATCCTTCTCCCAACTCAAGTCACCACTAAGCCTATGGCAAGAAACCTCCACATGGTGAACAAGCCCTATGAGACCCAAGCTGCCCAAACCCATCCACTGGGACCCCATTATCACTGCTCCCATCAGTGCAGCCCTGAGCCTCACTTTGCTCTTGAAAGCTGCTCTCAGGTGCCCATAGCTGAGGTTCTATAGACCATTGGTTGGGTTCTTCCTCCCCCTTGACATGTTGCGTTGCTTTGAGGGGCTGTTTGAGATATGGGATGATGAGGAAGGTGTAAGTCACAATCACAGAGGCAGAGACTGAGGTGACACTGAGGCTTGAAGAGATAGTGATTGGGGCATCTACTCCACGCAGTACCACCATGAATACTGCTTGAATCCCACAAGGAATCTGCCTTTCTGTGTCTCACCATAGTTGAGATGGAGCCCAACATGCTGCTGTGATGGTTGGGGAGCATATGGTCCCCTGCCTGGCTAATACAGGAAGCCTGGCAAGAGCAGCTCACATGGGGACATCTTCCCTTTGGTCTTCTAAGGCTGCCTGAGTTGAGTGTTCAGCTCAGTTGGGTTGCCCAGACGTAGGTGTCTGGAGTTGTTTCAGATGCCCCAGGGTATCTGAGATATCTCATAGAGCAGGTCTTTAGTAGTTCACCCACACCTTGTGCCATTCAGGGCAGGCTGAGCCATCAGCAACGACATGGAGGGACCCTAACTCAACAAGCCAGATGTACACCCACCCGTGCATGAGCCAGACCCATCACCACCTCAGTCCTGCTCCCCGCCCAGGTAACACTGGACTCCGCGCTTGGAGGATGAGGATGATGACGGACAGATGAATCCCCTCCTTTCATGCCACCAGGACCCCAGTGAACAACACCACTGTTTCCACTGCTGATTTCTCTATGAGAAGCTGCAGGTTTCTTCCTTGCCTCTGCCACGTCGATCCTAACCCTGCCTGCCCTCCCTTACCCACTCTCACGTGCAGCGACGGGCTCAGACTAGCTCCATTCCCAGCAGCAGCTACAGCAGCTTTCTGAGTCACCCCGACATTCCCGCGTGCCCCAGAGAAGATGGGATTGCAACTGCTCAGCTCAGGGCCTTTGCCGCCTGTTTGCATCACCAAGCTCCCCTTGGAATGGGGAATTAAGCCTCTATATCCCAGCTTAGCTCCAGAGCAGATCTCTTCCCTGCCCCACCTCCTGCTAATTCTGAAAGCAATTTAAAAAATGTCCTGGAATCAAACCAATGCTCTGTGTGGAAAAAAAAAAAAGAAAAAGAAAAAAGGAAAGCATAAGAAATACAAAAAAAATGACAACAGAAAAGAAGAAAAATAATAGGGAAAAGAAAAAGAAGAAAAAGGAAAAGAAAAAGAAAAAAAGAAAAAGGGAAAAAGGAAAAAGAAAATTAAAAGAAAAAAAAAGAAAAGGGAAAAAGAAAAGGCAAAGGCAAATTAAAAAGAAAAAGAGAAGCCAGATGCTGTTTGCTCCCTGGCACTGCATCTCTTGCATGTGTTCACACCAACTTCCTATGAGGATGCATAAATGAGAGAGGAGAAGTGACCCCCCTTCAATCAGCATGAAATGCCACCTCAGCCCATGCCACCCCATCTCCAATGGAAACCCTGCGACATCTAAATTGAAGCAGGTTCCACCTGGTTCTCCATGGGGAGACGTACGCACAGGCAGAGGACAATTCATCAGCGCTATCTCAGGTACCGATCTCCAGTGATTCACCCTCTGCAGGTGTCTCTTCCTCACCTTTGATTATAACGGGAGTCTTTGATATCTCAGCCTTCATCGTAGACAGGTCCTACCTGTGCGGCTGCTTTTGAGCGCCTCGTTCGAGGCTGATCTGGAGGGTAAATCAGGAAAAATGCTGAGAATGATCAGAAGCCGACGGAAACACAGCCTTGTGCAATCTCTGCAAGGACTTTAGGGAAGAGGAAGCAAAAGGAGCAGCAATTGCTGCTTTGTGTCAAAGTCTGCTGAAAAAAGGAGTATACTAACCCCTCTGTCTGCTGGGGTAAGAGAAGAAGCCAAAAGCTTGAGCAGCGTGTAGCAAGCTGGGTCCTATCCAGGCTATCACACCATGGAGCAACTTTTGTGCCTTGAAGAGCCTAAAATGGAAGAGGAATAGAAATCTCAGAGTCCCAGACAGCAGCTGGAAACCAAAAAAATACTTAGATAAGTTTTCCTATGATTGCACTACACGAAATATCAATCAAAGCCTACCACCAACCTCTCTATGAGGAATATGTCATCTGAGGTGGTTTAGCACTGGCCTTGGAGCCAAAAATGTTTGTTCTTCTCTGTCTCTAAAATAATTGGCATATTACAGTCACTTTTAGTTGAATAGCTCTTGAGAATGACCCAACCTCAATCACCCTTAGTGCTGTACAATCTGCACCATGTAAAATGGGTTTGCCATGTCCTCCGAATAGAGGAGCATAGACAAGGTCCACTTGAGAAACTCTGACCTTTTCCCCCAGGGACTCAGAAACAGATGAATTATGAACAGAGGTTGGCCAGCCTTGTGGTGAAGAGGAGCCGAGATGTCCTGCATCCCACGCCTGTGGCTTCATGGCAAAGCCTCCAAACACTTGTGCTGTTCTTGGCCCAAAAGCTTTGTAGCTGCAGGCCCCAGCAATGCAGGGAACCGTAGGCTGCATTAAATTTGCCCAATCCCACAGACTCTTCGAAAAAACCAAGAAAGAAAGAAAACACCCCATCCCGGAATGGCAAAGGCAAAAGCTAAGGAGAAAGACCTTGGGTGGCAAAACCACATGTTTATAGCCCTTAGGCTTTGACAGATCATTGGCTTTAGAGCCCTTCCAGCTCCAGAGAAGGAGGAGGCAGCCAGCTCCCAAAAATATGTCATTGCCAGCACTGTGAGAGACACATTTTTGGCAGGCCAGCTCACGAAGACAGGCCCTCTGTCACCACAAAGTGCTCATCGGCTTGCCCACATGTTGACGACAGCTTCGAGGCTCTCTTGCCTCCTTGGAGGCTTTTCTAAGAGGAAGGATGCTGAGCTGTGTGTGCACTACAGTTTGTGGGTGTAAATACTCCCTGCATGCAGAGAAGAATGTGAAAAACCTGAGCCCACAACCTTGTTGAGTCATTGGCCATGGCAAGCAAGCACGGGCCGAGCTGCCGCCCAAGCCCTGAGCCTCTTGCACTGGTAGGGTGGTTTTCTGTCTTGTTTTGGCCTCCCTCAACGGAAATCCTTGATTTGACCGTCTGGCACCAGGGAAAGACTATGGAGAAGTTTGGGCTTTGTCAGAAGAAAGAGGTTTCCTGGAGTCCATGCATCTTGGGTGACCCAAAGGAAGAGAAATACCCACCTGCAGAGTAGAGCTTTGCATCTTTCAAGAGCAGCCACATCTGTGGGAGTCATCTCCAGACCTACGAGCACATCTGCTCTGTGCTGGAATGCTCCTTGCAGCAGCTGGGAGAGGGATGTGCTTCACGTACCACATGTGTCCCATCCCACAGCTGCATGAGTTGTGGCCAGGATAGGCGTAGGGGTTCTTTGGGCCTTGAACCTCCACCAGCGAAGGGACAGATGTTCAACATCCCAGTTTGTGACCCTCAGCTCCCCCTTAGAGCTGCCCCAGGACCCCACCTGATGGCATTCCCATGGGAGGTGGCAAGTGGAGAGTCTCAGAAGGATCCAGGAGTGGCTGCAGGTATCACATTTGCAAAGCAGGGATATATCCAGGAGGAAAATCATGCAGATTCCTGTGTGAGCAGCAGGGAAGCATTTTGGACATTAAATGCTGTTGCAGATGGGTGATGCACCAGGCTGGGATGAAATAATATGAGAAATAGAGGGAGACAGTTGAAGATAAAGGATGAGTGGATAAGCAAATGGAAGATGAAGCCCTCAACAACCTTGTCTAACCCCATAGATGACCCTACTTCCAGCAGGAGCTTGGGCCAAGGAGCCATCCAGCCCATATGATCCAATAATCCCATCCAACACTATCCCAACGGTATAACTCTAAAGCACACTCCTGCCTCTCTTTGCAGGAGCTGTTGCACAAGGGAAGGAGTTAGCAGCACGCGAGGCACTAAATAAAAGGCACAAAATCCTTGTCTGGTTCCCCCCCGCCGGCGTTTTGGAGCCATCCCAGCCCCAGAGGCTTGAACGCATCCCGGGGAGAGCCTGGAACAGGTCCCTGCCTTGTGGTCGTGATGGGCTGAATCAGCTCAAGGCAGTTCTTATCCTGACATGTCTAATTGATACCTTGGGTCCAAGGTGTCATTAAAACGCTTGGATAATCGCTACGGCTACAGAAAGCCGGACTGTCAGTTCAGGGAGGGTGATTAATGTTCCCAAAATCCAGCGTGGGGTGTGGGAAGGGGGAAGTGGAGGGGGACAGGAGCTGGAGCAGCCCCAGTGGGTCCCTATAGGGATGGTCCCTGGGGTGGCGGGTGTCCTCAGGGGGTCAGCCCCAGCTCCTCCAGCCTGGCCAGGCTGCACACTCTGTGTTGGCACTCGTAGGCTCGGCGGGTGATTACGACCTCTCGTTTAATCTTCTTTTATTAGCATCAAACACCCAAAGTCTTGTAAGTACATGTGTTCTCCTATTGACGCGAGGGAGCCTTTGATGCTGATTTACGGCAGCGAGGTGCAGCCAATCTATAATTGTACCCTAAAAATGGGGATATTAAGGAATTAAAGGCATTTCTTCAGCGCCAAGCGAGCCGAACCCCTTTCCTCCACCGTCCTGTGACACTTTGCTGTGTGTTTCCCAAGGAAGGGGGGTCAGAACCATGGAGAATGTACCCTTCGGTTAAGCGAACAAGTGATTGCCCCAAAACCCTTGTCGTTGGACCTGCAAAAGCAAGAAAACCTGTGGAAAAAGTTGCTTGGCTATAGCCAGGAAGGGAAAAATCCTCATTAAACCCCATACTAAGGCATGCAGAAGGAAGAGGTTGGAGGAGACCCTTTATGCGTCATCTTTGGGCGTCCAGGCTCCTCCAGTTCCTCGTGCCACCGTGATGGGCTGGAGGCATTGGCAGCGCAAGAAACAGGTCACTGCTGCAGCGTTTCTTGGCAGAAGAGACTTTGCTGCTGCTGAAGAGGCAGGTTGGAATATAGGCCACTGAAAGCGGAGCAGATTTAGTTAAAGGCATCTATTTTCTTCTTAGCACTGAGTTAAACTCCACGGCAAGTAGGTCACCCCATACTTTCTGCGGCAGCAATCGCTCCGGGACCTGCTGGCTGCCTCCATTCTAGGAGAGGTTTTTGGCACTACCTGTTGGCATCTTGGCTCCTTCCCATGATCTGCAGACACTGGATGCAGTCCCATACTGGCTGCCAGTGATGCAGAGGGACGCGGTGTCTGTCCCTGCTGTCACCCCGCTCTCATTCAGGCTTGCCTGTGCCCACAATCCAGCCTTCGTTCATCAGAGCTCCCTGGCTGTAACATAGGCGGGTACCCCAGCGACCTGGGCCTGCTCCAGCTGTCCTCAGCATCCTTTGGAGTCCCCAAAGAGAAATAGATGCCTCCAGTGCGTGGCTCCCTCCATCCTGAGATAGGCAGTTTGGAGAAGGTGGCCAGGGTACCCTCTGGGCGCTGCACGCTGGGTGATGGCAAAGCCCAGGTGATGGGAAATGGGGTGTAATAGGGCATCTCAGGGCACAGGGACAGGATTGTGCCATGGGCTTGAGGTAGAGCTCGCTGGAATCCCTTTTTGAGCTCTTTGGGTTTGGGAGAGAACTATTCTGGGGCCCTATCCCCTCTTGTCTACAAATGACTCATACCAAAGCCCATTTGCCTGCTGTATCTCACTTCAGGGCTCCCTGCAACCTATTTGAGCAAGCAGAGTGCTGGTTTAGAGATGGGGAAACTGAGGCACAGCATGCATATAAGACTAATTCACATCAGGGCGCTGGGGACAGCAGGCAGCACAGGGCAGAGGCCGGGTGGAAAGAGCACCCGATGATGTCAAATTAGACAACCACGTTCCAAACCCTTTTGCTCTTCTTTGGGTTTCTTTAGGTCTGTGTTTTTCTGCTTTCCACCAGTATTTTTCCCCCTCATTTCTTCCAACGGGTCATTTACTGAGTCAGAGATCCCCCGAGCGATGAGCTCATGGAGCGGCTGGCGCTCAGCAGACCTGGGGGGACAGGGACGCGCCACAACCAGCTCCGACCCCGCTGTGCCCCACTCACGCCAGGATGCTTGCTCCAGCATGGGGGCACCCCACAGGCAGATCCCATGGGACTGAGCCTCACCTGGAGGCACCAAGGCCCGGGGGGACCTCGCTGTCATGCTTCCCACCCTGCAGACGGCTTCAGCCGACTGCATCCACAAGCAGCAGATTTACAACCAGCCCGTCGTCATTCACTGTCAAATTAACAGCTTAGTCAAAACAGGAGAAAGAGCCGCACGCTTCCTTAGCCCCCTTTCCCTAAATATTCCCTTTTTCCCCTTAATAGAAGCCTCCTGGAGCTGCTTTTTCTCTCCCTGGCCTCAAACCAAAGCTTTTGGTGGTAGGAGCATCCCGTTCGGGATGGCCCATCCATGCAGAAACCCCCCTGCCTGGGCACGTCAGATTTATACCATCTTCGAAACATAAATGTCAAGTGATGGGGCTGCGTAAATTACTTTTAATAAGAATAATGCTGTGTCTCACTGGCGTGTTAATACATATATTACCCATGCTGAGCGCAGAGGGCTCAGCAGGATGCTGAGCATTTAATACACTTGTTCAAAATGCTCATCAGAGAGAAATCAGTGTCTCCCACTGGCAAACCCTAATGTGCGCAGCTCAAGCGTTGAGCAGTTAATGCTCTCTAGCTGGGTCACAGGCATGTATCCCCCACAGCAGCCCCACCACTAGCTTGCTTGGGGCTGGCACAAAACCCCCCTATAAAACTAAAGACATCAGTTATCAGGTCAAGACGAGGATTTGAGGCTGGTGTTTGGGGTGGGCAGAGCTTGAGAGCAGAGGACACAAATGCACAAAGGTGTCTGCATCCCAAAGGGACTAAACCAGGATGAAACCACGCTTGTTTCCCCAAAATCCAAGTGGGAAAGGTGCTCCAGCACTAATCCCCTAAATAGCCCCCCCCTTAATCTTCCCCTATCTAAATACCTAGAGTTTCCAGGGCCCCTTTTAGCAGCCTCCTGGGTCTGCCCATTCTGAATGAAGGGCTTTGAGACTCTCAAGCCTTCTTTCTCTTTTGGAGAGTGTTTTTCTTGCCAGAGTCGCATGCAGGCTGTGAAGCATGAGCTCCACCATCGCCTCATTGCATTCACGGGCTGGAGGGCTCAGGAAAAGGATTGATTTATGATTCCCTAGAAGTGATTTATGCTCTTTGCAGTGCGGAGTGGCAGAGTCCCCCCACACACTCACACACGCACCCCCCTTCTCTGTTGAAAGCTTGAAGATGGATTCATAGGCAGCCTCCAAACAAACAAGACAAGGGGCTTCCCCCCCAGCCCTCCAACCGCCAGTGCTGCGACTGTAATTACCCAACCTGTAATCAAGGTAATTTGCATCCAGCACGACCCAGAGTTGCACATGCCCAGCAGAATTTTCCAACCCTCTGCAATCCTGCAGAGCTGGGCGAAAAGTTTTATAAGGAAAACCCTGGCACGTCATTGTATCCCTTGGGATCTTGCGCAAGAAGAGCCTGGCATTTGGGACGGCAGCGGGAGAGGGTGCAATCCAGCTGGATTTAAGTATTAACTTAAATTTAGGAGGTGCTGAGCCATCATTCCTAGATGTGGGGTTTCTCCTCCAACTACGCATCCCCATTTTGCCCAGATCCGCCTGCAAAAATCCCTACTGAAATCTTTCGGCTGCTTTCCTAAAGGAATTATCGCTCGTGCTCTGTGTGTGTCCGTGTGAGCTGGTGTATGAATTCCCACCTCTCTATGGCTTTTAGACCTGTTGGCTGTATTAATATCAGTACTGAGCTAAAGGTCTCAAAGGTAATTAAAATCCTGCAGTATTGATGTAACCAGGTGAAGGCAAGGGACAGTATTTCTACCTCAGGGAGGTCTGGGTGAGCTCCACACCAGTGTAACCTTTGGAGCCTCCCTGCCAAAGAGAGATGTTGATGCTGCCCAAAGCCCAGCAGAAACTTCACCCAGAGCCCGGATCCTGCTGGCAAAGGGAAAATCCATTTCTGAGGTCGTGCTTTACGGTTAGTGAGACTTCACTCAAAAAGGCAAGCTATGAACTTCTGGCAACCATGTTTCCTCCATCCCAGGACTCATAAATAGCTGCTGGCTCAAATAGCACCCTAAAAACACAGGCATCATGTCCTGGGGAGCTTCCACCCAACCTCAACTCACCTTCAATGCAACCATTCCTAATGATGGCATGACAAGCCATGGTTTGCCATCACCTTGCTGGGCCGTGAACACAAGCAAGGGGCCCCTCTCCATCATCCCCAGTAATCCTCTCCTACTGGTTCTAGGGGGACCAGTAGCGGGATGATGATGTGATGCTTGTGCCTGAGCAGTGCTAGAGCCTGGGCTACGAGGAGCGAGCCACCAGCTCCCTCCTGGCTCATAAATCACCATCCGTCCCGTGGCTCGGCATTATCATTCATCTT
Organism: Psittacula echo; assembly: GCF_963264785.1. NCBI lineage: Eukaryota > Metazoa > Chordata > Aves > Psittaciformes > Psittacidae > Psittacula > Psittacula echo. Next base: position 1,897,510 of record NC_137762.1, read on the forward strand.
TGAGTCCTCACAAATCAATGTGGTTGATGGCTGCCGTGTGTGGAACACCGCTTTTTTTGCTGGATAACGCGGCATTAGGAGCTGGAGGGAGAGACCATTTTCAAAAGCTGCCAGTAAAGTGTTTTACAGGACGGCCAGTCATTTATTTTCAGATAAATGAGCTCAGCAAAGGGATGACAGGAGGAAAGTGAATGCGCCCGTTCCCACTTCCCCCCAATTGAGTTATTTGGCTGAGCAGTAATTGTTGGTTTCTCCTTCAAACCTTCTTTTCATGGTGCTCTGAGCATCTCTACACAATTGCAGCAGCCACCATGCAGGGATGGGTTGAGCCTCTGAGACTTGCCTGGGGTTTAAATCTGGGGTGTTGAGCCCTCAATGTGTGCAGCTTCTTGTAATGGGAGATGAGGATTTACACTGTGATTAGTCAAAGGGCAGCAACTCTTGGCTTGGAGTGGAAGAGCCGAAGCATCTGCAAAAGTAGAAAGGAAGCATGGCCTAGCTTTGAGCTCCTTGAAGTCCCTCATGGTAGGACCAAGAGCATCTGCCATTTTGCAGGATGAGCTTGAGGCTTGTTGGAGTCAATGGGAGAACTTGCAGCCTGTTTCTGATGGGTCTTCCGTGGGATCAGGCTTTGCTACCACTGAAGGATGCCTATAGATAAATCATCTCCTGCACCCAGCACTTGGCTTCTCCAGAAAGGATCTGGGCTGGTTTCTTGGCCCCATAAGGTCACTGTGAAACATTACAGGATGCAGAGAGTGAACTCAGGCTGAGCAGCCAGAGCCTGCCTGCTCCCTCCCCACTCAGCTCCATGTCAAGCTGAACCCAGTCAAACCAGCCCAGGCTGGAGAAGCTGCAAAGCTCCATTCGCACTCCTGACCTGGTGGTCCCTCCTGGAGTTGGCAATCCCAGGTGGAGGCCAGCTGGGCACCTCTTTCTGCAGTTTATCCCATATTTAACCAGTCTACAATCAGTTCCATAGCCTCCAGAGCGTGCGGCTGGTGGGTTAGACCCTTCTCTCCTCCTCCTCTTTCCTTATGGAAGGAGTTACAGGTACAGAGGAAAGTTATTCCCATTTCAGATGCAGTTTCTGCAGGATGCCCAACATTGTTTGCTCCATGCTGGTCTTCCTGTTTGATTGTCCAGGGACTGCCAAAACCTATCAGGGGCAGGTGGTGTCTTTAATTTGATGAATGGACCTAACTGGAAAAAAATAGGTATATTTTTCCAGCTTTTGTCAGACCACCAAAGCATTTCCCAGAAGAGGCACCCCTGGCCTCCATTAGCTCATCCCTAAGTACAATCCTCCAAGCTTATAAATTTTTCTAATGCAGAATCTCTGGGGAAGAGGGATGAAATACAGCCCTGGCTGTTACAAAATGGGAGATGTTAAAACCTGTTGCTCACAGGGAACGTTGACTCTCAAGTGCTGGAAGAGCAGCTCAGACATATCTCCATGGGGAAGGCTTTCTGCTCGTGCCAAGATAACCAACCGGGTGATTTGGTCCCATCCCACCTCATTGACTATAACTTCAGGATAAGAACCACTTGGCTCTGGTGGAAGGGAGCCTTGAGGTGCGGAGTCCTCTGCTCATTCGCGGGTTTGGTTTGCTTTTACGAGCTTAAAAACAGCTCAGTAAATGCTTCAGAGCCATGTAATTCCCAGCAACCCCAAATCTACCTGTCAGACAGTGATAAAACCATCGCACCCGTTGTTAGAAAGCCTTTCAGCTGGAGTTGTCAAAGTGTTTTGCCAGGGAAATCACAGCCGTTAGCTTCATTTTATAGAATAAGAAATTAGAGCACTGGGAGGGGAAATGATGTGGCCGAGGTCACAAGTGAGTTGATGGCAGAGCCAGGAATGAGCACACAGCAGATAAGGTAGAACAAGAAGATGAATGGCTCCCAACCCTTTCCTGAGATGGGATGTTGTGGCAATCAACCTGGATTTGTGTGAAAAGATGGAGCCATGTTAGGAAATGTGTCCAGCTCGGTAGGAATGGTCCTCTCCTGTTGATGCACATCCTTGCCACTCCTTGGATTTGCCATTTGGAGAGCAAAGCAAGGAAAGCAAATAAAAATCCATGGATAAACCGTTCTTCTACCTTCCCACCCAGCAAATGCAGCTCCGTCTGTCCCATATGTGGGAAGAGATGGATGCAGGTGCTGAAGCAGGCGCGTTCCACAGAAATACACAGCAGAGGACATTCTTGAAGAGGGACCTGAGCAGTCAGAGAGGTTAATGGTTCATTCCAGATTTGGGGGTTTACATAACATAAGGAATATGGTAGTGCTCTTTGGAATGATCCTCATCTCTGGTGTCTGCAGCAAGGTGCACTGCTTTGGCAAGAAACAAGGTGAGAGTGGGTATGGCTCATCCCCAGGGCTTAGTCATGGAGTTAAAGGGTGGTGTCATCAACACACAATAAGAAAACTCCCTGGTCTGAGTTTCATCCCAGCATAATGACAGGGGTAGATTGAACTGGCTTTGCCTCCCCAGAGGTCTTGAGTTTCCAGAAATCCCATTTATTGCCCTTCTCCAGGCTCTGGAAGAGGAAGAAGATATTGATATAAGAAGATAATGCATAAAGCATTGTGGTGGCAAGACCTTGTAGGGGAGAGCTGAGACACCCGATTCAAATCCAGGCTCATTGTACAAGGAACAGGGCGAACACAGGACCAAAGAGAAGATGATCATTAAGAAGGGCTTCATTTACCCAACTTCACAGCTCTTCTGTGTCTTCAGACATGATGAAGCCAAGGATGTCCCAAATCCCAGACACCCTCAGCTTGGCTGGGCTGGTGTCATCAGGTGCTGCGGCTGGTTTGAAGCGCTGCAGAACTGGTTCATGTGTGACTGGCCTGGCAGCTCCTGCCTCTCCGGGTGGATAAAGGGGTGAGCTTGCTTTGCCATCCCCTCAGCTGACTCCAGTCACCCTAATCCATCGTGATGACGCCAAGGTAATGCGTATTTTGCTGGGAGGAAGCACACTGTGCAATGCTTTGATACCCAAGCTCCAAAATCCCAGGGTGAAATCATGATTGCCTGGATGGCACAGCTTCATTGGTGATGGTTTTTACTCAGGTCCCAAGATCTCCAGGGAAGGAATAAAGCTGTCTTTAATGGTGGCACTTCGGCTATACATCGGGTCTGACCCTTTGAGATGCTGAAGCCAAGCATGGAGACACTTTGGTGCCTGTACATATGAAACCCAAAGCCACAGTTGGCTTTTCCAATGTCTTTTCCTTCCACCCATCCTTCTGTCTTATTTTTAGCTCACCAGACAGAGACTTCAAAAGAAAATCTCTTTGCAAACAGAAAGTCGAGCCTGGCTCATCTTGGCAGAGGTTGTTTCGAGGTGGATTTGCTGCGCGTGGGTATGAGCAGCCATCAGCCTTTGTGAATCACAGGGTTGCAAATGCTGTGTAAAGGCCCACTCCCCAGAGCCGAGCGCTGTGATTCAGGGAGCAGCAGCGTGCACGAGGCTGTGCCTGCTCCAGAGATTTTGGAGCTTGCAACCTATTCCCTACAAGCAAACCCGAGGTTTGCATGAGATCTTCCAACTCAGTGGGCATAAACTCCATCAGATCCCAACCAGGTGGGGATTGAGGGTGGTCAGTGACCTCTGGTGGGATCCAGCTGTTGAGATTTCCAAGAACCAGGAACCTAATTCCCACTGATATGGGCTGGGGACAGGGAAGGCCTTGAGGAATTGAGCTCTGAAATCCTGGAGGAACCAGGAACTGGGCCTGAAGAATCAATTCACAAGTTTGAGGATGTGGAATAAGAAGGAAACAGAAGAAGGAAGAGCAAAGAAAAAAAACGAAGGAAAGGAAAGGAAAGGAAAGGAAAGGAAAGGAAAGGAAAGGAAAGGAAAGGAAAGGAAAGGAAAGGAAAGGAAAGGAAAGGAAAGGAAAGGAAAGGAAAGAGGAGTACTTCCTTTAATGCTAGTAAATTGAATGCCCTGGAGGAAAAAATACCCATGAGTTCCCTCCCCAGTGTTTGTTTTTGAAAATATTGTTGCTAAACATGAGCCATGGGCCAAACCCAACTGGGCGTAAATTGGCTCTGCCCCAAACACTTCAAAGGAGCCAGGCTTGCCTTACACCACCAACACTCTTGGCCCAAGGAAGACTTTTTCTTGGCAGTCGGAGCTTCCAGCCACGCCAGGGCTCAGCTCAGCCCTGGCCCGAGAGTGATGCTCTGATGAAAGCTCCCTTCATTTGGCTCCACAGCCCAGCACCATCCCAGGCATCAGCACTGGTGGAGCTGGCAAACACACCAGCTCTCGGGTTGGGTTTACTTTGCTCCTTGCATGAGGCAAGCTGGGCATTTCATTAATGACAATTAATGCATTAATTATCCAGAGGTCAGAATAATATCTGCAGATCTAAATGGTACCGTGGATGCGTGCAAGGGAAATCACATTTGGGTTTCGGTGTGCAGGAGGGGAAACTAAGAAGTTTTGCATGGCTGTGTGTGCACAAGTGTTGGCTGTTGGCTTCAGAAAGGCAGGAGAAATCCTTCTTCTGGCTCTAGCACTAACCTAAAAGATCCACGTATGTGTTGAAGAATAAACCACTTTAAGTCGTGGGATTAAAAAGGGAATTTACCTTTTATTTCTATAGCTGCTCTCATCACTGCTCGTCCCAGCTCGTGTAAATCGGAGCCCCTGTGACGAGTTGGGACTTATCGAGGCAGGCTTTTTGCTACTGCCAAAACTCAATGGGAAAAGGCGATAGAATGGGAAAGGTGATGACATGGAATGACCCCTTCTTGCCTGTTGCGGCGGGGTTTGGTGTAGTTTCTCCCTAGATCACCTTTGGACCAAGCAGCTTTGCACCTTGGCCGTGTGAAGGGAAATAAAATGCTCCTATGGGACTGGAGCAGAGGGGTCACACACATCCCTCCAGGTTTAGAGAGAAAGGATATAAAGCAAAAGAACAAAGTTCTTTATCTGATTCTATATTCTTTGTTATAACAAAGCCTTCCCTCCCTCCTTTGGCCAACTTTGGCTCCAAATGCCAGGGTGAAACAGGCAGGAGAGATTTGCCCCCCAAAACATCCCTCCCGTTATCTACCTGCCCCCAGTCTCCCCAGCAAGCAGTTTCCAAAGGATCCTGCCCAAATTTCATGCCCTGAAACACAGTGAGATTGGAGACAAGGGAGATGACCTTTTTCTGCCTTACGTCTAAGCAAATTAGGGGCCAAAGGGTTAATTCCTTCTTGGTTTAGGCCCTTTTGAAGTTGCTGAGATGAACAGGCACTTCTGAAACTGTTCCCTTAGTGATTTTCCAAGCCTTTGGAAATGGCATCCCTGGGTTTGAAGTCCCTTGGCCATTTGCTGCCATTTTTCTCCTTACTGACTCGGAAAGTTTTGTTCTAGCAGTGGAAATAAATAAGACAAAAATGTCCAAGAGAAGGGGAAAAAAAACACAGATTTGGGGGAGGGGAGAAAGGTCTGGGAGAGGAATATTTCCAGAGGCAGCGAGTCATGGGAAAAATCCGTTGTTTGACTGGAAAACAGATTTTTAACCATGCGAGACACTGCGGAGTGGGAAGGTTCCTTCAGCCTGGACAACCAAAGGCATATTTAGTCGTGGGAGTGTGTGAGTGAGTTGCTTTTCTTTTTTAGCTCTTGTTAATCAGTTCACATAACAACAACCGATCCCATTGCCCTCCGCATTTCCATCCAGCCAAACCTCTCCAACGGCTCCCAGGGCATTTTCATCCCATTTCACCCATCCCTCCATCCCTCTTACCTCTCTCTGCTGCTTCCAACCCCAGCACCCCACTTTCCTGGCCTTATTTTCCTTTTTTTTAACCAAAATCAATTCCCTCAACTGCAATACTTAGTTAATATTATGGAGTCCCCTCCAGCCATCAAGTTTTAAGCATAACCCCAGTCCGGGTCAAGAGGGAACTTTCTTTAAACCCAGTAAAAGTACCATTTTCCTACCAAGAGGACTATTTCATAGAAGCATGAGTCATTTCTCTTCCTGTTGACATGTTTTATTTTGTTGAATTTACGCCTGACAAATTTAGGAGGCAAAGAATGAGCTTGAACATCTCGTAAGGGCAGCGATTTTTCATACAGGGCTGTTGTGAGCGGGAGGCATTTGAGGCAGAATAAATCTCTCCGTGCACAGGGAAGCACATGGGGGAGAAAACTAACCAACAACCCTACAAGGTGGTAAATTGTAAAGTTGTTGTTTTATAAAAAGCCCTCAAAAGTCCCCAAGCTGTAGCTGGTTTTTAGGAAATCCAATTTTCTTTGGCAGCTGGGCAAGAAGAAAGGGGAAATAAAGAACAACAACAAAAAGTCAAGTGAAATCTTCCCACCAAGAAATAATTTATCCAAGATTCCATCTGCAGGCACATCCAAAAGCAATTACAGGAGCCTCATTACCATTATTTATTGAACCACCCCCTCTAGCTAAAGGAAAAGCAAAATACATAACTAAAATGAGAGGAAAAGGCCTCTTATAAATACAGTTAAGAGTCCATAACGGCTGCCGGACGATGTAAGGGAAAACCAACAAAGAAACCACATTGGAAAGTAAATTAAATCCTTGCATGGTGCCTTGGAGGCAGGGGGAAATCAAGAAGGTCAAAGCCAGTTGCATGTCCAGGAGGTCCTGGCTGGGTTCAGATGCCTTTAGACCTCCTCCTCCTACTCCTCACAGGGAGAGAGAGGAAGGCTCTGCTCTGTTTTGCAGTGTTTTACTCTTCAGTACACAGACAAGACAGACAAAATACCCTGGAAACGTAATAAACAACCTGGGAAATACACAGAGAACATATTCCAGAGGATACGGAGTGTTGTTGTAGGGCCAGGACATTGCTGACCCCTTTCTCTCACCATGCATGTGATGAGAGAATGTCCAAGGTCCACATTTGCACATAGGGCACATTGGGATGGATGGATGGATGGATGGATGGATGGATGGATGGATGGATGGATGGATAGATGGATGGATGGATGGAAGGATGGATGGACAGACAGACAGGCAACCCTAAGTGGACCTTCCCTTTCATTTAATTTCTATTCAGAATTTTCTTCGGAGACCCTTGGGTCTGCAAAGAGCACCCAAGATTGAAAAAAAACCAACAACTTTGCACGGAAGAAGAATTCAATATTTTCCATAAAAACCAATATTTATCCCAAAAATATCATCTGGGGATGAAACCCTGTGTGGAAACCCAGCTCATTGACAATAGATATGTGCGCTTATTTCCATGTTGACTTGTATCGCCTCAACACTGCTCCCTGATTATCTTCTCTCCCAGTGACCTTCTTTCTGGTGACCCACAGGAACCACAGGCCTCCACAGGTGAGCACCTAAGAAGCTGCAGAGAAGACCAGGTCGTCCAGAAGAAGCAGTATTTCTTACTCCATACATCCTGCTGTGGGAAAGGGAGTCCTTTCTTCTATGTTTCTCCTTCCCAGCTCCCACTTCCAGCAAACCTGATCATCAAGAAGTAAAACAGGGGTTTCCCAAAGAGAACAAAATTCCACAACACCTTTGAAGTCATTCTTCTAATGCATATTTTGTACAACAGACCTCCTGGTCTTGAACCCATTTGGTATCCCCTCCTGTACATAATCCTCCTCTGGGTCTTTCCCTCCTACCCAGCATTTGAGGCATGTGCCGGTGATCTCTGGAGTTGGAGGTTTCAACCTCAATTGGAGTCTCATGTACCTGGGAAGGGAAATAAAGTCTCATTTTTCACCAGCTGCATTTTCCACCAGGTTGGTACAGATGATGCATTTGAGCAGGGCGATAGGGACATCAGGAGAAGAGGAGAAGGGCCAGGAACGCAGTGGTTGCACAAAGAGATGGGCAGTGAGTGATATGTATCCACCTCTAAGGGACACTGCAGATCTGAAGAGAGGATGCACCCACACATCACCTCTACACCCCAACAGAGGATTACAGATACAACTGCGTGTCACAGAGGCGACAAACCCAGCGTGGCTTCCGAAAGTGCACGGTTGTTATTTAAAGGGGCCGGGGACGACAGGGCAGAACGATACGCATTGCTTGGGGCAAAAAAAGGGGGAATTGGGGCTGTACAAACACTGCACGGGAAGGTGGAGTAGGAGGAGGCGCCCATACGCGCCCGCGCAGCTCCACCAATGCGCTATTTCCACCGTCGCGGGAAGCAGTAGATGTTCCCGGCGTTTCCCATCCTTCCAAAAATGCGATTATTTAGGGTTTTTCCTGAAAAAAAATCAGGATGCGGCGGGGAGGGGGGGGTATGTGTGTGTGTGATCGGCGCTACAGGTGCCGGGGGGCAGAGTCCCATCCTCCGCATCCCCGGCTGAGCCTGGAAACGCTCATCGCCTTAGTCATAGGTCACCGGGAAGGCTCCGAGTTAAGACATGCACGAATCATCATGGAAATCTCTCCCCATTCCCACGGGAGCGAGCTGGCACCTAACCACCCGTGCAGGGCCGCTTTCCTGGCTTTTTACTAGTAGTATTATTTTGTTTTATTACTATTATTATGTTTTCCTCTTAGGAAAGCTCAGAGTAGATCCATAATTCTACCCTCTCTCCCTTCCAAAATAGCCCATCGATGGGTTTTAAAGCAGCCTCCCGTCTGGGGAGGTGAAAGGCAAAACCTTAAAGGGAAAAGAAAATCAAGCCCGGAGAAACGATTCCCTTCCTTAAATAAATTATTCCCTGTTCAAAGCCCGGCGCTGCGGTTTCGCGACTGATAATGATCGAATACTTCTTCAATCAGTGCTTTGCTTTCCTACATTAATGGGTATTTAAATGAGGAATAAAAGAAATGGACTGAGTAGGAAGGCGTGTGCGCACTCAGGAGCAGATAGTTCCAAGGTTGGATCTGAAACTGAAATTCCCGAAGGAAGGACATGTATAAATATGCCCTGAAAACATAAAAACAAACGATTTTTATTTAAGAGTTGGTGCTTTTTGTGTCCTTGCAGAAAACCACAACTTTAAGCATCGAGGACCTTTTCCAGGACCTATTTCATCTCTTTAAACCGGAGTTTCTTATTTTCGATGCATTTGCCCCTCAGTGTTTGCAGTCTTTGTCCATCAGGTAACTTATCTGTAAGAGAAAAGCTTTCTGGGAGGGAAAAAGGAGAAACTTCATTTAAAAGGATGTTTTAGGGCTTGTTCGCTTTTTTCTTGTTATCTCCGAGAAAGATATTGAGCTGGTTTATGAATTTCTTTAATGAAATCCATTTCTTTCACATAAAACCCTCCGAAACTACCTGTACAGAGCATCAGGTGAAAAAAACCACTCATGACACTTCGTGGTCGGACACCGGAGGGTGATGGCTTCCCGATTTTGCCCATTTTCACTGATTTTTGTGGAATTCTTGAGCCCAAAGTGGCGTCAAACGCTGGTCCCAGGGCAGGTATTTTTTCGGAGTATTAATTCCTCATGATAGTCCTCTTTTTGTCGTGCAGGTCGGGAAAATAACGATTTGAATTAAAAACACACAAAAGGATGGAAAAAGGGGGAAGAAAGGGAAAGAGAAGGGGAAGGAGAAGGAGAAGGAGAAGGAAGGAGAAGGAGAAGGAGAAGGAGAAGGAGAAGGAGAAGGAGAAGGAGAAGGAGAAGGAGAAGGAGAAGGAGGAGAAGAAACCCGCTGAATAAACAACTCTGTTTAAAGATTGGAAGGAAAATCCTGAGGAGGGCATTGGGACATGAGCAGGTGAGGGGAGCGATCCCACCGGGCTCCCCGGCTTTAGGGGATGCCTTGAGGGAAGATGCAGAAAAATGGGGTATGAGAGGAATAACAGAGTCCAAAAGCGCAAGAAACATGGAAAAAATTAGGCCTTTGCTGGGGAAAAAAGTCTCCAAAGCAAACCACATCAAAACGGAACAACCAAAAAGGAGAAAACTGGGATAAACTGAAGCAGAGAAGGTGCATCGCAGTACTTGCCCCTAACTCATCACCTCCGGTAGAGCGGGAGGCGGATTTTCCCGAGTTTAAGCCCAGACACATCATTGTTTTAAGGGGTTTGGGGTTTTTTTCCTCTTTTTTTTTTCTCTTGAAGGGGAGAGGCAGGATGGGGGAACAGGGGGAATTGTTGCTCAAGTCATCCGGAATTGCCCGGCCCAGTGTAATTATTCTCTGACAGTCACTGTTTTTATTTCTCTGGGCATTTCAGAGTGTCTGAGTTTCAGTGTCGGTTTAAAAACATCGCCTGGAGCATCTTTTCCATTAATTAAAGCGCAAAATCTACGCCAGACATCCAAAAGCACCGCTTCCCCCTTCCCCCCCTCCCCGTAACCCCAAGTCCATTAGCACATCAAAATGCTCACTTAACACTTAATCAGAGCCGGGAGGATCTGCTTTGCATCCCCAGCCTCTTGCCGACTCCCCCAAATCGTGGGGTCCCCAAATGACACCTCCCAGCTTGTGGCTCTCCTCAAACCCCCAGGCAAGGAGAGGCCAGAAGCTGGATGGACCTCCCATGGGTTGGGAAGGATGGATGGATGGGTGGATGGATGGATGGATGGATGGATGGATGGATGGATGGGAAGATGGACACAGAGATATAAATTTCTGTTGGGGTGGCTGCTAAAAAAAGCAGATATGGGTTCAGGCTGTGTATGGACTGGGAGTGGAGGTTGCCATCATGCAGCTCCATATCGTGGTCCTGCACCAGGTAGGAGTGGGAGTGTGTGTCCTGGTCATTGCACCATTCCAGACTGTCCCCTTGAACAAGAGACAAAGGTCTGCTGTCCCTAGAGGTGACACCTTTCCTCTCCTGGATTTCATCCCCAGTAAAGGCAGACAGAAGGGGAGAGAGGAGCTGCACAGGTAGATACAGCTGGATGGACTGGTGATCTTAGAGGTCATCTCTCTATTCTGGTGTCCCAGAGAAAATGGAACAACAAAGATGAAACAGGCAGGAGATGGTCTTGAACTTGAGAAGACTCAAGACACAGGAAATGGCCAAGGGGACAATGTAAGGGCAGACCGAGAAGGTCCCTGCATCCTGGTAGGTCAACTGTGATGGACCCATACCCCAAATACCACAGGGATGCATGCCCCTGACATGAAAGAGGCCAGATGTGGCCAGGCCCTGGCTACAGGCTGCTCCTATTGTTTTGGGGAGGGTGGAGATGTCCACATTGTTCTCCTGGGGGGCAGGAGAGGACCTTTGTTGCTTTGACCGTGGTGCTTGCTGGCGCTTCCCCGTTGTCTGGGGATCCTGTTGTCCCCCACGGGGGATGGTGGGGACAGCTTCATTGTCTCAATGGGGCTGGATGGAATGCTGAGACTTCAGCAAATTTGGGCCTCAAATGGGCAAATCTGTGCCAGATTTGGGATTGGGGCAGGAAAAGAAGAGCAAAGAACTCTCTCTGGGGACTATTAACTCAGAAGCCTACAGCTAACCTCTGAGGGGGGGAGAAACCCAGATGAAGGAGACAGGGCGGGGGGGGGGGGGGCTTGCAGCAACAAGGGACCTTGGAGCTGGAGTTCCTATTAATCCCCATTCAGACGGAAAAGACCAAAAATGTGGGAGCTGGAAGAGGTTTCCAGGAGCAGGACTTGTTTCAGCGAGGCACAAGGTGCCCACAGTGGACGCTCAGGTTTGTGGCTCTAGGGCTCAACACATGGGATGCATCAAGCACCTTCCCCTTGGCTCCCTAACGACCCTCCCCAGCCCCAGGACTTTCTGGTTCACTCTTAGATCCCCGGACAAAATTTGGCTCAATATGGGCAAATGGTAAAATACGTCGCTAGGAAGCAAAGAACAAGGAATGCCAAAAGCAGCCGCCGCTGGGAAGAAAAGAACAGTTGTAATTATCTGAAGTTGGAGTTTTGCCAGTGAATTTTTTCCTCTTGTTTCTCTTGGCTTTGTGTGATTGAAGTTGCCTTTAAACAAAAAAAAAAAAAAAAAAAAAAAAAAAAAAAAAAAAAAAAAAGAAAAAGAAGGAAAAAATATATTAAAATCGAAGTTTTCCTTTCCTTTCTGCCATTTGCTCCCTCATTCTCCTATTTCTCCTTTTCCCTCTCTCCTTCTTCCTTTTCCTTCCTCAAAGAGGCCGAAATGAACCACAGAAGTTGCAAATCGCCTGATTTATCACCTTCGGTGGCCTCTCCCTCCCTAGAAGCTGCATTAGAACTCCCAAATTCACCTAAAAAGCCGTCACAGGTATCCCCCAAAGCCCCAGCACTGCTCCAGTTAACCTAGTGCAGCCAATTACATTCTTAATTAAATTCCCCCAACCATTTATCCATATCTGCATGCAAATATGCCTATATATATATACATAACCACAGGCATAGCCGTAAATACAGACATACTCATCTGTCTAGGCACAGATTCTTTTATCCTCAAATCTCTGGCTGCATATAGAGGAGCAGGAAAAGAGGAACAAATCATCTTTAAATTGCTTAACTTCCCCTTCATGAAAATTACTGCTGCCAGGGAATGAAGAGGACTCAGGGTCACCTCGGTGCTTGCTCCTCGTCAAATACATGGAATGATGCAGGATTTAGGTCTTTCTAAGGAGGTATTTAGTGAGTAAATAACCTCTGCTGAGTGGTCTCTGCTCATCGAGAGGGGCAGGAGCACCCTAGGGTCGAGCCGAGAGCGTCACCCCCACCTTCCACTGGGCTCCGAGGAGTAAAACCGGAGTTGCCAACCTCAGCCCTGCTCCGGACTCTTTATTTTCAGCTTCATTTACTGGGGAAAGGTGCCCAATTTGCAGCTTTTAACTTCTTAGGGCCACGAATTCCCCTCCTCTCTGTCTCCCTTCGGCTTTGCCGTGGGGTGAAGTGTGGCTGCAAAGCGCCAGAGGTATGGCCACGGTGGGGTGTCCATGGGCCAGCAAAGGCAAGGCAGGAAAATGCAGCTTTCTATATCATCCCAGCCCTCGGGAAGCTCCTGCCGCCGCGAAATGGGGAGTTGTAGAAAGAAAACACCTTTACCCAGCAGTTTTCCTACCTTAATCCAGCCCGGCTATAAAAGTAGTTCGGGCGAAAAAGAAATTCGTGTATTTACCCTCCTAAACCCGCACTCGTGGCATAAACCGGCGGCTTTAATCTTATTTGCTTTTATTACTATTATTATTAACCACCTTGTTGGCATTTAAATCCTCCTGCTCTCCAGAACTGCGGGTTTTTTTCATGGAAAACCTCAAATCTTCCCCAAATCCCATCGTTTTTCCCAGGTGCTTGGCACATCCCTGAAGCCTTTGCATGAGTAAAAACCTCTGTGCAAGAAGGAGCAAAGCCGGGAGTTTGCAGTAACCTCAAAGCGCGGCTGGAAAAATAACGTGGAAATATTTAGGAGGAATTCTGGTGGGAAATTATGCAGAAAAAGGGATTTCACCTGTAAATATTTGGAGCCGTTAAGAACTGGTGTTTATATATTTGGCTGGCAGGAATGCGATCAGAGCTGCTGCAGGAGCAGCTCGGTGGGGAATAAATCCCACGAGCAGCTCGAAAAATGACCAATTAGGGAAAAGAAACCACAACCGAAATGTGCAGAATTGACCCGGCTTGGAATTTACCCTCCACGGCCCGACTTTGCTGCAAGGAGAGAAAGAAGCTTTGAGAGAGCTTTGCAAAATACCAAGGGAAATGTTTCTGGTCCGTTATTTAAATATATACACACATATATATATATATTCCCCGTTATTTTTCACTATTTATTCTCAAGGAACTAGAAGAAAAGAAACAGAAGAAATAATTTAAGGGGATGACATCTCGGGAAAATCACTTCCTTCCATGCAATTTATGCGCATTTTTGATTTGAACACTCAAGAACAGGTTCTCTCTTTATATTTTAGATAGTGAATCTATTGATCTGCAGAGATAAAACGCTTTTTGTACCCTTGATTTTCCCAGATCCTTGATTTTCACTCTCAGATCTTCAGGTTCTGCTTCCAGAAGTCGTGCAAGGATGAATGGAGAGAAGGAATCGGAAGAGGCTCGTCCCCAACAGAAATTCTACTGGGGTTTTTTGTTGGTTTTCGTTCGTAAATAGCTCTAGGAGGTCTCCAGCTCACAAGATGCATTTACATATAGTAATATGATATTACGTAAGGTTAATATAACATGGAGTAATCATTGCAGAAGCCACCCAACTGCTTTTCCGTCGCCAACACACTCCCAAGAGCTGCCTTCACTTCCCACCTCCCTGTAGCCTTGCTGAAACATAAGTTAAATTCCTCCATTTCTCTTCCCCTAATTTCTCACCTGCTGAACATTTGCGAGTGTTTTAGCTCCAGAATGAAAGCCTTAGGAGCGGGTTGGGAATGCTTTGGCTCTCCACTTGATCTGCAAAGCTGAACAGGGGATAAAAAGTGTCCTGAAAGAGTTGAGGAGTCCAAATGTCTCCGTGCGAGTCATTAATTAAAGGGCATAATTAAATAGTGCTTATTGGAAAGACACAACCTGCCAGCTGGCTTTCAAAGCGAGCTGTGGGGACGGGAAATAAAAAGCAGGACCCGGGATGTCTGCAAGTATTTTGCAGAAAGATTTGATGAATAACCGGTTAGGGAGAATGTTGGTTGGTTTGGGCTTTGTTTTTAGCAAAAGGCATAATGTCGAATAAACTGGAAGGCAAATAAAAGGTGAGGTATCTCCGGGGGTTTCAGCATGTTCCCAGGCAGCACCGGGAACCTTATTTTCGGGATAGACGTGTAGGAACTGACATAACCGCGGGAGGGAAGATGGACTGGAGGTAAAGGCTGTGAGGGAAGTTCTTAGAGGTATGCATGGTACAGAACGCGTGTAGGATGTACAGTAATGGGATGGATAGGTGAGGACATGGATAGGTAGATAGGTGGAGGGATGGAGAGGAAGAGGGAAGGAAGAAGGGAGAGGTGCATCGCACGTGTTCTGCTGGGCTCCCATGTTTACCCATGCAGCACCATTCGCCCACACACTAAATCAATTAGATTTGATTTTTTATACTCACTTTGAGTTCATTTTGGGACCTCATCACACGCAAGGCTGGGATGCTGCTGCTCTTCTCCTGCCTCTGAAGTACGCTGCAGCTTCGTGGAGTGGGGAAAAAGGGGATGCAGGGAGAGGATCCCCCAGGATCATCTTGTCCCTTGGGGGGACACTCACCTGAGCCCTTGTCCCTCCGCGGGTTACCGCGGCCCCACTTGTGTCTAGAAGTGGGGACTGGGGAGGGTTGAGGGGAGCCGGGGGGGAACTGGCGACACTGCCTAGCATCAGCCCAACACCGTCCAACATCACCCCAATACCGCCTTTGCCCATGCCGAAATTGGTCTGAGTCAGATAAACGGGGCAACACCTAAACACCACCCCCCAAACTGAATATGAAAGACAAAACCAACCATATTTTGGCTCCTTTAGCCCCCACCAGCCCTCAGAGTGCGATGAATCCTCACGCCAACCTATACCATATAGGAAAGAAAACTCAGATTTTTCTATAGATGTTCTATTTTTTAGATAAACCATCCGTATTCTCAGCACCCAGAGGTCCACAGGAGCAAAATTTTAGCCTTCCCCTATTTAACTTGAATTTCCAGCTCAGCAAACACAGTCCCCCCTTCCCATCCCTCTCCAGCCCCCACCTTCTTCCTCCCTTGTTCCTCTGTAGCTGTTCCCGAGGAAGCCTTTGCTCTATGCACTTGCCATTTAATGTCTAAAAGCCCCAGCGTGACAATACAAAACCGATATTTTACGTTTTTCGGTTGCAAAGGCACATCCTCAGGGAGAAGGGGGAAAAAAACCTCTTCATGTGCTTTTTCTATGTGTTTCAGGAGGGGTTAAACACGTAGGAGCTGTGCAGGTCATGCGTGGTGTGTCGGAGCCTGAGAAAGCCTCAGAGGACAGGGAGGAAAATTACTTTATTTTGCCAGTAAAGGATAAAAATCCTTTTTTCCACCTCTTTTTTTACCTGGGTGCTGAATTTAAAAGTATCTTGCTTGTGCCAAAGTTTTGCTGATGCTTTGGATGCACTTGGAGCAATTACACGAGAGGGATGGAAAGGCAGCAGCCTTTTAAGCCCGAATTTAACCCCCAAAATCCTTATTTGGAGTTTAAGCTCGTGAAAGAGGAATCTCATCAGATTCTTGGCAGTTAGGATAGACTCTGAGTATTACAATGAAATCAGTGTTATTAATTGTCATGGAGGATAAATAGCCATACCTGAGATGAAGGCACAGTCCCTCTCCTGGGGGAAAATCCAGGTTATTCCCATCCAGGCAGATCAAGAGCCTGCAAAAATCAAAGCGGCCCATCCCACACACCACCCGCACACGTTTTGGGGGGGAAACCGGCAATTTCAGCTTCTCCCTGCCAAGGTGGAGTCATGTATCACTTTATTTCCCCAAGCATTTCTTCTTGAAAATTCAGCCCAGCAAATAATTTTGGGAACAGGCTGGGATCTCTCCATTTACCAAAACCAACGTTTTTCGAAGACAAACATCAGTCTGTTTTGGGGTTGTTTTTCCGTTTTCTTGCTTCTTTGCTTATTGCATACATATTTTCCCTAGCTAATGCCTAATAAATCCCATGTTTCCCATAGACAGTTACCCTTCTCCCGTCATGATGTTGTTTGGAAATGGAATTGCATCCTTTTTTCACCCTCAGTGTGAACGTGTGGGCATCGCTTGTGCCTAATTTATCATTTCTATTTCTCTATTTAATACACTCTAAACCCCAGTTTGGCAAATACAGATCATGCAAGTTCAGCTTCTACCTACGGAAATTAAACTCATCAGTGTTTTACTGTTCAAAATGTGAATAAACTTGGCAAAGAGCCCCCTCTCTTCCCCCTCAATCCCTCCCAGCAGCTTCAAGGAATGAAATATTTGGCCATGAAGTGGACCAAGAAGCAAACAGTTTGGGTGGGTGAAGGGGAGGAACAGTCTTACTCTCATACAACTGGTTCTGAAGGGGATTTGGCGAGAGAAAGAAGGTTTCTTACACTGGCCTGGTGTTAGTCTCCGACCTTCCAGACGCATCTTGAGTTAATTCGGGACCAGCAGATGGGGGAGAAAAGAACCCCGGATGGTTGTAATCCTACGGCCAAAAAAAAAAACGGAGTAAAAAAAGCCCCTGTATTTTAAAATAAGCCTCCGTATTTCAGAGCACTTACAAATAAAGACCTAAAACTACATTTGAGGGGGAAATAAGCTTCACCCAAGCACAAAGGGCTGCAAAGCACCTGAGTGTCCCGGTCTCCGCTCCCTCTTTCTCTCTCTGAGGATATGCAGGCAAAAATGATGAGAGAAAGGCAGTAATTACCCTCTCCAGATACCACTTTGTTGACACCAGCCCGACCAAATGGCCCCGTTTTCTTTTGTCAGCGCTTCAGGCGACCTCCTGTTTTAACTTGGAATTGAACTTGGACTTCCGACCAGACAGGGGCCCTAAACTGAGGCAGATATTTTATTTGTCTGTCTCTGAATCGCTGAGTCAAGAAGCACCTATTGCACCGGACCAGCGTGGAAATCATAACAAGAATTAACGGTGGGGAATTGCCAAGAGCCGGGGCATTCTTCAGTGGCTGTTTAAAAACCAGAAAGAGTGGTGGGAGGAAAGCCTTTATTTGCCTCAAAATGGGGTGCCGCCGTGAGAAGGGCCGGCGGGATGGGAGGAAAGGGGTTTTGGAAGCCGCGTTGTCACCCCTGGGGTGATGGAGCAGATGTATGGGACCAAGAGGGATTTATCCTTGTCCCTTTCTTCTTCTCCACTTTAACGCGGGTGGTTTTTTTTGCGAGGAAAGGGATAAAACACAGAAATAAAGCCGCGGGATGGAGGCAGCGAGGTTTGGCTTTGTAAATCCACCTCTGGCCTTGCGTGGGGCCGGATTCTATATGTTTCATTTTCCTCCCTTTCTGGAGAGCAAAATGCAGGGAAGGCAAAACAAAAGGCACAAAGAGGATCCTCAAGATTCAGTAGCATCTTTCCCTGCTCCCAAGCTGGGGAGTGATGGGGGTGCTGGGCTGGCAGCTCCTGCCTATAGTAGGGGATTGGAACTGGATGATCTTTAAGGTCCTTTCCAACCCAAACCATTCCATGATTCTATGGCAGCTAAAAGAAAAACAAGGAAAAGGCTGAAAAAAGCCTGAGGGTGGATCCACTCCAAACAGGTTGCAAGAATCTGACAGGTTAGGAAGGAGAAAAGCCGGATCGTCTCGGGTCAGGCTCAATTCCCTGCCTGACACCACCCGAGACAGTTTGACCCAGACCGCGGAGGGGGCCGAGGGGGGCAGAAATCCGATCTTGTGTTTCCGTCCTTTATGCATCTTTCCCCCTCTCTCCCTCTTTCTTTAAAAGCATTTAAATTAAAGCTTAAGTAGGGGAAGTTTTATTTTATTTTAATTTTTATTTTATTTTATTCTCTGATTATCTTACCATATCCTACCTTATCTTATCCTGACTTATCCAATCTTTCTTTTATTCCCTACATAAACATCTCCACTGGAAGAGAGGGCTGAAGAATTAGCGATAAACCCTAGGAATGAGATAAATGTAACTACTGCAACCTTCCCCCCCCCTTTTTTGTCCTTTTTTGGGGTGTTTTTTGTGTCCCTTTTGGGGTACAAGGCATATAGCCTGTATTTAATCTTCTTTTCTTGCTCTATTCCAGGCATCGCTTTTGTAAGAATGCTGCTAAGGCTTAGCCACAGCCTCGTTGGTTGTATTAATTCAGCAATGAGCTGAAGCAGGGCTGTTAGGATTTATTTTTCTGTCTCTCGGAAAAAAAGGCACGCGAAGTTTGGGAAAAGAAGCCGGCTTTGGCTTTTATTTATCCAAAGCACATTTTGAACAAAGCCTGGGAAAGCTTTCCTTGGATTCCTCTGCAAGAATATGAGATTTAGTGGAATATTTCTTCACTAAATTGGGACTCCAGTGGGAAAATTGTATGTTGATGTCAGACGTTCTCATACCACGGGCTCTAATTTCCCTGAGGGCTCCAAAGCTGCAATTCTCCTCCTTTATCCCCCTTCTTCCCCACCCCCTCCAAAAAATATATATAATGGAAAAGCCACTTTTCATAAATCTAGGTAAAGACTTTTCTGTGCGGGTTCATCGTGGTTTAGAGGCACTGACAGCGGCTGGAGCCGATTTTCCTTCGATAAAATTCCCACCTTGGCCATTTCCCTTTGTATGGAAGATGTCTGGAGGTGGGAAGAACCATAAATACGTGGTCTTTTTCCTGCAGAAAATGGCGTAGCGAGGGGGGGATTTCTAAATCTTTCGGGCAACAACGAGGGGAGAAAAGGGGAAACAAAGAGGGGAGAAAGGGAAAATGAAAAGAGGAAAGGAAAAGTACCCACGTGCCGCAGATTTAGGGTGAATTATTTCCATCTGTCCCTAACTGAAATTAAGGATTTGCCTTTTTCTTTCTCCCCTCCATCCCATTTATTTATTGGGTGTTTTTCCTCCAGAATATGAGGATGATAAAAAGAGATTTTTATCATAAAATTCCGCAGCGGATTAATTTTATTTTGGGTGAGATTTCCCTGGCCTGGCTTGACTTTGAGCTCCCTTAGATGTGAGCACGAATGCATTTGGCCACAAACGCATCCGTAGCTTCAGGGTAACAGTTACCTTCACCCGTATGGGGCAGAAATCCTTCTTTTGGAGCGTTTGCTTTGAATATCTACAAATCAAATTAGCTTTTTAACAAAGGCGATTTATTGACCACCTCAAGATCTCCGACTGCAAACAGGCGTTCACCTGCAAAACTGTGTTCAGCCCTAAATGTCCGTGTTTTCTCTTTAAATGGGAGAGGGGCAGTAAAGAAAAAGGCTAATTAAGAAAGAAAACGGCTAATTTAAAAAAGAAAACAGCTATTTTAAAGGAGATAAGGTCGAAAGCTGCCTTAAACCCCAGCAGTTAAAGCGCTGGAGAGAAGGGAATGAGAAACAACTTGCAGTTTTGCAAAGAACAGAGCTGGATATCACAAGGATAGATCTAATTATTTTAGTTATTCCCATGGACTCGGTGATGAATCTGTTTCTCTCTTCCTTTCCAGCAGGAATGAAAAGACAGATAAAAATACACTGAATTCCTTCCAGGGTCCGTCTTCAAGATGGCAGAGGAAGGGAAGGGGAACAAGGCAGAACCATCCATGTCTTCAGAAGAAGAAAAATCAGGTTTTCCTCTCGGAAACCGCTCGTAGAGGGAGAGGGAACCGCTCCCTGCAGAAATATCCATATAAACCCTTCCTTTTCCCGGAGCAATCTGCAAGCCTAGAGCCGGCTGGAGGCTGGGAAAGGGAAATTTCTAAGTCGATGTTATTTGATATTGATCAATTTTCCCTCTTCCTTCCGTAATTTAAAATATAAGCTGAAAATCAGATGCGACGGAGTCCTCCAGCCTTTATCTACAAGAGCACAAGCGGAGGAGTACCTGTGAGCTTTAATTTGGGGGGGGGGGAACTATATACATATCTATATATGTATACAAAAATATATAATAAATGAAAACCTAAGGGAGGGTCACACATCTGCTCTTATTTCTAATTGCTCCTTTCCCTCTTCCTATTTTTTATTTATGGGTACCACTCTCTTAAGCAGTTCCACATTTTGGGAAGCGGAGCTGGTTTGGGTTCATTACTTGTCATCGCGGGTAGAGCCACCCTCAAAGCTCAGACATGGATAGAAATTATGACACCGACCCTTCCCTAGGAAACCGCAGGGTTAAACGGGTTAAATGTGATTTTTCTTCTCCGTTACCTCCAGAAAAAGACCTTTTTCTCTTGCTTTCTTCCTCTTTTTTATTTTTCCTCTCTATTTCTCTTTTTAATATTGTTTTCTCTTTCTCTCTTGTTTTCTTCTTTTTCCCCCTTGTTTGTTTTGGGGTTTTTCACCCTTCTTTTTCTCTTGTTTTCTTATATTTTTTTCCTTCTTTCACCCCTTT
Source organism: Psittacula echo (assembly GCF_963264785.1). Taxonomy (NCBI): domain Eukaryota; kingdom Metazoa; phylum Chordata; class Aves; order Psittaciformes; family Psittacidae; genus Psittacula; species Psittacula echo. Next base: position 1,918,373 of record NC_137762.1, read on the forward strand.
TTTCCTCTTATCTTCTCTTTTTCCTTTGCTTCCCCTCCCTCCCTTAATTTCCAGCGTATAACCCACTGAATGACAAAATTCAGCGTCCCATTGACCCACTCTTCTCACGAGCCGAGGTGGCAAAGCCCGTCAGAGCTATTTGATATTTCACTTCTCTGGCCCGAGTTCCTTTCCTTGTGGCTCCCGTCTTCCCCCGAGCACCCCAGCACCCAACCCTGCCACCCTCGCAGCAACCTTTACATGTGTAATGTACGTGTACATTGAATTCCCTCCCCACGCCGCGCACATGGGACATGTGCAACAAATTGTTCACTACCTCTTACAAATTAAAGGGGGAAAACAAATATATCGAGGGCTGCTGAGGGAGGGAAGGGGTTTTGTTCCGCTCCCCCCTTCCCGTGGCCCCGACATGGGGGACACCCGGCTTTAATTTACACGTCGTTTCTCGTTCGGCTTCTGCATTATCCCTCGAGCCATGTGGTTCTTGGGATGGGGGGGAGTAGGTCTGCTGGGTGATTGCTGGATGGATTCACGGCGCTTTGTGGAATTCCAAAGGTGCTGGCACGGCTTTTTCACTTATTTTACTTATTTTATTATATTTTATTTTATTTCCTAATTCATATTAATTGCCACTATTTTTTCTTTATTTTTTTAATTTATTTTTAATTTTGATCTTTACATTTAGTTTTCTTTTGTTCTTATTGTATTTACCTTTCTTTTATTTCTTTCAATTCAATTTTATTCCACTTCATACCACCCCATTCCCCTATTTTTCCTCTTTTCATCTTCCCCCATCTCTACCCACTGCAGCCCTTTTCCATTCCACTTCCGAACCCACTCTCAGGCCCTCAGAAGGTGCCGCATTCCTGGTGCTCGCAGGGACCCGCTTGGGCTCCCTCGCCTTGAACTTGGACTTCGACGGCCCTTTCGGTCGCCGAAAATCCCCTTCGGCAGCTCGAGCCGGGCAGGGTGATGGAGAACTCTTCTTCGCACCCCACGGGGCACAGGGACAATCTGGGGCAGTCCCGAAGGGATCCCCAGTCCCCATGGCACCCCTCCCCAGGGAAAATGTGGGGGGAGCTCACCTCCCCTCTCAAAGACTGAGACTCCAGTCCTAAAATGTACCATTTCCCCCCACGTTTTCCCCTGTTTTCTACCTTTTTGGGAGTGCTGAAGACCTCTGAGCTTCCTCCTTCCCTTAAGAATTCCTCCCCGGGCGTCCCCCAAAGGCTTCATTCCCTCCGAGTCCCAACACACACACCCCCCCAATCACTCCCAGCCAGCAACCTGTCATTTTACTATCATTTTCCCTAATTTTCCCGAATTTTCCCCAATTCCATTTCAGCCCGACCCCGCTTTAGGAATTAATTCACATCACATCCTCCCCCCAAATCATCTTGGGCCAAGACACAACCCTCGGGGCCTCATCCATACCCCTACCCCTCCCGGTCTCATCTCTACCCCCATATCGCCACTGAGCTATTTAGCACTGATCTATTAACTAAATCAATAATTATCACACACGTGCGCGCTGAATGGAGGGAAATCAAATTATTTCGGAGTCTGGCGGGAAAACTGGGGGGGGGGCGGGGGCTTTTGGGAAGATATTTTGCTTTTTAAAAGCATTTTAGCCGGGGGGGGAGGGGAGGAAATACTTTGGGAAGGAAAAAGTAGTGAATAGGTTCCACCGCGAAATAATAAAGGAGGGGGGGAGGCTTTTTGGCACCCCCTCGAAGCATCGTGGGGTGATTGTCCGTCGTTTCCCGTTGGAATATTGAGGGTAGGTGGTTTTCCTTGCCCCCCCTCCAATATATGGATTTGAGCATCCTTTGCCCACGCTGAAACACGGCGGGGGGGGGGGAGCTTCGAGGGAAAGCATCACCCTCCACGTGGTGTTTCGGGTTGTCCGTGGGGACACGGCGGATGGGGGGGGGACACGACCCAGCCCCCCACGCGTGGCTCTTTGTGCACCCCCCCGGTTCGTTCTCCCCACGACGGGGCGGGAGCGCAGGGACGGAGGAGGGGGGAGGCACCCAACCAATGATCGTGGCGGTGGGGTCACGTGTGCAGGGACACGTCGGGGCGGGGGGGGCGGGGGGGAGGCGTGGCCGAGGCGGATTTCTTAATGGAGCGACGGCGGCGGGGGTGCGGCGCATGCGCGCACGGCGCCGATATGTTGGGGGGGTCGCGGGGCGGCGGGGCGCGGCGCGGAGCTTTCCCCGACGGCGGCGGCGGCGGCCGAGGAGGAGGAAGAGGAGGAGGAAGAGGAGGCGGCGGAGAAGGAGGAGGAAGAAGAAGAAGAGGAGGCGGCGGCGGCGGGAGCAGCGCGGCATGACATGACGGCACCGCTCGGCCTCCCCCCGCGTTGGCCCGACGGCCTCGCCTGCCGCTGCGAGGACGCCCCGCGGGAGAAGAACCGCATGGAAGGGCTGGGACACTGCCGGGAGATGATGCCCCACGCGGGACTCGCCGTGCCCACCGCCCCACCGCCACCACCACCGCCCCAGGGAGCGGCGTATGCTGAGCTGGCGGCAGCAGAGCCCCCACGCCAGTGCCCGTCGGGGGCGGCTTCCAGCGCGGCGCTGGGCTACGGTTACCCCTTCGGCGGAGGCTACTACGGCTGCAGGTTGTCCCACTCCCACGGAGTCAACTTGCAGCAGAAACCCTGCGCTTACCACCCCGGGGAGAAGTACCCCGAGGCCGGCGGGCCCCTGCCTGGCGAGGAGCTGCCGTCGAGGGCCAAAGAATTCGCCTTTTATCCCGGTTTTCCCAGCTCCTACCAGGCGGTCCCGGGCTATTTGGACGTGTCGGTGGTACCGGGGCTCGGTGGTCATCCGGAACCGAGACACGACGCTTTGCTTCCCATGGAAGGTTACCAACACTGGGCTCTTTCTAATGGCTGGGATGGGCAAGTGTACTGCTCCAAAGAGCAATCGCAGTCCGCGCACCTCTGGAAATCACCTTTCCCAGGTAGGCTGCTCCGGGAAACGGCATGCTCACCTGCTTCCCAACCGCCAGCTCGCACCGGAGGTGGGGACGTGCGTGTATGCGGATGAGTGTGCATATATATGTATGTATATATACGTATATATAAACAGATAGATCCGTGTATGCCTGTATATGTAATTAAAGGGGAAGAAACGGCTCTGGAATGCCTCCTGTGCAAGGCAATGTGTATGAACATGTATGGGAAAGGAGGTGAAGCAATCATTTCTGAATCAAAATACATGCCGTGAGCTTGCTTGGAAAGTAACTTTGCCGTTTAATTCTTCCCTTTCTTCTCTCCTCCCTATGCTTGTCTCACCTAACGAGAAGTGCCTTCCTTTTCTTTTTTCCACGTCCTCTTGCTGCTTCTTGAAATGCGGAAAGCTTAAATAGGGAACAAAAAAATTAAAACCAAACAAAACAAGTCCAAACACCCAACCAACCTTCTCTGGTGGCTCAGTCGAATGAGAAGTGTCGGAGGCTGGGACATTAATCATATCACAATTGCACACAATTATAGGAATAGGTGTCAAGTGACAAATGAGGCTGTTTGGAGGGGAAGGAGACAGGCAGAGGTGCGAGGGGGGGTTGACGAGGCTTCTGCCGGGGTCAGGTATGCACCCTGCCCGGCTGCCAGCCCGCAGGACCCGGCGAGGCAAATCCCCTCCCTGGAGCATCTCTCAGCCCGACGAATACCCCACTCCCTTCCCCTCCCTGTCCCACCGTGCCCTGCGTGCTCCGGGCTCCTACGACAGCGGGGAGGAGGAAGGTGATGGTAGGTGCTGCCTCCCTGTCCTTCCCCCAGCCCCATTCCGGCCCCCCAGCGCTGGGTGGGGAAGGACGCGGCAGGGGATAACTACAATAAAAGAGGAGGGGGAACTGACCCTTGGAAGGCAAGAAGGGATGGGTCGCATTAGTCCTTTGGGGGAGCAATGAGGGATCACATCGGTTCATGTATTTTCCTTCTTAGTGACAAAGACGGACGAAGGAATTGGCTTTCCCGGAAGCTTCTGGGGAGAAGGTGGAGGGAATTGGTGATGCTTTGTTGGCTGCATGATGGGTATATGAGGGGGTTCTGGGCGGGAGGTCCTTGCATTCAAGCTGTATTTGGGGGAGGCTGCCGCCGCAAATGCTTTCTCTTCCCATTGCCTTCGGCTCCTGTGAACCCTTCCCTGAAGGAGATTCCTGCCCCCCACCTTTGCTGCACCCTCAGCACCCCAATTTCCCCCCTCCTAAAGAGCCGATCGTCCCCCCGGCTCTCCCAGGGGCTCCCCAATTAATTCCTGTCAGCCATAATTGGGGCTGCGCTGCCTGCGAGGAGAGCTCGCCTCCATCTTCCCGCTCCAACCAGCTGGGTCACACCTTGGCGGCGAGGAGATTAGTCGCCCAGGTCTCTCCCCAAAGCCGTTGAAAGGGGATGGAGCTGCCCGAAAGCTTGGGTGGAGCTTTGCCCCAAACCCCCAGTGCCAGCAGAGTAGGGGTGAAGGTGCCCCAGCATCCCTGCTGAACCCCTACTATTCCCCGTAGCCCCTTTGCACAGAACAGAGTATTTTCCCTGTCGTCGTCGTCCCCCCCCTCCGCGAAAAGCCACGGGAAAAGGGGGCTTGGGCTATTCTTTCTGGGTATCTGAGTGCCCCCCACCCAGAGGGGCTTCCTGGGCCGCACGAAGCTGCTGGAGGGGCTGGGGTGTGGGGGATGCACTTGTCCCTGCACCAGGCTGGGTGTTCGGGGATGCCCGAGGAGGTTTGCTGCTGAGAAGGGGAGGAATGAAGAGGGCGGGAAAGGAAGAAGAAAACAGGGCAAAAACTCCAGATATTGTCAAAAATCCATCCGTTCGGAAGGTCCCTTGGATTATCTGCACACCTTCAGTCAGCGGGTTGATTTGATGCTCCTTGTTTAGCAGCGTAGACAGTGCCACCAAGAAAAACACGTTTCCACCACGTGAATTACGAATATTATGTTATTATTCCTATTATTATAGTATTATTCCCCTCGCTGGATGCATTTTCTGCCTGCCTTGTCTCTTTTTTCCCCTCTTTTTTCCGCTTTCTCTTTGCTTGCATTCCTCCACTCTTTATCCTCCTTTATCACCCCTTTCTTTCTCTCCCTGATGTACAGAAATCCCTACGCCCTGGGATGCAAAACCTCCCTCTTTCCCTCTTCCTTATATATTTTCTTTGCTTTTGTTCTCATTTTTAATCCAGACGTGGTCCCCTTACAACCCGAAGTCAGCAGCTACCGGAGGGGACGGAAAAAAAGGGTCCCTTACACCAAAATCCAGCTGAAAGAGTTGGAAAAGGAGTACGCGGCCAGCAAATTCATCACCAAAGAGAAGAGAAGAAGGATTTCGGCCACTACCAACCTGTCCGAGCGCCAAGTGACTATCTGGTTCCAGAACCGGAGGGTCAAGGAAAAGAAGGTGGTGAGCAAGTCCAAGACAGCGCATCTCCATGCCACCTGACAGAGAATGACTTTGGAGGAGAAGGGGCAAGGAAAAGGAACAAGAAGCGTAAATATTTATCTGGTAGCTTGTATGATAAGATCATCAGGACTCTGCTGATTCCAATTTACTATTTAAAAAAAATATAGAAAAAAAATCAACATTCATGAATGCAGATGAGCATCCCCCAAAACCCCACCGAGCGCATCTTTGATTTATCCCTCCACCCCTCTCTGACTGTGAACCCCCCAGTTCTGCTCTGAGATATCCACTTGATAAGGTTCAACTGTGTACATTTTTGAAAGAATATACTCATAAGCTAAGAGTGTAGTTACGTTAAAGGAGAGCTGAACTCTTGACTGTTGCCCTGTAACGTTGTATAGTCGACCCCCTCGCCAGTCTTCCCTATCTCGGGCCATTTCACCCACCGATGTACCAATGTATGGAGACCCTATGGCAAAGATGCATCAGCTTCGTATTTTCTCGGCACTAGGGACCGAAAATAAGAAATAAAGCTGCTATTGTGGGAAGAAAACCATTGCTCGGTATCGCTTAAATATCCTGACCACTGATTTTAGGTCCTAGATGGAAGGGAGTTGCTGTACGAGACTATTTTGGGTATGTTCTCCTAAGGGTTTCTATATCTCTGCCGTAAAACTGGAATGCCTGTGCTCCGCTGACAAGATGGAAAATGCACAATATTGTCTTTGGGGTTTGTTTCTTTCCCTCTTTAACCCGGCTAATTATCGACAGTGTTCTTTGGATATGTAAAAGCATCCTTTTTTATTTTGAATGTCTTGTATATGTATATAATATTGTGGTGTCCAGACGATATGTACCGACTGCAGATGACCTTTCTTAAAAATAAATACCCTTTTTTGTTGTTGTTTTTGCCTTGAGGAGAGGCTCTTTGTGCACCTCTTTGTAGCCCTGCTCTTTTCTCACCCTTCCCTCCAGCTGCCTCCTATCCCCACACCGCGAAACACAACCCGGGCGGGAACCTCCGCGGAGAAAGGACGGAGGAGAAAAGGGGGAAATCTGGCAAATTTGAGTAGAAAACTCTTAATTAGGGGCTGCCTGAAAGCAGGCGGAGGATGCGAAGGATAGATGCCTGTCCCCAAGGAGGGCTGTTCCCAGGGGAAGTAAAAAGCGGGGGAAATAAATCCGCAGAGATTGACCTAGCTGATTGCTTTTTATTGAAGTTTTTTCCCTATTTTTCCTCTCTTTTTTTTTGTCCTTATTTTCCTGCCTCGCCACTTAGCCCCAGTGAAAAGGCGATGGCTTTTCAGAGACGCTTCTAATCTCTTTAAATCTCCCTCTCAAAGGTTTCACTAAACCTGTTTGACTTCAGCTCCGTCCCTAGATAAATATCTCCTACCAGCGGATCTTACGCGGCCCCGAGCCGGCCGGGCAGCTCGGGAAGAAATACGAGAAAGGAAATTGTTTCCATAGGCGCATTACAATCTACCTTAATATCTGCTAGATTTAATCACCTCGTTAAATGATCAGAAGGGGAGGGAAAGGGGGGAGAAAAAGCTTTTAAAGGCATGTAACCTAAAACAATGTTATTGCGGGTTAAATTTGCATCGAGCGTGTGCATATATTTATACGAGGGATAGATAGAGCCGGCACAAGCTCTATGAAAATGAGATTAGCATTGGTGTTGGCAGAAATGCGCCCGTAAACACCCTAGGTGCTCAAGATATTATGCATAAATACATATATATAGAATTTATATATACATTTATACAAGGGTATATAATGGCATGTACGTAGGATCGTGTATGTCCGTTTCTTTTTATGATCTGGGCGTCGGTGTGTAGGTATTATATATATGTGCGTGTTATATGTATGTGTGCGGGGCTTGATGGTGTGCGTGTAATTTATATAAGTCTGGGTAATCAGGCAATCGCTGTATGTCTGTATATGATTCTATCACATATAATATGCTGCATATACCAACGTATCCACACACAATATATAAATTTACATATATATATGCAAGTGCAACCCTCTATGTTATTCTATGGAATGGTGGGTAGATAAGAATGTATATTAAATACATAAATTGATAGGTACATAGCCAAGTGCAGCCCTCTATGTTATTCTATGGAATGGTGAATAGATGAAATATATGGGGTTTATATATATAAATTTATATATGCAGAACCAAATGCAAACATCTGCATTATTCTATGGAATCGTGGGTAAATAATATGTATGTTAGATATATAAATTTTTATGTATATATGAATTTATATTCAAGAGCACCCTCTGTGTTATCACACGAAGGGGTGAGTAGATCCCAGTCTGCACCAGTGTGTATGTACGGGTCTACCTATAGCTTTATAAACGGGTACAGAAAACAGATGCATGGTGGAGTATGGATAACCTCCCTCCATCAACCCATCCCACCCCCAGAAATACTGGGAAAGCTCCATATGGATTTGGAATCCCTGTGTGATCCCAGATCTCAGGTAAGAGGGGACGCCACTTTGTCTGATACTGGTAACAGGGCGAACCGGGAGCTGGATCCTCTCCTTTCACCTCTCCATCCCTTAGCGGGGGGCTGAAAAAAGGGGGTCTTTTATTTCTAAGCCCCGTCCCTGATTTCTCCAATGAGTGGAGAAACCCGGGCACTGTTCTGAGGGTGTTTCCTGCGTTAATTATGAAGAACTTCTGTTTGGAAACAGAAGCAGAGCTTAAATTCTTATGATTTTCATGCTTTTTTTCCAAAACTCTCAGCTCTGGAATACCACGATACCTCCAGCAACCCATTGCCGCAGCTATAGTGGGATGAAGTCGTTGGTGAAAACCTACGAGAACCACCAGAATATGTAGTTTGGGGTGTAAAAAAACCATTCTCTTCCTCTTAAAATAAATAAAAAAATAAATAAAGGAAGCTTGCTGTGTGTGCAGACACAGCAACGCCTGAGAGCAATTCCAGACAAGCCCAAATCCGACATCCCGACAGCGAACGTGCTGGTGGCGGTGGCTCTGTTTTACCTCATTATACCTGAATTTAATCTTTGTTTTTCTTTTCTTTTTTGAAAAAATTAAAAAATAAAATTATTAAAATGAGAATATTGGGCGAGGGCTGTCGGAGGGAGGGAGAGGATAAGGATAAATGAGGGGGTTTTGTTCTTTAGGGGTGTATATAACGGAGCCCAAGTGTTCACGGAGTTTCCAGTTTTAGAAGTGTTTGTCAGTTGTGGTTTAATTCTGTTGAAGGGGGACAGGGCTGTCTGTGTGTCGGTTTGTGTGTCGGTCGCTCTTTCAAGTCGCGTGGGAAGTATTAAAAAGGAAAGGGGCAAAAAGGAAAACAAACCCCAAACCAGAGAAGAAACAAGAAATTCATTCATAACGCTTCAGGGCACCAAGGGGTTTGGATGGAATTGGTGGGCAGATACTGGCGAAAGAAGGAAACCAGGCGGTCTCCTGCCATTGCCCTTTTTTCCCACGATATTTTGAAATACATTTATATTTTCGGTGTCGCCTGACGCCTCCTCCCTCCCCTCGGGGGCTGGCCCACCGCCCGGGACCCGGCAAAGAAGACGGATGCAGGCAGGCGATGCTGAGGTGGGAAGCTTTACGGGAGAGTGTAGACCCCAGGAAAGGGGGACCCCAACCCCGATGTACTCGAGACCTCGGGGTTCAATCTTCTCAAAGTGGGACTAAGTCTTAACTTCGGAATCGGGTCGGGATGACGGCAGAGGGAGGTCGGGATCGGACTCTCGGGGCGGAGAGGGAATCCGGGACAGACAGATTTTCCCTTCTTGGGAAAATTAGACCTTATCTCCCTCTGCGCACAGCCGCGGACACTCTGTCTTCCCTTTAATACATGCGCTTTGGGTGGAAAAAAGGTGTTTTCGGGGCTGGTGGGGAAAAAATAACTCTTAATTTCTTCTAGATATGTCCTCCTGGCGATCACAGACATGGTTGATTTGAGCTGTTCGGTTTGGTTTTGGGGCTGTGTTTTGGTTGATTGGTTGCGGGGGAGGGATTTTTTTCCCCTACGAAAGGCAAAATACAACCTTCAACTCAAGTTACTTGGTCATCCTCTTCCAAGCGCACTGAACGAGGCACTTGCCCGCCGGAGAAGAAATTCAAATGAGAATTGAGCGCACACACGCAAAACCCGTAGAAGAGCTTATTATTTCCCTGCTGAAGTTCCGCGGGCAGGGAAGCCGAGCTCCATCGGACGTGACCCACCCCCCCCCCCCCCAGGAACAGAAATCCATTTAATTTCTACCTTTTTCCCACTTATTTCTTCACACTCCCCATAGGAATAGCACTGGGAATGGCGGGCTTCTCTTTTCCTTGCTTATTTATCCATCAGCGCCCTGCCCGTAGCTCGCTGGGTGTTAGGTCAGCAGGCCGTGACGTCACTCCTGTATTACCCTTGACCGTGACTAGGCGTTGTTTGACCTTGACATCACGAGCTGCGAGGATAATAAGCGCGGGGTCCCTCACCCTTGATCTTCTCCTCACCAGGCAGCTCCCGCTCCTGTTTACAGATAAACAAGGTGTTATTTGAAGTCTAGACAGGCGGGCTAATGGCCAACAATAAAGCCCTGAAAAGGAAGTTTCCCAAGTTTAGCCTTTTCTTTCCTTTGTATCGAGGACTTTGAATAACTTCCCAACCGCAGCCTTTATGGTAAAATCCCGGACAAGGGATTTCCCTCGACCTTTTCTTTTTTCCTGGTATCTTTTTTTGTTTTATTTTTTTTCTCCTATTTTTTCCTTTCTATTTTTCTTTCACTGTTTTATATTTTCTCTTTCTTTCTTTCTTTCTTTCTTTCTTTCTTTCTTTCTTTCTTTCTTTCTTTCTTTCTTTCTTTCTTTCTTTCCTTCCTTCCTTCCTTCCTTCCTTCCTTCCTTCTTTCTTTCCTTCTTTCTTTCTTTCTTTCTTTCTTTCTTTCTTTCTTTCTTTCTTTCTTTATTTCTTTCTTTCTTTCTTTCTTTCTTTCTTTCTTTCTTCCTTCCTTCCTTCCTTCCTTCCTTCCTTCCTTCCTTCCTTCCTTCCTTCCTTCCTTCCTTCCTTCCTTCCTTCCTTTCTTCCTTTCTTCCTTTCTTCCTTTCTTCCTTTCTTCCTTTCTCCTTCTCTCTCCTCTCTCTTTCTCCCTTTCTTTCTCTCTTTTCTCTCTCCTCTCTTTCTCTCTTTTGTCCTTATTTCTCACTCTCTTTCTTTCTCTCTTTTTTCTATTTTCCTTCTATTTTTCCCTTCTTTTCTGTATTTTTTCTTTCATGATTTCTCTTAATAGCTCACCCTCATTTACGTATGTATGTTTTATTATTTTTTTCTCTAACGCATCTTTTAAAAGAATAACTTCCTAATCTGGAGGGGGAATTCTGCTTTCACAGCCCTGCGCTCAGTGCAGAGGTGAGTATAACTCTTCCTGGTTCACTTTCTGTCTGTTATGGAAGCGCTTGGTCTTAAAAAGAAAAGCGATCTTGTTTTGGGGTTTTTTTGTTGATAGCAACAAAAGAGGCTTCTAAAGGCTTTGCCAAAATATTATTTCTTAAGCCACTGACAGCCAACACAGTGTGTGTATGCACACACATCCCACAGACTCCTCCAGCACCGCTGGGTCCTAGCTTACAAGCTGCCTCGCCTACGTGGAGCAGCACGTTGGGGAAACCCTCGTGTTTATGGGTGTTTAAGAATTATATCCAGCAAAATGTCGTGTTTCCTGTCGCCTCCGCTTTGGGGGAAAGCTGCTGCCTGGCAGGGAGCTGGTTCAGCCCACAGTGGGACCCGCCGTAGGTTTAATAAACTCCCTTTCCTCCTCACCACTTTCCCTTCCTTTACAAGGAACATTAAATAAGTGAGATCACGCTTTGCAGGCTCTCCAATTGTGATTTGCTCAAGAGTCGTGATTTCTAGACCATTAACCGGTTTGTTGTTACAGTTGTTGGGGGTTTTCAGTCCTCCAAGGGAATTACAGTGCAAAACGCCAACTTCTTCCTTAAAACAGAGCTGGAGGACGAAGCCAACTTCCTGAAAGTTGGGGACTAAACCTTTGCCTTACAAAGGATGCAGGCATCAGTTTACATTAGTCTAATAGGAGGAGAAGATCCTCTGCTGGCAAAGGTGGGGAAAAATATCATGATATTCCAGGCATTTAACTATTCCTTGCACCGAGGCTGGGACCTGCCGTCTTTGAAACTGAAACCTGCCCTGGATGATTTGTATATTGGATGAGCTGAAGTGTCGTAGACATTTTTATTCCCATCCATTTACCTCTTTCCCATGTTAATATTTCTCTTTTTTGCCCAGCTCCTACGGATTCCTTTTTACTACCCTATTATATAGATATCTAGAAGGTGCTTTGAACACTTCTGTGTCTACGAGGTGTCTTCTACACCAGTGTATCGATGAGCTGTCTTGCACACTTATATATCTATGAGGAGTATTGTACACTTCTATATCTACGAGATGTCTATAGACATGCATTTTCCACATCAGAAAAAGTAGCTGGGGCAGGTTTCAGCGATATATAGCCCGAAATAACTATTCTGTTGGTTTTCCAAAGCCTGTCTCTATTTTATTCCCCGTGTCATGTATCTATATATTTATCCTAAATACTTCCTTTTCGGCCCTGGCAGCTAACTTCTTGTTCGAGTCACCGCAACTCCTTACAGCTCCCAACCAACTTGGGGTGAAATTCGGTTGAGCAGAAAAACTGAGCCATGACGGGATGTGTTTTTCCAACCTGCAGAAGCACAAGGAGACCTTTCAATTCGCTTTTGCCCCTCGTTTTTCCAGGCAGAAAGATACAATATATATGTTGTGGGCTATTTTTGCTCTATGAGGGTTAAATTTCACAGTCTTTTCTGAGAGAAAACTGAAAGTGGGTATGTGAAAGATAAATGTGTTGCTGTGGCCGTTAGGCTGAGGCCATTTTAATTGTTTTTTTCGCTTAAATTTTAGTTTTGATTCCGTGAAGAGACGAGGCCGGAGGGGTGGAGGAGACAGAGCCTGTGCCAGGGAGGCCGGTGGGGGAAAAGGATGAAATGCGGGATGAGGGGAAGTTGAGTTTTTATTTCTCACGCTTTGGTAGAGAGGGGAGGCGATGGCGCAAAATGGGAAGAGAAGGAAGGTTGGACAGCAGGCATAAATCCCACAAAACACAGGGAAAAAGTCAGCCCCAAACTTGGGCTTCTTGTTTTCCCCGTGCAGTGATGCTCATCCGAGACAGTCATTAGCATAAGATGTCGATCCTATTTACTACACTAGACAGTGACCTTGAACTGAGACGTTGCAATCTCTCTTTTCCAGCGTCTTTTTCTCTTTCTTCTTTGTTTTTCCGGGGGCTGTTTTTTGTCCCGGGGAAGCTCCCAACTGGGATGAAGCTTCTCCCGGCTTCTCACCAGCATCTCCCGAAAGCTCCTTGTACAACTTGGGGAGGTGGGGAAAAATAAACCCTCCCGGAGGATTATTAAATAGCAATATTGGCGTCAAAAAGGTTTCTCTACCTGAAAACCCGGATTCCTGAGGAAAAGTGCTGAGAATTATTTTGTTGGGCTGCACAACTTTATTTGGGGGGGGGAGGAATACTGCAGGAAAAAAGGAAGGGACGGTTGCTCAAAGCGATATGAGGCGGAAATGGGGATATATTTTGGGGTGGGCTCTGCACCGCCTAAACCCCCCGATGCCGGTGCCCCAAGCAGCAGGACTCGGCTCAGGCTTTCGTTTTTAAACTCCGCTCAGTTTGTGCTGAGCATTAGAAAAGCCCCAGCGCTCAACCTGAACTGGGAAATGCGTTTTTAATGGGGAAGAAACTCCAGGGAAACGCAGCAGCTTTGCTTAAGTGTCTTTGGATGAACTTTATTTCCTCCTTTTCCTTAGACCTGCTGTCTGCTTGCAGCGGGAGCAGCGTGGAGCTGGGGAGCCCCAGCCAAGGCCACCAAGAGCAGGGAGCTCCTCTGCGCACTCCGCATCCCTTAATATATTTCTGAGCACGGCTGCGGCATTTCCCAGCTCTAAAGAAAAGGAGTTAAAAATGAATAAATAGGGGAGCCGGGGGTGTGTTACTCTCTCTCCCTTGCTGTGATGCCCACGCTGACATTATCCCTCCACCAGTCTGTGGTTCACTTGCTCTGCAGCTCAACCCTGCAGTTACTTCCCCACATGTTTCCTTGGAGGTAAATATGAATATTTATTATTTTTTAAATATTTTAACCCTGGAAAAAAAATTAATAAAGAGGAAAAGCCCCAAATACCCCGAGACTTCTCTAGAGCAAAAAACCGTACTTTCCCAAGGTCCGGTGGAGAACAAAGCCGTGCAGCACCCGGGCACGTCTTCTATGGAGAATTTTGCAAAGCCAAGAGCAAGGTAGAGGAAGGGTTTTCTTTAATAAAAAAAACCCCAGCAAACAAAGCCAATTCAGATGGCAACCTCCGGGGATCACGTGCTCATTTTTATATAAACTATTCCTCCCCACGCTTGCCCAGCGTTTGCGAGCGTTTCTTCTGCAGCGAGAAGACACTGGGAGAAATTGCAAGCAGCTTTTTCACTTATACCTGCAGGGAGAAAAATTCCTTGGCAAGGTTTAAAGAGGGGGGTAAAAAAATGCTAAATTTTCATTCTAGCAGCATATTTCTAGTAGTCGTATTTCTTCCTTCACAGGCAAAGCGTGTAGGAAGGTATGCACATATCTCTGCAAGGTACGTATGCAGCATATCCATGTGCCAGGGAGAAAAAGGAATAGGAAAGAGGGAAAAGAGGATTTCCACCTTCAGGAGCTGTCCATGGAAGACAAAACAAAGCACCTCAAGGAGTTATTTTATTGGCACCTGATTTTTCTTGCAGGGCTGGGAGGAGGGGGAGCTGAAGCCCCCAAATGATTTTATGCTTGAGAAATATATGAAATATTGGGGTGGGAGGCTGCTGGAAAGGCAGCAGTTGGGGAGATGAGGCTACAGTCGCCCTGCTCAGCCTTCGCGGAGCGCCTCCGCTCCTGCGCAGCTGTTTTACCTCTACAGGAATATTTACGGTACTTTGCAGAGTCAACCTGGCAAGGGGAGAGCTTGAGAGTTGCTCAAGGCAGGGAGGAATGCAAAGCCATGCAAAAATCCAGCAACGGGGAAGGGGGGGGATTGGTTTCTTAAAAAATAAAGAAAGGGGGGGGAGGAGGAGCAAGAAAAAAAAAAAAAAAAAGAGGAAAAAAATCCCACTCCAGAAAAAAATCGAACACAAACCACCCTCAAACGCCTTTGCGTGTTCCCGGTTTCCATGCGATGCACCTTTTCCAGTAGCATTATTTTTTTCCTTCCGCCAACGTCTTTATTTCGCACTGAAAGAAGCCAATATTGATTTTTGTTCATTATTTCCCCCCCCTCCTTGTATTCCTTTACAGCAGCTCTTTTCAGTATGACCAGGAGAAGAAGATGGGTGGGAGGGAAGAAGAGCTCCGTAGTGTTACGAGGGCAGAATATATTGCTATAAGGTGGTGAAGAACCAGCTCCGCGTGCGTATGTGTGTGTGTGTACCTCTGTTTCCAGGGGTGGGGACCAAATAAATGGGGGGCAGGACTGTAATTCTTTCTCAGAAACAAAGTAAAAAGAAGAATTCGAAATATAGATGGAAACAACTCTATACGTGTGTGCGCCCTGGTACATATGGGGGTATATACCGGGTAAATTAAGGCTATATACAGTCGTGTTCTTCTGGCTGCTTTATTCGACACAGGTCATTAATAAAAGCAATTGAGGATTGTTAAAAAATCTTCCATCTCTTCTTGAGAGAGTGGCAAAAGCTTCGGAAGAGGCTGAATTTCCCCAGCCCACGACAAAGCCACCTAGTCCGAGAGGAGCTGGGGAAAATGATAATAATAATACTAATAATACTAATAAAAAGGAGTAGGAAAGGTCACAAATAGCCTCCAACTCTGCCATCCCACCACGCGTAAATATGAGCCTGTTGCGGGCTCCATCATTCGTCTCCTTAAAAAGCCCGTAAACTTTATATGACACAATATCTAATAGTAATTTATTGGTGAGATATTGTAAATTCGAACTGTTTTAGTTAATAAAGGAGCTAATTAATGAGAATCAGCCTCGCTTTTGCAGATGGTGGAGAGGCCCGAAGTGTTGCCGGGGGAGGGACGCACAGTGGTTTTGGGGTAAAACCCTCTCCTATCGATTATTTTATGCTAAATATGACAATTTAGGGAGCTCTGCGCTTCTTAAGCCAGCGCTGGGAGCAGTTGGGGCTTTTTTCTCTTTTTTAATAAAATGCTTTATGGGATTTTTTTATGATTTTTTATTGGGGGGGGAGGAGGACGGGATTCGGGGGGAAGAAAAGGCGTAAAAAGGCGGAACTTGCTGTTGTGTTTTGTCTCGGCTGCCAGGGGAGGGGAGGCCCCCCCCACCTCCCAGCGCAATTTGGGGCTCACGTGACCCCCCCGGACCAATGAGGCCGAGCCGTCGGTTTAACTATGTTTAATGTCAGATAGCAATAAAGTAGAAGCTTTCGGTCAGGCCCGCGGAAATGGGCGAGCACAACCTCCTTAATCCCGGCTTTGTGGGACCTCTGGTGAACATCCACACAGGAGACACCTTCTACTTCCCTAATTTCCGGGCCTCCGGAGGGCAGCTGCCCGGTTTGCCTTCCCTCTCCTACCCCAGACGGGATAACGTCTGCTCCTTGCCCTGGGCATCCTCGGAACCCTGCAACGGGTACCCTCAACCCTACCTGGGCAGCCCCGTCTCCATTAACCCTTCCTTCGGTAGAGCCTGCGACCTCGCCCGGGTGGAGGAAAGCAAATGTTATTACCGGGAAACCTGCTCCGAACCCAGCGGGCTCAAGAGGGAGGAGAGGGGCAGGGACAGTGCCTTGCTGCCCCTCGAATCCAGCCTCCCCACAGGCATGGGGGGCAATTTCAGCAAATATGACTATCCGAGCAGCGAGGCGGTGCCTCACGATCCTCCATCCTGCCAGTCCTTGGAGTCAGACTCCAGCTCTTCTTTGCTCAATGAAGGGAATAAAGGCACGACCGGAGAAGCGGGGGGTTTGGTGTCCCCCCTGAACCAAGGCAGCACTTTAGGCAACGGTGGTAAGACCCGGGAAGGAGGACCTCGGGGCTGGAGCTGGTTGTGTCGGGGTTTTTTTTTGCTTGGAAACTTGCCGGCTTGGGGCTCCTCCGGGGTGTAATTCATGGGCTCAGCGGTGGGAAGCGGTGTGTCTATGTGTGCTGAGACCACTAGGGGTAGCACCGAAATCCCTAATGTTTTATTAGGTGGTGCTTCTTTTAAAAGAAAAGGCTATAAACATGTAAATATCCCATTAAAAAAAAAAAGAAAGAGAGACGCAGAGCAGGGTAGTAGTTGCGCATCCCTGCGCAGCGCGGAGGGCTGGCAGAGCGTCCGGGCGCTTTTTGGGGACATCGCAGAGGTGTGTCTGTCCAAGGGAAGGGGGAAAAAGGGGAGGGGGTGCTTAAAATCCATACGAAAACACAGTCTTCCAAGTTGGCATTGGACTGGAGGTTTCTCCTTGTTGCCTTGGAGCCCTTCCTGGAGGGCCCCGGGTTTATCTCCCGCTCCCTGGCCATCCTTTGCTCCATGTCCCGGTTGTAAGGCTCCCCCCCTTCCCCTTCCTCTATCTCCTGTACATCACCCGTGGGCCTGGGAGGCATCTGGGAGCATCCCCAAGCACAGCGAGAGACCTTGGGAAGAGCGGGGCTACCAGAGAGGTGCAGAAAAAGGGGTGCTGGGGGTGCCCCCCCCTTCTTTTCTTTAAGAGAAGGTTTGGGATGGGGTTTCCTTGCCAAGTGCTAAACTCTCGTTCCCCATTTGCCAGGTGCTCCTTGGTACCCGATGCACACACGGTCCCGGAAAAAGCGAAAACCCTATTCTAAGCTGCAGCTGGCAGAGCTGGAAGGGGAGTTTATGGTCAATGAATTCATTACTCGCCAAAGAAGGAGGGAGCTCTCAGACCGATTAAACCTGAGCGACCAGCAGGTGAAGATCTGGTTCCAGAACCGGCGTATGAAAAAGAAAAGACTCCTCCTGAGAGAGCAAGCTCTTTCTTTCTTTTAAAGTTTAAAACACGTCCGCGTCGGGTATTAAAATTAAAAAAGAAAAAAATGATATATAAAAATAGAAAACTAAAAAAAAAAAAAGAAAAAAAAAGAAGGAAAAAAACCTCAACTAAACCCAAAACAACCCCCACATAGACTCTCTAGCATTCACCCGAGCTCCCGGGACTTTATCTGATCACTCTTAATCCCCCTCCCTACCCAGAAATCAATGAATAAAGAAATAATATTAATAATTTACCAGTTTCCCTTAAAATACGAAACCCGACAGCGAGGAAAATAATAATATTAATAATAATGCATCTTCTCCGCCGGGACCGCGGGGGGACGGACGGCTTCCAGAGATGCTCGGCGGGCTGAAGGGGAGGTTTTGAGCCCGACTTTACCCACTTTGCCTTTGTCAACAGCACAGGTAGGGTTTCCGTGCAGCGCCGGGCACCGTCGGGGCCGTCGGGGGCCGCCGGTCCCTTCCCCCACTACCTTCCACCCCCTCCGGCTTCGGTTGGTGGCGAGACCGGGTTTGAGGGGGATGAGGAAAGATCCCGGAGCTCCTCCTGGGCTGGCACGTAGGGTTTAGGGCCGGTTTAGTGGGAAAGCAGGAGGGGAAAATGGCAAAAATAAAGAAATAGGGAGGGAGTGACACAAAAAAAGGGATGGAGGGTGTTGTCCTAAGGGATAGACCCCGCATCCTGGTGGAAGATGCTTTTTTCAGTGCACGGTGTGACCCAAGATGTGGTTTTCTCAGTCTAAATTGAAGACTCGTGGATGACGAGTATCTCTAGGTTTAATCAGTATCTCCAGGCTTAATGGGGACCTATACGCTTAATCAGCATCTCCAGGTTTAATAGGGATCTCTAGGAAGAGGCGAGAGACAAAGACTGTGTATATATCCGGTGTATATGGTATATATCTATATAATATATGAGGTCTGTGTATCACACTATGTTCCTCGTACGCACATACGAGGCTTTGATGCAGGCGATGGTGTTGTCCTCAACGCCAGAGTGTCACAAGGAGAAGGAAAGTGCATCCCCCACCCTAGAAAACCCACCCAGGGAAAAAAATCTGACTTTCCTTTCACGTAAACTGAGCCTTTTGGAGAATTTTCTTTCCCCCTCTCTCTGGATTCACAGCTTTTCTCTGCACTATCTTAAAATTACATTCCCCTTCTTAAAAAAAAGAGAGATGTTCCTTCGCGACAGTTCTACTGATGGAGTAGGTACACTGTTTTGCTGCGTTTATTGATGAAAACGTAGGAAAGCAGGTAGAAAAAATGCCTTGGTTTGTACCCTCCGGTGATAACAGCCTGTTGGAGTCTGAGCGAGTTGCATCTCCCCTTCCCTGCGATAACTGGAAAGATGCGCTTTGTCGCTTGGGTGCTATCTTCTCACTAGGGTGTTTTTTAAGGGAATATATGAAGTGGTTTTTTTAAGGAAATATATCTCATTTAGCTACGTTTCCCTTGCTCAGCAGCCCATCAGGTTAAAAACCTGCACATTTATAGCAAGGGCAATGCTTTCTTTGCCTCCCTAAAAAGTCCTTCTAGCTGCAAATAGAGACAGACCCAACTTTAATAAGAGGTTTCGGTCTTTGGAGGACATGAAGGGGTGTTTCCCTAAAACCCCCTGGTTTTTTCCCTTTCAAAGCAATAGACAGGGGCCTGGTAGGATGCGACGTGTTTCCTCTGTACGTGTGCTCTGATTTTCGAGGGGGGAAACACCAATTTTCGTGATTCCCTGTTTTAAAGGCACTTTTAGGCTGGGGGGAGCGAGGCAAGGTGGTGGTAGGATGGGGGGAGCAGCAGGTTTAGGGCCTTGGGAAGCTTTGCCTGCATGGGAAATTGTAATCTAGGATAAAAAAGAGGAAAAAAACCAGGAATTTTTAATCCAGGCTGAAGGGGAGAGGGGGGCTCGGTGCTGCAGCCCGGTGCTTTGCCACGCCGTGCTTTGCTCCATTCATTTTATATCGGAGGGGGGATTAATTTTATGGCAAAGCAGCGTTTTCAGGGAAGTCTGGATGCTCACCACGTGCTCCTGCTTCCACGCGTTCATGGTCATGACCAGCAGCGCCGAGGAATGCTTTTATTTACGAGCTGCAAAGGATGGAGCCGACTCCTTAAAGGAAAAAAAAAAATCCCTCTCCGGGCTGCAAAGAGCCTTTTCCTTCAGCTTTATTTCTGCAGGAACACCCAGCAGAACCTTCTCCCTTCATTCCCTGCCCTTCTCCAGCTCCTTCCCTTCTTTTCCCCATTCCCATCTCGGGAAATGTCACAGCTTTATTTCTTTCCACTTATTTTTACAAAGAAAGACCCCCTATCTCCTCTCTCAATGCTGGCTCCTGGGTGAGGGTCCCCTTTTGCCCCTTAGTCCCACACAAAAGAGCCGCCGCGGAGGGTATCGCCTGTCGCGATGCTGTGCAATAGAGACTAAGATGTGTTAAACCACACGTACCTATGGATCTATCTCTAGATGCTCCTGCTCAACCACGTGCAATTAAAGGAAAAAGGTGATGTGGAGGAATGTAATGTCTTGGGGCGATTTGGGGGGCGGGTAGGTCGTGGGGCGAGAGTTTGGGGAGTGGTTGTGGCTTTGGGTGCTCTCAGAGCACCCTGTCTCTGTGTCGCGGGGCAAAGCCTACTCTGCAGAGGGTGACTTGGGGCTGTGCAGTGTCGTGGGGACTTCACGGGGTGGAATTCCATGGGAAAAAAAGGACTAAATCCACCCAGGCTTTGCTGAACAGCCCCCCACCCCTCCCCGCAACGAGGCGGCTTGAGGGGGGAGGCTGGAGCCTGAGGAAGGTGAGGGTGAGTTACGGTGAGATGTCAGAGATGCTGTGTTGGATTTCAATCCCACCATCCCAAAAAACAAATCAATCCGTTTCGTTATTCTTCACCCACCGAGGGGCACTTGTATCCCCCGAAAAGCTCCCCCCCCCGCTCTCCCAGACACAAAAGCCAAGGCACCAGCAGCAATCCCTAGAGAAAATGCCGAAGAAAATGAAAATATATGCAATATTCTCTTCCAGATTGCTTTAAAAAGGCTCCTCGGTGGGATTTCTGTTCGGTCTGTGTCTGTTCTCCGTGTACGTGGCACTGTTTTTTCTGCTTGTACCCCTAGTCTAGGTCATTGCGGTTGTTAATATGCGTCCTTCGCAGTATAGTTCATATGTAATGTTCTTTACCTCAAGTTATTCTATGTAGGGTCTATGCAAATGTCTGTTATAGCACGTTCAGGCTTTATATAGTCATGTAAAAAGTTGCTTCACAATAATAATAATAATAAAAATATAATGTATTATTATGTGCTTTCTTGATAATAAATAAAATTGCCCAAACATCTACTTGGTGATTTACTGTTTACCATTTAAAATGAGTATTAAGTTGCAAGGTTAATAAAAGAGTAACAGAAAAATATATTGGCCAGCCTTGCCTTCTGTGGCTTGTAGATCATCTTTGGGTAAAAAAAAAAGGAAAGTAATTAAATGAATGTGTAAAATGTGTTGTAAAAGGAAAGAAATATCGCTTGCTGCGTCGCTCTAAATATAATTAGAAAAATCCTGGGGAAACAAGAAGCATAAGTTGATCTTCAAATTGTTGGTTTAATGAGAGTTGTGCTCATGCACGTAGTATTAATTGGAAGCAAAACCCAACCAAGATGCTATTTTGGTGGGTAAAGGAGCTTGAATATGGGCTAAATGGGATTCTTTTGTCTCTGGTGGAAGGTTCGGGGGAGCTCTGCCTCTTCTGGAAGCAGACCTCCTGCCCAATGGGATCCCACATTCCCTATGTGCATATGGGAAATGCCATATGGATGGGTTTCCTCATGGATATAGGAACCAGTTATAGACGTAGGAACCAGTTATAGACATAGCTGTAGATATAGCAACCAAAGGAATGTCAGAGTTATCCTGGATATGACTTTAAGATGGGAATGAGACGTGAAAGCACAGCTCTTAAATTGGAAATATATTAGACTGGGTTTAGATTTGGGCATCTTGATGCTTATTGTTATGGTTATGGTTATTAGGACCAGCATTATTGCATTTCTTCGGTGTAAATTTGCAGCAAATTCATTTAACAAGAGGAAAAAATAACCCCATCAGGCCAATTTAAATAAATTAGATTATGATTTCCTCGATCTCCCTCTAAGCAGATATTTATATAAATGGATTCTCTGCATTTTCCTTTCGGGGGAGATGCCATACGCTTCCGGGGGGGGGGGGGGGGGGGGGGGGGCAGAAGCTTTTAGAAGATCGTGAAGGGATTTTAATGAAAGAAATCCTAAAGACAACCACAATGGGGTTATGGCAAAGTAACTGATGCTTCCTCCAGTCCTAGCTGTACCCAGACCTAAGTTCAGTAACCCCCAGCTCAGCCCACCCTCCAGTCTGGGCACACTGGGAGCCACTGGCCTGAGCCTCAGCCTGATCGATGGAGTTAAGATCAACTTTTTCTATGAAGAACACAAGATTAAGTATTATATTTTTCTTCACTTGCTCAACCAGAATTTCCCAACACAGTGTAGATGCACTTGGGGTCTTCCAAAATTACAGGAGGATTCATTCAGTCCTGAGCAGTTTCCTCTTTCTTTTTTCCAGGAGCTGCTCGATTTGGACACAGGAGTAGGAGGAGGAAGGAGGAAAGCAAATATTGCCATAGGAATGGGCCCTACTTGCAGCAGCAAACCCCAGCCACCCCTCCCAAAAGATTTAGGGTTTGGTGTATGAAGAAGCAGGAGTTGTGGCAATCCGTAGGGATGAGGTTTTCTAGAGTGAAAAATTACCTTTTTTCCTGTAATAGTTACTTTTTTACTCTATTTTTTAATGTTTTAACATTGATGCACGCACTTTCCCTCTCTTTCTCTTGCTCCAGGAGGATGTTTGTACAAATATATTGTAGAAGCAAACTCAAATTAGACTTTTCTCCACTTTGATTTCCTTCTTTCTATGTCCCTGCACCTATCTGGCAGGAAAATGGGCAAGAGGAGGAATTATGCCTAACATCTGACTGCTATAGGGTGACATAAATTGTATATATCGTAAGTCGGTTCACCTTGAACAGGAATAGTTGGATTTCAAAGACATTCAAACACTCACGAAAATAGATAAAACTTATTTATTACCAGCAAGCGGATAGAACAAATTGTTGCTTCGCCATAAAATCCGTATTATTCCTTGGCTAGTTTCTTTTATTCAGCAGCGTATTTCATTGCTTTGGCTTTAAAATGAATTCGTTAGTGAGGGGAGAAGAGCATCATCTCTTTAATTGCAAGGAATATTTCTACCGCTAATGAGAACGGCCGAGGTGCTGTTTCACAGTTACTGCAAAAATCGCAGAAAATATTAAAGCGTGACGGTCAAATTTAGGGTTTTGTTCCCATTTTGGTGCTCTCAGTGTATAGTCAATGTGGGGAATAGAATGTGCAAAGCAGAAATAGGAAAAAGGGGGTTTCTTTCTGAGCCAGGAGATGTGGTCTTGACACCTTTGTGCCGAAGAAATGTCCGAGTTCTTTGAACTCCCTCTGCAAAACCCGAGCCGACCTAGGGCTGGACTCATTTCAAAGCCGCTTTAAGCAAAGTTTAATACGGCAACACCGAGAAAAATACGTCAAAAAGTCCAAATTTTCTTCTCCTGCCCCTCATTTTCTCAACACACCCTTTTTTTGCTGGTTCAAAGCGGGTTTTTTTTTTACACCCAAATCCAGGAGGCCCAGGGGTGGTTTAGCAGAAGGAAAAATTGGAAGAATTCAAAGTTCAGGAGAAAATAAACCCGGCTGCGCTGCAGACACCCTGGCAAGGGGTTTTGCCTGGAGGGGAGTGACCTGGAAATTCCTCTTTTTTTCTCCTATGCGCCCCTGAAAATGAAGAGTAAAGGTGAAGCTTATACAGCACGGGGTGCTATAGGCTCTGTATAGGTTTCCACGGGTGTGCGTGGTCTTCGTGTGGGCTTAATCCCTCGGACCCAGCCAAAAAGGATCTCCAAAAAGAACAGAGTATCAGGGTTATGGGTGCGCTGGAGGGTTAGAAGGTGGAGGGCACCTTGACCTGCTGGACACTCCCGCGGGGGTGCTGGAGGTGCTGTACACGAGAAGAACATGCAGGGGGAAATGATTTGGGCTTCAGTACAGCATCTGAGATGCCCGTGTCCTTGAGTGGAAATAGTCTGTATTCCAGCCTCAACCGAACCTCCGAAGCCCCCCAAAAAAAGGACAAAAGCAAAGACGGCTGGATTTCCTTCTCCCGGTCTGTGTGTGGCTCGGGGTCCGTCCTCTGGCTAATTCCGCGATATATTAACTATTTGCTTTCCTTCCCTGTGCATTATAAGGGCTGTTTTCAAGCACGTCTCCCCCCCCCCCCCCCCCCCCCATCATTAATATGCCAATTATTTCCTAAGAATGCCTTGGTTTGGTTCCGAGTGGGGGTTCATAAACATAAAATAAACACAGAGTGGGAATAATTAGCAGCATTTATCAGCATAAGGCCACCCACCCCACTTTGAAACCTTCCAGACCCTACGAGGGGAAAATGAAGTACATTGCAGGTAATTAGTTTTGAGCAAATAATTTCAAATAGAAACTTATAGGTAAAGCCTAATGAAGTGCAGAGCTGGGGAGGGGGGGAGGGTTGAGGGAAGCCTCTTTTTTATTGCTTGGTAGGTAGCAAGTAGACACAGCAATATTTTACTGTTGAGAGAATAAATTAATTAATATATCTGTAGCTAGCAACTACAATGGCTCCATGGATGACTGCATTTAAAGGAGATATATGTATCCAGTCTCATTGGTGTTGTTAACAAGAGTGATAATAAAGATGAAAAGGATAAGAAAGATAAAAAGATCACTCGCCTTGTACTCCTTACTGCGGGTAAATTGCGCGGATTTTCTAATGGCTGCCTCTTGTTGGCTCTCCACAAATTTCCTTTTTGTTTTAGTCAGACTTCATTAAGTGACTTTATTTTCATGTTGCTCAAATAGGAAATAAAGATACGCGCCCCTTTCTCCCCAGTAAATCTCATATTAACTATCCTTCTCCACGGCTTAAGGGGAGGGGGGGCCTCCCTTCTGTCTATTTCAGCTCCAAAAAAAAACTTTATTTTTGAAAATAAAGCGGTTTTCCTGCCTTTGTCTGTGCAGAAATTCAATTTTCCCCCTCCTATGCTTTTCTGGTACCAGAAAAATGCAGAAATCTTATCTCTCCCTCAGTCAGAATAAATCACATTTAACCCGTGTTTTGGTCTAGCCGGAATATGAGCGTTAAAAATCTACCTGTATTTTTTATTAAAGAGAGTTTGTGCTTTAATTTTAGGCTTGCGTTAGCCAAACACTGCCACACAGAACACATAAACCATCGGGATATCTGATTATAAAAACGTTTGCCAAAATTAATTCATTTCAAAGGAAAAGCGTATTAATATTCATTTTTGCAGCCACTACACTCCTGTGCCTCCCAAACCTACACGTCGGCTGGAGAAGTGTCGATAATTACAGGGCGAGTGGAAATTCATTTTATTTTTATGATTAACCAGTAAACTATTATGAGGTGAGACGAGACGCTGCTAAAGGAGAAAGCATTTAAAAAATTAGGTATGGAAAAGTACAGTGTGAGACCCAAGGTAGCAATGAGGGATGTTGGGCAGGCTTCAGGTCCAGTAAAAGGAAGGGGAAAAAAGGAAAAGGAAAAGAAAAATCAAGACCATACATACCTCAAATCAAAATATCTGGAGGTAGAAATAATAGAAGAAATTATATTTTAATAGATGGCGTGGGCCAGGGCGTTTTTTCTTTGCTGAAACATAAATCCCAATGGGGTTTTGCTGGGATCTGTTAGAGTAAACGGGGGGGGTGGGGGGGTGGTGGTGTATGTGAGCACCCCGCGGAGTGGAAATATCCATGCACAGCTCCGGTGTGTAACCATGGAGCAAGGTATGAGTACGGCACAGCTCACCCTATTCACTCCCGCCTAGCTACGACCGACCAACTCATCGCACCCATGGGCAACCCACTGCCGGGGTGGGGGAGGACACGACATTTAAAGCAATCCTGAGATTATTTCACCCAGTTGTGCTCATTTTTGGGGAGCTACAGGGGTTTTCCTTTGGCTTTTCCCTCTCTGTACCTTTTTACACCTCACCCCCCTTCCAAATCCCTCTTTTCCAACTTCCACCCCGAGCCCAAACACTGACTTTATGGGTATTTAAACCAACCATCTTCATCTGTAATTGTGGATGAAGAGTATTTATTGCTCCGGTGGATTACTAGATATATAATTATCTCTTTATAGAGAGACTGTGAAATAAAGCATCTGTCTTCCCCCTACCCAGACAGACACAAAGGCGGGTGAACACCGACAAAGTTACACATCTGCACAAGCACTTCCTTCTTTACTCTTTTTCCACCTAAAACGCGTTCATCAAAGCCCTCCTCAAACTTTACAAAAATCCTCCTAACCCAATAAGATGGCTCTTCCATGAGTTTTGGATATTTTTCTTCTTTTTTTCTTTCCTAAATGGGGCTAAAGAAAATATTTATTTGCAAAGAGGAGCCGTGCTGGCTGCTGCGGTTCTGCTTGTCCCCTTTAGTTTTTATAAGGAAAAAGGGATTTTGGGGGTGGATTTCGGGGACAAATAAATAAATAAACGGGTGGTTGGCGAAAAAATGTGCTGTGGGTTTTTCGATGCCTCTTTAGAAGATGGGGGAGTGCGGTGGGGTGAGAGGGGGATTCACGGGGAGAACGGAGGGAGACCAAAAGCTCTGCTCGACTAGAATCGAGATATTATTTCCTTGTTTTAGGCAGCTGGAAAAGTTACTTTCAACCCCCCTCCTCTTCCGAGACTGCAAATAAATTGTGGAAATTCGAATATCGGGGGGGGGGTCCCTGGCAAGAGCTGCCCCGCATTCACCCTCACACACGCACACACAATACCATTTTATTGTATTGTATTGTATTTTAAATGTCTTTTTAATTTTTACTTTATTTTCTTTTACTTTCTTTCTTCGTCCCCTCCGTTTCCGCGCCTGCGGAGGGCTACCCGCGCTGCCCTGCCCGCGCTGCCTTGCTCTGCCAGCGCTGCCTTGCTCTGCCCGCGGGAGGAGCCGTCTGGGCTGCCCGTCTGGGTGGGCGGGGGCCGCCCTTGCAAAGTGAAGGTCAAGTTAAGCCTCCAGCCTCCCTTTCCGCGGCCCGTCCGCGCTGCTCCGCCGCGGCCCCGCGGGCAATGCCATTGCCGGCGACCCTCCAGCTCAATGCCGCAACCTTCATTTTTATTAAACCCCTCTTTTTTTCCAGTTCCCCCCCTCCTCCAGGCGGTGAGGGGCAGGGAGAGGAGCCAAGTGCTGAAATAGCAAAGGCGGAGGATGATTTTATGGAGCCCTTTTCTCCAAATCCTGATTTTTTTCATCCTTTCTCCCCCCCAAGCTGGACTGCAGACTTCAAACAAGGGCTTTCCCCCTTCTCCTTTTTCTTATTCGGTTGGGGTTTTTTTTTGCCTTTTTCCCCTCCTTCTCCTCTTTTCCCAGCAAGATGCAAACCCGTCTGCCATGGAGGAAATTAAACATCATAAAGAAAAGCCCAATTAAGGTTTAATGTCTGAACATTACCATTTCCTCCAGAAAACAATGAAGTTCGCTCGGTAAGGAGAGAGGCAGAAAGAAAGAAAGAAGGGGGTGAAGGGATAGAGGAAGGGAGGGAGGGAGAGGGGCAGTTTGGGGTTTTTTTTCCTCGAAAAGGGGAAAAACAGGGTATGGAAGGGTAATTATTAAATAAAAAGGGGAGGATTAGGTAGGGGTAGGGAATTTGGGGGGTGAGCCAAGCTCCTGTGCTGTCTGTGCTCGGAGATGGGGATAAATGGAATAAAATAATGTGGATTTTAATGCTTGGGCAAAGCGGTTTCTGCTCATGCTTGGCTCCTGGGAAGTCCTGAGTAGTGGCAGAGTCTCGGGGGGGTGGGGGGAAGGGGTTAATAATAACGCAGGGAAGGGGTGAAAAGGGTGGTCGGGTGTAAGAGGTGGGAATGGGTGTAAAATCCCCGAGTCTCTTTACCTCTTCCCTCGCCATAAGTCCTGCTGCCCTTCCCCTGTCTCCCTTTCTCCCGGAGATGATTTCATCCTGAAGGCCAGAAAATAATAATACAAAAAGAAATTCAAAGGGACCGGGGGAGAAGCTAAAAAATAATATATATATCTATCTATATCTAAAAACAAAGAGGACAGAAGCCAATCCAACGCACCCGAAACAGCAAAACCCACCACGCTCGAGCCGTAGGAAAACAGTAGAAAGAGGAAAAACCTTGGCCGGGAGGGGACATTCACCAGGTCTGAGTCTGTGTTTTGCACCCCAATCTCTCCTCCCCCTATCCCCAAATCTTTCCCCCCTCCCTGTGAGCGGCGGGGCTGCTTTTATCGAGCCTGGAGTGGCGACGGCACCCATTAAAATGTGGATGTTCTCTGTTCGAGGAGGTTTTGCTCTTTCTCTTCTAACAGACAGATTTGGGGGGGGGTGGGGGGTGGAACGGGGAGTATGTCGGTGGTGTGTCCCCCGTGGTGACAAAGAGGGCCCCACAGATGTGACAATGGCCATCCGAAAAGCCCCAAGACTTTGCGAGTGGACCGAACATGGCCTGATGCTGAAAACCCAGGCCCCCAAAGACCGAGAGGAGGAAAAAAAGCTCCACGACTCTATATTTTCCACTTCCAGGAGAAAACAGTGTTAAATATTCCCCCTGATTTTGGGGAAAAGAAATGGAAAAGCCAATTTTGCATATGCTTACTTTTATTTAATGTGAAGAGATATATGGTTATTCGGGAATATGTTCTATGGGATAGAAATCCATAGAATAAGAATGCGTACACGGGTATAATATAGCGATGAATAAAGTATCTGGGCTCATTTATGGTGTGAAAACAAATAACTTAATCCTTCTGCACAGAGTTGTCTTTGTTATAGACTCACAATTTTCTGATGAATATGGGAAAGGAGAAAGAAGAGAGAAAGAGATAAATAAAGACAAAGAAATGAGAGGAAGAAAGAAAGAAGACAAGCAGGAGAGAAAGAGAAAAAGAAGGTAAGAAAGAAGGAAAGAAGGAAAGAAAGACGTGAGGGACTAGGAGGAGGGATTAGATCAGAGTCCAGCCATTGGACCAGTGTTTAATTCATAATTTATCTGCTTTCTGTACATGAGGCATTTTAAAGCCAGTACCTTATTAAAGGAGAACTCCGGATACATTAATTTAGACATATATATTAATTTCAACTGAATGTGGCACCACTAAAACACTCAATCCTCACCCCCGATGAAGAAAAAGATGCAAATATAGGGGGTTATTCCGCGGGGGAATAAAGGAGCTGCTTGCAGAGGGCACAGGAATGAAATGAACAGAGATTTTCATGCCCAGATCCCTCTGCTTCCCCAACTGAAAATTGAGATAGATGAGCTTTTGCGTGAGAGGGCATATTTTAGAGGCAGAGGGCCGTGAGTGCATAGGGGAAGGCAGGTTCTATACATTATATATAATGTATATCTACACTAGCTCCATAGGTAGTTGGAGAGGGGCGGCCACAGACATTTTCCACCGCTCTACCTTCCCCGACAGCATTTATCTTCTAAAAACAGGATATACATTTGGAAAATGTCTCTCCATGAAGCAGCTGAAAGATTTTGTTTCATTTCATTCTGATTAATGCGGGATGGAAGAGAGAACCCGGCTCTGTCGCGCCCCCGATTGCAAATTATTGAGGTTTATCCCCATAAATTCCTGAGATTCGCCTTTGATCAATGCTTATCAGAGGGAAATACACCGAGGTGCTGGCTGCTGTGGAAAGAAAAATATTAAAAAATAATAAAAAAGGGGAATGCGGGAGCAAAAGGCTTAAAATGCAATACTTGGAAACGATTTCCTGAGTATTTAGGGATTAAATACCACGCATGCAAACGCGTGTGCGGTTTTAATAAGGCTGGGGCGGATTAACCGCCCACATTCTATTCTGAACTTTGCATTTCGGGGCTATTTTGCTAATAAAGGGATTACCAACAGAAAATACATTTTTTCCCCTGCAACAATTTCCGACTTTTTACACAGTTTTTGCACATTTTAGTGGCGCTGCTAAAGTTATCAAGAGGGCACGTCTGGCGAATAAAAGTTTTGCTTTATTTATTTATTTTGTTCGGTTTAGGTGTGTTTTATATGTCTTCCTTTGTGTTTAAATAAGTATTTGTAGAGGTTTGGAGAGGGGGGGGAAGAGAGGGAGTCCGTTGAATAGAAATAGGTGTCGCTTAACGAGCTCCTCTGGGTTTCCTGTCTCCTCTAAGCTGAGTTTCTCAGGGACTTTAGGAGAGAGTTTAGGACGCTGTGAAATTTTACTTGCATTCCCCAAACCTCGCCGTTTCACAGGCTTCAGGAGCTTTCTGCGGCTGAGCTGTGCAGGGGAAATAAGGTAAATAAATAGATGGAAGCATCGATATTCCACTGGGCTCAGCTCTCCCTGCGTAGAAAAAGGGAAAGGAGCCGTAGCTGAGAAGAAGATGAAAATGAGGGGGACGGCCGATTAGCAAAAGCTTAGTGATGGTGATTATTAAGCCTAACTCTTCTTAACGCCTCTTCAGCATCACTTCTATTTGAATCTGTCACTCGCAGCACATTTTTATCCCAGAAGGTCCCAGCCTTGCCTGCGGTTGGGAAGCAGAGTTCAATCTGCTTTTATCTTGATTAAGTCCACATGATTTTGAACTTGCAGCTCAGGTCTAGAGAGATCTAAGTCGACTTTTTTTTCTTCTCTCTCCTTTTTTCCCCCTTTGAATTGTTCACAGCTTATATAGTTTTCTTTCGCAGCCTGGCGTCCATCCAATTAAATTTATCTTTGCCATTTGGGGGCTATAATATTTTTCAAGCGCTTCCCACTTGTAGCTATTGTCTCTCCCTTCAGATTTCCTCTGCACATACGTGGTGTCTAGTGATCTGTTTACTGGCCCGAGTTTCCTTTCTTTCTCTTTTTTTGAAGTCCATCTGAGGAAGTAATTGTAATACCGTTGTGGAAGGGAGGGAAAAATCACTCTGAGAACATCTGATAGGCCAAAGTCATTAGACATCACAAGTTGGAGCCTATTTAGCAAAAGCGAAGCACATCTTTGCAGCTGCGGGGAGATGCAGCTGCTACAGAAGTGCTCTGTGCTCCCCAACATCACGTTTCCACCCCGAGTGAAGCACAGGTTAGCAGTGCAGGTTGGGAAAACTCCACTCTTCTTATCCCTTCAATGCAAACTCTGATCAACTGGCTGAAATAGAGAAAGATTCAGGCTCTTGCATCAGATACCTTGAGAGCAAAGTGAGTAACAATGAGTAACGTGGTAAGCCAGGTTGGTATAAAACCTAATATTTTCAATTATTTTCTAGCATCCCCCTGCCCCCTCCTTTTTCCTCTCCATTCAGTAGTTTTCCTACTGTACAGGCTCAGACAAAGACTTCTTTATGGCAATACTTACAAACAAGTTTTTGAGGGAGGTTGGGAGGTTGCTAACAAATTTACATTGCTTTCAAATAACCCCAGCTTTGGGGGGAAGGAAACAAAAATAATATCTACTCTACCCAGTGGAAGGGAAAAAAAGGAGGAAAAAAAATAGATGAATGATTTATTGAGAAGAGTTCAAGTACAGGATTAACCTAAATCAAAATATAACTTCAGATGTTTACACAGATCAGCTAAAGCCAGCTTTCACAACTCCAACTTTTTGATTTGGGTACAATTGCTACAATGTTTTTTTGGTCACGAAACGCCTCTGACATCCCCTTAAAATTCCTGTTAGTAACGCAAAACACATCTCAGCAGCCTTGAGCCTATTTGCCTGCTGAAAACGCTGTTAAATGTGTTAAGTGTTTGCTTTATATCAGGCAAATGAGTGCGGACTCCGGAGCAAGAGGGGGGATAGCTTGGGAGGGGTTGATTTTTTTTTTCTTTCTCCCCTTGAAGTTTGCTTTTTCTGCTGGGGAAATTTGGGTAGAAGAAGGTCTCCGGTTCAGGTGCCCACATAAAGCTGGGTATTTAGAATTGCAGAACAGGCACAAGGGGAGAAGAGTTCGGCACTGCGCCTCTTTTCCCTTCCCTCTGGCTAAGATATAAGTAAAAAAAGGGGGAAAAGTCCTCTTGTTTCATCTTATACACACAGTCACTTCAAAATCAAGAAAATCAGACCTTTCCTCCCCTCTTCTCAAGTTCCCCTGGATTTTTTTTTCCCCTTTCAAGAGCGCAAATACAGCTTTTCTTTGATTTCCCCCTCTACGCTCTAACCTTTCCTATTCGCTAGGCAATGAAGCAGGTTTAAAAACCGAAGGGATTGAAATGCTCTGGATGCTTTAAGGCTATGCCTTAAAGTTATTTGCCTTTTTTCTTTTTTTTTTTTTTTTTTTTTTTGAAGGGCAACCAAAAGGAATGCGAGCCGCCAGCCCTCATTCCGTTTTATGGTGGTCACTTTGGTGGTCAAATTCAAGTGCTGTGACTCCACAGCTGCCTCATCTCTGCTTCCTTGCAGGAAGCAGGCAAATCCTACCCTTTAAACCGGGTTTAAAACCCCAAAACGACACCAGGACTTGGTTTAGATGTATTTACCTACGAAGAGCAATAAATTATTCACGCACCTAGAGAAGAGACGGCGGGTTTTGTGCCACACGGATTTTTGTTGTTGTGCTCTTGTGTTGGGGTATTTCGAGGGGTAGATGTGCTTTGTTTTGGGTTTAAAGAGCTGCTGGGATATTCTTTTCCAAG
Source organism: Psittacula echo (assembly GCF_963264785.1). NCBI lineage: Eukaryota > Metazoa > Chordata > Aves > Psittaciformes > Psittacidae > Psittacula > Psittacula echo. Next base: position 1,950,585 of record NC_137762.1, read on the forward strand.
AACCAGCTATAATTCCTCCTCTGGATGCAAAGCTTCATGCCTACAGCCTTCCTATGGAATCTAGATGGGAATAAGTATAACAAAAATTGTCTATTTTAGAGCCTTTACCCTTTTAATCGGAGGCAGAAGATCCTGCACACAGGTTGCAAACAGGAGGGAATAGGGGAAAAAATAATTACACTCATAAACAATAGCTTAACATTATTAGTTTGTAGTTAGTATTAATATAGGTCCATAAAAAGCCAAGTTAAAAGATAGCTGACACTTTAATTAAAAGTTTGGCCAAAACCGACATCTAAGTCATAAAATAGGGTGGATTACAAAGCTGAAGAAATCCATATCTGCAGCCAGAGTTCTTGCCCATATATATATATGAATATATATACGAGCATATATATATTCATCAGCCAAACGGTGCATTGGAGAGGAAAACGCCGCTCATTTTGTGATTCCAGAGGTATTTATCTGTGTGTACATCTCTGTCTCCACACACACGCGTTCAGAGACACTCACATGCCCTGATCCCTTATAAAAAGGGATTTATGAGAACGGCTCTTTAAATAGAAAATACAAAGCTAGAGGGGAGGGAGAGAATCCAAAAATTAATGGGAATAAATGATCAAGAGTGCATTGTGGCATTAGGGGGTGAGGAAGGCTCAAAGTGAGGAAGAGCCCTCAACCTTAACATGCAAAGCCGCCATGTTTTCCTTCAAGATTTTCTGATAAATACATAAAAATCCAGGCACACCGCCCGACAAACACTATAGTTTGGAAAGCTTTACTGAAATACCCGCCGTATTTTTTGCTCAGGCATCTTGAAATCCTTTGCTCTCTGCTCTGCTGCAAGGTACGGACTTGTGAGGCTGTTTGCTCTTGTGAAAATAATCTGGGTTTTCCTTATTTTCCCCTTGTATTGCTGCAGAACTGCAGGGTATTTGTATTTTTAGCAGGGAAGGTGCGTTTTCCTCTCCAGTTCTCTCCCTCTCCCCTAGGAATTAAGCAACCACCCTGGTTAAAGTGCTAACAGCAGGTTGGGTGCTAGCAAATTAAATCAAATTAAATAGAGAAGAGCGAAGTGGAAAACGAGCTTCCCAGGAATGCCCAGCTCCAGGATGGACACCCCCGAGAAGGACTGGGACCCTCTGTTGCTCCTTTTTGGAGAATTGGTTATTTTCAGATGAATTTATGCACGAGTTTTTAGGGGAGCAAAGGAAAAACGCTGCAGCCGCCGAGGCTTTTCCTGCTGTATGGCTGAGATTTGCCTTTTCTCCCTTGTTACTCTTTGAATTCGCTGCAACTCGATTTAGCAAAATCCTCTCTATAAACGCTTCTCGCTCTCTCCTGGTGCATCAGATCTGCTCGGAGTATCCAACGCACCACGATAGAGTTCAGGTCGCATTTACTGTTGGATAATTCAATATTTTTATTTATTCTTCCTTTCACTGAGCGTTTTAAAATGTGTAATTCAAGGGAAAAAAAAAATGCCTCGGTGGCATCCTGTAAAGAAGAGGATAAAAAAGGAGGGATGTGCTGCAACATTTTCCTTCATAGTTGTAAGCAGCAGCCACCTCTGTTCAGCAAAGAAAGCTTTTCCACCTCAAGCAGATAATTTCCCATTCAGGTGAAAACCCGATAAATGCCCAATTGTTGCAGATAAATTTGTTCCTTTAAGATTATTTAAATGGGATAACCCCTCGGAGCCTGGTGCCGCGGAAGTTACGCGTCCTTCAGGTGCACATTTCCAATGGGTTTGCAGAAGAGATTTTTTTAATTATTATAATTTTCCCATGTAATTATTTCCTTCCACCTAACAATTCTTTGCAAAACTCGCAAAATATCTGGCAGCTCTTCGATACCTGTATTTTTTAGTCTGAAAATGCACAAGGACAGAGCAAAAGGAGGCTCCGGGGCACAGGATAGAAGACAAATGACTTTAATAAGAATATCTTTTTTAATTCAGCTGGAAGAATAAATGATGAGAGTATTGCTGAAAGTACATTCATTGATTGACAATAAACAATTGCATTAAATATTCAATATGCCACTCTTACGTAATAAATATTTAACCAAACATTAAAGGAGGTTTTCGAATATTTATTAGACATTGACTTAATTCATTTGTTCTATGCCTTGATATATCACTAATTCGATATCAAAACTCATTAAGCCAGGCCTGCTTTAACTCGAAAGTTGGAAAGTTCACACGATCCCCCGCATGCTGTCACTGCTCAAATGGTATATTCTCCATAAAGCACGCCAACTTGGTTGATGTATAGTTGATGTGCACACAGAGATCAACATAATTAGCGTATCTTAGAAGCTTGTTAATTAGCACCAACCCTCTCACTCCCAGATAGTAGAGATTTAGTTAGAATTTAGCAGCCCAGCTGTAGGGAGAGCTGGGCATTCCCGCCTGCAGCAAGGGTTTGGGAAATGTTGGAAAACTTACTTCTGCATCTCCAGCGATTTTATTGAGCTACCTACAGCCTATTCAGGAACACTTCTAAGGAACACTAACACTTTCTATAGAAATAGCCATAATAATGAATTAGAATAACCAACGTAATTAAGATATATTTTTAAAAGGGTGGAAAAACACCATTCGAGCATCCTAAGACCCTCCCTCCCTCCTCCTCCCCAGCCCAAATCGCCCACACCCCATCTCCAAACCCTGCTGAAAAGCAGCAAGTGGAATCCACATAAGAAGGAGAGGAGGTAAAGGAAGAAAGAAAAAAAGAAAAGAAAAATAAAAGCCAGGAAAATTAAAAAAAAAAAAAAAGCAAGAAAAAAACCCAAAACACGGGGGGGAATAAAGGCAAGAAAAAAATAAGAAGGGCAAGGAAGGGGGAAAAACAAGGGGAAAAGACAAGGGGAAAAAGAGGCAAGCGAAAAAAGGCAAGGGGAAAAGAAACAAGGGAAAAAGAAAAGGCAAGGGGTAAAAAAAAAAAAAAAAAGGCGAAGAAAAAAAAAGCAGGGAAAAAAAAAAGGCAAGAAAAAAAAAAAAGGCAGCAACTTCACAAGCCGCCCCTTGTACTTGTTCTGCTGCGAGTGCTTACAAGGGGTGTGCCTTCAGGAAAATGAATACAAATCTGCCCTTGATTTTCATAATGTTTCTGCGGTGTTTGCAAACCAATCGTTTGAACCTCTGAGATCTTACCTAAGTGAACCACTCCTACGCATCTAAGTGCTCCAAACTGATATATGACAATATCTACTTTGGATCACGTGTCCGCCGGAGCGACTAAGACGGATAGCGCGTCATCTCGCCTTCCCAAATTTTTTCCCCTCCGCACATCGGATCCCAAACATCTAGCTATAGGAGGAAGAAAAGGAGAAAGATGTTTAACTCGGTGAACCTGGGCAACTTCTGCTCCCAGTCGCGTAAGGAGAGGAGCGCTGAGTTTGGAGAAAGGGCAGGTTGCGCTTCCAATCTCTACCTCCCCAGCTGTACCTATTACGTCCCTGAATTTTCAACTGTGTCATCTTTCTTGCCACAGGCCCCCTCTCGCCAAATCTCCTACCCTTACTCCACCAACCTTTCGCAAGTGCAGCCCGTGCGAGAGGTCTCCTATGGTCTAGACCCCTCGAGTAAATGGCACCACCGCAGCAATTACGCCTCGTGTTATTCCGCAGAAGATCTGATGCATAGAGAGTGCATCCCGCCTTCCACCATGACCGAAATGCTAATGAAAAACGAGAGCGTGTACAGCCACCACCACCCCAGCTCCAACCACCCGGCACCGACGGGATTCTACACCAGCATGAACAAAAACACTGTCTTGCCCCAAGGTTTCGACCGCTTCTTCGAAAATGCCTATTGTGGGGCGGAAAATCCGGCTGAGAGCTGCCTGCAGAAGGGTGAGGGCAAAGTGGAGGCAGAGTCCCAACCCCACGCACTGTCATCCCGCGGAGAGCAAGGTATAGACCCGGAAGATGAGGAGGAAAACACAAACCCAGGGTCTTCAGCCTCGTCCTCTTCTGTCACCAAGGAAGGAAGCAAAAGCAGCAATTCGAGTAGGTAGAGCAGTAAATGGAAAGGTTAAGGGACTAGCCCGTGTGTTTTGTCGGTCAAATTTTATGTGGAGTTTTATAAGCATTCAAAGGATTTTATTATAACCTACAAAGCTCTTTCTTCCAACGAGAAGAATTTTTACGATGGGAAAAGCTCTTTGAAAAAAATGGAGATGTTAGGTGCAGACACAGTATCTTAGAGTCTGTGAAATTTTAAAAGCACACCATCGTGACAAATATTAACTTTGATCATGAACTTACATGAGCATTTTAAAAGGATTTGGTCCCGGGTTGCTGAGGGTAAAAGGCAATTGGGCAGAACACTACTTTAGCTGCCTGTGCTTTCTTTTAGGCATTAAGATGCATGCAAAATCTTCGGGGCGGCTTTTTCCCCCCTTTCTTTCTTTCCTTTTTAATTAAAACTGTATGTCGAGCCTTTTCTCTTGCTGGGGGTGCAGTGCTAAGGGGGAAATCTGCCGAATTCGCAGGCAAAGCTGAGCGTTTTCTTCGATTTTTCAGTTTAATGTGGCATTTATTCTCCTTCGAGGCTAGTGGAGCGTCCAGCTTTTGTCAGGAAGGGCTTTTACTTACGTCTCTGTTTGTTTGGGTCTTCTGGGGGGTGTTTTTTGCATGCATTCACGTTTTCTAGTCAGTCTTGGAGCTGTTTTAGAGGCTGGATCCAGGCAACCTTGCAAGTTGGCGTTCAGCGTGGGGCTTTTTTGGGAAGAGGGGAGGGTTGTCGTGTTTTTCTATTTGCTTTCGTGGTACAAGTCCCCTTTTGCAGCTCAGATGCAAAGTTCTTTCTTGACTTTGATTCCTTTTTGCGTGTGTGGCGAGGACTGGAGTTAATAAAAAACTTATGCGGAACGTAATATCTAGTTCCTCTGATTCCAACCTTGCTCATGCTGTTTCTATACAGATAACAGATTTGCAGCTGAGCGTGGGGCTTTTTTACTTTTTGATTTCCCAGCCTCTTTAACCCTGCTCCAGCAGCCTGCTGCCTCCAGTCCAAGGCTGTTCCTTATTTAAGCAATAAATAAGCACCGAAAATCTCTGCATGTGCCTGCATAAAGCCTCGTGCAGTGGGAAAATGATTCCATCACGGTCCTTAAGACCCTGTGTAACCTCACCTCTGCTACCCTTAACAATAGGCGAACTGCTGGAAGATATCCCCCCCTCCTTGCATTAATAACTGGAGTTATTAAGCTGCTCCTATTTATGTGATCAGCTGTGAAGATGAGTCTGTGTCTTGCATTTCCTTAGGATGTTTACCCTACCTTCTGGTTCTTTTAAGGTGCTCCCAGAACAAGGAAGAAGAGATGTCCCTATTCGAAATTCCAGATCAGAGAGCTAGAGAGAGAATTTTTCTTCAATGTCTATATAAACAAAGAGAAAAGGCTCCAGTTGTCTAGGATGTTAAATCTCACTGACCGACAGGTTAAAATTTGGTTTCAGAACAGAAGAATGAAAGAAAAAAAGCTAAGCAGAGACCGCCTGCAGTATTTCTCTGGAAATCCCTTGTTGTGAACATCTTTTGAAATCCCCTCTGCTGGTGAAGGGTCGGTGTGTCGAGGAAGGAACAGTTGCGAGCAGGGCTTTGCCCTTTGAGTCGACAAAGCAACCTCAAAGTTTAAGCCTTTTCGTTACTTATATGTTTCTATGTCTGGGACAGCGCTGAGTAACAAAAGGAGAGAGATTTTCTTTCAGTTCCCGCTTCAAGGACTTGAATTCCATGAACATTTTATTTAACTTTTTTCCTTTTTTTTCCTTCCTTTTCTATTTTTTTTTCTTCCATGAACAGGTTGGGATTCCCCTTTTTTTATATATATATATATAATTCTTATTTTTATTGTTATTATTATTATTTAGGCACCCTGTCCGTTTGAATAAATCGCAGTGCTGGGTGTTACTACCATGGTGGTTTCAATATGCAGCTGTGTTATCACAAGAGCAGCCAAAGTCTCCTTGTAGGATCAAATCACTTCATCTGGGTGAGTGAGTGTGTGTGTGTGAATCCACACGGAGACATGTGTGTCCTTCTATGTGTGTGTGTGTGCACATTCACACCCACCCCGCTCATCTCTGTTCTAAAGGAAGATCATTATTTCCATCTCCTCCGCCCACACTTTTTATCTAAAAAGATATATATGCATATATATATGGGAGTGTGTGCGTATATATCCATATATATATTCCCTGCAGTATCATTTCTACATTTGGAGTTGGTAGAGGGGGGGGAATCCAGGCGAAAATTTGCAATAACTGTCTCTGATATGGTTTGTAAATACGTTTTGTAGTGTTTTATTTGAATTCTCTCCCCCCCCCCCCTCCCCCCCGTAAATGGGAGACGAAGAACAAGAGAGGAAAAAACCTAAAAATCCTGAGAAAGAATAATAATTAAAACCCAAATATCTTTGTGTATGTAAAGTGAGTCCCCGGGACACTCTGTGAAATTCTGTGGCAAATAAAGACACTGCAAGCTGTTCTACATTATGATTTTATTTGACCATTTTATTAGAATCTCCCCTCTTAAAAGCCTCTTTGCGGTCATTGTGGTGTGGGTTTCTTTCATAGGAGTTTAAATACCTGAATGCATATCAGAAATACCACCATCCATATTCATGGGACTCGCTGCAATCTGCTCTAATAGGACTGGTATTAATATGAAACCTCCACCTTGGTGCACGCGTTTGGTGTGGAGTTCATTGTATTCATCAGCGAATTGAAATTTATAGGATTTTTCTTGGCCCAGTAATCCCGCTCTGGATTTGGCTCCAGATGTCTTCCGCTGTTTTCCGGTTGTAGTTAATCTTTTTTTTTTTTTGTTTGCGTTTTCATGAGAACAATATATTAGTCTTCTTTAAAAAAAAAAAAAAAAAAAAAAAAATCCCAACAATGAACGAAACTCCAATTACACCGAGAAACGAGCTGCGTTTCCATGAGTCAAGGATACCTTCTACCTACAAAGCACAAATGCAAAGTCAAGTCCTTAAATTCCCGCTTAAGGAAAACAAGTTCAACTCCCAGGCGCGGGGCATAAAAGTGATCTTTTTTGTCCTTCTCCTCCCCACCCCTGTTTGCACAATGACTTTTTTCTCGCAGTGTCTGAAAGCAACACACCGATGTCGAGGACAAAGGAATCCCGAAGATGCCGTTGGTGACGTGGTGCATGTATTTGGTGTAAATACAACATTTCAGAAGGGGTTTTTTAATTATTATTAATGTGGGGGGGGTGTTGTTTGAGGTTTTCAAGCTGGATGCTCTTCTGCTTTCTGATATGGAGCGATGGGATTGTGCATATGGAAGAGGGAGGGTGGGTGGGACAAAGAGCTGGTGGTGGCGGAAAGAACCCCCCAACAGCCAAAACCCAGCACATTATATTCCCATCCATCGAGCGTGTTCTTGTAAAATTCTCATCCTTGCTTTTAAATACAACCCTGTTGAATGAAAACCCCTTTGACGGTGTCTTCTGATTTTATTTGACAACGGAAGGGGGGAAAAAAATATAAACCCAAAAAAACGCTCTTCGTTTGCACCCATCCAACCCGCCTCCCCCCCGTACTCCCCCCGCGCAATTAAACCCAAACCAACTCCAAACTTTCGTGATAGACTCGTGATTGCACCACGATATGATCTTGAAAGGATGTTCAGAGGCATGTTTCTCATTATAGAGTGGGAAAGGGGGGGAAAAGAGGGCTTGGAGGATGGCAGACGGCTTCTTTAGCTCTTTATATTTATTTATGCAAAGCCTGAGAACTGAAAGGACGCTTGTCCCCGGCCTAAAATCTCACCTAAGCTTTATATTCAATAAACTAGGCGTAAAAAGGGGGATTTTTTTTGGTGGGTTGCAAAGTGAAATAGCCGAGATTAAGGTAGGAGCCATCTTCCTGGCAGATGTAGCTGCACGCCGGGAGCGAGGAGGGGGCTTATCCTCCACCACCCCCCAAAAAGGGGGGAAAAAAGCACCTTTATTTAATGAGTGTTTGCCAAACCTTCCCAAGGTTAGGAAAACTAAAGAGAGGTGCAATAAGGTGAATATCGGGAGGTCAGAAGCGGCAGTTAATGCTCCGTAACAGCAGCGGCTGTCCGGACAAAAGCGGCTAGTCTAGACATTGTAATAAAGACTGCAGCACTAAACAGCTTAATTTTTCTTAATTACCCCGTCTGGCTAAAGGAAAAGACTTCCGCAGTAAATAGTAAACAAATAAGGGAGTCTTGCCCAGGGAATTTATTTTTTCTACCTCTTCTCTCTCCCCCTCCTTCCCTTTCTCCCCCCTCCTCCTTCCCAAGGCTCCAGTTCAACTGCAGCACAATGAAACTGTAGGCCTAGTTCAAAGTTTTCGCGAGCTAAAATGGAATGCCAGTTGTAAAATCCAAGTTTATAGACCATGTGGGAGTTTACAGCAGCATTAAGCATCAGTGCCATGTAGGAAAAGGGCTGTTAATGTTCTGGGGAGGGTGGGAGAGAAGGGGGTGGCGGAGCGGGGGGGTCACTGAAGATGCTCTGGGTACCACAATAGGAGAGACTACAAGCAGAACAGGGTTAGGACATATGTATTTCCCTTCCCAGTGTGCTTGCACCTATCGAGAGGGTGACAATATGCGGCAAGGCGAAGGGAGGCCCCAGCGTCGGGTTTTTGGGAGGAAAAAGCCGAAAATCGCCATGGCGAGAGGTTTTTCAGGGCGGGCCTGGGGGTGCAGGGGTGGGAACGAGACCCACAGGGAGAAAAATGTGAATATATGATGTCTTTGAACTTCAATAAAGTCAAGTCCATCACCTTTAACCTTTTTGTAATAAAGCGGAATCGGAGAGGGTCTCTGCTCCTCGGCCGCCCCGCCTCCAGGGAGCCGGAGGGGAGAATTGGGGTGGGGGGACCCCACATTTTTCCCCCAGAAAAAAAAACCCAAAACACCTAAAACTCTAATTTTGAACCCCGCGTGCCGTTTATGGTGCTTAATATTTAACTCAGCCGCGCAGCATTTAATGCGTTTCGAAGCAGATTTAACGCACACGGCACACACTCTTTATTATTGTTATAAACCTTTTGATATCTTAACGCATGAAAAGTTTTTATAACTTTGTTTGGCGTAAAACTTTTACAAGTTTTTCCTCTTTTTTTTTTTTTTTTTTTTGAATTCCCAGCACGCATTTAGGCTTTTCCATCAACTTTTATTCCTACCTCGGATGTCCATCACAATAAAGCCTCCCTCATAGGCTGGGAGCTCGCTCTGTGCTCTACGTTAATGACACCCAGACTAATTACAAAAGCCCTTTCCATGTGACGTACAAACACACCAACCCAACCTGTTTCCTATTGCTCCCTGGATTTCATATACAACATATTGGAAGCAGCTCTTGGTGACTTTGTTGTGAAATATTGCAGAGAGGGAGAAGGAGAGGGGGCTGGCTTCTAATTGGCTTCTTGCAGGATAATAACGTTCACTTGAGCTGGCTTCTATATAAAGCAAATTAATTTAATTTAAAAAATAAAATAAGAAAGAAAAAAGAAAAGAAAATAAAGGAAAAAGGAAAAATGGGAAATGGAAAAAATAAAGGAAAAAGAAAAGAAAAGGAAAAGGGGGGAAGTAAAGAAAGACAAGAAATGAAAAAAGAAAAGAAGAACAAAGAAAATAAATTAAAAAAATAAAAGAAAGAAAAGGAGGAAAGAAAAAAGGGAGTAAGTTGGGAAAAAAAGGAAAAAGGAAAAAAGAAAGAAGAAAAGACAAGCCTGGTTGGGAAGGGGGGGTCTGTTAGCGCTGCAAATGCTGGATGAAAGTGTCCACAGATGCTTGTTGTGTCGGACGAGACTGCGCAAACCAGCACACACTCACCCACTTGCACCCCCAGCACCCCACGACCCCACGCTGCCGCTTCCGAAGGTGCCAGGGCAGGAGCACGTAAACTTGACTGTGTGCTAAGGCGAAACCTCCTCGGTGGCGTGTAAATAAACAACTTCAGCTGAACAACTCAGCAAGAGCGACAAAAAAAAGAGGGGAAAATATAGCCAGGAGGGGAAAATCCATCCTTTTGGCCAGTTCCACTTTTCCTCGAGGGTTTGACGTTGGTTTGCAGCTTGGCCAGCGCTGGGATTTCGCAAAAGCGAAGAAGAAAGTGGTTTTGGCAAGTGGACTCGAATCGACCATCAATTGAGCTAATCCTCGCTTGTGGATCCCAGGGTGAATTCATTTATTTGTGTACGAGGAACTTTTCTAGGAGCAAAGAGAGAGGCAGGGCCGGGGACAGGCAAGCAGGCAGCGACCCCCAGGTCCTGGAGCCCTCTCCCGGGGACCCTGGTGGCCTATAACTTTGGCGAAAGGCGATTAACTTGGTTCGGAAGCACCGCTCTGCCGAGGGGGGACCGGAGGCGAATTTGCTGCTGAAATATTGCAAAGCCACCGGCCGAAGGAGGGAGGGGAAGAGAGCGGGGGGAGAGGGAGGAAACTTTGGGAAAGGAATTGCGGATTTGAGGCAATTGCAAATTGCCGCTTAGAGCACCCCACCCCCGTAAGAGAAAGTTAAATACCCATTAAAAATAGACTCCCCCAATAGGAAGAGCAATAGGTAGACCTAAAAAATAAATAGCTAAAAATTTAAATAGGCCTCAAAATATAAATAGACCTTAAAAAAAGGAGCTTCCCATAAATGAATACCCCCCCTTTTCCCCAACAAATAACCCCCCAAAATATGTAGCCCCCGGAAAAGGGAGACGGGAGATGGGGGGAAAGCTCGAGGCTCTGCTGCCACTCCACTCTTTGGGAATATAGGAAAACATGACTTATATTATTTTGCCCCAAAATGGCGGCTTATTAAGGCCTGGCTTATCTGCCTTTCCTAAAGTTGGGGAACCCGGGGATGCGCAGCACATGGGAGATGGAAGCACGTTTCTCTGCTTTTGATAACTTCTAAATTACAACATGAAACCACGAGAATGTGGTTTGCAACCTCATAAGGCTCTGCTTTTAGGTTGTGTTTTTGTTTTTTTTTTTTATCTGGAGTTGAGGAATTAGGCTGGAACATATTGCTGATGGGGCCCATAAAAAACTTTATTCACTTGGGGGAAAAAAAAAGAAGGGGGGGGGGGGGAAAGACTTAATGTAAACATCACAATTGTTTATGTGCTACAAGTAGCAAAGTAAATTCGTTCGTTTTAATTGTTCAAAAGCGGCCTAATGCCTTCCTTTGAATTAAGTGATACACGCTCAAGAAAAGCTGCAGTCCTCTGCTGTAAAGATGTGCTTGATATGAACCGTATGTGACTGGAGAAACGACGGTTAAACCCAAGCCAAAACTCCTCGGGGCTTGTGAAGAGTGTGTAGTTAAGAAAGAAGAAGATACTCGAGGTTTTATCTCGGGGTGAGGGCTGCAGGTATGGGAAAAATAGTTGCAAAAATGTAAAAAGGGGGAATTCAAGTGGTTTTTTAAAGTAAAATTCCCTCCCTGCACATGTATTTCTCAATACTCTCCACCTCTGCGGCGGTCTGTGTTTAGAAGGTAGAAAGCCTCAAATTTAAGCAAATATAGCGAATTGAGAAGGTCAGGCTTTAGCTCCGCGCTCTCCAGCTTATTTCTATGCTGTAGGTATGAGATTTGTAGGATGTTTTTTCCCCCAAATCGCTTCTTTTTCTTTCTGAAGGAGAAACGTGAGCGTTGACCGCCTGCCCTCGCAGTGCTTTCCATATTCTATTAAATTATAATGAAAACAATAATGTTTATTTTTGAGGCGTTCAACAGAGCAGTGTTGCCGCTTCAAAGATGCCTGTGAAATTATCAGCGTTTGGGCAAAGTTTGGAAGGAATTATTATTCTATCGTCAGATGTGAAAAATAGGGATTCTTTGAGGTTTGCTCTTCACTTCCAGGGCAGAGCCACATTTTAGCACGTCCTTTATTGTCTCCAGTCTTTACCTTTCATCATTACTCTTCGCCTCCTTCAACTTCACTCTATTTTTAATTCGAATGTTATAAAAGGAGCTCTCCAAAATCCACAGTACCGTCACCCGCTCACTTCTGCAGCTTAAAAACCACATCAACACTTCCAGGCCAAGAGAAAAAGTCAAACACACACAAAAACCCCCTCACCTTTAATTTTCCAAACGTGCAATAATCCACATTTTCAGAGCTCCCACACGGATTTTCCCACCTCTGTGAGAAATAGAAATAGAAAATCCCCCCCCCCCACCTTTTTTTCTTTCTATTTCTTTCTTTTTGGAGGAGGGGCAATACTTAAGTTTGTTAACGCTGTTGGAAAATTAAAGGAAACATTTCAGCACTGAATAAACTCCTCCAAAATCCCCATGTCACATCGTTGGGCTCTGCCTGCGCTCGCTTTTATATAAATTGCACTTTCCAAATTTCTCCTTCATGATCAAAGGGAAAGGAAAAGGGTCCAAACTCCTTTCAGAACATGGGTGCTATGTTGGGGGTAGAAAAGCTTGAACATAGTTTTCAATACCACCTCAAGGAACATAATATCATTCCATAATTCTTTGACTTAAGTTACTCAGAAAGAAGGAAGCAGGGTAAGAGGGATTGTAAAGTTTGATAGATTTCTTGTGGTGATAGTTTACAGTTTCTAAGCCAACATATAAAGGCGTGGGTTTTATTTTTGCATCGCTGTTATTGTACTCCAGTGTACTTTGTCATAAATCAGAATTATTTCCGCTACAACATGGGGCATAATACCGGGCAGAAATACAAATTTAAGGTAATCATTAAAGTGTTGCTACCAAATACTTCCTCGAAGCGAAAATGAATGTTTGTCATAAAAACGTAAGAAAATTTGGTAAAAAATACAATGGGCATAAGAAACACTTTCTACACATAACTCACGGTTAAATAATTAGATTGAAAAGGGGACAGGTAAAATATTCCGGGGAAGCCTGAGAGATGCTTTGTCTTGGAAATCGTAGACATTTATATACTCCTCGGGGTGATGGGCAGAAGAGGGGGTTTTCTGGCATCTTTTCTCCCTTCTCGTCTGCTCGTCCGTGCCTAGAGAGTCTTCCCTGGCACCCACAGTGCCTGGTTGGAGGTGTTTGTAGGCAATTGCTACGTCTGTGGCGCTGGGGACGTTGGGAGGACACGGGGACACCCCTAGAACCGGGAAAGGAAAGGCAAAACTTCACTTCTTTCGTGAGTGCGAGTCTCGTAGGTCAGTGGTTAAAACACCCCAAACCGGCTCAAAAAGGCCGTGTTGAAACCACACGGGCAGCCCCACGCATGAGACTGGGACGACGTGTACGTGGTTCCCCGAAAAGTGTAGAATTCCAAGTAGGTTATTAAAGTCCTTACCACGGGCAGACTCTCTCCTTTTAAGTTTTAATAGCATTTGTTCGTATTTATTTTCTGTAATTAGAGTAAAGCATTTTTCCCAACGGGGGTTCCACTTAGGCTGATGAATTTTATTTCTCTTTCCATTAATGACCCATGTTTATCATACTTCTAATTATTTTTAACTTTAAACAATATTAACTCTCCTGGAGACGTCTCTGTGCTGCTTCCTAACATGAACTTTCTTTCTCCATGACCAAAAAAAAACCCATCACGGTGAAGTTTCCGAATATATCCAAGGCATATTTTGAGGAATAATCCCCTATTATATTTACTCAACCCCCTTTGCTCCCGAAGATGCTGGTTATCAACTCGGAAATAGGCTTGAAACCCTTCAAACATTCACATGGGTAGCTTGTGCTGACCAAAACTGGTAAACAAAACGCCTGTGATCGGTGTAAACCTTTATTTTATACTCACTGCCTTTACACATTCATAAAAGATGAGGTTTCCAACACCTTTTTTTTCCTCCTCGCTCCAGCAACCTGGATGAGGAGCTTTGCTCGAGATGCTCTTGAGAAGTGCCTAGTTCTGCAAAGAAGCGAATTCCAATTATTTAACGTCACGTTTGATGTGCTCTGTGCAACTCCTTCATATCTCCTTCGACAAAAGCACCCACCAGAACACACAGCGAAAAAAACACCACCAAAAAAATAAGGAAAACATATTTAATCTTTGGGCAGACAATACAGGAAACTATGAGGTCAAATTTTGGTGTCCCAAAAAATGCACATGTGTAACTATTTGACTGAACAGCATAAATTATTGGCCAGCCACATCAGCTGCAAAAATAAAGTAAAAGACGGGGGGAAAAATGTAGAAGAGGGGAAAAAAATCAAACCGGGGGAAAAAAAAGCAATATAATACAAGATTGCATTGGTCTTTAATTTCATCACCTATAAATGAGAAAATATTGGCTCCCATACTAAAGTTTTATTCTTTGCTTATAAATATTATGTGGAATTTTCGTTGGATATCATAAAACTGAACGATTTCTATCAAACTGTTTTAAAAAGACCTATGCAGATAACACAAATAGAGGCAATAAAGTCGCAAATAGCTTTCCAGGGGAACCAAATGGCGTCTGAAGCCTCGAACGGTTTTACTATGCTGGGGAAGGGGGCACCCGAAATAGGATTATCCACTTTTAGGCTTTTTCGGCCTAAGATATTGAAACCTGTCCCACTTGATGCGGAGAGAAGACCTGCAAGGCTCTTGAAAGTTAAGTCGAGGGGAATTTTACAGCCTTGCTTTTAAAAATCTTTGGGAAAACAGGTTTGTAGACGTGAGAATATTTAAGCAGGACTTTGCTCGAAACCGTTACAAATCACCCCAAACGGTCAAGTTCCACTTTCTCTCCTTCAATGTACTTTTTTTTCCCCACGATTTTTTCCTTTTATTTTTTTCCTCATTCTTTTTACTTTTTTTTCTATTTTTATTTTTCCCGCTTATTTTTCTCCCCTCCTTCTTTTTGATCCCCCTTTTTTTTCCTTCTTTTCCCTTACTCCCCCTTTTATTTTCCCCCTTTCCTCTCCTCTTCCCCCCCTCCTTCGTTGTTTTTTTTTTTTAATGAAAGGTGGCGTTTTCTTTTTGTTTCCCTTGAAAGTGACTCTGAACCCGTCTCTTTCTAATCGTAATGATCTTGAAATTCCGGGCAATCTCCCTTTTCATTTATTTATTCGCCATTGCCCTAATCCGCTACTACGTCTAAAATCAGAGTTCATCCACCAGCACTACAACGTGCTGGGAAAAATGATCAATAAAAAAAACCCTATACAGCTTAGTTTCTACAGGATTTAGATAATAATGAAGAATATAAAGTTGGGAGGGAGGGCACGATAACCGCGAAGGTTTGAATTCCGCTGTACTTAAAGCATCACATCGTGCTCGGAGATTTCAGATTTACAAGAAACCAACAACTTGAGCTGCCACCGCAGCAAACTGAGCCACGAAAGAGGAGAGAGAAAATATTGGAAAGAAAAGTAACTTCCCCCTGAAATCAGCCCAGGAAAAAAAAAAAAAAAAAGAAAAAGAGAAATCAGATAAAATCCGACCAAATCGGGAAAGTTTCAGGCTAGAAAGCCTTCTGCATGGTATGTACTAAGTCCTAGGTTAGATTTATTAATCCCCCCCCAGTAGATATTTCCCTGAGAGAAAGAGGGAGCAGACAGAGAGACAGACAGGCAGACAGGAGGGGAGAAAACCCACCACACCACCGCTCTCGCAGTTTCCCAGCTGAAAGTCGCTCCCTGTTCACAAATTCGACCCCCTTTTCCCTCTCTAAGGGGAATCGTCTTTTTCACCCCCGCCCTGCACACCACCACAAATGCCATTTTAGCCCAGAAACTTAAGACAGTTCGGGAATGAAAGTGGATAATTAAAAAAAGCTGTCTTTGCGGAGTCAGGGCGGGCGAAGCTGCTTTGCTGAGGAGGAAAAAAAGACAAGGAAATGAAAAAGAAAATAAAGGGAAATTACGGTTCTTTTTCATTAGAAAACCTGCTTGGGAAACATCCAACCTGCTCTAAGGAGCTTCGGGGTTTCAGGGAAATGCCTGGCTGAAGGGTCTCTGAATTATTCCCCAATTTTGCCCCCCTTCTCTTCCCAGGTATCTCTCAAAACAGCAAAAGCAAAACGGCGCCTGGGCGCATCACCCCACCGCACGCCCTAAACCCCATCCAACCCAACACACACACGAAACCCCCCGAATAATTGTAATAAGCATCAAAATAACGCCAAGACGAAGCAGCGCAGCAGCCGGCTCAGCCCAGAGGAGCTCGCCCAGCTTCGCCGTGGAGGGGGAGGAAGGCGCAGCCGAGCGGAGGAAGGAGAAGAGGGGGGGGGGAGACAAGAATTACAAATTTTAATCGGGTTTGGGGCTCAAAAAGAGAATTCTGAAGGGGAAAAAGGGGGAAAAGGGGGGGTTTTGAGATTATTTTTTTTTCCATTTAAATTTTACCCGCTGCCCAAATCCCCGCTTAATTAAAAGAAAAAAATCATTAAAAAATATTTAATTGTATTTTTCCCCCCTTCCTTTGCCCCTTTCCACGCGTGGCTCCGTTGGTAAACAAACGGGCGGGAGGGGAGCGGGGCGCCGGGGCTCTGCCTTTGTTCAACGTGAAGGTCCCGGCCCGGTGCTGGCAGATGTCGCTGTTGCTCCACGGTGCCGCTCCCGGTCCCGCCAACTTGACCCCCGTGACGTCGTCCCCGTCTGAATCATCAAGGCCATTTTCAATCCTCATTGGCCTGGGCATCACGTGGGGGGGTGGAGGGGGGGAGAGCGATGCGTGGATAATTATGGTGCTTGATATTTTTTCCCCCTAAAAAAAAGATGTCAGCCCCTGGCTGGAGTATTCCTCCTTAAAAACCCTCTCTGAAAATGTCATGTCCCAACAATGTGACTTCCAACTCGTTTTTGATGGACTCGTTGGCCGGTACCTGTAGAGGGGAGAATTATTCCTCCAGCCAAGGGATGTACATGCAGCCTGGGAGCGATTTCAGCTGCGGAGTCATGAGGAACTGTGGAATTATCCCGTCTCTTTCCAAAAGGGACGAGGTGAATAGCGCTACCTTGTCTCTCAGCACCTATCCATCTTACCTTTCTCAGCTAGACACTTGGTGTGACCCCAAAAATACGTACAGGATCGAGCAACCTGTTGCAAGACAGCTCCCATCCTGCTCCTTCCCAACCAATGTCAAGGAAGAGAATGTTTGCTGTATGTATAACGCTGATAAAAGAGCAAAAAATGCCACAGAGGCAGCCCTCTACCCCAACCAAATGCCTGAGTCTTGCCTAAATGACCATGAAGTCCCCGTTCCTAGCTACTACCGAGCGAGCCAAGGTTACCCCTCCATGGAGAAGACGTCAAACTGCAGCAATCCAAATGAGTTTGAGGCAAGTTTTGAATCCAGGGCGAGCCTGAACCCAAGGAATGAGCATCTGGAACCAGCACCACCACCACCACCTCCTCCTCCTCCTCCGCCTCCCCCGGTGGCTAAAGTGAGTTTCCCCGAAAACACAAAAACAGATAATACTCAGAACACATCCACGAACGAAATTAAAACAGAAAAAAGCGCCCCTGCACCCAAAATAAGTCCTTCGGAAGCAGAGAAAGAGCTGAATAAAAACACTGACACCAGCACTGACAATTCTGACAATGAAGCTAAAGGTAAGGGAATCATTCATTACCAGTAGCTAATTTCAGCAATTAGTAACTATCCATAGCTAATAAGAGCAAGAGTAATGCGAATATGCAGTAATGTGCTCTCTGCCCTGCCAACTTCTCCTCCAGAAATTGGCACAATAATGTTCTGTATTGTTGATGTCGTTGGGGGAAAAAAATGCACTTCATAGAAACGTTGCTTTTGTGGGTTTTCCAAAAATCTGTATGTATTAGAGCTGAGAAAAGGGAGCGGAAGCTCTTTAAGAACTCGTCCTCTCGCTGTTTACATGGAAAAGAATTTACTGTGCATGCATTTGTGCAAAAAAATGATGTGGTCCTTGCAATCCTTGCTGCAGAACGCGATAAAATGAGGTGGCTTTGCTTTGAAATGGCAGAGACTTGGGGTTTGGTTGGTTGGGGGGGGGTTCTTTGAGGGGTGGTGGTGTGCTTTTGAAGGCAGATAAAGCCTGGGTTTTTTCCCCCTTTCATCTCGCTTTCTACGCAAAGGCTTTATTTCTGTGTGCGGAGCGGATTTGTCTTCTGTTGGTTTTGCTCGGTGTCAAAATGGGGTGAAAAAACTGAAAATGCGTAGAGTCTCATTTGCAGTTGCAACCGTCTCAGGCTGGAGTTGTGCACAGCCTCATTTCGTGGCTTGGAAGCTCCTTGGGAGACTCAAAGAGGAAAAAGGAGCCTTTAATTTTTTTTCCTGGCGGGCTGAGGTTTTGTTTGCGAAGGCAAAAAAATGTTTCTGTGTGTTGAGCAGATGTTTTAAGTTTGGGAATTTCTGAAAAGAGGCTTTCATTCAGCACATTTTGTTTTCTCTGTGGAGCTTGCGTATGGCTTGAAATCTATTTCCATGTGAATATTCGGGTTGGGTTCTGTCCTGATTTGAAGCGAGGTGGATTCTGAGGCTTCTATCGGGTCAATAAGTGAGGATCATGTGAAGGGAGGGATGGAATTTCCCTAAAAACTTGGTAGAAAATACTGCTCAGATCTAAGCAAAGGGTTGCATGCTCTGCCTGTGGTATGTGGATTAAAATATCCGCCGTGTGTCAGGATCTGGGCTATAATTAGGGCTCCAGCAGCAGCAGAGTGGATGTGGGGTGGGGTGGGGAGGGTGCATGCAAGGCTGCAGGCGTGGGGGTCCACGCAGGACCCCCACGCACACACGTCTCGATGTTGTGGCACCAGCAAAACCTCTCCTCTGGAGTTTTCCCTCCTCCAAAATTGGCCTTTTTAAAAGCTGAACCGATAAATACTGATTATTTCCCTTGCTGTTGAAATTTTTTATTCTCCCCCCCCTTTTCTTTAAATACCATTCCGCATCCAACCATCCCTCATCCAAAGGGAAAAGATATTATCTGACAGCTGAGTTACAATTACACACACACAAGAAAAAAAAAGAAAGCAAAGTCAAGGTTATCAAAACCTCTTCAAACTTATCTGCACAAAGCGCCTTCAACCTCCACGCCAAGAAAGGTTTTGGTGGGAGTTAACCCGAAATACAGATTATATCGGGTTGGATTTGCAATTGAGGCGGAAAGAAAGAAAGGAAAAAATACAGATCGAGGCTTTGCTTCACTTCGGATGCTAAATTCAAAAGGAGTGCGTGGAGAAAGACGTGGTTTCCCCGAGGTTTTTTTCGGTTTAAAAGGCATTTCGTGGTGTTTGCGGTGTTTTCAACTGGTCAGATCCAATTTGGAGTGGATTTGGTTTGCTTCTCTTTCTGTTGCTTCCTTTTAAAATCTGACTTAGCTTCGGGTTTCGTTTATGTTGAACCTGAATTTTTATTCGGGCAGAAGGTCCAGACCTTTCTCCTGTAACCGGAGCGGTTCGGGGGCGATTTGATTTCCAAGGGGATCTCCAGAGCTTGGTGGCATTCAAGGTTTTCGGCAAACGCGAGCATTGGGTCCATGTCACAGCAGCAAATTTTGAAGGAGCCTTTGGCTAAATCAATTTGTTTCTTTGGATTTCCCGACCAGGCAAGAATGTGGTGCCGGGGAGGTTGCTACAGTTGCAGGATCCGCTTTGTTTTTC